>NC_064771.1:9492378-10117378 GCF_011397635.1 Epinephelus fuscoguttatus
GATTGATTGATTGATTTGTTTATTTAAGTGTCATGCACGTTAAAGTGCCCAGCCCACATGGGCTTACAAGACACTACACATTATATGTACAAACAATTCAAAGATGGCAAAAAGAAGAATCTTATGTATCCATCGTCATCGACAACAAAAAAAAGTCAAAGTATTGTACTCTTATGTAGGATACAGTGTTTTCTGTCTTAATGTCCATGCTTTTTCAATAAATCTAGCTAAGATATAGATCTCTTCCTTGAAGAACCAACTCAACATATCATATTCAGACATCCAAAATAAATCGGGATTCTAAATATACACAGCCATTTGGAATATAAATATATTAAAAAAAACAAACAATAATGTGTTGATCATGAAAAAGTATGTTACCTCCCCAAACTGGAAATCAGAGCCTTATGCCTGAATGGTTCAATACTAAGCAATATAATTGAATGTTATGCATTTCAAGGTGGATTTCCTTTCCTTCCAGGATAAAGACACAGTTTTTTTAAATCAGTGATTTAATACTCATCAAAGGAACAGCAACACTGGAGAAAAAGTGTGGATTTATTGTGCATATCGATTCAGACAGGAAACTGTGGTTCACATTCATTTAAAAATTCAAACACGTATTTACAAGACACAAAGGAAACACATAGAATAAACCTGCAAAAGTAAACAAATCAAGCCCACATGTAATACATCATGTAAAATAAAAATAATGCTTTCTTTGCAGTTTTAAGTCACAAACACTGTTCACACGCATAGCACCTGTACACCCCACATCAGCCAGGATGTGGTAGCTCGATCACTTTTCTGCAAACAAAGAACAAATTTGTGTATAAAAGGAAATGGAAAGCAGAGCAAGAAGTGAGACACCTTTCCTGAGCACACAAGGCAAGCTGCTGCTGACTCAAAAGATACACCAGCCATCTAATATGAAGCCTCTGAGCAATACATTTACAGTAAGAATCATGATCTCATACAATTGTCATTGCATTAGTTCTTAGCTTTACAGAATGCCCCTGAAGTCCAAAGTATCTACGGATGTGACTAAGTAGGGACAATGTTGAACTTGCTGCTGAGGACAGACATGCTGAGGCCTGTGAGCTCTGGGTGGGTGTGCAGCTCTGGGTGGGTGTGCAGCTCTGGGTGGATGTGCAGCTCTGGGTGGATATGCAGCTCTGGCTGGTCTGAATTGCGTTTTAAACTGTACAAACACAAAGAAAACATATTCAGTGGAACACCTGGCACTGACTTTGCATGATTACACAAACAGGTCAATCTGCTTACAGTACTTACACGTTTGCATCTCACAATCAGTGCTCCAATGAAGAGGAACAATACCACAATGAATGCTGTCACACTCAAGGCGATAAAGATGAGATCCAAAATGTGGTCCCTGCAGTGCTCCTGGGGATCTCTCTCTGTGAGGGAAAGTGGAAGAGGAAGAAAGTTAAACCAGGGACAAAAACTTAGTTAAAACCTATTTTGATATGAGTATACTGTGTGTGTGTGTGTGTGTGTGTGTGTGTGTGTGTGTGTGTGTGTGAGTGAGTGTGTGTGTTTGTTTGTGTGCATCTTTGAGTTTGACTGGTCTGTTTCACCTCTGATAATAATAATGGTGCCATTGCTGGGCAGGGTTTCAACCAACGATGTCTCTGATTTGAAGTATTTCCAGCTGCAGTAATACAAGTCTGTGTCCACCAGCCCCAGCAGAGAAAGCTTCAGTGTGATCCCATGGCCACCCTCCGTCTGCTGGTTTTGGGCTATGTGGATTCGGCCAACAAATTCCGAAGCCGTGGTATTCTTGGTCACCAGGCCTTTTTCCAAGTGCAGGTACAGTACGTCCCTTTTGTAATAAAAACGCCTGTGCAGGTACAAGCCCAGTGGTTGAGTCAATGATGTGGAGCATGTGATCTCAGCAGATGAGTTGACTCTCATTAGAGAGATGGACAAGGGATCTTGAGACACTGTCAGGGAGAGATGGATTGTTAGTGACTGCTTCACAAGTCTCCATTAGGCAGACCTGCCAGACATGGCTGGACCCATAAACAGGTCCAGTGAATGGATCCTACCCAAATCTGCTTCATTCATATCAACCATAGACTGTATAAACATGTCACCCATTGGTTTGTGGGCTCCCATGACAATGCCTGCCAAGTTTGGCATTTTGGTTGTTGCCATCTTGGAAGTTTGAAACCAGAAGTTGCCATAATTGGAGGAGAAGGTGAGGATAGGCCTAACGCTACCTGCTAGCTTAGTTAGCATGGTGCAATTCAGCCATTGCTAACTGTGATAGTGGCTACTAATGCTAATGCTAATTTTTGCCAGCAAAAAAACAAGCTAAAACATAACAAAACAAAAAGACCAAACTGAATATCAGACGTTGTGCAAGACTTTTTCAGGCAACTAAAATGTTACAAGAAACTTTCATGAACTGAAAAGACACTGACATCGCAACAGCAGTAGCAACGCCTGTGTAAGCGCCATGTATTAGGGATAAGTTTGTTTTATTGTGAGATGGTATGACTTGCTACAATACAGAGGGAAATGTGTTTCAGTGTAATATTAAAGAGGTTGAATATGTGAGGTTACTTTGTTCCTGTATATTTTGACCTCTGCAAATGTTTATATTGGTCCTGTGCGGCTATTGTACATATGTGACAAATGAACAGGAAGTGAAGCTTTTATTGTGAAATGTTCAATTTGACTCAGTTCAACTTTTTTTGTACCAGGCTGTAAACATGTTTATTTCTGCTCTAAGGTTGGCATTTTAACATGGGGGTCTTTGGGGATTGACTCACCTTTTGAGCCAGCCTCAAGTGGCCATTCGAGGAACTGCAGTTTTTAACACTTCCTGCATTGGCTTCATTTTTCACGAGTTCATTATGAAACTGGCGACATCTTACTTAACAATGGCAAATACCCTTTTTTGCAAGAAATGCCTTTTCTATTTCTATTAATAATTTTATATTTTAGTTTTTGAATTCGGCCCATGGCATCAATTCTCAATTAAAAGTGTGTTGTATGTCTGACAACTGCATGAGCTGAGCCCCTGCTCCTCCCTCTACAACTTCCTTTGTCACAGCTGCACGCAAACCGAGCAGAACAGCGTCACGTCTCACTGACCCGTCTTCCTGCACAGACAGGTAATAATAATGTTTGCCCTAAACTTCAGCATTGTTTGTGTTGTGAAATTAAACCACTCTTAGAACATCTCAGTACAGCTGGTCTAATTTAGGCAATAACCCGCCATTAAACTTAACAACAAGTGAGCTAGTCTGGCGTAAAATCACACTGTCTCCCTCAAACTCAATTTGAAATAATGTTATGTCTCCCACCTCTCAAAAATGACATGCAGTTTGGGGCTGCAGTAAAGAGTGCAGAGGAGGAGAGGAGGAGTGTAGGGTGTACGCGGTTGTTGTTTTGGGATTCTTCAACAATATTTAAAGCTTATTTAGGAGATAACTATAAGAATTAGTGTGTGACTATTTAAAAAAGAAAGGGGAAGAGAATGAGGAGAGGAGGAGAACAAGGACTGGAGAATAAAGAGAGGAGAAGAGAGGAGAGGACTAAATTGGTTGGTTTATTATTTTATTTATTCAGAGAACTGCATTTTACAATTTTGTGTAAAGATTTGTTGATTGTGATGGTTATTTACTATATTTTACACTAAAGTGTGCACAATGTGGCGTTGTTTTCTTTGTTGTAGCCTGTTATAAATAAATGATAAATGTGGAAAGTGAAGGTGTAGCAGCTGCTGGGTGTATAGAGTGTAAATATTCAGACACGTCATATGCAAGCTAGACATTTCCCTTCTCATTACTGTGCACAAATGTAGGCTACGTGTGAAAAACCCTCTGATACTGGCAGACAGAAACCTCCTAGCAGGATGCACTTTCCATGCACACATTTTCTTTTCAACAGCATGTTGCGTGTGCAAAAAAAAAAAAAAAACATTGTGAAAGGGATGCCCTTTTTCCCCTTAAGCGCCCTGCAAAACGTCTGTGCACGACACTTGTTGACTTTTTTGTTCCATTATTCTTCTACTTCTGCAACAGGGAAATGTTGTACTTTTTACTCAGCTACAGTTATCTGACAGCCACAGTTACTTTTTAGATGAAGATTTTACATAAAAAAAAAAAAGAGCTGATAGATGTTAAAGGTTTCTTTTCATTTCCTTTCTGGCATGTGATTTTTTTTTTTTTTTTTTTTTACAAAAAATATAGTGTCTAGTTGGGATCCTTTGTCACATATCAAATATATCACAAAAAGCTAAGATTAAAGAAAAGTAGAAATAATAATAATGATAAAATAAAAAAAATTGTAGGAGAACTTTGTTTTCTCCCAATGCCACAGATTTATTTTGTGACTCATTTGAGGGACCCTGACCCCTTGGCAGGACTTATTGCTTACAGTAACTGTTTATAACTTAGCAAAAACTATCTTCACTTTGACCAGGTACAAGAGTAAAATGCTAGTCAGTCACGAGGGATATTTTTCTGCAGACATAGTAGTTACTTTTGATACTTCAAGTACATTTTACTGATACATTTTTTTTTGCGTTTAATTAAGTAGGATTTTGAATTATGGACTTATCTGTGATTCATTGTTGTATCAGTACTTAAGTAAAGAATCAATACAGAGTAATTTTTCCACCACTGTTTCAAGACTTGTGCTCAAGGGGCAAACACAAGCAAACAGGAAAAGATGACTCAGACTCACCTTATAAAACATCTTCATTGTTTTAGATCTTACCCCAAAAATCATATCCATCCGTACTCTGTCACACACACACACACACACACACACACACACACACACACACACACACACACACACACACACACTCACCTGTCCAAGTGCTGAGCAATACCTCAGCAGGCATGCAGAGTAGTCCCAACACACAGCTCCACCAGTGGGCCTTCATCCTGCAAGCTGGGCTGCAGGCAGGCCACCAAAGACTCAGGCCAAGATGCAGCAGCCTGGCTGACTGACAGCTGACTGACACATGAAAGCTGAAGAAGGAACAGTGTGGTGTACAAAGGAAATGTGACACTGACTGACTCTAACTTTGTGTTTATCAGCTGTGTGTGGGTTGTATGTGCTGTGCTGCATCAGATCAAAGACGTGAAACTGCTTGTTATTGACAAAAGTGCATTTCAAGAGATTTTCCATCCCAAGTAACTGTAACATGTACAGAGGCTGAGTTTCCCACACCGTTATTTACACACACTGTATCCAGCACAGTATATCCCTCACTCCTTTCACAGTTCACAAAAACACATTCACTTTAAATTCCTACTTTGCTTGTTTTTATATAAGAATGAATTGAGTGACACGAAAGGCTTTGTACTGCACTTCTATTAAATTTCAGACTTGCGAGTGACACATAAAAGAAAGCTGGGCTCTCCTCATTTTTAATCAACCTGATCTCAAAGAAATACATGAAATGGCCTCAACCTCTCAACAGTATTATATAATGAGTACATGTAATGTGATACATTACGTGGTTATGGCACAGTTAGGTTTAGGCAAGCAGCAATCTCCGGGCTGAAAAATGAAGGCGACACGCAAGTGCCAAAAACTGTGGGTCCTTGAATGGCCACTTGGGGCTGACTTCAAAAATGAGTCAATACCCATAGACCCCCATGTTAAAATGCCCAACATTACAGCAGTAATTTACATGTTTACAGGCTGGTACAAATATGGTTTTGGTCTCTATAGCTAAATTCAACATTCATGAGAACTGAAGGGGGTTGATATTTTAATCAACTCACCCATTTAAATGTTTGAAGGCTTAAAGTAATATATAATGAAGGACACGGTTACTTTAAGTGACAGGTGGCTGCCGTCCATTGACAAGTCACTACTATGGTGACAATGATGGTTAGATAAATAAATAACCATGCCATAACCCCAGATTTACAGAGTGGGACCACAGCCATAGCTGTCGCTGTTTCATTTTGTTTTCACGTCATGAAAGTTAATTGTAACATTTTGGTTCCCAAAAAAAGTCTTGCTCACCTTTGGTTGCACTAAAAGACCCTCTAAGGAATCAAATGTTCAGTTTTCTGCTAAATATATTTTGTTTTAATGGTTTTAAGCCTGTTTTTCATTAGGAAAATTATTAGCATTAGCATTATCACTATTAACGAGAGCTGTAAATACACCATGCTAACCAAGCTAGCAGCTATAGTGTTTGGGTTATCTCCACCTTCTTGTCAAAAATGGTCACTTCTGGCTGCAAAAATCCTTGATGGGGATGGCCAAAATGCCAAACTCAAGGCCACAAACCAGTTGCGGACATCATGGACGCTGCGCACATCTTTTTTTTTCTTTTAACCCTTAAACCAGCAGGCATATTTTGGATTAATTAGTTGCTTATTTTCTAATGTATCTAGGCTAAAATAATACAATTTCATTTTTTATATAAAAACATAACTTTTATTTTCCAAATTACAAATTGTTTCTCCTGAGATACATTGCCCATTTAGGGTACAAATTTAACATTTCCCCCTTCATGTAATATATCATGTGCCAACTTTTAAAACATTTTATAACCAATTAATCCGCTACTTTTTTTCATGTTTTGCATACAAAGTTTTAAAAATGTGGAAAAACTGAACAATAGTTATTTACATACAGTTTATATATGTTTGAATAAACAATGGCCTATAAACATTTCTAAACAAAATATCTTATTGCTGGGTTTTTCTCTCTCTTTTTTTTTTTCAAGCCAACCACCACCACCCCCCCTAGTGGGGACATTTTTTCTTTCTTTCTTTCTTTCTTTCTTTCTTTCTTTCTTTCTTTCTTTCTTTCTTTCTGTTTTTGTTTTTCATTTTTAATGTTGATTATTCATAATTTTCTTTTCTTTAATTTTTTTCCCACCTTTTTTGCATTTAGAGATGGAGTCCAGTGTAAGCTGGTGGTGATTACATACAACACAACCAATACACAAATAAAGTTCATCATCACAAAAACAGAAAACAAAACAGAACAAAAGCTAAACAATGCACCTCACACAACACAGGGATAAACAGTCATGAAATAGAAATTTCATATTGGCATAACAACATAATAACGAGTTAAAAAAGAAAAGACAATCTTTATATACAGTTAAGAGTAGAGACCATTTACTGCTTTAAATAAGGCCACCTATCTCTCTGGTCTCACCACACCTCAGCTTCAATAAACTTTCCTCATCTATGTAACTAATCTTGGTTATATGTATAATATCCTTTGGATTCCTGAAATGTCAGGTATCAACTAAATCTAAGAATTTCATGAGATTTTTGTAACAGAATTTCCTTTTTGGTCCAAAACTCCATCTAAAATCTAACATAATGATTTCTCTGTCAGTGTCCAACAATTGATTCCCTATTTTATAAAAAAAAAGAAAAGAAAAAGAAAATGGGTTCATCTGTGTTCAGCCCATATATATCAATCGAACAAACTTTTTTACTTCTTGTATTATCAAATTTAGGACATTAAGTCTGTATGAAAAAAGACATGCTATTTTTTTCTTTCAACCATGAAAATATAATACTCTTTTTTTTTTTTGCAAACAGCAAGACTGCTACAGTTGTAACTCGCAATGCCTATCTCATTGCTTACTATATTACTATTAGACATA
The DNA here is from genome assembly GCF_011397635.1 of Epinephelus fuscoguttatus. Lineage (NCBI taxonomy): Eukaryota > Metazoa > Chordata > Actinopteri > Perciformes > Serranidae > Epinephelus > Epinephelus fuscoguttatus. The sequence continues at coordinate 9,500,012 of NC_064771.1, forward strand.
GATATTATTTATAACTTTAATCTCCGATAGGAATCTACTGCAGCTGAGTTCTTTTCTGGTATTATTTATCAACAAAATCCTGTCACACATAACATCAAACATATAGTCTACAGAGACATAAAACACAAATAACAACAAATAAGAGAAACTCCTGTTTTAGAGAGAAATAAAGGGCTTGTTCCTTCCTTTCTCTCATTTACTAACGCACATCACATTAGGTATTATTGCAAACAGACACATACAATACAATATGTACAGTGAAACCACTACATCTTTTACAGAAACATTTTAAGTACTTCTATATATTCAACCTAAACATTTTCCCTAATTCGCTCTGGTTTGCTCCCTCCTCTGCCTCCTCACAAGAGCTACTATTCAAATTTTATTGCTGCTGTTATCAATCCTTGTCTTCCTCACTAGTTCCCTCTTATGAATCTGAACAATCAGGTGGCAATACAATAAGAATAGAAAAATAAATAGTAATCAGTGTTTCACACTTTTAAATTATTGACTATCTGTATAGGCCTCAAAACATGACTGGTTATTTGGTTATCTATTCAATGCCTGATTATTAAAGTTGCAAAAATGCAATTCATTATTTTTCAAAAACACATTTCTAAAACAAAATTCCCCCGAAGTAACAACAACACATGAAGGATACAGAAACCATTTAGTCTATGGGCAGCAAAACTTGGATAGGCTAAGGGAAAAAAACACATTTTGCATTGACTTAAATTAGGCTCAGCCTAAACTCAATCTGGAAGACTTTCTTTATGCTATATCCATTCACAATTCTTTCTCCATCCCACTCCCACCAATCAGCTGACTATGGGTGTTTCCTCTCCTGGTAGGCCAATCAAACTTTGCCACGATCTCCTTCAGCCATTGATGTTGCTGCTGCCAAACTTTAAATCTGTTCTCCTCCCTGCTCCTGTCAGCTTTTATGGTCATGCCCTCCTCCACCCCATTCACCCTATTCACCTTATCCAGAGCCCAGGACAAGGTCATCAAAATCCGACACCTCTTCACATCCAGATCCTCAGCTACCTCCTCATCTCATCACCATCATCACCACCACCAGTGTCAAGACTCCATGAGGGGGGATCTCTAAACTACTACATCTCTACCACCCTCCTGGAATAAATGACATCACAAAGGGGTCTAATTGCCAAAGACTTTTCACATTTCTCATACTTGTGTGCACATGTAAATAAATATTATTTTTTCTCAAACTGAGTCTCTCCTGACTGAACTATATTTGTTACTGATGGGACGCAAGTACCTTGTAAAGTGATATAAGTGCATCATGTAGCGTGATGTAACTACATAAAGGATATGAGCAAGTTAAGGCAGAGAAGTCAATATTGTCTTTTTAGTTTCACACAGGACAGGAACATGGTCCTTTAAATTAGTGTTTCATTTGTCTCATCAACCACTCCTGTAACATTAACCACAACCTATTGCATGACGTTGAACCACAGAATTAGTGTGTCCACCAAAACAGAGGTTCGTAATGACTTTTCATTGGCATTGTTTCTGTAGTGCCACCACGTAAATTTAATGCATGTATAGTAGATCAGATTGACTTTAATCCCTACTCCAAACTCCAAAAATACTGGAGCCTACATTTCCCATAATGCAACTCAACAGCATCTTTTATAATAACATGACATCATCAGAGGTTATTTTCCTAAAATCAAAGGGGAACTGATTTTACACAACAGAGTCTGTTTACAGGTCTGTTGGAGTACAACTACACGTGCCCCTTTATTAAAATCAAAGCATTGTATTTACATGGATCAATCTGTACAAAGACCTCAAAGAATTCTGGAAGAAAAAAAAAATGTAACCCTCCTCTCCACCCCCACCACCACACACATACACACATATGTTGAAGCACTTATTCTGATTTGTCATACAATCAGCAAGTCTCCTTTCCTCTGCCCAGTGTCCTTTGTCAGTGTCGTCTCCTGGCGTCTTTTCCTTGTCAAATACAGAACGCCCAAAGCGATGACGGCGAGGACAATGACAATACCCAATATAAGAAGGAGTATTGGCATGGTTTCTGTTTCATCTGACAAGACAAAATACACTTATCTTAACATGTGGATTGATTCCAACTCGTTCTGTGTGTCTGAACAAGACACTCAGTTTATAGAAATAGATAATAATGATGACGAAAAGACACAAGAAGCTTCTCACCTTGCTTCCCACCTTCATTGGCTATGCTGGAGGACTTGATGACTTGCACTTCCGTAGTGGATGGTTTAGTCACACCACAGTTTGTCTGTATACGAATGGTGTAGTTTTCCTCTTCCGTGACATTTGAGATGGTCAACGACACATAAGTCAGACGATCCCATTCACATCTGTATTTCAAGCTATTGCTACATTGTATGTCACCTTGTGCATTATTCCAGTGATAGCGTATGCCTGTGCAGTTCTTGATGTCTATAGTGCAGTTCAGTGTCACTGTTTGTGCAGCTACAACTTTCGCTGTCTTGTTGCACATCACTGACACAATTGAACAAGGGGAAAAAAGAGAAATGCATGATATGATTTCACTTCATAATACATGGCGCATTTATTTCTGATACAAGCTGATAAGATACCTTCATGTGACCAGGCACTGCTTTGTAGCAAAGTAGCAGCACAGAGCAGACTCAAACACAGCCACAGGCCGGACATCATGGAAGGTTTAGTGTCTTCAGAATCTGGAAAAGGAAAAGCAGATATTAAAACCAGAGGGCCCCTGTACTGTTCTGCCTTTGACTTTTTTCCAGAAGTCCAAATCTGTAGTGGTGGTTAAGGGTATCCATTAATTAATGCTGCTTTGAAAGAATATTTTACTTGCTAAATGATCATTTATATATCAATTACTCACCTTGTGTTACATTTAATTCATAAAGAAAACTGTTTTTCTCACATGCCTTCATGGTGTCAGCTACTGTTATTCACATACACTGCCAACCATTCCAACAGGAAATAAAACAAGAACCCAGAATGTTTATGTCATCAAGTTTGAAACGGTCTATAAAACACTTCCACCCATGAGTAGAAAAGATCAAACACATGAGCGTGCCCAGACATGCGTCAAGTCAAGTCAACTGTATTTGTATAGCACTTTAAACTCAGAGTTGATCCAAAGTGCTCTTACAGCACACAGAGAAAAACAAAAACAAAAAAAGAGAGAAACACAAAAATTTGAATGATTATAGCAATAAATATTACACTTATAGCAAAAAGCTGTTTTCTTGTTGTTTTTATAGCCATCACACTGGGACAGTAACAGCAACAAAGACAATCACATTATGTACAATCAAAGGCTAGTGAGTAAAAGTGTGTTTTAAGACAACTCTTAAAATCTGGTGGAAGGAGGAGAATCAGATGGTGGAAGGAAGAGAATTCCAGAGGTTCCGGGCAGCGATAGAGAAAGCCCTGTCTCCATTACACTTAGCCCTGGATCTCAGGACAGACACAAGTCTTTGGTCAGATGATCTCAGTTCTCTCACAGTGCGATATGGGGAGGGGAACTCTGTGATGTGGGATGGGGTGAGGCCGTTTAACACTTTGTAGACAAACATCAGAATCTTAAAATGTAATCTGTAGCTAACAGGCAGCCAGTGTAGGGAGGCAAGACTGTGCTCCTTCTTTTTTGATCTCATTAAAAATCTTGCTGCTGCATTTTGCGCTAATTTAAGACGGGATAAACATGACTGAGTAATACCAAAATATAATAAGTTACAATGAGTTGCAATAGTCGAGGCGGGAGGATATGAAGGCGTGGATGACTTTGTCCAGGTCAGAAGTACAGAGAATTAATCTGAGTTTGGAGATGAAACTTAATTTTACTACTTGATTGGTTTGTTTGTTAAACTTCAGTTCAGAATCAAATATGACTCCAAGATTTTTAACATAAGATTTAACCAATGCAACTAGTGGGCCAAGATGAGAAATAACATTGGTCCAAATAAAATAACTTCAGTTTTACTCTCATTGAGCTGGACAAAATTTGCAACCATCCAGGATTTAATGTCATGTGGGCAGTTTTTGAGGTAAATTACTTTACTGATATTCTTTGGCACAAAGAGGAGGTAGATCTGCATGTCATCCGCATAACAGTGAAAAGATATGTTACATTTTTGGATAATGTGGCCTAACTGAAGTAAATAAATGGAGAAGAGGAGTGGACCAAGAACGGAACCTTGGGGTACACCACAGGAGATGGGAGATGAGGAAGAAAATTAGTTACTGATAGAGACAAAGAAGGATCTGTTGGATACACTTGAAGAGAACCTATTTAACCCTTTAAAACCTGGAGTGACATCACTTTTCTTGTGCTGCTTACAGATGCCTTTCACAAGTATTTAAACCTTTGAACCCTGAGCTAATTGGTTTCTTTTAAAACGTAGGAAAAAAGGCAACGAGCAACTTGGTAAAAATGTCCCAAAAACTGCAAAAAATGATAGATTTATAAAATCATAAAAAAAGAAAAGAAAAAAGAAACAAGCTAGGGAAAAACTATACTTCTAATCATTATTATTACATATTTAAAACTGTGTTACAGAATTATTTGAATTTTTAAGCACTTTTCTGGGTCTGCAGTATTCTTCATTCCTGGATTCTTGGTTCACCATGAAGGCAAGCAAGAAATACAACGTTTTCTTCACTGATTTATGCTAACACAGGGCGACTATGTGATACACAGATGGTCATTTTGCAGAAAGAAGTTTTTCTTTAAGTATAGTAATGAGCATTTACACAGAAGCAATTGCAACTATCATACTATGTGCTGATCCTGAAACCAGATTCCAGACTTACCAGACAACACCAGATTGTCAGATCGCAATTCGAAACTAAAGGAACTGAGAGAGAAATCTCCAATCAGTTGTGACAACATAGAAACTGCACAGATTGGAATGTCAGATTTCTCATGGGAACCTGGTTTCCTGGAATACAGACTGCCTTATTCCAGCCTTCGTGCCCAACTTTAGACTTCTGCCCCACCACATTTGCCCCACATAGTTGTACTTTACCTCTACGCACTCATCTGACAGCTAAAGTTAATCACACATATTCAGATTAGTTGAGTTTACACACAAAAACTTTTGAAAAATATTGTTATGGATTATACTTGTGATTTTTAAGCAGTGCAATGCCATGCACAAAGATTTTGAAGGGGCCGGTGTGCACTCCAAATGTAAAAAGGCAAACACTGATTGATTAAGATCAAATCAGGAGTAAACAATTTTTTTCCCTTATTTATTCATTAAGTTTTGAGGACGCATTGTGTACCTGACCCCCTCTATCTGATGGACTACACCATTTCACAATACCTGCGGGCAGGGGAGTATTATGGCATGTTAAAATGTGTTTTAATTATAAAATTATATTTATTTACTCATGTAAATACATAGAACTTTAACTGTTCGTGATTTAAATTAGTAAGTAAAAAGTTGTGCTTGATCCCATTTAAGGGTCAACCATAGACCTTTTAATGCCCCTCCCTGGTCTTAGGCTGGGGTCACCTTTACCCTTTGACGTTGATGCAGTTGTCAGGCAATACTTGAGAACTTTTACTTGAGAACTGATGCCATGGGCCAATTTAAAAAAGACTAAAATATATAATAAAAGAAAAGAAATATATATAAAAAAAAGTCTTGCAAAAATGGCACTTATCTAGTCAGAGGTCAAGTCAAAGGGTTGGTGCTTGAGCACCCCCGAGATCTATCTGTGCATGTGCGTGAAGCAGGGGTAATTGTATTCCAGGAAGAACTGTAATATAAATGGGTGTGACGCTGATCTTAAATGTATTGTCACACACCTCCAACAAACCTCAGTCAGCTGTTATAAAGCCACAAGCTGTTATTGAGAGTGCATACAAATCAGTTATGTAAACAGAGAGGTGATGCATATACGGTTTAGTTAGGAAAAATGATGAAATGATGATGAAAATGACAAAAAGCAATTGTTGTAATGGAAAGCAAAAAGTAGTGAGTAAACAGTTTTAAATAATTAGAAGTATAAACAGTTGAAAAAAAATCCAATTATTAAATATCTAATATTGATATTTCACTTACGTACCTTAAATTAAAGAAGATTTTGAATGACAAGTTTTTCGTCACTTTTACTTTCATAAAACGTATGAATACATCCTCCACCACAAAAACTAACTGCGGCAAACTCAGAATAAAATCTCAAAATCAGTTACACCATGAATGAAAAACCATGACGCTTCTGAGTGAATCATTAACTGCTTAAAGTGCTGAAAAGCAAATACCTTTATGCACACTGTTCTATGAATATAAACACAGAAAGATCTGTACTTACCATAAAGAGTGCTTCTTTCTCATCAAAGCATCAAGGAGTGATTTCCCTAAAAACAGGACAGCACAAGTGAAAGTAAACTGCTCTCCACCCACACACTACGCTTGTTGGGATCTCACTGGTGCCGCTTTATCAGTGTCTGTGTATGAGCCTGCAGACATGAAATAATTAGACAGGGAAGGCGAGAGAATAAGACGGAGGGGCGGAAGAAGCCGCAGGCGATAGGAAGGAAAGAGAGGTGCTGCTCCAAAGGGATTTTTAAAGGTCGCACATGAGTATGTATATACATAGAAAGTAGGATGTACTTTGAAACCAGAGCAGTCTTACTGGCTCTGCAGTGTCTGCACTGTAAAACCAGTCTTTGCCTTTTCCCCAGTGACAGTTGGTTGCATTGGTCGGTGTTTTCCACTAGTGATATGTCAACACTCTGTTCTGCTCTGACGAGGGGGCAGTTAAGGTGACAGGTCTGCAGCAGGTAATCCAGTGAAGAAGAAATGACCACTTTTAAGTAGAGCTGAGAGAGAATCTACATAAGTTTTGAGCTCAATACTGTTACTGAATGGATTAATGTGCAGATTAGTAGCTAAAATTAAATCCAATTGTTTTTTGGAGCTGAAGCCATCCAGCTTTATGTTTGGGTTGATTAAAACCAGAAGAGCAGGTTGACATATGAGATTGATCACATTGTTTCTGTGCTGTTTTTCAGTTTTCTTAATTTTTTGCTAATGCTAAACCAAGCAAGGTGAAGCAGCTTTTAATTTCTATGCTCCCCACCTGTAGAGGAAACTTCCTGAATACCTGAAGTCTGCTAAGATGGTTAACTCAATTAAATCAGGGCTTAAAACATGATTGTTCACTGTGGCTTTCCAGTAAACTGGATACACCTTTTCCATTTGTAACTATTTATTTGCTTGCATTTCTCAATTTTTTTTAAAATGCATTTTTCCTCATTTTTAGCTATTTATTGTCTCTAAATGCTGTTTTAATGTTTTCTTAATGTCTTGTTTTAAATGTATTTCTATGCCCCTTCAAGTGCTTTGAATTACCTTGTATAAATGAACTTGCCTTGTCTTTTCTGTGTGAGATGCAATGATGTCATGCCTAACTGTGGAGGCTTCATTAAAGTCTAGACTCCTGTAATTCATATCAAATATCACGTGTCACAGCTCTTTTGTGAAAACAGGTGTCACAGATATCAAACATGTCAAGTCAACACTGGTGGTCCAGTTGTGTGGTGTCTATAAACTAACTGTACGACATCAACTGGCCTCTACAGAGCTTCTTCTGCCTGGTACATGCTACCCACCAATTTATGGCAGATCATACATTTTTCTTTTAAAATGTTACTTAAACAAGAGTTGATTAATCTTACATAGATGTTATTTTTTATTTTAATTAACTGTTAACAATGGCTTTACTTACGGCCTGCAAACCTCAAGGAGTCAGGAACTCACTGTGGCCTGCTGCTGTTCACCAAAACTATCAGCAAGTAACTCCACAACACATTCCATGTTCCCTTTGTGTGTATGAATTAGACAGACATGATACAGCTTGTTAATGAGAAGGTGTTGGTCAAACTTTGGATTGAAGTCTTCATGCCAAACTCATCTAATTGACTCTTGGCTCTAGCTCTGTACTCATCACACCCTCTGCAGGAAATTCTTTCACATTTTCATTTTAAATACTTTGTGCGGACCCCAGTAAGTTGCTTGTTTTGTCTGACTAACTTCCCAAAATTCCAATTCCAAAGATATTAAATTATCACCAACAGTAAAAGAGTGTAAGTTTATTTTCAACACTGAGAGCAGGACACACATGAAACAGGGGGTCGGGGGTCCCCTGCCTTTAATTTTGAGCATCAAATACTTAATTTCCTGCATTCTGGTAAATTTTTAAGCACCAATTTTGGCTCTTTCTGCATCTATTTATTGTGAACGTTTCTTTCATTGAAACAAACCAAAACTTTCATGTTTTATTCAGGGGAACAAATACACATTTTCTTAATATTGAAGGGGACGTGTCCCCTGTGACCTGTGGACCCTGTGGCTGAGCCAGTTGGAAATCAATGCTACAGATAATCCACACAACTTTGTTTCAGAGGTTTTCATTAGAACACTAACATTTAAAACTAGTCTGTTTTGTGGATTACCAGCAGCAGAAATAAAAAAAGTTTATCTCTATAGGAGGCAGAGACTTTTTAGTGAACCATGACATTACCCACAGAGACAGTGAAATGAGACACACTTTGTTTTGTCAGAATATTTTAGTGCCTTACATGGATGTTTGATCTTGTAAAACAAAAAAAACATTTAACTTAAAAATACTAGTTTGTGGAATGGGAACAAAGCGATAAAATAAATGAGTAATTATTGTGTACCATTAAAAAAATAATGACTAATTCTTTACTGGGACGGATAACCCAAACATTGAGTTGGTAGATACACATGAGCGAACACTCGCTAGTCAGGTTAAGTGTTAGTAAAATGCCTTTAACCTCTTGAGTCCCACAGCAGACTCACTCTGCTGAGATGAGGCAATCACACTGTTGCATAGTTATGAATGTGTTTGAGAACACATTGTCTTGTCTTTCAGCAGGGAACAGTGGAAGCAACCTGAACATGAAACAACATACTGGACAGTTTCCATTTGGAATACATGAAACTCTTCATATGAACATTCAACATCCACAGGTTCAGTTTATGAGTCCCAGTTATTGCTCTGTAAAATGACATAAATAGGTGCTACAGATTTACACACTTGTCAGTACAGCTGCAGATCAGGAGGTTTTGAACCTGATTGTTTGTAACCATTAACCATGTGCAGCTTTGTGACATCACTGCTTCAGTCCACATAAAATGCAGACATGTGTGTTTGTCTGGACTCTGGACCTTTATTTCTCCTGAGGCTCAGGTCTGGCACAGGAGAGCCACATATTTTAAATACAGACATCACCCCCCTGTGGCCTAAAGGAAGTACTGCACCTACTGACACCTCCTGGTCCTAAGTGCAGCATGGTCCTTGGCTTGTCTTTCATGGTGTCAGCATGAATGATGAGATGGTCCAAGCAGAATCAGAGTGAACCAGAGGAAGCCCATGTTCGACTTCCATAAAGTAAATACACCCCTCTGTCCTCACCACTGCATGTGTGGGGGCTGCGTGTGGGTCTGACTCTGACTTCTGTACTGGGTGTGCAGGAGTGCACTGGCCTGTGGGGAGTCGTGGCCCTGCAGCCAGTCTTGATAGAGGGTGTGCAGGGTGGAGCTAAACTCTGGGAGGCGGATGGGCAGGCTGCTGTAGGCCTCCTCCATCTGCTGGACGAGGACTTTATCCACCCGGCCTACTGTGACGCTCTCTGCCTGACCACGGCCGCTCAAGCATCCTGCCACGTATGAAACACAACATGGGCTAACACCGACAGATCCAAAGTGAAAGACACTATTTCAAGCAATGTTTCTCGAAAAATAATGTTTGGTGTTACCTCCTGGGCAGGACAGCACCTCCACCAGCTGGTAAGGCACACGTCCCTTTCTCATTCGGTGAACCAGAGTCTGGATGTTTCTGAAACCATAGATGGCGGCAAACTGCAGCAGAGTTTCCCCGTCTCGCTCCAGAGTCACTTCCTGGAAGTCCCGGTTCCTACAACAGCAACATGTGACACAGGAGGAGAGTTTTCAGACAAAGAAATTGTATTTTATGTCCAAATTGACATTGCTCTACAAAAGTGTGGCACGGATGACTGGACTTCCAGGGAAGCTATGGTATATTCCAGCTGAATAACTGTGAATAACACAGTGTCTCTCACCTGAGGGTCTTGTATGTGATCTCATGGACGTCCAGACCAAAGAGTTCTTTGGCGGCATGTTTGAAGATGTGTTCCAGAAAACCTTCAGAACCTCGGCCCTCGTGCCTCACCAGAGCCACATCCCCAGCCTCTCCCAGCCTACAAGTGATAATACAGGCTGCTCTGACAACAGCTTCCAGAATGACCTCAGTGAAGATATGCAATTGACAGATCCTGGGTCCCACCCCCCTTAGTTACTGTTGCTAAGTTGGACACGCTTGGTAAAAACGAAACAGGCTGATGCCAATTCTGCTTAGCCATGTGCCGCATTATTTATTAAATAGTTTCTGGGCGTCAGGCAACGTAGCTTCAAGAAGCAGACAGCAAGGACTACATTGTGTGATGGAAGGATGTATTTACCATGTTAACTTTTATGAACAAACTTTTTTGAGGCTTCCAAGGTCTCAATAATTAAAGGAGAATTAGAGATCAAGGATGACAAGACTATCAATCAAAACTGCTCCTGTATGGCTGGATATAGCCTGTGATTAGATAAGTGCCATGACAACTGTATTGAAATTTATTAAACAGCTATTAGTGTGTGGGTACTGACATAAAAAAATAAACAGAAGTTAGCAAAGGATGTGCTATTTCTACTACTAAATTACTACTACTACTGCTACTTAATTATGAGAGGGTGCCCTTTAATTTCACTTGAGCACTGGACCCAAAGTGTTTGTGTACTGTGTAGTGGAGGTGATAATAATATACACTACTTTGAAATTTGTTTTCTGTTACTTATCCAGACTTGCTAACTCCATCATAGCAGCTTGAGCTTCAGTGTGTTTAATCTTTTCTCATCAAAGATGACTGATAGGATAAAATCTAGTCCAAATACTCACACATGGTCCAGTGGAACAGAGTCCAGATCTTCTGCTGACACCTTCCTCTGCTCCATCAGGTGAAAGATCTCCACTGAAACATCACAAACCACTGTTACTGTATGTAGCTGTTATTGTCAACTACTACGACTGTAAATGGAGCTACAGAAGCCAAAAGAATTCTTGTCTGTGTGATGAGCAGGATTTGTGATCCTTATGTAGTGTGATGCTGATCTCTTCTGTTCAACTATCCAGTAAAAGTAGTTTAAAGACTGCTTAAGGTTTTAATGCCTGCAACCAATTAGGTGATTGCAGACTTTGTTTAGCAGGAGTCAAAACCTGATCACAAATGCTGACGTAGAGGTACACTGTGATGTGAGCTGCTGTCTGTCTCAAATGCATCGAGACAAAGCAGATGGCTCTCAGCAGGACAAAATGAAAGGAAGCGTGTATCCTCTTGGCCTGCTGATGTGTATAGTGTGTACTGTAGTGTAATGTGTGCATTTATATTAAGCTAATAAGGGCATGTGTGTGTAATATTTCAGGATGGGTCTTCCGTACACCTTTCAAATACATGACTATGTGAGGAAAATATATACTGGGGTCGCAGAGACACCAAACTCTAGATTATCAAAGCTGTATTTAACATGATTTATGGATCAAAACAAACTCTAATAAACATTTCCAATAGTATTAAGCCCAAGGCAGCAGTGTGTAAGATAAAGAGAATGGAACCTGAGGTGAGGACACAGTCCACGTCTCTGGTCTCCAGCAGGCTGTTGTAAAACTCCTCTCTGACAGACTCCAGCTTCTTATCAAAGCAGGGGGCCACCAACATGTGGTAGACTTTCTCTGGACTCAGCTTCTGCTTGGAGAGAGAAAGAAGAAGGAAACACATAATAATGAAGCAGGTTCTTTTTTTGTGCAGAAACTGATGTATAAAGCATTTTACATAACAATTTCTACTGCCTCAGAGTGCCAGGAAAGATGTTTCCTTATTTTAAAGGAATGCTTCAACCCCCAATGACCATTTGTATCAATTCCTATAATCAATTACTCATCCAATGTTACGTTGAATTCATAAAGAAAACTTTTCCTAACATGCCTCCACAGTGAGCAAAGGATCCAAAATCGGAGAAAATTTGTGATGAATTGAAGTCATAGGGGTCCACGTATAACAACAGCAAAACTATATCACAACATCCGAAAAAAACTCCCAAACAACTCATACAGTATAATCCCAGTCTCATTTATTCAGTCAAAGCACACAGCCCTTTCCAATGGGGAACTGACCAGAAAAGTGAAAGTTATCTATGCTCTTTCCAAAGCCAGACTCCGTTGACAAAAACAGTAATTTTACTGGGGGGTGGGGGGAACGACTTCACGGAGGTCCGTGCGGACTAAAAGCGGACGTCCGCAAGCCCTGTGCGCGCAAAGCTCAGATTTTATAACCGCGTGGACTCCGTGGGGGTAATATAGTGTTTCAGGGCCATTTTTACAGGAAACTACAATGCGGAAGTGCACTCGACTATGGAAGCCCGAATGACTGCGGACATTCCTTGCGGAGTCCGCTCCGCTTATAGTGCGGCCGAGTCTGTGAGCACCTTAAATTAAAACCCTTGGCGCACACTGCAGCACAATCAAACAGATGCGCAACTCAGAGCATCAGAGGTGTCTCTGACACCAGACTCAGAGCGGCTCTGAGTGCGCTCGTTGGGTTAGTGTTGCGTTTAAGGCCTACCCAAAAAAAAAAAAAAAACCGAAGGAAAAAAAAAGCGCCGAAGCTTCGAAAAAAAAATTTCACAATCGAATCCCGTGCCATCGAACGAAGCTTAGAATTTTTTGGGTCAGCCCTAAAAATTATCGTTTTATTAGTGAGTCTGGCTTCAAAGTGAACCTAGTTAAGATTCACTTTCAGTTCAGTTCCCTGTCAGAAAGGACCGTTTGTTTGTCAAGCACTGAACATACGACTGGATAAATGAGACTTGGATTATACTGCAAGGGTTGTGTGAAATTTTGTACACAGACGTTTTGATGTAGTTTTGCTGTTGTTGAAGATGAACTCCTATGACTTCAGGTCATCAAGTATTTTTTCGTTCACTGGAGGCATGCGAGAAAAACAAAGTCATCATTTTTCAATGTGGCCCACCTTTTTTAATTCGTTATCTCCACCTTTTACTGGTACTGCCGATAGAACTGTTGGTGTCACCACTAATGGTACCACAACAAACTAAATGCATTTATGTGCTATGACAGTACATGTTCACCTGCTGTTTAGAGAAGTAGTCTTTGACCAGACAGCCCATGATCTGCTGAGGAGACCTGGCTGTGCAAATATGAGGGGTGACCAAACTGCCCAGGACACGCTCTGAATAGCGGATCCACCCTGTAAACACACACACACAAAACCTTTCTTAAAATGAACCTCTGTAATCCAAAATAACGTTTTCATTTATAGTAGAAAACACACCAGAAGATAACAGTCAAAAAGGATGTATACAGACATACAGTATAAGGAGCTTTGTAGCGTACACATGGTTCAAAATTTTAAAGTTCTCACTAAGATTCCAGACCCATGACAAATATTTTATTCCTTCCTAATTTGATGATATCATTACTAGATGAACAGTGAGGCTGAAAATCACCATCAACAAACAATAATTTAACTGAAACAATTAACTGATAGGTCCATCTACAGAAAATAGCCAACCGTGTTGTTAACTGATGAATCATGGGGTCATTTATTAAGCAAAACTAATCAAAAGTGCCAAAATATTCTGTCTTTTGGAGGCTGGAGCGGGGCGCCCAGTAGCTCAGTGGGTAGAGCAAGCGTCCTATGTACAAAGGCAATGTCCTTGACGCAGCAGCCATGGTCTCGATTCCAGCCCATTGCTGCATGTCATCCCTTCTCTCTCCCCCTTTCACACTTAATCTGTCCTGTCCGATAAAGGCATATAAAAGCCTAAAAAAACCCCCAAACAAACAAACAAAAAAACCAATAAAATAAAAAAAGAGGGTGTGGTGTACTCATTTTTAAACTAACATCTAATATAATGGAACTAGATGGCACTCAGCTTGTGGTGCTCAAAACACCAAGAAATACATTTGAAAAACACAACAGCAATGTGTCTTTCCAGAAATCATGGCCTGGTTACTCAAGATAATCCACAGAACCTTGTTGTGAGCAGTTTCGTGAAGGAACTTTTTTCTTTCTACCAAATCACACCACCTATAGCATTGTACAGAGGGAAGCATGAATTTAATGCTAGCTCACCTAGCTCCAATGGACTAGCTAACGTTACAGCTCAGCTAAGGAGGACGCCATTAATATTTACATCTCACGCTGTCACAAGCACAAGTCTCTTGAGTAGATACATGTTAAGTTCAGCGTGGTGAAACAATTGGTGGGTGTAGTTCAGTAGAAAGAAAAAAGTTCCAATATGAAACGGCTCACAACAATGTCTGTGAATTATCTTGAGCAACTGGGTCGTGAGTTTTTAAAATGTATTTTTTTTGGCGCTTTGTGCACCACAAGGCGAGTGCCATCTAGTTCCATTATATTGGAGAGAAAGCAGACATCTCTACAGCTGATATCTCTAATACCAGGCAACTCACACCAAAACAAACTAGACTGATAAATAGCACTACAGGGAAGAGGAAAAAACTGTTTTCTTTTTTTTGTGTCCCTTTAACTCTTGCTGTTCCGATCTCTGGTGAAGGGAGTGGTGAAATAACTTTCTATCTTTCCTTTGCAGCACACCACTGCTATCTCTACTTTTAAAACAAGCTCTGCCAACCCCCCTGCTCAGCACACATCATGCATATTAACAGTTAGGAGCCCGAGGAGCAGCAGAAGAATGAGGCAAAAGAGAGGAAAATTGAGGCAAATATCAGGGCAGAGGCAAGAAAGGCAGTCTGACAGGTGGAGAGGGAGAGGGAGAGGGAAATAAAATAAGGGGTGAGAAAGAAGGGAGTTTTACCTGGACAGGAGGAGGTGAACATGGGCATGGCATGGGAGTCGTGGTGCCTCCTGCGAAACCTCTGAATGAACTCCTTCTGGCTTTCCAAAATGCTGAAGCCCGCTGCTACGGTGGTGTCGAACACATACTGCACTCCTGCAGGGAAAACACAGAGAGATGACAACAGAGACAGTGGCACAGGGAGAGACAGAAGTGGGGGAGAATGTCACGCATCTATGACAGATACCACTGAGTAGGTGGAAGTTTTAACACATCAGTCATGAAGAAAGGTCTAAATTTCTGACTGTTTGGTGCTTTTTTTTAGAAGCAAAGTGGAAATTATAATTTTCAATAAAAAAAAACTTAAACAGAAGCTGAATAAGTCTAATAACATTATGAGGCACAAAATGAGGAGGAACAGGGAGTAGACATCCTAGATCTGATCTTAATAAATCCCACAATAGTCATGCAGACAACATTTTACAGGGACAAATGTAACAAGACTTCATATAACTACATGAAAGAGCACTTAAAGACTGTGTTAGGGGAATACTACATCTCCCTAGAGATCATTTTATATGAAATTCTCACTCTGTGTTATGCTGAATTCATGAAGAAAACTTTTTTTTCCTCGCATGACTCTGCTGAACAAAGAATCCAGCGACAGAGAAAATTCTTGATGAGTTGAAGTCACAAGGGGCTGTGTTTAAAAACATCAAGACTATATGACCTCTCACACAACTTGTGCATCACAATCCAAGTCTCATTGATCCAGTGGTATGCTCGGTACTTTCCAAACAGACAGCTCTTATCAAAGGGGAACTGAACTGACAGTAAAAGTTACCGAGCAACTTTGATTTTTACTGAAAGTGAAAGTAGATCTCTTCAAAGCCATACTGCACTGACAGAGACAGTAATTTAACCCTTAGGAGCAGCTGGTCTACTGCTGCCCAAATAGTCAGTTTGTTTGTGGTATTGTGTGACTTTGGTGTTTTAACAGCTTAGTTAAGATTCACCCAAGTCACATAATAACACACACACACACAAACCACAGATTGACCAGCAGCCCATGTGTTCAGGGAGGTAAAATTACTGTTTTGTCAAAAGAGTCTGGCTTAGAAGAGACTTCAGATAGATTTCACATATTCACTTTCCTATCAGAAAGGGCTGTCCCTTTGGGAAGTACTGAGCATTCAACTAGATAAATGAGGCCTGGATAACACTGCATGAATTGCGTGAGTGTGTTAACAGATGTTTTGATATTGTTTTGCAGCTCTCAAATGCAGCTCTCATGGCTTCAGTTCATCAAGAATTTTCTCAACTTTTTGGATTCATCGTTTACCATTGAGGCATGTGAGAAAAAAAAAAGTCACTTCATGAATTCAACATGATACGGGGTAACTAAATGATATACAAAAGGTCATTTGTGGGGTGAAGTATTGCTTTAATACTTTGTTAAGATTTTACAAGATGTTACCTGTGGTGACAGTTACGCAGCAATATATAAATAACACTTGCTCACCTAAACTCTTGAGGAAGCCACAGAGTTTGTGGGCAGCCTCAGTGATGTCCACACCAAACTTGACAGCAAAGAAAGGCAAAGACTGTGGACACAATGATGCCACCAGCACCTTGTGCTTTGTCACATCACACTTCTGACAAGGACAGAGACACAATTGGGACAATGTAAGGTATTGTTCAAAGAGGAAGAACACTGTGACGCAGTGCGACACATTCTTAGGTTTCAGAGTACCTTATTGAGTGCCAGAACCCGCTGCACTTCCTCCAGACTCTGCTGAGAGACTTTTAGACTCTCCTCCTCTGATAGACAGCCATCACAGGACAGGCAGGCACTAAGCAGCAACTGGGGTTCTTCGTGCACCTTAGGAAAAAAAACAGGAGTGTGTTACATGGAGGGTTTAAAAAGAGACATGTTCTATTTTAAATGGGCACTCCAGCAACATAGTTTTTGACTTCCATGAAGAGTCCACTCCCCACAAGACACAGATTAAAAAAAAAGAAAAGAAAAAAGAAAAGAAAAGAAAAGAAAAGGTCAAAATGGAAGCAACACAGGTCTAAATATGTTTACTTTCAGTGACTGGATCCTAAACTTCCCATAATGAAACTTTATCGCATCTTTTCTTAAACCTTCCATGCATTGCAAATGCCCACATGCTTTGAACTGGGTTAAAATGATCATTTTTCAGACTTAAGAAAACTCCTCCAGCAGATGACATTACACAACTGATTTCAATCTGAGTAGTACTCCCAGGTGAAGTTCCCCTTTTGTCAGATCCATAAAATAAAATAAAATAAAATAAAATAAAATAAAATGAATGAAACTTGTGAGTAACAAGACATTACCTCTCCATTGACTATCTCTCTCTCCTGGTGCGAGTTAGCACCATCATCACTCTGCTTCTTGTTGCACTGTGTGTGAAAGATCAATAATTAAATTCACGACTGAAAGCAGGACAGAGTTTCAAACTCTACATGTTCAGAGTCGACTGATATGTAATAATGCCTTGATACAGCTTCAGAAATTCACCTGTTTTGTGCAGTTCTCACACTTCTCCTTCCGCTTTGGTATGTTGACCTCTGACATTTTCCTTGACAGTTATCTGGAAATTGAGGGTGATATATAACAAATATATAGCAGCACCATTAGCTTCCCAGTGTTGATCATTTCCTCACAGCATGTTCCCTCTGATACACCGGCATGATGACTGTGCCTGCAGCCTACTGCTGTGTAATATTTTGTCAACTCCACCCTCCTCTGTCTGTCCTATCACAGACAGCCTGCTTATCATAAACACAACAGCTCTAATGGTGGGAAACTGGCAATAAACACAAAACAGTATCCTGTCATTAAAATTTTAATGGCTCACATTAATTACATACACAGTGCCAACAAAAACGGCCATAATAGCTGTTACGTCACAATAAACACAGGAGGTACCATCTTGTTGAAACCCTTATGTCTCAGTCTCATTATGTAATTACATGAAAAATGTTGACTCTGGGGTAAATATTTGATCATAGCTCACGGGGGTAGGGGAAAAACTGATACTACATAGCATTGCAATGTTTTTTGTGGCAATATCATATAGATAAAAGGATGCCAAGTATTGATTTTTTTCAAACTATTAAAATCATTTACATTACAAATTAGGGCTGCAAGTTTTTTTTAAAGTGTTTATTGCGTCGATTAATGCCTGAACACAACACATTATTTTCTTAAAGACATTAATGCATGCTGCTATTGTCACCACTGTCTGTCTTTCAGAGGCCGTAGATGGCTGACTTTCAAAGCTAGAGTGATGATACTGGTATCATATGAAACTTGACTTAAGGAATCCAGTGGTGTCCACCATGTTATGCTAGTTTCTCAGGAAGGAAGATAAATAAAACTCCAAAGTCAGGCTAAATTTTGTCCAAGAGAAAAACAGCATGGCCAGTTTCACAGAGGTCCCTTGGCGTGCTGTGGGTACCCATGAGTCTCCCCTTTACAGACATGTCCACTTTATGTTAGTCTCATACAGTTTTGAGCACAAACTGCATGCAGTGTTAATTACAGATTTATGACTAGAAAAACTTGACACAGTGTTGAGCTGCATTTAAAATAATCCTCAGGTTTCCAGCTTTCAGGGGATAGATACCATTTCTATGTAGCATATACTGTTAAGCTGCTTTCTCCACTAAAAGATCCCCTGCTTACCCCTAAAAAAAGACCAAAATGGGTCTACAGTATGTGGGCCTCAGAGGGTTAATGACGTGCTGCTATTTTGTTTTTTCCACCACACTGTTGTAGCAGTGCACCACTGATTTGAAATAAATGAATCTATAAGTCAAGATCATAAAGTAAATTTCTTTGAATTCGATTCACCTTCAAAACACTATGGTAACACTATCAAAACACTTTACCGTGTTTATATGGACTTCAAAACTGTTTTGCAATGCTAAATTAATCGGGATTAACAATTGTAATTCTGTGATTAATCGCAATTAAAAATTAATCGTTTGACAGCCCTATTACAAATACAAATTAAACTTTCGGTAGCCTACAGCAATAATAAAATCTAGTACTTTTTCAGTCCACTAGATATAATTTGCTGCAGTAAGATGATTTAAGTGAGATCAACTGACCTAAACCTTTATCTTATTTGATAAAAGAGATGCTGGCAAAGTTTTCCTTTGAGTACATAATTTGCTTATAAAAGCAGGTCGCAATGTATGTTATGGGAATACTCAGCATATCGCAACACGTTTAAAATCGCAGTAGTATTGTATTGTGACTCATGTATCGCGATAATATCATATCATAGGCCCTCTGCGGATTCCCGCCCCTAATAGCTCGCGATAATGTCCCCGACTGGCTTCAAGCGTCACTAATTTGTGAAGCTATATGTAACGTTAACATTAGCTCAAAAATTTTATATTAACTTACAGTAAGTTAATTATGATATTTAAACATAAAGTTATGCTATTGCATTACAGGCCCTTTTCAGGATGTGGGGTAACATAACGTTAGTCACTCTGTTTGTTTAAGTGTATGTGTCATAACAGGCCCTGTGTTGACATTACAAGGTCGAATTTTGAGGTAACTCACCGGACGGTGTCTATGTCACTAGCTCTCCTAGACAATGGCATGGAAGAATGCAGAGGACAGTCAGAAGAGCAGCCACCAGTGAAAGAAAAAGCAGCACTGACACAGCACAGCAGGTGAACTCAGCAGTTACTCAGCACTGCTGCAGGTTAAACTTAAATCCTCTGTGGACGGTGTCACCGCAACTGCTGGCTTGAACCTGGACGGTTATTTCATAATGTACAAACTCGTACTTTCAAAGGCGTCGTTGCTCCTTGTATAAGGGCCAGCCATCTCTATGTACGTCTTCCTCCATTGTGCACCCCCGGTGAATCAAGACACATGCGCAAACGGAGTAGTGGTCTGCTCCGGAAGCTTTGACTTTTTTTGTCAAACCAGTGAGGGATAAAAAATATGTGCTTTTGAATCAGTCAATCGACATAATCAACAAATTATAAAATGCATAGCGTTAAAAACTCCAAATCGGTCTGTAAGTTTCTCCTGCGCCAGATACCGCAAGCTCTTCAAGGTGTTTCAGGCCAGGCTCGGACTTTCAAAGTATCTCCCAAAAAGATACGAACATTGCCAAAATAATGGTAAAGTTACCCCTAGTTCAGTAAAAAACGAAATAAATTTTCTTTTGAAAATGCCATTGTGTTGAAGAAAAACTAAAGACTTGCGACTACGCCGTCTTTTGTCTTAATTTAATGCATTTCAAACTTTTATTCTGAAGGCGGCGAAGCCGTCCAATCACAGCAGGCGGATCCAGGAAGGAAGTGTCACCCATGCAGAACAGTTGTTGCAACAATATGAATTGAACTTCCTTATAATTTAGTACATGTGTTTCCTCGTGCAAATGCTCTTAAGCTAAATCTGCAAAGCGAACATTTACAGAAAGAAAGAAGAGTTTAAGGTAAGCGATAAAAATGTCTCATAGTTGGTTTCTTTATACAGATCTGTTGAGTGTTACGGACAGTGATGTGTGGGCACTTCTTCCTCATCACAGCCAATCACCATCATCAGCAGGAGGATCTGTTTTTGGGTCAGCTCTTTTGCTCAAATCACAAAAAAATGTTATATCGTTTACTCTATTGCGTCTTGTGATTTGAAGCCATGCAAATATTTGGGTTTCTGCTGAGATATTTAGATCTCCACTTCTGACCATCCACTCAACACAATGGAGGTGAATAGACTTTCATTTATGCTGCTCAAAGGGAGGGGAAAATGTCAAAACAGCAATGTGTCTCACCAGTGACACTGTCCTGGTTACTCTGGATAATCCTCAGATCATAGTGTCAACATATTTAAGTTTTTATTTTGGGACTTTTTCTTTAAGTAGAAAAGAAGAGGCACACTTCCAATAAAACTTGCTATTGTCATCAACATATCTGGATTATCCTGAGTAACTGGGACATTGTTTCAGGACACCATGTCTTGATTAACCTGCTAGGGGGCCCCCAGCGCCATTACTCCCAACCCTTTGTGCAAGCCAGTGTTCCTAAGATAGAACACTGCCTGGGTTTAATTTGATGAAAAAAAAGAAACATGCAACACAGAAACTGAAATGATAACGATCTCAGAACTGCATTTAAACAGTGAGGCTCTGTCTTGAAGTGTTTCCTCACAGGTGATGAAACAGAACATACACTAAGGCAATAAGAGTGCCATCTATTGTCCTTTAATGGTGCATATTCCAGGGTTCCCACACATTGTCATGGACAAAATTTCAGAATGTTTCCATGACTTTTCAAGGACCCATAAAAAAAATCAGAGACCATTCACAATGTATAAAATGAACTTTACTCCAAATGCTAATTAGTGTATGAAAATGAATCAGCAACCCTTTCCAATCTCTAATAGTTGGTTATTTTCACATTTACTTAAAATACTTAAAACTACAGGTACAGTTATACAACCACTTACTGTCTATCAGTCTGATGACTGCTGAACATTGGCTGACTGGTACATTGAATAGGACAGAGTCACTGTGTGTCATTAAAAATACAGGTGCCTTTCCTAATAACAGTGGATAAGTGATGCTTAGTTCAGTGCAAAATGAAATGAAAACATTTGTTGTTTCTCTGTTGTAATAGAAAATAGAAAGTCTAAACATAATATCGTATTATCTATTAAACCAATGCATTTTGACCTTTTTTTGTAGTAGCTGTGAAAATGAGTCCACTTATCCAATGTCTTAAAATGCCTCCTCAGAGCACAGCTGATGCTAACCAGATGTTAGTATTTTGTAATAAAGCAGTTAGTGTTATTAGAACGCTACACTTTTGCTCCTATAACAAGTAGAGCTGAATGTTTTTGGATAAAATATCTAATTGTGTTTATTTCGACTGATATTTCCAAGTGTGATATGATTTCCATTATTAGAGGGATGGGTCATGTTTGCATCAATTTTTTAATTTTCATTGAAAAATATATTGAAATGATCATGGTGTGTGTTTTTTTTAATCTATACGAAACAAAGACTTTTTTTTTTTAAGTAATACTATGGTGTATTGATATTTTCCCCCTAGCCCTAAATTGTAGGGCCCCTAAAGTATATTTTTGTTTTTACTTTGAACTTATCATGTTAGGTAGGCGTATTATATTCATGTGACGTAGGCTTTTGGTGTATGTGAAGTTAAGTACAAGATTCTTATTCTTGCCTCTGTTCAGATGGGATACATGACAGTAGAGGAGCACAGCTCCACCCTGCTCCACCTGAAGAGATCTCCGGGCATTCGTTCTTGGTCTCTTCTTGTCGGTAAGTGTGTTTGCAAAAAATTATACTCAAATGATGAAACAAACATATTAACAAACTAAGCCATGCACTCCTCAATATCTTCGAACTCTGTAATTAAACCTCTAATAACAAGCCTCTCATTTTAATTGCAGGCATAGCATCTGTTGGGCTGGCAGCTGCATACTACAGCTCAGGTTCACAAATTGAATTTACCTAATCTTGTTATCAATTTGCAGCTTCTGATTTAATATAATTTTCCACATGTCTTACTGCAATTCATAACACCGTCTGTTTCTTTTATTTTATGTGCTGTGTGGATCTTGCAGACAGCATCTTGTGGAAGCTTTTCTACGTGACAGGCTGTCTGTTTGTCGCAATGCAGAACATGGACGAATGGGAGGAGGCTGTGTTTGACAAAACCAACAACCTGATTGAGCTCAAGACGTTTAGCTTGTATGCTTTGGTCCTGACGTTATGGAAGAAGGGGCAAGAGAAAGGTCAGTAACGCCACAGAGCGGGTTAGTAGTCCTCACTTGCTGTTTGGAGGTGCAGAATCTTAGATTTTAATTTTTTTGTCCTGTTCTCTCTCTTAGTTGTGTTGGATCTGACACAGCTGTGTGACATCTGCGTCCAGGAAGAGAAGGTCCGGTATTTGGGGAGAGGCTACGTGCTGATGCTGCGGCTGGCTGCAGGCTTCTCCTACCCCCTGACTCAGAGTGCTACACTGGGAGGACCCAGGTTTGTATTTTCTGGTGAACTACTCCAACACATGAAAGTCCTAATCCTTATTCACATCCACCACCTCAGTCCTAAAATTGCATTTCCTGTTTGCTCTGCCTCTTTGAGCTAATTGTTTTACTGTTTTAGTTCACTCTCACAGCTCTCATTAGCCTTGTTTTTTTTCTTAGTCAAAAAGCTCACATAAACCCACTGTACACTACCTGCGCAACACCAAACAACAGACAAAGTAAGCAACTAGCTGGTGTACATAGTGGAGTATTTAGTAGCTAAAGAGCCAGATATTTTGCACAGGAGTTGGTGGACACAAGCTAAAAAGAGAGTGATTATTGAATTCAAATTCGTCAGGTGGCCAGAAACACGAGTCAAAATGAATGCTAATGTTGATTCATGTCTGCTCTGTGTGTAATGCTTGCCAACTCGCTCACTATATCAGCTCATGTCATCATGACTCAGTTGTTAAAGGGTAAGTTAGGAATTTTCTCAACTTGGACCCTATTTTGCCATGTTTTTGTCTCTAAATGATTAATGGGAACAACAATTTTTGAAACTGGTCCAGTATTGAGTGAGAGGGCTGCAGATGGTGGCCCTGAAACAGGGTGCACAGTAACCACTTGGGGCATTTGTGCACCATCAACTTCCGTCCACTAAAAGTGCTTTTTTTGCCACTGACAGGCTCAGATTATTATTTCAAGTGTCATTACAACATTATGGAAAGGATCCCTACAGTGATCAACCTTTTTCTTCAAGAGTTAGATCCTTTTTGTTTAACCAGAAACAGAAATCACCATCGGTAAATCCACCAGACTCCATTTAAATAAGCAGTAATTTTTTTATCATCCTGAAAAAAACTTCATTTAAAGTCAACAGAAACAAATAAAACCCACAAAAACCATCTTGGTTCATCTTTCTTCTGTTCCAACAATAACCAGCTGTAGTTTGCTAGAAATAAGCCTTTAATTCACCCATTTCAGTGTGAAAATATGCTGGCTGTATACACGATAAAATAACTGTTTATTTAAATGGAGTCTGGTGGGTTTGGCTATGTTGAACAAAAAGGAAATTACTCTTTAACATAAAGGTCTATCTCTGTCGGGATCCTTTCCATAATGTTGTCAGACACTTATAACAATCTGAGCCTGTCAATGGCAAAAATTGTTCATTCATTTGCTGCAGTAGTTACATTGCAGCCAATTTCGCAGCTGCAGCTGTCTTGCTCCAAAAATGTTCCCATTTGTCACATAGACACAAAAACATGGGGAAATATGACCCAGGTTAAAAATACCAAACTTACCATTTAAACCTAGATTTAAAATCTTCATATTGTTTGATTAATATATTATTTTTATATATCTGGAAGAACAAAGCCAAACAAATATGCTCTGTAGAACTAACACAAGAAAACACAGTAAGAGTGAGTAACCCCTGTTCTCCCTCTGTCCCGTATGTTACCCATTAGTGATGTGGAGGCCGTGGCTGCATTGCTGAAGCGCTTCCTGGGGCTGGAGGAGCTGCAGCGACGCAGGCAGCGGGAGGAAGAGGCAGAATATGGAGGAGACGAGGAAGAGGAAGAAGATTCTTTGGACAACAGCAGTGATTCGGAAAATGAAGCAGGCAAACTCTGATCTCTCTGTGACTTGTAACCCTGCTGTTACTTTTGGTGGATTAATTAAGGGGCATTATGGCATTGCTACGGCATTACAGTGGGTGCAGCTTCAGTGATGCCCTTGCTACATGTTATAGTGTCAGCATGTGCATGAAACACCAGGGATATACAGTAGCCTCTTTCAGTTTCTCCTCACAGACTTCCTTGTATTTTTTGGATATGTCAGGTGGAGTTGTGGCAGCCTTGGGAAATTAAGTAAAATATTTTTTATTTTAATTTTCATGTGAACTGGGATTGAAAAGTCAACCGGTTAAATGTTTTGTCATGTAAATGTTTTGTAGTCTAATCAAAGTTTTCTCAAACAGTTCCAGGGAATATGACGATAAGAGTCTTTCATCTCTCTGTAAATGATTATCATGACCTTTTGATCTAATTACTATTTGGGAATACACTCCAGATTACAGATTTACTGTGCCTTCCTACTGAACTTAATAAGTGTTTGTGTGTAAGTCAATGGAAAGTGCTTTTCCCACAGTTTTCAGGGCCACCCAGTTGATAATCACCTTTTGCATGTTTATTCATACTCAGTCTGCAATCTGGAGGAACGCATCTGCAAACTGTAATCAGGCATGAGTGATTTTCACGGCTCAATTAAGAGTTAATTATATGTGAAATGCTTCGGCTTCTTCTTGTTCTGTCTTTTAACATTTGTATTTTTGTGTGAACCAAAGACTGAATCTCAGGCAAACACTTTGGTCCTCTGGACACACTGTTTTTTTTTTTTTTTTTTTTGTTTTGTTTTTTCTGAAAAGTGAATGAAATCATGGTGGTTAACTGGCTGATGGTGACTGTGTTCTGCTTTGCTTGAAAGAAAATGAGAAGATTTCTTTGTTGGTTGATTTTATTGTCTTTGTTTACTTTGATACATTTGGAGGAATTATATAAAATTATGTAAACCCAAAGCCTTCTTTTAATGTTATGTCCTTTCTTTGCTACAGTGAGTGCAATTTCCATACAAGAGTTGGCTCTTGGTTAAGTGCAAATTCACACATAAAATCACAGTTAAGTGCTGGTTGCAAAAAAAGTAAGAGACCAGTGTTAGCATTGATCAAAAAAGCGATTTGATTCTGAGCTGGCAGAATATTCTACGGTACCATCTCATTCACACAGGCGCTGATCTCCTCTGTTATCCTCAGTAAAGGAGCCACTACAGGGCTGACGTGTTCCTCTATCCACTCCTGGGCTGTTGACTCTGGGTACAGACGCACCATCTCCTCTCTCACTGCTGCCACCTTCTCTTGTAACACTGTCAAATACCTGAGGAGACAAAATCAGAAGGGGTTCCTGTTAAAGGCTAAACAGAGTGTTTAAGAAATTTCAGGGAGGCAAAGCAGTGTGTAGAGAGTGTTGCTGTAATATAACAAATTATTCTCACGTTGATGCTTGGCTGTGAATCTGCATGGTGATGAGCGGGGACACCATTTTCCTCTGTCGGTGGTAGGGGCTGAACCATCCTCTTACAAACCTACAGTACCTCAGGCATACAGTTATTCAGCTGTTAGTTATTTACAGGGTATAGAAATAAACATTTTGTCTGTGTCTGCAAAGGTTAAAGGAATAGTTGGACATTTTGGGAAATATACTTATTCGCATTCTTGCTCAGAGTTAGATGATAAGATTGATAATACGCTCATGTCTGTACTCTAAATATGAAGCTACAGCCAGCAGCCGATTAGCTTAGCCTAGCACAAAGAGGACGAGGGCTAACAGCTGGCCTGGCTCTTCCAAAAGCTCTAAAGCTCAGCAGTTAATACATGATTTCTCGTTTCTTTTTGACAACTTTATGGAGGGTTATGTGTTGGACTATTTCTTAGTCCCATATAGGGCTGCAATGGTTTTTATTATCAGTCAAGATGACCCTTTAAGGAAAGAAAACGGACATTTTATTACTATAACTGAAACTTGAACCCATTTTGTTAATGTAAGTGTGTAAAAAGTCTCCCCTTTAAAAATAAATAAAATAAAGAGATTCTCCATCCAGTTGCATTTTTTTTTAATATCAAATGTACACGGTATGATAACCGCCAACTTCTTTTTTAATCACAGTATACAGTCTCCAGACACAGTCTCCAGCAGTATATCGCTGCAACCCTAGACCCGTATTGCAGGGATACTCAGCTTGCTTTGCTTGGGGTCCACTTTTCCAAAGTGACAGGGACCAGGGGCCAGTTGCAGCAGCCCCATCCATGTACACAGGGCCGTTTCTAGGATTTTAGGGCATTTGGGGCTTCGCTTGGACCTCTGTTAAGGGGTGCAGGGGATCCTCCACTGGAGGATGCTTTGATGCACCTTATGTATACTAAAAGCACAAAACCAACTACCAGTGTGACTCAATTTATTTTTATTGTGAATTAGACATGGTTGGGGGGCACCCAGCACCCTATGTTTGCCCAGAGGCCAGATTTGGCCTCTGGGCCGTAAGTTGAGTATCACTGCTGCACAGAGCGCTGCAGGGATGACATATTTTTTGGAGGCTACTCCACAAGTTAGCATTGCCCTGATTTCTTCAGCCAAAGGTCGACGGGATTTCTCTATGTGATTACTGCAGAAAATAAGCTCTGTGGTAAAAAAACCCATTTATGATACTTACAGGATTTGTTCAGCAAGATAAAATGAACACTACTTTTATGATATTTGATGCCTAACATTAGGCTATAAACGAACTATACTATGGTTGCATGACTTACCATCTCCCCACAACACAGCTATAAAGCCATGTTCGGTGTGATGATGTTCTGTAGTCTCTTTAAGCTTCTTGCAAGCAACTGTCTTTTTTAAGATGCATAAAAGCTTCAAAATGGGGTATTAACTGGTGAATTTTTTGGCGGACAAAATGTGAAAGTCTCTTAAACTTGTATCAGCCACAGACCTTATTTCAGGCATCTAACCCATTTACTCCAAGACATAGAAACTGAGAGTGCTAAAATGCACTGTCAGTTTCCTCCTGCTCCACTCTTTGAGGGCATGCTTGAGACTAGCTGTTTACTGTAGTTTTAAGTCTTAATGCTAAGCTAAGCTAACTAGCTGTTGGCTGTATCTTCGCATTTAATGTACAGACATGAGAGTGTTATTGATCTTCTCATCTAACTCTAACTTGGCAAGAAAGGGAAAATTTCAAACCATTCTTTTAAAGGGCCAGTGTGTAATATTTGGCATGGTTTATTGTCAAATCTGAATCTGAATCTGAATATTCTACCCATTAATATATTTATAGAAGTGTATAATCGCTATAAAATAAAATTCGTTTGGTTTTCATAGCCTTATAATTATGATTTTATATATATATAGCAAGGGCCTTGCTTTAGAGAGGTCGCCATCTTGCGCCGCCATGTATGTACCGCAGCCTGAGCGGACAATCCAGCCAGCCAGAGAATCCGTTTCGCGTGTATAAATAAACCAACGAAGACAGCAGGAGGAAGGAAGGAAGAAGGAGGAGGAAACAGCAGAGAGTGTTAGTAGTTCGTCGATAGAGAGTAGTGAAAAGTTTTTTTAGTTATAAAGTTTGCGAATGGACCACACTTACCACGCAACAGGAGAGAATGAACCCGAACCGTCATCTGCGAGGAGAAGAAGACGCAACTTCACTCCTTGTGATGCACTCTCTGCAGCGCTTTTCCTCCTGGTGATATATCTCCCCAACGATGGTAGCAGTAGCACCGAATCCCATTCTGTGCATTCAGCCTCTCTTCTCGCCCGCTCAGCATCAAACACATGGAGTTCCTCATCTGTATGCTCCGGCTCAAACAGGTATGGCTCTGGATCTGTGTCCGCTACAAGAAACTCTTCAAAATCGTGTTCAAAGTCGTCCATTGCAGCTACTATAGTCCAGAGATATTGCTAGGCTAAATAAACAGCTGAGCTCTGTTTACTGGCTACGCTGTCAGTCAGTGTGCGGGCTGGAGATTGGTGGAGCAGAGAGGGGAGGGCTGCCCCACTGGGTACTGTAAACGAGTATGTGTGTATGAAGTGTGTGTGTTACGCTAGAAGAATCAGAGTTTGGGATGGAGTGGAGTGTTACCGGAGTTTTTGGAGTGCTCAAATAAACGGGCCTTTTTCCTGAACGCTACTCTGGTCTCCTGCTCGTGAGGGATTCATTACAATATCATAACATGGTTTAGATTTCTAAATAAATATTCACCTCGTCACTAGATAGACCTACTCCTGAAAAACTTGTGTCCGCGCAAGGCTTTTTGTCCCTACGAGGCCACCGTCATTTACCCGATGGGAGGGGTGAGCGAGTGAGCCCTGCAATCTAGAATTTGACCACTGATGTCACTGTTTTCAACGGTTTTCAACCCATTTTACACACTGGCCCTTTAAGGTAAATGTGACATTGGAAATATGATCCTGTGATTGCTGCCCATAACTCACATGTTGTTTTCAAAAAATTGTATGTCCTCTGAGTTCAACAGTGCGTTGAGCCCCACAGTTAACTCTGCCAGCCTCCTACCTGGGAACAGCGATTCACCTGCAGAGGTGCTAAAGACCACATGGAACAAAATCCTGTTAGCGTACTGATAGAAACTATGCAGTGACAGCGTAGATCATACAACACCGTCGGACCTTACCTCCCCATGGCCTCTACCTCTACCGAGGCGATACCCAGCCTCTCAGTTACTTTGCTCTGAGCCTCAGCACTGAACTGACCATGACTGAGTGTCTGGAGACAGGCTGCTAGTGATGGGAGGGCCACATGCATCAGCTCACACAGCACTGACAGGTGGTCATACCTAAAAGCATGAAAATCCAGGATTGTGGAAAAAGCTCTGTGTTCATTGCAAATGTAGCATCACATGATTTCTGGCTAATGAAGTCCTTCAGACTCTAACACATTCCAGTGTTGGAGCCACCAAAGGGCAGCTTTATTATAGACCCTATGCTCTTTATTAGCACTGTCCTGATTTACATTCATGCACTGCACAGATCCACAAAAAGAATGTGAAAGAAAATTAGAAATTCCCCCAATACTTACCTTTGCCAGCCTGTGATGGCAATGCCCTGCAGGTGTACACCAGCAGATATAGAAGCAGCCACCTTCAGCCATTGCACATGATTATCCACATGTCTCTGCGTGCTGGGCACACAGGTGTAAACACTGGTGGAGCCTTTAAAGGAGCTGGCTGCCCACACATCTGACATGCCGGCACTGCAGTACTTCTCCAGCAGAGACACTGGACAACACAGTTAGAGATGTACATCACTACTAACAAAGCTCTGCACATGTTGCATACTATTTGGTGATGTATAAAAGCTTCATGTTCAAATACTAATTTCCACAGTATATGGGGCCTACCTGTTGTGTCCACATTCAGATCAGGGGTGTAGTCCCACAGCATGGGCTGTACAAGTCCCACTAGTCCACTAGCTGTCACGTGGATAACAAAAAGAAAAGACTCATAATGAAAAAGGTAAAATCAAGACACGTGGGAGTGCACACAAACCAAAAAAAAAAAAAAGATGGGATCTTAAGACCACCAGTGATCCTTGAGATGGTCCCAGCAAGTCTTCAACAAAAATAAGGGTAAGTTTAATTTTTATATTTGTTCTTTCTATACAAATAAATCCAATTTTGGATTCTTATTATTGTAGCTTTCTATTACTGTTTTTATCCACTCATTTACATTCAGGGGTGGAGAAGGTATATTGATCCTCTAAGGTTCTGTATGTGAGATTCAGAACATTAAAATAGCAGCAAATCACTATTTGCTATGTCAATATATAGTGGAGTAATACTGTCCTATGCAGAGAATGAAGTCATGCTACCTTTGTGAGTGTTGTAATCTGAGCCTCTGTATTCTTGACATGGCAGATGGTGCAGCCGCTCGTGCATGTGAATCCCTGTGTGTGAAACCCCACTGGCTAGCTAACCGCCACCCCTCTGCACTGCACTCATACAGCCTTTACACACAGGTAATGCTGATAACAATGATGGCATTGACACAAAAGCTAACACCCACCCTCCACTTCCCCCACAGGTAAACACCGTTGACTCTGTCAGCACCGTTGCTTGTTGTTAGCACTATTTGTGCTATTAGCACCATTAGCTGCTAGCTGCTGGCTCTGCTGCATCCATGTTGAGAGTCGTGTGCAGACAATCCCAGCTCAGATTTTAATCACAGATATGTTTCTAAAGCCACATACAGCAACTTTGAGTAAAAGTAGCAATACTGCACTGTAAAGATGCTACATGTAAAAGTACTGGACTGAAACTGGTACTGCAGGTAAAAATGCATAGATATTATTGGCAAGGTGTATTTTAAATATCAACAACAGGGGTGCTCAACGCAGAAAAAATGGGAAGTGATACACTATTATATATTGTATTAGTGGATTAGTGGATTTAATGCTTAAGTAGCAATTTACTGTTAATAAGTTGGTAACGAATTTAACACCCTAATTTGAAATGTAACTAGTGACTATAGGGGTCAGAAAATATGTAGTGGAGCAAAAAGTATAAACTTTGAGTTGAGTACATATACAAAGCAGCATGAAATAGAAATACTCAATTTCAGCTGGGTGATATATTCATATTGTGATATGAGACTAGATATCATCTTAGATTTTGGATTTGGATATTGTAATATAGGGAGTGTTGTCTTTTCCTGCTGCATTACAGTAAAGTGATGTAATTTTCTGACATCATCAGCCTGATTTGATGCAGCTGAGTAACTCTCCACTCTCTTTGAATTTCAAATATCACCTGGTTTATTGGGAACCAATTGTATTTCTTCCTCACCTTTTAGTGTGTCCTGGCTCATGCCTCTCATCATATCATCCCACATTATGATGGTCATGTGTGGCCACGCCTTCTTGACGGCCTGTGCCACCTTGGTCACATGACTCAGGAAAAGTTGCTCCACTGTATGTCCAGGTGAGGCCAACCACAGTTTGGACTCCTCCCCCTCGCCAAGCATGTACACCTTGAGGAATTTAAGACGAGGACATGAAATGATGATACTATTTCTATCCTAACATTAGATAAAAGACTAATCCTTTACCTCATCTGCTCCAATGTGCAGTGTATTTAAGCCTGGGTGCAGCTCCACCACCTGCCTCAGCATCTCCATCACCAGCCTCACCCCTTCCTCTTTGTGGGGATTCAGGGTGCCCACACAGTGTGACACCTCTCTCAGGCTCCACATGGGTCGATGCTTCAACACAAACTGTAACAGAGAAGGGGTGGCCACGGATAAACAACAAACACTATCTCAAAATTGGACATTTGTAGTCATTACAAACTGTTCTAAACAGGAGAGCAGCAGGGGTGGAGCCAAAAACTGTAAACATTAAGGGCTCCAATCTAGGGGGGTTGACAGTTGGCAATGCTTCAAATATGGATGTTGCTGCAAAGAAGCTACAAATTCTAAAACATGGATGCTTCACACACATCTTCAACCTGGCAGCACAGAAGATCTATACAATCAGCACAGTTTCAAGGTGGGCACCCAAGATTAGAGTCACCAATTCAGTATCTGACCAAATGTCACCCCTTCTATTCCTGAGATATGACGTTGAATAATGGCCAGAAAAGTGTTTTTGAAGAACATTATGATGTCACAGTGGACCTTTGACCTTTCGGATATAAAATGTCATCACTTTGTTTTATTCTATGAGATATATGTTTAAAATTTTGTCATAATTAGGCATAAGTTCTTGAGTTACGATCAAAACATGTTTTGTGAGATCACAGTGAGCTTGATCTTTGACCACCAAGATCTAATCAGTTCATTTTTGAGTTCAAGTGAACGTTTGTGCCAAATTTGAGGAAATTCCCTCAAGGCCTTCTGAAAATTTTGCTTTTATAAGAATGAAACAGATGCAATGTCATGGTGACCTTTGACCACCAATATCTAATCAGCTCACTATTGAGTCCAAGTGGACATTTGTGCCAAATTTGAGGAAATTCCCTCAAGGTGTTCTTGAGATATCACATTTATGAGAATGAAACAGACGCAAGGTCCCACTGACCTTGACCTTTGACCACCAAAATCTAATCAGTTCATCCCTGAGTCTAAGCTAACATTTGTGCCAAATTTGAGAAAATTCCCTCAAGAAGGTCATGAGAATGGGACAGACGGTTTAGAGTTACCAATTAACCTAACCTGCATGTCTTTC
This sequence comes from Epinephelus fuscoguttatus, assembly GCF_011397635.1. Classification (NCBI taxonomy): domain Eukaryota; kingdom Metazoa; phylum Chordata; class Actinopteri; order Perciformes; family Serranidae; genus Epinephelus; species Epinephelus fuscoguttatus. The sequence continues at coordinate 9,532,801 of NC_064771.1, forward strand.
GACAGTGGGAGGAAGCCATAGTACCTGGAGAAAACCCATGCTGACACAAACCCTCTTGCTGTGAGGCCACAATGCTTTACCACTGCACCACCATGCTGCTACATAATATAACATGATATACAATAATACATAATAAATAATAATACTATAACATTATAATCTGGGCTGCTCTAAGTCTAAGTCTAAAGTCTAAAGTCTCTAATAGCAAATCAAGGATCTCCAACAATGTTTGTCAAATGTGGTCTTCAATACTCTGACTTGAATGTAAGGGCCAACAGAAGAACATTTACTCAGTTATATTAGATTCCTTCAGCGAACAGCACAGATGCTGGGCTGGAGCCCCAGAAGCCACCCCCCGGTTATGCCCCTGGCGAGAAGGGATGTTTGCCTCACCTCCATGTGACCAAATGTCTGCACAAGTGGGATGACCTCCATGCCCTTTGATTTGGCAAATTCCTGCATATATAGTACCTCCTCTCGGCTGGAAACAGAGCACACAGTAAGCAGACAAAACTCATTTAACTTCCTGAACCAAAGCGTTTTATGGCACATTAAGTTTTATCTCTATCCTACACAGGAAGGATTATAATTTTATTACGAGATCTCTCAGCATGATGAGGCAGATAAAATAGTACATTCAATTCCAACCCAGCCCATAAATCAAGAATAGAACAGGCAGTGTCTGGTGTTTACATCCAAAATTGCACCTGTAAGCAGGCTGTACTGTGGCCTGCAGCAGCCTCAGCTCTCCCTCATAAGGAAACATATCCTCGTACTCCACCAGCAGGCCATCGACTCCCAGCTGAGAGAACAGCTCGATCAGCTGAGGATATGAAACACACACATTAGTGGACAGCAAATGTGATATTTAAACAGTGACTGTGCGCTGCAGCAGATCACAGAGGAAGCTGCTGTGTGCTTACTTTGTGAAGGTATTCAACCCTTGGGGGGGCACCTTTCAGATCCAGGTGGACCAGTTTCTTTCCCTGAGGCCAAGGTGGACACTTCATTCTGCCTGTTACAAACTGTACGCATGAGCAGCCTCATATTGACAACAGTATTTACAGGTGTGCATGTGTTTGTTTGTGAATGAACATTAGATCATTTGCTTTACTCACCAGGGCAGCAGAAACCAAACCAGGAGCAGAGATTGAACAACAGAGAGGACTGGCACTCTGGGAAGGATGCTGTTGTGAGGCAGGTCACTTTTCCTCTGCACAAGAAACGCTCCCAGCCCAGACGTTTCAATGTAAACACGCACTATAGGTAATCGATTAGTTTAGTCTCAGTGGGCAGAGCAATGGATGGAAGAATGCACGCTACATGCTGTAAGAGTTAAACGTTTGTGACACTACTGACAGACTGTCAAATACAGGATAAGGATACGGCTATGTTTTAGGCTGTTTTCGTAGCTGTGCGTGGTAGAAGAGCTCAGTTGTACCTGGACGTGGTCCAATGAAAACGTTGCTTTCTCTTCCGGAGAGCCAATGGGTTGGCGGATACGCGTCCACCAGGAAGAGGAGAAGGATTCAGGTGGTGGTACAAGCTGTTGGCGGGTGTGCGGTATGGTCAGTGGCCGTGTATGACGGTGTTGTGTCAGTGCTACGCAGCACACGTTTTGAGTCAAAATGGCGCTACTGCAGCGAATGAGAAACAGTCAGGGCTCCAATGCTGCAGAGATAGAGAAGAAAATTAAAAGGTAAGTGAATAAAACGCTGCTAGTGTCCTGCCTGGGTGAAGCTGAGCAGGGTGAGAGGAGAGACTGGGTGCTAGTCAGGTTCAGGTACTGTCAGCATGCTGAATGAGAGGGACACCCTAACTAAGACCTAGCTAAAATCATGACATTAGTGTCAAAGTAATACTGCTGTAGATGTAACAGTCTTCAGAGAGAAGAACATAAATACTTTTTTGTTCAACATAATGCTGAATATGACTGGAGTTGATAGTGTACCCATAGGCGGATTATGAGACAATGGGCCCCTGGGCATAGATATGCAAAAGGCCCCACCACCTCTCCTACATAGGAGCAAGACACAGAGATTTTGTGGAGGTTTTGCACCTCTTTGGTTTTTATTTTGTTTCTTATTGGTCATTTTGTGTCTCCTTGTGGTTGTTTGGTGGGCCTTTGTAGTTCCTTTGCATCACTTCGTGTCTCTTTGTAGTTCCTTCACATCTTTTTGTGGTTGATTTGTGTCTCTTTCTCTTTTTGGATCGTTTTGTGTCTCTTTGTAGTTTCTTTGCACCTAGGGTGACCAGACGTCCAATCCAAGCAGTTATCCCGAATCCCGAATCCTGCCCCAATTGTCCCGAAAACGACACTAGAGCAGAGTCTGGAGTAGTTATTGCCCGAAAAGACATTAAAAACTGATCATGGTGGTTGAGTCGTCCTGCAGCTCCTGCCGGCTGCACATTGGCTGCAGCAGTTCCTTCATGATTTATGGGTGTTGTAGTTTTTAAATTGTGTACAGCAGTGGTGATGAAGTAGATGAAGAGAGCGCAAGTTGCAGCCACGACGACAGGGAAAGCACAGGCAGCCATGAGGAGTGATTTGCATGTTGCAGTGCAGCCTCTTGTTCTAACTGTTCAAAACTGTTCCACAAACTGATAGGCCTGTAACGAATGTATCAGGCGTCTTTTATTTTGTTAGTTTTTTTCTTTTATTAAGTTTTAAAGGACAAGTGCACTTACATTGTTCACTTCCATAAAATAAAACGAGAAATTGGATAAGAGGAAAATATTGAAAAAAATTGTTAAAATTAAATTAGGGAACTGCTGATCACAGATGTATTGTCTGCGTGTGTTGTTACATCTATTGATCTATTGTTGCTTTAATTTGCAGCTATGCTTTTAATGAAGCTGACAGGTTGTTTTATGTCTCTTTAAGATCATTTTGTCTTTTTGTGGTTGATTTGCATCTCTTTGTAGTAACTTTGCATCACTTTGTAGTCAGTTTATGTCTCTTGGAGGTCATTTTGTGTGTTTTTTGTGAATTTGTGTCTCTTTGTGGTTCACTGACATCTCTTTGTGGTCGTTTTGTGTCTCTTTGAGATCATTTTGTCTTTTATGATCGTTTTGTGTCTCTTTGTAGTTCCTTTGCATCTTTTTGTGGTTGATTTGTGTCTCTTTGTCTTTTTGGATCGTTTTGTGTCTCCTTGAGGTTGTTTTATGTCTCTTTAAGATCATTTTGTCTTTTTTGATCTGTTGCGTCTCTTTGTGGTTCCGTTGCATCTCTGTGTGGACTTTTTGTGTCTCTTTGTGGTCATTCTATGTCTCTTCCTGTTCAGTTCTGTTAATTTGTAGGTGAGGGGTTGCCCCTGAAACTTTGGGCTCCTGTACCTGTGTCTAGTAGGCCTGTTCAGTAACTTCATCACTGCCTTCATCATTGCTTCTTCCACACAGCACATTGTCCTGTTAGTGTTGTGGAAGACAAAAAAAATCACTATAATTACAAAAATAAATGCATTGATAAATGGACAAATAAATACTTTCTAAACACTAATTCCATGTTGGCAATAAATTGGGACATAAACAGATAAATGTCTTCAACTTCTTTGTACCTGTCTACTTTTACTTTTTTCTGTTATTTTACATTTCTTCCCTTAGGTTTTTATATATTTCGGGGTCTGTATTTCAGTGAGATTGGTGGCACTACTAACATTGTTCTGTTGCTTTAACTAGTTAACAACAGATTATTCAAATCAATCAGTAATGAAAATAACTGTTAGTTGAATCAAATCATCACAGAATGATTCAGTATTCACTGCACTTTCAGATTACAGAACATCTTGCAGGTATTATTACTCTCCCTAATAGTCCACTTTGTACCTTCTGTGATATTAGCTATGAATATTTTATTGAATGTCCTGAATAAGATCGTCAGTTGCACAGTCAGGTTGGGTTCCCTCTAGGTCAGACTGTATTGCTGATGAGAACAGAAACCACAGATGTACCATCAGCACCCTGTCTATTCCAGTAAGTGCTTACCACTTTAATGTAATGCTTTTAGTCTTGTAGTTTTGCTCTTGTTACACCTTGCAGCAGGATATTGTGTTTTGAAGAATAATGACAAGTCATATATTTCAATGCCTTCTTTTCAATTTAAAGCATTTATCAAACATCTTTTGGGGCTTACTGATTATTTAGATCAGAGCATGTGGCTTGTAACCTTTTGTCTAATGTACCCACACATCCCTGTCAGATAAGCTCAAGTACCTTCATTAATCCCACCTGTTATGTACCATATGTGATATGTGACATATATGATATGTTATTGATTTGAAATGAGCAACGTGGAGGATTTAGGGGGAGTTAGTGGCATCTAGCTGCGAGGATTACAAATTGCAACCAGCTGAAACTTCTCCCGGTTAGAATTCAGTCTTATTGTTCAGAGGGTTTTTACCAGGAGCCAAATCACCTACAGAGGTCTCTTTATCTCAAAATCAAAAGGACCAGGTAATTGACTGCTAAAAAAACACTGAATAAAGCAGTTTCATGTTACAAATCAGTGCTTCTAGGATGATAATAGGCTCATTGGAAATGGGCCGCCAGCCCAGCACCAGGTGATGTGTGCTCACCTTTTTTCTCTAATGACTGAAGATCCAGACATTTAGAGGGTTTTTATGTGGAGTTATCCATAGAGGTGTCTTCCTCTCCAAAACAAATTGACCTGTTGATTTAAACCTTTAAAAACACTGAATCAAGCAGAAAATCATTTTTTCCCCGACACTAAAAAAAACACACTTATTATATTTCATTTCTGCCAATATATTCCCCTAAATCCTACACACTGGACCTTTAGGATAGGTAGATCATTCTTTATTAGTCCCACTGTGGGGAAATATGCATCATTACAGCAGCAAAGCATACACTACCAAACAAGAAGCATCAGTAAAAAAAAAACAAAAAGCAAGATACATTCATAAATAAGTAAACAGTAAGAAAAAGCAAAATGTAATTAATACATAGACTGAATGGCTGAATGTGCATCACTGCACAAAGGAAATTAGATAATCCACAGTTTATTGTATACTGATATTGCAGGAATGATAACCGCCAGTTTTGATATGTGGTGTTGGTTGTAAAGTCTGACAACAGCAGGAAGTTACTGTTAATTTTAACTAAAACAATTCAACTGTTAGTTTACCCAATACTTCTTATTATTATCAGTTACGATTAGCAAGCTATTTTACCAGTCCATTAGTTTAAGATAACTATTCCAACTGTTTATAAATTACTTTGATCTAACCATTTAGATAATTTGTCCATATCTATTTTCAGCTAATTATTTCAACTTCTCTGCATTCTAACTAGTCTCCTAACTAGTTTTCATGCACTCACAATGACAGCTTGTGGCTTTAAGTTTCAACTGACTCAGGTTGGTAGTTCATTGTTTATTCTGACACTAAATTAGCTAAAGATCAGCATCACAATAACTGGGTGCTCTATCTGGGTGTTTTCCTCGAAAAAACAAATTATAACTCATCATTTTTTTGTCAAATTAGTTGAGCTACTTCACAATCTTTACACATACTCCTGTTTAGAGGGATTCTAAACTTGATTACCTTGACCTTTTTTTTCTGTCTTGCTCAGGGGTAATGCGCTGCGGCAGGGATCTGCATGGAGAGGGTCCAGAGGGCTTATGGCTTTGCTGCTGGTGGTTCTGTCTGTGTGCGTGGTGGCTATGTGGCTGTACGTGACCTCACTGGACAGTGACATCACAGAAACACTTGTTCGTCAGGGTGAGCTGGTCTCTCTCCAGCCCAGAGTCTTCACCATCCAGTGCTCTGACGACTACGACAACTACAAACGCTACCCAGGTGGGGCTGTGGTCCGATCTCTGTACTGTGTCAGGCGATCAGCTGACACCTCTCTCCTAATTAAACAAGACTGAGACAGATTAAAGCCTAGCCTACTTGATAAATACCATGCTCCAGTGGCATGTTCCTGGTGTTGGATTCTGCTCTGCCCTTTCAGTAGTGTCACATGATTAATTTACAATTGTTTTCTCAGACACTGTCATCTTTAATTTCTGTGAATTCTATTATCATTATTATCATTATAAAAACACCAAAACTGGAGATTAAAGGGGGAGAAAGTCTTGAAAACTTAAATTCTAACCATTTTCTCCTGATGCTGAAACAGTGTGGAAATAATCCACTAGATGGTAGTATAGCACAAGCCTACCTCAGCATAATATTGCTATATATTTGATCAGTGGACCAACTGCAACCAAAAGAGCAGTGAAGTAGTAAGCAAGTAAATACTAACCAGTCTTTTTGTGTGTGTGCACTTAAATACAAGGCTAAAAAGCCAAGAGTTCTCAAACACACCTCAGCTTCCTGCACTGAGATGTGTCCACACCCATGTAGAGTCGCTGTGGTTGGAGTAGTGAGCAGAATTTTAAATGGAAAAAGGCAGCAGTGATGACTTTATTTGTTGAAATGAGGCATGCTTGACTATAAAGGGAAAAGTGTAGTTTTTCCACAAATTAATATAAAAGTAAGACAATACTGAAATTCAAAAATAAAAACATTGCATAAAAGTTTATCCTTGGATGTGAAATTAGTTGTTTTACAAAACAATCCCAATTCAGAAACCCTTCGCAGACATGGAATACTTAAAGGGAACCTACTATATATTGCTTTTCCTTATTTTCTGTCATATATCTCTATGTTTCAGCCCTGTGATAGTCTGACAACCTGATGTGATAGTCTGGCGTACCCCGCCTCTCACCTCATGCTACAGGGCCGCTACGAAGTCCCTTCTTCTTGCATTTTCATTTTTACACAGAACCAAACACTAGCTGCATCATTCCACTCCAGTGTGTGAATTTAGACAGCATCCCAGCATTGTGGAATCAAAAGAGGCGTGACGGGCGTGACATGTAACACAACAGTGCTGGCCTCTAGTGTGACACATAACATACGTATTGGCAGTGCTTTATAAACAATAACAATGGCATAACATGGCGATAACAATCATTACCATCCCTGTTATGTGGCAGCTGATCTTGTCCTCCAAGTGGAGAAAGGCTGCTGTTCTTTGAGTTAGCTGCTAACTGCTATCAGCTGCTTTTTAAATCTCCTGCTGTGGGTCGCACGCATAACATGTCTTCAAAACGTCACACTTGTGCCGCCCATGATCTCGTCCTATCGGCTGTCCAGTTTATAGAGGCATTGTTTTGGCACTGTTACTACCTCCAGAGCTGGCTTAAAGGCTAGACAACTCTGTCCCCCCATTCCATGGTTGCACCTTTTATACAGAATGGCAAGGCAGCAAAACGGCATTGAATTCCTGACTTGAAGAGTCAGTGCAAAAGGAGCTTCTGTTTATCAGACCAGACGTGAGGCAAGAATTAGCTAGCTAGGGGATGCTGCAGTTCGTCCACCTCTCTCCCAGCCACTAGACCATTCATTAGGTGGAAAGTGGGCTGCAGGTCCAGACATGGACAGTCAGTAACAGATGGAGCAACTTGGATTACCCCGGCAAAAACCGCAGCGAAAGGGTTCACAGCATGAAAAAGGTCTGACCAGTGTAACGGCAGCAACAGAAAGTTTGCTAATGCAGTGGGGAGTTTGTACTGGGCTGGCTGACTTCCAGTTGCTATAGGTCCGTGTCCTCAGACCACCAATTATTGTCTGCTCTTTCACTTCGGCTTTGTTTTTCTTGAAACAGCTATAATGTCAGGTAACTCATAAATTACCTCAGTAAAAGCGGCAACTTATTTCCACCACGGCATTTGAATTATATTGACTCAGGCATAAAAAAAAATATATATATATCAATTAACATTTTGAAAAAAAAAGATCTATCTATCCATTTATCTATCTAGTTATCTAGCTATCTATCTGTCTAAATTATATCTACATCTACATTTTCCCCCCACCTTTACTGCCTAATTTTCTGTACAACTTGAACCAGTTTTGAAACTATCCTTGGTAGAAAAAAGAGGAGAACAAATTGGAAATTTGTCTTATTAACATTTAGGCTGCTGGGAGTTCAAATTGTGCATCTCCAGTGTGTAAAGAAGACACAGTGGGAGGCTCAGACTTCGAGTAATAAATTATAACCGTCAAGAAGTTGGAGGGCAGGCCCTAATTTTGTGGCATTAATGAGCAGAACGCCAATAAACTCCCTACGTTGCACTTTGTTTTGCCTCTAGCCACTTTTTCTCGCTGCTACTGGGCACAAATCCTCCAAAACCAGAGAATACTGCACCAAGATATTCTGCTATTATTTTCCTAATCCTCCCACGTGTCTCTACCAGGATGCACCCCTCAGAAGTGTGGCCGTGCGGTCACAGACAGCGTGGTGACGAGGGAGGAAGCTCAGGTTCTCAGGAGGTAAACAGTGTCATACAAAGTGCAGCATGTCTCATGTCGTTGTTTCTCTTTTCACTGTCTTATATCTCTGCGGTGCAGCTGAATTATTCTGAATGCTTCTGTCTCAGGCTGGCTGAGAGAGGGATGGCGCTGGCTGGGTCAGAGGGAGGAGTGAGTATACCGCCAAATTAAATTGTTGGAATAATTTCACAGGAAGGCAGGGATTAAAACATGCCCAGTCTATGTTTGCTTGACTGAATGGTGTTTATTTAATCAGGAGCCATTCCTCCTGCTTGTTTTTTGTAGTGTTTATCTCTTTATGGGTCATTTGCTTTTATTGTTTTTACATGTTTTTACCCCTCATTAAACATTTTTGCTGACTGACTTCCAGAGTAACACATAGTTCACTTAAAAATTACCACACACAAATTCAAAATTAACTGCAGTGTGTGTTCATGGTAATGAAGGAACATGTCACCGAGTGCAAAGGAATGGCTCATTGATGTTTTTCTAGTAAATTTTGTACAACAGTGGAGCGCTATGGCACAGAGGAAGAAGATATATCAGGCTTTGATACACAGATAACACAGTTAGCAGGATCCATTCATTGTTGGTTTTTGTGTTTTCATGGGATCTGTTGATAATAAGCAGAATATAAAATACCAGCCTTATTCTTTAAAGGATGGGTCCATCTACATTCTTTTCTGTTTTTTAATGGAAAATTCCACCCAGTTGATAGCAAAAAGCTGTGACATAGCTAACAGTGCCAAAGTCCTCCCCCTTCTCACCTCCACACATGGCGTTCGCTGACAGCGCAAACATACAGAGTGAGAAAAGTGTTAGCTTGGAAGATTCAATAAAACACTGCATTTGTATTGTATGAACACATTTATAGATCAGTGGCGTAGGGTGGTCAGGACGCTCCTAGTTTGGGAAAGCAGATAGAAGTAACAGGGTAGAGAAGGTAAGCAATTTACTGCTGTAGGTGCCACATTAGTTCAGTTCCGAAGTCACACAATATCACAAACTAATGAACACATCAGAGGCAGTGGTGGACAAGCCTCCTAAAAAAAAAACCCCAAGAACCCATCAATTTAAATGTATGCTATACATTCACCGGCCATGTTATTAGCAATCCCTGTTAAATTGCTTGTTAACGCAAATAGCTAATCAGTCAATCACATGGCAGCAACTTAATGCATTAAGGCATGTAGACATGGTCAAAATGACCTGCTTCAGTTCAAATCAAGTAGCAGAATGCGGAAGAAAGGTGATTTAAGTGAACGTGGCATGGTTGTTGGTGAAGTACGATGAACTGACAACACACAAGTCTAGTAAGTATGTACAATACTGACTACAACATATACACATCACTAATACAGTCCTTCAAACACAAAGTAAGTTGTGCAAAAGTGTTGTGAGATAACAGAGTAATTCACTGTTTCTAATTCCCATCAACAGGTCTCCTTTCCCTACATAAAAAATAGCACCTGATTTATTGTCAGAATAAATATGATAGGCCAGCTGTACCACAGAAACCACCAATAAACCTAAGTCAGATATGGATTACTAGTATCAGCCTAAAAAGCCCATATTTGTAAACAACTTAGCAGCATACTGTTTACTTCATATCTCTCTGACTCCCCGCTGTAATGATCCTCTGTTGTCACTAGAAGGCAGACTGGCACAATAAGCAGAGCTCCAGCATGATGAGCTGAAGTCTGCTTGTCCCTGGCATGCCCTACCCCCTGCTCTCAGTCCGCAGCAGGCCAGGCCTTCAGCCATTAAAGGAACTGTTTATGGAGTGTTAAGACACTTAAGTGAAGGGAGGGGAAGCAACGGGAGGGGCTTCAGAGAAAATGACTTTCATTTTCTGGCTTGCGGAAAACAGAGCAGTGTCCCAAAGGAGTTAGCAAGCAATAACAAGCAAAGGACAGAGTGAAGCTGCACAAAAAGGCCGCCGAGGGAACAGCACTAGATATTGCACCAATATCTGTTTCTTTTGACCCCTGCAGGCTTCCATACTGGACCTGCACTCTGGAGCGTTGTCAATGGGCAGGCAGTTTGTGAACATCTACAGGTGGGAAAGATGCTGCCTTTTTGTGTTCTTCTCTGTCTGGGTCAACAGTATTTTTATGCCTGCAGGAATGTCATTCTGCATTATATGTACCGTTTGCAGAACCAGAATATGCAGTTAGTCATTAATCTTACTGAAGCGGGTCCCTGTGAGCTGTCTTCTTCAGGTCCAGTGACCCATACGACCCTCATTCATCACTGCCAGCAGAACCCAGCTTTATTCGGATCAGCTGTTCCTCTCTATCCCTCTCCCTCCCTCATACCTCCTGCCTTCATTCATTTCTCCCTTCAGTTCTCTCTCTCGTCCCACTGGGCAGGTGGCTGACACGGAATCCTCAGGGACCGTGTGGCAGATTTTAATCAGGAAGTGATGACGATAGCACTCCCACCCTGCTTCCTACACTTCACCCCTCACAGGGGACTTCCTCATGTGAAGCAGTCAGACGTTCACTATCTGCTGTGTTTGGACGGCTGGGTGGCACACCCGTCTGGGCAATGATGCACTGTGCCGTGCTGCGATATGTTAATTTATGCTAACAGATCCCATCTCCTCTGCTCTCTTTTCCCCTTCTGCCGCGTTTGTGCTTGTGTTTCTGTCTGTCTGCTCATGTGTCTCTGATTGGCTTTGTCTACGGTTGGAACTGTCTCTCTGTGATTGTGTGACTGCAGGTACTTTGGGGATCAGATCGGGGATGTGTTCACACAAGAGGATTTCCAGCTTTACAGGTGACTAAAGAACCTTAATTAAAGATCAGCCATGCATTTATTAGAAATTCTCAAGAGTTCTGCTTCGAAATTAGATACCTGACATTTTTTGAAAAGTGACAGAAACTCAAATGATGGTACGTTGTGCACAATGATAGCATACATAACTGCTTATTAGCATCTAATGATGTTGCTGGTCAACAAAATAGCTGTATTGATTTTTATGCCCATCATGTATACACACACCTCTTGGATGATTGAATATACACAAAAAAACCAACATTAGCACCCAAATAAAAAGATACTGATGCTGATAGCAGTGTTTGTATAGATATTACTCTTCATAAACCCTCAGCTGCTGAACTATAGTGGAGGCATCCTCTGAGTGAGTGTTGCTCACACACACGTGGACAAAATTGTTGGTACCCTTCTGTTAAAGACGGAAAAACCCACAATGGTCAGTGAAATAACTTAATAACTTGAAATAACTGACAAAAGTAATAATAAAAATGTACTGAAAATTAACTAATGAAAATCAGTCATTGTGTAACTGACCTGGACAAAAATGATGGTACCCTTAGAGAAGATTGAAAATAATTTGACCATAGGGACATTTCAACCTAAGGTGTGTCCTGTAATTAGCATCACAGGTGTCCTCAAACGTGTATTCAGTCAGTCTGGGTGAAAAGTAGTCACTGTGCTGTTTGATATCATGGTATGTACCATACTGAACATGGACCACAGAAAGGTAAGGAGAGAGCTGTCACAGGAGATTAGAAAGTAAATTATTGACAAGCATGTTAAAGGTAAAGGCTACAAGACCATCTCCAAGCAGCTTGATGTTCCTGTGACTACAGTTGCACATATTATTCAGAAGTTCAAGGTCCACAGGACTGTAGCCAACCTCCCTGGATGTGGCCGCAAGAAGAAAATTGATGACAAATTGAATTGATAATACGAATAGTAACCAAAGAACCCAGAACAACTTCCTAAGAGATTAGAGGTGAACTCCAAGGTCAAGGTACATCAGTGTCAGATTGCATCATCCGTCGCTGTTTGAGCCAAAGTGGACTGAATGGGAGACAACACCACTGTTGAAAGCAAATCATAAAAAAGCAAGACTGGAATTTGCCAAAAATGTATATTGACAAGCCACAAAGCTTCTGGGAGAATGTCATTTGGACAGAAGAGACAAAGCTGGAGCTTTTTGGCAAGTCACATCAGCTCTATGTTTGCAGATGCAAAAATGAAGCATATAAAGACAAGAACACTGTACCAACTGTGAAACATGGAGGAGGTTCAGTAATGTCCTGGGGTTGCTTTGCTGCATCTGGCACAGGGTGTCTTGAATCTGTGCAGGGTGCAATGAAATCTCAAGATTATCAAGGCATTCTGGAGTGAAATGTGCTGCCCAGTGTCAGAGAGCTTGGTCTCAGTCGCAGGTCATGGGTCCTCCAACAAACCCAAAACACACAGCTAAAAACACCCAAGAATGGCTAAGAACAAAACATCTGTAGAAGGAGCTGAAACATGCAGTCTGGAGAAGGCACCCTTCAAACCTAAGACAGCTGGGGCAGTTTGCTCATGAGGAGTGGGCCAAAATACCTGTCGACAGGTGCAGAAGTGGTGTAAACTGTATGTCAACATTATGGAAAGAATCCCTACACTGATAGACCTTTTAGTTCAAGATTAAGATCCACCTCAAAACCACCATTCCCACCAACACCATTGCCAAACCCACCAGACTCCATTTACACAAACAATAATTTTATCATTGTAAAACACACTTCATTCAAAGTCGTTGGAAACAAAATACAGCTCACAAAAGTCATTTTGGTTTATCTTTCACTGTTACAACAATCACCAACTCTGGTTTGGTTGAAGTAAGCCCTTAATTCACCCAGTTAGATGTGAAAATATGCTGGCTCTATACATGCTGAAATTACTGTTGACTTAGATGGAGTCTGGTGGGTTTGGCAATGGCGATTTTGGGTCTGTTTCTGGTTAACAAAAAGGATCTTACTCCTTAACAAGAATGTTGACCTCTGTGGGAAACCCTTTCATAAGTTGTCATACACAGTGTTACCGGATAGCCACATTACTGCCTCTCACTCAATACTGGACCAGTTTCAAGAATTGTTATTCCCATTAGTCACTGAGACACAAAAACATTGGAAAATAGGGTCTGGATTAAAATATACCAAACTTACCTTTTAAAAACTTGAGTAAAATCTTTCAATCTGACATGTTGGGTCTGTTTTTCACCGTTAGAAATGTACGCGGGCGAATCCAGACAGCTATTGCTGAGACGTTTGGTTTGGACCCAAGTCTGATGTACCTCACCAAGCCCACCTTCTTCTCCAGAATCAACAGCACGGCAGCCAAGACCCAACACGATGAGTACTGGCACCCACACATAGATAAGGTAATGCACAAAAACAGACCCCTACTACCTTTAGATGCACTGATGTGGTAGATTTGGGCTGTACGTGGGTGATAGTGTCTTCATCAAACAGACGATGTATTGGCTAGATGCAAAGCTGGATCTAATTTTTACAACTGTTACTGGGAGCAAAAAAAATCCCCAATGAAACAGAACAGATCTCATCTGCTTCATTAAATGGGCTGATGGAGGTCATCTTGATATCTTGAATGGATTGTCTGAACCTGAAAGCAAAGTTCTCAGTTTACAAGATAATCTACTTTCCAGCCTCCCCTATGTTCATGAGGTTTGGGACTGGCTGAAAGTTTTCAGATGCAAGATGCTTGTGTGCTGTAATGGAGGAGTGGTTCTGTCAAGAATTCACTCAGAACTTATCCAAGAGTTCTCTTTTTACATTTTACACCATTCCTGCTGTCTTTTGATTAACTTTGCAGTTTTGTAATCATGAAAGAAAGATGGACATTAAAAGGAATTTCCAGGCCAGGTCTGCACTAGCTTTGCTTCAGCTGGCAAAAAATTATAATGCTCGTTATTACCATGCAGTGAACTTAGCTAATGAGCAAAGTAACCACCCTTATGGAAGACCTGAAGAAGACTAACGAAGCTTGGTTTGACTTGATTGAAATATGCTTATCCTTCTTTCAAAAGGCAGGAGAATGAACATCAAATGGATACCCTAGTTAAAGTGGTTTCAGCTGTGTTAAACCTAATTATAATACTAGAGGGGTTGTGCAAAGTCACCCCTCTCTGTGATGGCACCTCTGAGTGTGGCTGTTTTTAAAAGCTGTAAACACTTTTACCTGAAAGGAACAATTCACCCCAAAATCAAAAACATAGTTTTCCTCTTACATGTAGTGCTATTTATCAGTCAAGATTGTTTTGGTGATGGTTGCAGAGTGTTGGAGATATCGGCCATAGAGATGTCTGCCTTCTCTCCAATATAATGGAACTAAATGGCTCTCGGCTTGTTCTGAGCCGGTTACTTAAGTTATTCCACAGACCTTACTGTGAGTAGTTTCGTGTAGGAACTATTTTCTTTCCATTGGACTACCGGCTAACAATATCACTGCACATAAGAAACTGTGCATCTGCTCATGGACGAGATGCTTGTGATCATGACAGTGCGAGATGTAAACATAATGGCGTCCTCTCTGTAACATTAGCTAGCTCAGTGGTGCTAGGTGAGTTAGCAGTAGATGCATGCTTCCTTCTGTGCAGTGTAGTGCGGTAGAAAGAAAATAGTTCCTACATGAAACTGCTCACAACAAGGTCTGTGAATGATCTCAAGTAGCCAGGTCATGATTTCTGGAAAGATACATCGCTCTTGATGTTTTCAAATATAATTTTTTGGGTGCTTTGAGCACCACAAGCTGAGTGCCATCTAGTTCCATTATATTAGAGAGAAGGCAGACATCTCTACGGCTGATATCTCCAACACTCAGCAACTCACGCCAAAACAATCTAGATGGATAAATAACATTACAGGTAAGAGGAAAAATCTGTATTTTTGATTTGGGGGTGAACTGTCCCTTTAACCATCACTTTAGACGTTTAGTTAGATTTAGCTGAACCAAGAAATAGTTATTCTAAAATATTTCTTGAGACAAATGATAATTCCCTTTAAGACAGAATGTCCCATGCCTCTGTTATCTTATGTTAACTGTTTACATCATACAAATTGTTCATTCTCATAAATATTCAGGGAGTGGAGCTCTTTTTGTCACTGCTTTAATCTTAGTCATTCACTTTGCACTTTGTTCGTTGTTATGAGACGTTCAAGTGGCTCTGGGATTGAGAGAAGACATTGAAGCAAGTCTCAAATAAATGGCTGTCTGGGGAGAAAAAGTTTCAATGCTGTACAACTTATTTAGTTAAAAAGTGGAAAATGAGTATGATGGGTAACTCTGAAACTGATAGGAATTCATCTGACTGGGAGTATATTTGACATTATTTAATTTTTCTTCTTATCATCTTACCAAGGCTATGAGAATGGATCATTACAATTTAGCGTAGGAGAACTGATATCCTTAAATTTTAGACTGTAGGCTCGGAGGTATTTATTGCCATTACCTGTGTAATTTGAAGCGTCTGTCACAATATTGATTTCTGTCTTCTCTCTTGCTAAATAAGAAAAATAGTGAGAGGAAAAGGAACTAATAGTCCATATTCACTTTGATTGTGGTATTTCTTGGGCTGTAGAGTGTTTGTAGTCGCCTTTCTCATATTAATATTTGTCACCTCATCCTCTCCCGCTGGCCCTCGACAGATGGAAAAATGTAATCTGAAAGGACCCACTTCTCTTCCCCATCTGTCTCTGCCACCATTTTGGGGCTAATTGGCAAACCCAACCCTCATTTAAATGTAAATGGCCTCTGACGTCTTTGGTGGTGAATTTTCTCCCCATCGATCACATAGCTGATACGGTGTCATAGCACCAGTCGTAATAAGACAGCACGGAGAGTGTGTTTTATCTCATTCGTAGCAGGGATAAACCTGCCTTGGTAATGAAACTGAATTATAGTTGCAGACACTGATGTCAAATATTTTCATTCATGACCTGGGCTTGTCGTGCTGCTGTAGTAAATATATACACCATGTTGCTGATACAGTAATCATCCCTGTGAAATAGCTTCCAGACTTTTTGATGGCATGACTTGCAACAACAGAACTTGAATCAAATTGATGCAATTTGCCTGGCTAGTTAAAATCTGAATTGAGAAAATGTATTCTGGATGTATCAACTACCGACCAATACTTTTGTCTCAGTTTTATGCTGTATTTTAGCCCTTTTTAGCACATTGTTTTGGTTGTCTGGCCCACAAACTCTGCTCTGAACAACTACATTGTCAACCACAAAAGCCCGACTACCTGCCCAGAACCACACAGTAGACAGACAAAAGGTGTTTTTGAGCCCAACAGTTCTGGAAACCCCCTAAGAGGAACTGCCCACTGGGGAGCTCCCCCAACAACAACATACCTTCAAGGGCTTCTTAATCCTCCACGTCAGCAATAGCTGTGGCCCAAGGCATTATATTTTCAGGTTGTGGGTCTGTCCATCTGTATGTACATCTGTCAATGTGTGCGTCTGTCTGTATGTCCCTTTCTCGAGAACAGGATACCTAAAGAACACCTTGAGGGAATTTTTAAAAATTTGGCTCAAACATCACCTTGGACTCAAAGAACAACTGGTTAGAATTTGGTGCTTGATGATCAAAAGACAAGGTCCCCGTGACCTCACAAAACAGGTTATTTGGCCATAACTCAAGAATTTATAAGCTAATTATTACAAAATTCCAGACAATTGTCTAATAGGGTAAAATGATGGAGTGATGACATTTTATATCCTAAAAGGTCAAAGGTCAACTTCACTGTGACATCATAATGTTCTACAAAAACACTTCTCTGGCCATTAGTTAGCATCTTATCTCAGAAACAGAAGGGGCGACATTTGGTCAGTTTCTGTTTGCATCCGCATCAACAATAAGAACTAGAGCTGAAGTGACGCACTGTAAGCTGGCCAACAGTTGGTAAAGCAACATCATTTCTGCTTTAATGAGTCAAAATTGTGTTGTATTTCCATGGTTGCACGTATACTCAGCAAAGCCCGGACCTTACCATTGGTCTGTTTGTCTGTGTTTTCTTCCATTTTTTTCATTGAACTGTTTTTTTGTGTTTTGTGTTGTCTGTTGTTTAAACAGCTAACATGATTTTATAAAAAAGAAGTTTCAGGTGCTGCATTGACTCATGTGTTTGTTGCCTGACATCAGACAAAGTTGTCAACTTTTTACACTTGGAGTGGTCAGAGGCAAATGGCAGGTCAGGCAACTGTGTTCAACCAGTGAACATACACGTGTACGTGTTGACCAGTTACTGTTCATATACATAACTAAGGGTTCCTCTCGTGCTGGGAGAGGACTTTATAGAACTGAAAAAGTTCCTCCAGTCCAAAAACAAACATCACTCAATGTTGCCAGATGTGCTCATCTGTACTTGTTAGCAACACGTTTACCATAACAGATTTATACGGGTAGGATACAGGCACTGAAGGCTTCTGCCTACACTCTAGCATACTCTGTTTAAATTGAAACTCAATATTAATTCAAAATTAATGTTGAATGTATTAGGGATGAAACAGCCACCGGTTTCACAATAAACTGCAGTAAAATTCTTGACAGTTTGTATTACTATTTCAAATTTTAATTATCATTATCAAACCCTGTTTGATTACAGTGCTTGACAAACTCATGGTAAATACTGTCAAAACAAAGTTAGCAACAGTCTGCTAGAGGCAGGCGAAGCATGCAAATGGGTTTGTTTCACTATTACTTGGTTTACAGAGTGGGGATGCAGCAGGTAAACCCAGTGATGATAATCATCATAACTTTGGTTATCATTATCATGATATTAAAATTTTCACATTGTTTCTTCCCCAGAATGTACATTTATTCCTGTGTGTCATCAGCATAATGATTACATTGTCTTGTCTTGGTTGTTATATTCAGCACTTTTGCTTAATGCTTAAAAGCCTACTGCTTCTGTCATAGTTACAGCAATGTAAATATGCAATAGTGCATATAAAATGTGGCAACAGCCTACAGTTTAGCCGACCATGCCACCTAGCTCTTTCCAGCTTCTGATTTCTGAGCCAGTCAATCATGAATCCTATTGTTTCATTGGTTGCAGATGGGTGCTGTCTTCTGCACCTGTTTCACATCCATTTACTTGTGTTAGATGGCGGTGGGATCAGGAGTAATGTAGTGTTGAATTAGAGTGTACTGCATGGCAGAAATGGCTCCCATTTGGAAGGAGAATACATAATAGCTCATTTGAAATAATATTAAGAAGCTAAGAAGTAAAACCAATTAATTTCTCATTTTATAAATGTAATAATTTGTGAAGCTCGCTGACACTGAATTAAGTTTTGTGGCTTGTGGGGTGCAGCAGGTTCGCTCTCTATTGGCCGCCTGCCACCGGTTAATGCTGTTTCAACATTATCATGTCGTACACTGTGGGCTAATCAAGCACCCCTAGCTGGCAATATATCATAATACCTTTATACAAGTATACATAATGACTCGGCGTCTTAGTCCTCGCGGCTTCTGTGTACTTTCCTTTCTCTCTCTTTTCTCCAGAGTTGTTGATGGCATGACTCCAATTTGCTGTATCACCTAGTAAATTAAAACTCAGTTTTTCATTTAATTTGTTCATAACAAATTGTACACAACCCAAAGCATCTCAGTTATCAATGAAAAGGCAGTTTTAGATAAGGGAAGCATTGAGACAGGCAGAGACACAGTCATCCAGACAGACAAACACTGCTCATTTATATGAATTAATTTGTATGTAATGTGAAAAGTTGCATATTGAACTGCTAGAACTGAGATGGAAACACTTATACATGTTGTTTGAACCAGGGTGGTTTGAAGTTGTTTCAGCGATTCATGAAACTCGGCAGTCCATTTTGTTTTTCTTTCTTTGAGGTAAGATCAAGTGAGAGCACTCTGGGTCTAAAATTACTGTTTGACTTTTTGAAAAGGCTGCCACCCTCCTTCCCCGTCAAAACTCACTCTTTGATGTTTCATTAAGGCTACACACTGTATGTCTGAGCTCACTTGGCTCTCATGGATCTGAGCATCTCTTATTAGTGCTGTTGTACTTTGTGCAGCATAAACATCTCACAGCACAGTTCATTTTGCATGAATGAATTTCGCTAAATCTTAAGATGGGGCTCCAGATTGCAGGCCTGCCTTAAGACTACAATCCATTTGAATGCATTAATAGTTGCACCAGTGCGATTTGCAAGTATGCCCACATTTTATACATCAATTTTGAATATAAAGGGGTTCTTATTAGTGCAAATACTTTTTTTTAAATAAGAAAGAAGACCAAACATTGCTACTTCCAACAAGAATCTCTGACACTGTGTCCACAAATGCAGCTGAGATGCTGCAGCGACTATAAAGTCTTGTATTACACACACATTGTGGTCAAATAGCGCAGTACATTGTACACATGAAGCACCCTTAGAGTATAAAGAATAACATCTGATGTGTGAAGTGATCACGATGCAGCACTGTAAAAGCTTTTTGGAAATTGGTGCTGTGAATGATTTAACAGAAAAGGATTGAGGGAAAAAACAGGAGTTAATCTGATCAGAGCTTTATTCTGGCCCCAAAATCAGGCCTAACCCGACATGAACCCACACAGATTCTGTCCAAGCCTGACCCAAACCCAAACATCGAGACCCTTACAGTGCAACCCGTGCCATTCATTTATGAGAACTGCTAGTTTCATGCGCCCTTGTGAAGTGCTGTTTGTGTCCAGTATGTAAGCAAATCATTACCTAAAACATTTCATTGTTTATAATGGGTTCATGCTACCACAACCTTTAAATTATTCATGACATTATACAGACAATAAGGTCTACATTCAAAAAAACAAAAACAAAACAAACAAAAAAAACACTGGAAAATTGGCGCAAATTTATCTCAGTTCAAACCTGAGGAACCTCTGAGAAATTACAGCCCAGCCCATATCCAGCGACTCGGGTTGGGGTCAGTTGGCTTCCTGCAGAAAATCAAAGCTCTAAATCTTATTGACAGCATTGAGACTTTGTGTGAACAATTTTTAGGAGCTGTATTTAAATGGGTACTCCAGCAATTTAGTGTTGTACTTCAAAATCAGTGCAGCTGAAACAGAGATATCCTGAGCATTGGATTGTACACTTCCCATAATGCAATTACAGAGCATCTATTCATTCACCCAACCTGCCTTGTGTCCACCCGCATCTTTCAAACTCCAGGCCTCTGATTTGTAACACAATAAATGTTACTCTTATCCTAAGCTGAGATAACCTCAATGGGGTTACATTTTCAGACTCCAAACCTCCCTCGGGAGCCTCAGAAAACATTAAACTGTTTTCATAGGCTGATTAGAGCTCCCCATGACGAGTAAACTGACCTTTTGTTCAGAACCCTTGCTGAGTGCCCTTTTAATAAGTCTGAACTTACAGTATTTCTCAGTCGCTTATGCTCATTTTTTAAACATTCTGAACCTTCTCTCAGCTCCAAATGATAATTGTCACAACTGTTTCATGGGACCCCACAACTCTGTACATATCTGCAAAAGGTACACACAAAATTATTATTATTATATTAAATTATTATTATACTTTATTATTTAACGAGACAGGAAGTAACCCAACATATGGATAACATTCAACCCAGCAACAGAGTTAATTTCACTCTCTAGGTTGGTTAAAAGGAACAACCCAACATATGGATAACATTCAACCCAGCAACAGAGTTAATTTCACTCTCTAGGTTGGATAAAAGGAACAACCCAACATATGGATAACATTCAACCCAGCAATAGAGTTAATTTCACTCTCTAGGTTGGTTAAAAGGAACAACCCAACATATAGATAACATTCAACCCAGCAATAGAGTTAATTTCACTCTCTAGGTTGGTTAAAAGGAACAACCCAACATATGGATAACATTCAACCCAGCAATAGAGTTAATTTCACTCTCTAGGTTGGTTAAAAGGAACAACCCAACATATAGATAACATTCAACCCAGCAGTAGAGTTAATTTCACTCTCTAGGTTGGTTAAAAGGAACAACCCAACATATGGGCTGAATGGCAAAACCCATCTGTTGGGTCAATCCAACCCAGCACGTGTTCTGTCCCATAGATGATCAGCAGTTGGGTTAAGGTTGGGTTATTTTTCAACCCAGCATTTTTTTGTGTGTAGTATCTCACCACAAACATATCATTCATGCTAGAAAAAAAAGTAGTTATTGTGTGAGTAAATTGGCTAATGCTGCAAAATATAAAGTCAATTTGTCATCACGTGAGCCATACTGGTCCAAATGTATAGATGTTTTTTCACCTTGGCAGTCAACCCTGGACATGTATCTTATATACAAATCTCTGCTCAGTTGTGCTTTGTGTTGACACTGACTGCTTACTGTACTACAGGAATGTCAGTTTTGTCGAGCTAATTGCTGTTGTATATAGCGCACTGAGCTCCGTAGTAAATAAAACTAGTCCATACCCACTGAGTACAGCATACCATACCATGACTTAGTCATACCAAAAATTAGGAAAAAAAACAACAACATTGGTCCACAGGGGGAGCCACAGCGATCGGTTGCATTTTAGCCATTTTTAAACATTTCTCTGTTGTTATAGCGCCACCCAGTTGCCAATTAGAGTTAAATTTCTCCAGTCACCTTGAGGCGTCCTGTTCTACATATCTACCAAGTTTAGTAAAAATCGATAGTGGTTAGGCCTAGATAAGAAATTAGCTCTCTAGCGCCCCCATTTTGTTTGATGGGGTCAATAATGGAGGGGTCCCCTCAGATTATGTGTGGTCATATGCCTACAAAGTTGCGTGGTGATCGGTGAAACCCTTGAGATGTTATACACCTTTATGTGATGAGCCACACCCTCTGCAATATTCATTGCTTTATAGAAGCTCAGTTTTAGTAAGTTTTCCAACTTTTGCCAAGAGGGAATTTAGATATTGGTCCCTAGATTATGTTCACCCAGTTTCATGCAGATCGGTCAAACTTCCTAGGAAGAGATCGATTTTAAGTGTTTTTAACAAAAAAATCAAAATGGCGGAAAATCTATATAATCGGAAGATATGGGTTCTTGGGGCACGTTTGTTCCTCATGAGGAGAGACATCTCTGTGCAAAGTTTCATGTCTCTACGACATACGGGGCATGAGATATGCCCATTCAAAGTTTGCAATTTCAGTCGGTTGCTATAGCACCCCCTTTGGCCAATTGATGTAACATTGCTTCATTCGCATCCTCCCATGACCCTCTACCACTGTGCCAAATTTCACATGGATTGACCAAGTCAGTAAGGAGAAAAACGTGGAACAGACACACACACACACACAGAGTTGTCATCATTGTATAGTAAAGATAAGAGTGCAGCAGTAGGTAAGAGTGTACTGGGAAGTCAGTACAATACAATAGTACACAGTAAGAAGAATATGCAGTAAGTAAGTATATTTATTTATCAAGTCTATGTTAGTAGATTTGTGTAGAAATGTGTCACATGGAATGTAAACAGAAAATTCACCTTTCATCTTTCATGTAAAGTCGCACAGTGAACAGAAAATTTGCCACAAGATGACATCCATGTCAAAACCAAAACAAAGAAAAAAGGTCACCTGGGAGTTTATTTTCCAATTAAGCAGACATCATAAACATTCTATGTTATAGATATTTATGGAATATCTAAGATTTTGATAATAAAAAAGATCATTTTGCATGTGATCTCAAAGGATGAAAGAATGTTGTGAACAGTGTCACTGAGAATTAACTCATCACTTTTGATCAGCAAATCATGTGCAAGTGGTTATTGGATCTATAGCACATGGTCTAAAGTGCATGGTGCAAGTGCATTTGGTGTTTGTTTAGCTTTACTTTTGTTGGTTAAATGGTGCACAATCTCAGTGCAAAGTAAGGCGCAAGGGGCAAAGGGGTTGTATTTAGTCCCTTAATTAATCATAGGTGTGTTTTGTGCATAACATTAATTCAACCAATCAGAGTATTATCTCCAATTCCCTTTAAAACCAAGGCGCATCCACCCTGTGCACTGCTATTTATATTGCAGATTCAACAAAGTGGAGCAGCAAGCAGTTATCTGCTGAGAATAATGCAATAAGAGCGGTAATGTCACTGCAACAAATATCAGGGGACATTTAAGCAGCAAAACTAAAAACTGTAGTTATAAACCTGACAGAGGAAACAGAAGAAACTTTTAGCTTCAGAAATGATCAGTGAAGTTATGCCACTCTGTGTGTGTAAATGTGCACAATGTCTCTCTTCATGGGGAGTCAGACAGCAGCTCTTATCTGATCTCTGCCATGTTCACATTTTAGAGAATGTCATTAATAATTTCCTCATTAATGATGTCTTATTTCACTCACCTGCAACCCATTCGTGCATCCCTGTGTGTATAACAAGCAGAGTTCACGTGTTGTGAACCTGCCTTTGTAGCTCATTTTAATATCTGAATAATGTGCTCTTTAAATAGCAGGAAAATACTGCTTCACTCTGACGTTTGACCAGGTTTTAGTTAGTTGTGGCACAATTGCTTTCTGCTGCCTCAAAATAGCAATACCAAGACCAAGTATAAGACCTACACACCCAATGGCGCATGGCTGGGTTCAATTTTATTTTGCTACTCGCTCTGACGTTGGTGCTGGCTGTGGTGACATCTTTGTCAGTCTAGAGCAGTGACACATGTTCTGTGCTGTGCGCCACTTTGTGCCAGCTGTAAGATAGATAGTAAAGTTACATTTTAATGCAGATTCTGTCTTTCTCTCTTTCTCTCTTTCTCTGTCAGGTGACTTATGGCTCTTTTGACTACACCTCACTCCTGTACCTGTCTGACTACGGCTCTGACTTCACTGGAGGAAGATTTATCTTCATGGACCAAAATGGCAACCGCACAGTAGAGCCACGGGCAGGTAACCCAGCAGCTATTAAAAATCAAATTTACGTGATATAGTACTTTTACCAGCTTCAGCATCAAAGACATTGATGTTCGGCTTTCTGTAAGGCAGGATACTGTAAATCAAGACTATCCTGGCTTTGTCTATAAAAGCCCATTAATCCACACTTAAGTAAGTGATGTGAGATAGATAAAGGATTTAATTAATACAGTCATTCTAAAAATGAAATTATAATTGATGTACTAACCTGGATTATGAATGTGGAGGTGGTTTTAGTGGGCGTAATCCTTTGTAAGTGGGTAATCAGCAGCACAGACTGCTGCACAGTGAAGATGCAGGGGATTAGACTTTACCTTGCATATAGTACCCAGAGGGGTACACATAAGAGCATATTGATCTCATGTGTGTATGTATAGAATATATGGAAAATATGGGCAAGGCTGCGAGTAAAAGGATATTTTGAAGTTGCCCGTGTGAAAACCACATGGCAGAATAACCTGTACAGGGTTTCAGGGACAGTTCATGGAGTACCATGGGACTTCAGAGGCACATGTGAGGCATTTAAAAACAGGGGAATTGGATCAATTCTCTGGGGAGCTTGTGGAAAATCAGTGAAGTTTCCGAGCTGCTCACTTTAAAGGAATGTGCCAGGATGAGTTTGCCAACTTGTTTCAGACATCCATTGAACTCGCTGGTGAGTTTTCAGCTGTTTTCTTCTACTTTTGTTCTGCTATCTTGACTGTGTACTCCTTTTCAACTTTGGCAACTTTTCAGTTTCATTTTCCCCAGGGCAGAGTTTGTCTTTTAGCAAGATGAAACACAAAACACACACACCTTAACAATGTTTCTGAACTCAAAAACAGCATTGAAAGGTCATGGAAACAATCTGAGTTATTGACAGTAAGTCTTAGAAATGTGGAATTTTACAGAAAGGTCAACAGGGGACATTTTTGTGTAATTCAAATGTTATTTATATAGTGAAGCCCAAAACAGGCCCTCAGGAGCCTCGCTCTGCCTTGTATTTCAGTGAAAAAATCCCCTGCAGCCCGAAAAGCATTATGCCATTGACCACCATTGTAAAAGAGACGTCTGTGAAACTGTTGACAGGATGACTCAAACTACAAACAAGGTCAAATATGAAGCTTGGTATTGTGAATTTTTGATCCATGGAGATTTATATTTGTAAAACTGCAGCCAAACAGCCAATTTAAAATCATGTGACGTCATCACAATGTAAAGTCTATGATCCAAACGGGAACTCATGGGCGGGACCAGCGGGAGAAATACCACTGCACATATGCAGTGGGCTGCATACCCTGGATTTAAACCCAGAAGCCAAAAACCAGAAGTGGGACCAAGTCACATGTGTGCAAATTTTAGCTAGAGATCTAGAGTTTGGCCACCAAATAAGCGAACAGGTTACCTAAAAAGCCACAAATGTTTACCTTTCTGAGGAGGTTTTGCAGTGATGGAAGTGGGATGTTGTGGCGGTTGTCTCACTAATTTTTGAGCTGCAGACCTTACATACCACTGTGCTGTTGTCACTACTGTCTATGGCAATATAATTAGGGATAGACCGATATGGATTTTTTAGGGCCGATGCCGATACCGATTTTTTTCCATCACCCTTAGCCGATGACCGATTATGGACTGCCGATTTTCTTGAGCCGATATTTGGGGCCGATACTGCTTTTGCTCCCTCAATTTACATAAAAAAAATGACACAATGATAACAAATATTACAGGTCTCAGGTTTAAAATAAGAAACATTTACTGAACAGTAAAAAATACTAAAACAAGATTGAAAGTTGAGGTACAACAGGTAGAATATTATTATTATTATTATTATTATTATTATTATTATTATTATTATACATTCAAATAAAAAAAAGAGTTCAGTGCTCTTAAATCTTCCAGTAATGTCTTTATAAAATAAATACATATTTAAGCTGAAGTATAAATAAAACAACAACTACTGTACACAGTAGGATTCGCTGCATGTGTGCTGCACGGTCTTCCAGCAACACAGAGTTGCCCGTGGATGCCTGTCTGTAAATCATGCCAGGGAAAAATAAATCCGCGAACCCACGCGCGTATCGGCCGATGCCGATACAAGTAAAAAAACTCAAATATCGGCCTGATATATCGGCCGGCCGATGTATCGGTCTATCCTTAAATATAATCCTTGAATCCAAAGTCTCATTATTTTTGCCGCCTCTTAGTAGATTGCGAAATTTGCATGCATTGCACTAGAAATCGCTCAATCATGTTTCACAAACAAAACATATCTGCTCATTATTGAGAAAAATGCAAATATTTAATTTAAAAAAAGTCAAGTCTTTCCAAATCATCTGTCTAAAGTCTGTCAAGTCTCCAATCATAAATACCAAGTCAAGTCACGTCTTTTATCAGTGTTGTTCAAGAAAGTCCTCAAATGAAGTCTGACTTGAGTCACCCACTCCTGTTAGAAACATCTATGGCATCTGCACCAGGCGAGCAATTCTCATTAGACTGATCGGGCACCATCTTGGGGTCCAGTAACCAGATCCAATAATACATCCATGGCCCAAAACCATCAGCTTGTCTCAAGGGGCTTTAAAGTGTGCATAACTTACATCAACCTCTCTAAATGCCAAATTCAAATGATGAATAAGAAGTAAATAGCAGTAGCAATAGTGCTAGTAATGTATAATATGATATATATACATATAATCTGCACCCGTGTAGATAAATTGAATTAACGGTGTAGAAAAAAGCATAATAATTGGATGTCCCCTGTATAAGATATTGAGAGAATAATCATAATATCAGGGTGGACTTTACCAGAAATGGCCCAAATGGTCATAGAGTTATATATTATATCTATTATGATGTTGAGATATGAAAAAAAGCTGAATTATATTACTATTTTAACTCATTGAACCTTAGAATAACTTACAAAGGGCCTCTAAAGCCTTATACTTCAGAGGAAAACACTGCCACTACATTTAGCTGACAGATAAATGTTACTGGTTATGTTGCATATTCAGATTTTAATTGAAATACGACACATTATTATTCATCAAACTATCCAACAGGGCATGAGCATGAATGGTTGTTTGTCTGTATGTGTCAGCCCTGCGATAGTCTGTCTCCTGTCCAGGGTGTACCCTGCCTCTCGCCCGATGTCAGCTGGGATAGGCTCCAGCCCCCCCGCGACCCTCAAGAGGATGAAGCGGTTAGAAGATGAATGAATGAATGAAACTATCCAACATTATGTAAGAATTAAAAGCCTCTTCTTGAACTAACTTTCAGTAAGTTTAGGTGCATTGTACTGATAAAAGGTCTACATCTCCTGACTGCAGCACTTTCACTTTAACTTTTGCTGTGTGCTATCAATAGTTTTACTGGAGAAACAAGTTTTATGTTGGCCGACTTCTTCAACACCTGGCAACAGCCTACCAATATTTCTGGTAAGATAAAGGATGAAAATAAAGCAAGATAGTTTGTCTTGTCAAATCACCAAATTCGGCCCTTATATTAGTAATGAAAGCACAGCGTGAGCGTGAATGAAAGGCACGGAGCGATGCGTCCTTGTATTTGTAAAGAACTCCATCTAAAGTCTGACTGAAACTTAGACTAAAGCAAAGCACTCTGTAGAGGTCTAAATAAGTCACTTTCCACTCCTGAACATTTGACTGTTAATTCAGACACTTTGGTGCAGTAATGAAAAGCTTTGATCTATTTCTGCTTGTCACTGTGCTATGAGTCTGCTCTCATCAATCGATCAGCTGTGTGATCAACAGTCACAACAGCAATTACACATATTTGTTCTTCTCTGCATGAAAAATGGACATGTGGCGTGCAAAGTGTAAAAAGTGTCAGTTACATGAGTCTCACAGTCATTGTGTGAGAGTTGGCAGCCCTGACATTACAAGATTGTTCAACTCTGTTGCTGTCGCAGTGTTATGGCGTGAGATTTGCCTTGGTGTCGTGAGAGTGTGAGACTCATGCCCAATGTGTGAGAGTTAGCAACCCCGCACTAACAAGTCAGTAGGTTTGCACAGTTTATTGAAGAAAGGTATTTCTACTGGTGGCTCTTTTATCATGACTGGTTTCCATACTATGACTCTTTTATGTAGCAGTTTGTACTCCAGCAAAAGATATTTGTGCAAAAGTGGAAGTGAATCTGTTCAATATGGAAAACATCTCCTGAGGCTGTTACCTCTCCCTGACAGCCTTACTTTCACTCATCATATCTGACAGTGAGCCATCCTCTGCCGTCTCTGTTCACCTTGTCCCTTTTTTCCTCTGCCTCTCTACTCTCCTTCCCTTTATCTCACCCATTGTCCATCATCTCCTGCCCTCTAATCCAACTCTTCTGCCAGGTTTAATCAACAGCAATTCAAAAAAGCAATCCTTCACTTTCCTGGCCTGTAATTTTTCCACTTTTCCTCACGCCTCCTTTTTCCCCCCTGCGTGTCATCTCGACTCTCATCTCCATCAAACTCCCAATGTGCCAGTCAGACACAAGCCTCTTACCCAGTCAGTGAGCAACAGCGAAGCATCCTGGGCCAATGATAGTGTCCTATGATGGAGCGGTGAGGGACGTTGACTGAAGGACATATGGTAATAAAGAGTAACTGTGGCTTGCCTGCTGCGCCATCTCATGTGACAGCCATCTTGCATAAGTGAATTTAGAATAACCTCCAGACAACAGAGAGAATGGTGACACTGTGATCTTAAACCCAATGGAAGTTGCTGGGTGAAGAAGAAAAAGAGGAGGAAGGGCTGGGACAAGTGAGAAGTAAGTTCCTCCTTGATGGGTTATTAATTCTCAGTGGAGTTGGAGCACACTCAAGAATCTAAATATGGCAAACCTGTCACCACCACTGGTGAAACCCAATGACTGTGATTACACCTGTCACTGTGGTTTTTATTTAGAGAGGTGCATCAAATAGGAGACACAGCAAAACGCCATGCATAATGCATCAATAGCCCAGATCATTTATTTGTCTCTGTCAGAACACACCTCACCTCTTTGAGGAACTCTCTGTGCTGCATGCTGGGCAGTTGACTGACAGGTTTTGACTAGGTGAGAGTCTGATCCTCATATCTGGACGGATGATTAGTTCGCTGAGATAATCATGGCTGTTTGAGGCGACGGAGACGAATAAGGTGTAATTATAGCACCGGGACGACAATCAGGACTTGGCTGTCAGAGAGAGCAAATGTCAAGAATGTATTGATAGTGAGCACCGGGGGGTGGGGGTGGGGGGGGAGCGTTGTTCAAGTTGTGGAGGAAGTACGGAGGAGGAAAAAGAGTGGAGGATTAGAGGAGAGGTAGAGAGATGACTGATGGATTTACTGAATGTGAAAGCGTCCCCTATAGGGCATGGAGAGGGACAGTATGGAGGATGTCCACAGACAGAAAATATCTGGGGGATAGATATTTGATAGAGAGATAGGGTGTTTGGCCTGGAAAGGCAGATACAAACAGAGCACTGGAAGGACAGACAGTAAAAAAGGCATGTCTGCCATTCAGAGGAGCCAATAGGGGTTAACCTGCCAGCTTAGACAACCACAGGGGAATTAGATAATCTCAGCTGGGCTGCTGCCTTAAAACCATCAGTTTGACCTTGGTGGCTGCACTTCTGCAAACATAGAAACGCTTAATATAAAAATAAATGACTGGAGTAGTTCTTGGTTCATAAAAGGGATAATTCCTGTTTCACAAGGTGCTGTATGTGCATGTGTTATTAAAATTAGAGTTACAATTATTTTTTTTTTCTTGTAAGTAAATCTCATTCTCATTCTAATATTGTACTTGGGGGAATCAAAGGAGAATGAAAGGTTAGAGTTGAATGTGAAAAATCAAAAGTCCTTAGTATGGACCTTCAAAGATCAAATGCTACAAAAGCTTGATCCTAATGCTTACTGTAATGCAACCAGTGGCATCTTTTTGTTTGACCCTCCCTGCCTGGTAAATGCCCATGTGTTTTAAGAAAACTGGATACACGTTCTAAGATGGGGTTTAATCCCATGTAAGTTGCTTGGCAGTCAACACAATCAAATCAATCAACACAGAGCATGCTGATAAGGGACCTTCTCTGGTCAAGCCACTTGACCTAAGCCACACCCCCCTCCACTCACTTGGACAAACTATCAACATTCAGTGACCGGCGCTATGGCAGGTGTCACAGTACACGGCATTTGGCAGGAGGCAATTGATGACTTTTGGGGACATAACGATCAGATGTCATTGAAAAGTAACCAAAAGGGCCTAAACAATGCATTGGAGTGATATATTAATCATTTTATTGTTGAGAAGGTCGATGAAAAGCTTAAATTACCAGCCAAAATTTACAGGTCACAGTGTAAGTGTGATAAACCACATCTTGTTGCCGTACCCATCAAAGACAACAAGATAGAGGATCAGCATTGTTCCACTGAAGTTAATGTTTTTGGCTCAGAATATGAGAAAAGGATAACGGCCTTTTTACCATCTTTACTAAGAGTGTCTCTCCGTTAGTTTGGTGTTACAGTATTTACATTGAATCATTCAGCATAACGTTTGCCAACCTTTGTTATCTCTGCGATTACAGATAAATTAATGAAGCTAAGCTCCAGAAGTTAACAGTAGTTTAACTAGAGCCCTTTGGACAACAGCTAACAAAGATGTACGATCACCAAAGTACAAAACTAGAACAAAATAGGCTAATGAACTCCCAGCAAACAAGGTGACATGATGAACAACGCAGCTAGGAGCTAACGTTAGGCTAGCTTTAGCTAACGTTAGCTAGAGATGTTAAAGATAGCCTTATATTTCTTTCCAGCAAAGTGACAATAAGTTGCCTCAAACACGATGTTGACTTACCTTAAAGGGATAGTGCACCCAAAAATGAAAATTCAGCCATTATCTACTCACCCTCATGCTGAGGAACGCTCTGGTGAAGTTTTAGAGTCCTCACATCCCTTGCGGAGATCGGCGGGGGAGCTAATGGCTGACGGCGCCCCAGACTAATGTCCAAGAACACAAAATTGAAACCACAAACTATCTCCAACATGCCCATCCGTAGTGATCCAAGTGTCCTCAAGCCCCGACGTAAAAAGTTGTTTTGAAAAACGTCATATGAACTCTGTTTTTAGCCTCACTGTAGCCTGTAGCTCTGACTGCTTCTCTGTGCATTTTTAAACTTCAAATCTCCGAAAAAGCTCGTAAAACCAAACAAAACTGACTTTCTGTGTAATTTAGGTGAGGTTCATTTCTTGTTTTAGTGTCCTGTAAATGAAGACATTATGGACGTATTTTTAGTAAATAACCTTTATTTATGTTTGTTTCTTTTGGTTGGATTTACATGAAAATTTGGTTTTGTTCCAGAAGGGGAAACTTTTTATGGCAGAATTTCTTTGCCGGTCCTGGGATAGAAGGCAGAGTATTTTGCTTGAGGACTGAGCAGTAAAATGACATATACTCCAGATTGCTGACTGCACTGTCATTGTAACGGTGTCTTGGAAACGCACAAGGGTTGGGCAAGTTTGTGTGCATGACACAAAATAAAGAAATCATCATCAAATCATCAGTGGCAAGAAATAATTTGTTGATATTGAGTTCCAATTTACCTTCACAAAAGCCACATATAATTTATTTTGCTGCGTGATGAAGCACCTCCAGTGTTTTTAACTGTATATTTCATAAAGCTGTCTTTGTCTTTCATGATGTCAGGTGAGGTGGCTCACCGCCACTACTGTACAACACACTGAATACCAGACATCATAAACCAATGACCAGCCTCTGGCCTCAATACTGCAATATACATAGAGCTCATCAGTGAAGTTCCAGAAGTAAAAATGCCATTTATATTCTGAATCAAGATCTTTATTGTTAGCCATTATGTTGTAGAAGCCACAAGTCTGTATGTTAT
Organism: Epinephelus fuscoguttatus; assembly: GCF_011397635.1. Taxonomy (NCBI): domain Eukaryota; kingdom Metazoa; phylum Chordata; class Actinopteri; order Perciformes; family Serranidae; genus Epinephelus; species Epinephelus fuscoguttatus. Next base: position 9,564,731 of record NC_064771.1, read on the forward strand.
CACCCTTGTTTTAAGAAAAAACAATTTTATTTGCAGTGTCATTGGGTACTGTGCTACCCACATTCCTAGGGTGTAACAGGGACGTCTCTGATTGGTGGAGGTTTACTGCACCTGCAAACAGCTAGTGAGACAATAAATACACTTTAACTAAATTATGAAATATTGTTACTGGCTAACCAAGCTGCTGATGTACCTAGCTAGCTGCGTAATGTTTGAGGCTACAATTAACTCACGTATTATTAGCATAACATTAGCTACCTGAATTAAACAGGATCACAAATTCACATTTCTTAACATTCTTAACACTATTACCTTATATATCTAATCAACTGTTTCTTTGCCGACGCGCCAAGAATTTGTAGAGCCTGCACTGATGGATGCCTGCGCTGTGATTGCAGTGAGGAACAAAGCACTGTGCCATGTTGAAGACGCACTACACTCCAGTATACTACACTATACACCATATGAAATACTACACCCACAATGCAAACTACTATATATTACAGCACTTTTGCTTGCAATATGATAATAACAAAGGTTGAATTCATTGGCAAATGATATCATTCGCAATGGTTTATGGGATAAGTAGTTCCTTCACTCGTATAATAATCATGTACAGAGTTGTGTACCTTTGCCTTTTTTGCTTTAGCAACAGCTGTGGCTGGAGGCGAGGGAATTTCCTCAAATTTGGCACAAATGTCCATGAGGACCCAAAGACAAACTGATTAGATTTTTGTGGTCAAGGTCACTGTGACCTCACAAAAGATGTGTTTACCATAATTCAAGAATTCATGCGGTAATTATGACAAAATTTCACACGAATGTCTAATCGGATAAAATAATGAAGTGATGACATTTTGTATCCAAAGGGTAAAAGGTCAACTTCACTGTAACGTCACAATATTTTGCAAAAACACTTTTCTGGCCATCACTCAACACCATAACTTGGCAACAGATGAGGAGAAATTTGGTCAGATACTGAATCAATGACAGTAATTTTTGGTGTCTACCTTGAAACTGTTCTGATTGTATAGATCTTCTGTGCTGTCAGGTTGAAGATGTGTGCAAAGCATAAATCATTTAGTTTTTTTATTTGTAGCTTCTTTTCCAGCAACATCCATATTTGTAGAATTGTCTGTTGTCTTGGCTATATATGAGTCAGGACAGGCATGGAATTAAATTGCACCTTGACTGGTTGGCGGAGGCATACAACCATGAAGCGGTAATTCTAGTTTCCATTTTCCACTTGTTTTTATTTTTATTTATTTTTTCTCCAAATCAAATGCTTCATGGTCAAGATTTATCTCATGGTTGGTTGGCTTAGGTCCAGGCTGAAAACTCTTTATTTTAGGATTTTCTGAAATGTCAGAGTGACTGAATGAGAAATTTACTTCTGGAACCGGAGCCATTTAAAAATGTGGGCGATTACTTTAGGCTCATGCCTGGTGTGTGGGAAACCACATATGCTTTCCTTTTCTCTCCAGGGTTTTGAATAGCAGCCTTGGACTGAGTCACAAAGTAATCCAGGTAACTGCATTAGAACACATTTCCCACCTGAGATCCAACCAGAAAGTTTAAGCTCCTTTTAAATACAACGTCACCCCACATCATCTACCTTTAACTTCCATCCCAGCCTCCCTAGAGCTACCATACAGCCTGTGTGATTTATCCTCCACTAATCCATTATGAGGCTATGGGAGCAATCAATACATTGATTGGACAGTGTGTTGATTTGTCATGCGCCTTGTGACTGTGCTGGTGGTGTTTATGGGTGTTTCACTCTAGCAACAAACCTTGTTATTTGCATGGGATGAGTCACGCACTGTTTAGCATCTTGTTAGCATTGCACACTCATCCCCTTTGGGTCTCTGAAGTTAAAGGCCTCATTAAGTGCAAATCAGTGGCGTGTTATTAAAAGCAAAACTAGCTTAGAGGCATAATTTATATGGCAGGAGTTCGTATTGAACAGAAGACGATGTTAAGTAGTTGCTAATCGATAGCAACTATCTTTGCAGTAAATTAAGAAGCCAACTATGATTTGTACTTTAAGAGAGGAATAAATAATTGAAATATGTTGCTTAAACAGATGCTGTAGTGTTTCTGCAGTGCTTTTTTCTGACACGTCACATCATCCAATCAGTCTGTAAAATAGAGGCATTTTTTTCATTAACTTCATGATGATAAAATTGAATTCTTTTTTTTTTTTTTTATGAAATATGGTTGCCACCCAGCTCTCCTTCTATTAACTCTAAATAAACAGAAAATGTGAAATACATAAGCTCTGATGCAAATGGCAATAAAAACTAAATCTAAAAAAATTCCTTGTTATGTATGAGCCATGCTTAAAAATAGCTAAACAAACATCTTGTTAAATCCTGGCACCTACATTACCCACAATGCACTCACAATTTGTGCTAGTAGTGGCTAATGTACCCTTTAGCTTCTAGCCTCACGCAGAGATGTGGTGCATCTGGTAAGCTCACTTTTAACTCATCTGTCAGCAGCTCATTTTTCTGTCTATCCCATTCTCATGAACATGATATCTCAAGAACACCTCAAGGGAATTTCCTCAAATTTGGCAAAAACTTCCACTTGGACTCAAGAATAACCTGAAGAATTTGTTGGTCAAGGGTCAAAGATGACTGTCACCTTGTCTCATTCTCGTGAAAGCAATACCTGAAGAACACCTTGAGGGAACTTCCTCAAATATGGCAAAAACGTCCACTTTGACTAGAGCATGAACTGATTAGAATTTGGAGGTCATAGGTCAAGGTGACTGTGACCTAACAAAACATATTTTTCCAGTATTTAAAGACTTCAGCCATGGCTATATCTTATAAACCCATGTTATACGTTATCCATTGATGAAGCAGTGCCACACAGCAGAAATTCTGCTGGCCAGTGTTGTCTTTATTAGGAAATACCACAACTTAACCCTACATCCAAACTTTAAGAGATGGCGATAGTACCATTGAGAGCCTTTCAGACTGCACATGTTTGATATTGTCAACAAATTTTAGCTTATTTCAGATATATTGATATTTGCATATATGTTGAAGGATCATCAGTCAGTTTAAACATGTGAGAGCTATTTTCAGACACCTCCAACCCACCTGGTCAAACACTACGTCAATGCAGGGCAGAGGCCTGACTCATTTAGCTCCTAACGATGAGATGCTAAAAGATATGAATTTCCCCAGAGGCATTTTGGTATTAATTTAAAATAGATCACTGGACCTCACTGGTGATGGAAGTCTAAATGCTAGAGGGCCAAGTGGTGAAACGATCTGAATATACTTTTATCAGCTAATTGAGATCCAGTCTTTTGAAATACTTACTTAAACTCCGGCACCCAAACAGGAAGACTCCACAAGATGAACAATAGTATTTCCAAATTACGCCCCAGGTGTATAATGGTGATTGGGACCCTTAGACACATGGTTTGGAAAAAATGTAAGAACAGCACTGGGAGTCACTGGTTCATAGGCTTTGCTCATCCAGTCTTGTCTTGCACGGGAACTGCAAGTATATTGCTATGACTCAGGGGAACAAAAGAGTACATCCACCTCTATATGGGTAAAGGATATAGTTGCATACAGTATATGGCCTCAGTAAGACTGTTTATTTTCTAAATTAACCTGGGCCTCCTTAATATGTATAGGAGTGACTCAGGTCTTATTTGGCAAGTTCCTACTTTTGTCATTGTAACCTGGTTTAACCTCACCAATGTTCCCATCTTTCAACTTTTTCTAAATCTGTAACCTCTGTTGTCTAAAAACTTTATCAGTGTTCACTCCTCTCTGCCCTGTTGCTATGACAGATTAGGGATGTGTGTAATTAATCGATTAGTTCACTATAAGATTAAACTTTGCTACCCTCACCCGTCGGCACCAGAAAAACTTAATAAACTTAATACTAAGATACCCAGATAAGAACGGGAAGAGTTTGGATCAGCATGCAAGACTAACTAGTGGCTTTGATTGGCTCTCTTTCCCCCTCTCTCTCTCTCCCTTTCACAAACACAGACATACGTTCTTAGACTCAATATATAGACAGTGCACACCTCCCCCATTGGTACAAGTCTGCAGCTTTCTGTGGATGTTTAATGTTCAATGTGTCCAAGCCACACACTCACATGGGCTGTATGTCTTCTCATTAGGCTGAATGAGAGTGGTACTTTTAGGTGCATGGGAGATTCTGAGAAGCCTTGATGTGTTTTTGTCATTTTGTATACACACTCATGCATGAGAGAGTTAGCATGAGTGTGTGTGTTTTTGAGTGGAGGTTAAATACACTGTAAATCAGTGTTATTTGTTTATATGTATTTAATGAGTTATTATAATGTATGTAGGACAATAGGTTTTGTTATAGAAAAATGTGATTAGTGATTTCATAATGCTCTATAACAAAGTACCCAATATGTTTTCAGACAGTGTTTAACCTTAATAGTTAAACTGTGCTAAATTTGGACCAGAACACATCGGCGGCAAATGCTGTGTGTCAAAAAATATGATGCACTGGCGGCAGCTAGACGTGTGCCCTGTGGCACTTCTGCCCCTGTAATTAAATGCACTCGCCCTCTGCCTGTACATACCAGCTCCCGTAGCAGCTCTTTTTCTGTGCTCCTATGGCAGCTTGACTCCTCTCCTCACCAGTAGCGTGTAGCTGTTGCTTGCTCATGTGTGACAAAAAAATGGAAAAAGAGAGACTCATTGAGGTTGAGAAATATCCCGAGCTAAAGGACCCACAATCCTGTCGTTATAAAGACAGTGGCCAAAAAGATATTGCCTGGGGAGTAATAGCTCTTGAGATCGGCTCTTCGGGTGACAAATCCAGCTTAACTACGGGCTGTTGACACATGATTTTAAGCTAATGCATAGGTGGAGAAAGTACAGATCTTTCAGTAAAAGTAGTAATAGATTTGCGTGGTCATCTGTTGACAAGCTGCAGTGCGACATGTCCAGTGTGTGCTAGGGGCAACATTTGACACACCATGCAGCAGCAGCGCCGGTGTGTTTGCAACTTAAGTTTTGAAACAAGTTTAACTTTTGTTTAAATCTCAGTAAAAATTTGTCTGAGCTAACGGCAACCCCTTGACATGAGCCAAAGACATTTAGCCTTGATTCCAGCTCTGTATGAGCCAAAACGTTTAGCCACAAGAAGGCCCAGGGCTTATAGGAAATTGTGTTCGTTTATGGCTGCTAAAAAACAAAATGATCAGATAAACAGTGATATTAGCTTATTTTCAAAAAAAATAAACAAATGAAGTGAGCAACATGATGTATTGGGAAGGGCTCTGTTCTAATGCTGTGTTCCAGACAACCTAGAACTCAAAACCTCTTCAAACCTACTAGTAAAAGCAGAATGAAATGCCACTCATAGTCGGTATTCCTGCTAGTAAACTCGGGGCAAATCCATCTACCCTGACTTCATAAAGAAGCAGTTTTCTGATGTCACACAGCAATGCCAGCAGCCACAGAAGCGCACATTGTAAATGGTGAACCATCAAAACAATAATGCATTCTATCATACAGAAACATTTTGCATGTAAATTGTTGTCAAAATATGTCCACAGTGTTGTAGCTGGTTATGGTTATTCCTTTTTTCCTCCTTTTTCATTCATATATGCAAGAAGCAGTATTGCTGAGAGATCAATTGTGTTTACACTTGCTAAAGAAAAATCAGATTGCTACTGTCAGTCATGTCTTTTTGTTTATGTTTGGCATCATGGACCTGGAATGCTTGGACGTCGGAAGTTGGAAATTTAAACCGGTAAATTCTGACCTCTGACTTTGACTGGAAGCATTATGCTGGATTTTTAGTCATGCGTGTTAGGAATGTCTGTGGGATTTTGAACGAGGTTATCTTGCCTCTGGGACAGAACCCAGAAGCTCTAGTTTTACTCGGGCTCTCACTATGTGGGGAAATGTATTTGTGTAATCTCACCAAGGCAGCAACATGAACACAAATGTCACAACTCAGAATTTGAAATAAATTAGAGATGCACAATATTGGATTTTTTTGCAGATATGTAACAGCTTGTTTGACCGATTAACTGTAACAATATCGATATTTCCACTTTCTCCCTACCTGATTTTAGTGATCATCAAGTCTCTTCTGTAGTGGAATTAACATCATATTATGCATGCATACTCTTATCATGTTGGCTCACCAGCAGGTGGAGACATGAAATATAAGGCTTTTGTGCAAAATATGAAAGAGCATGTTGGTAGATTCTGGTTAATTTTAAAGCCAATATTGGCTGAAAATAAATAGATAAATTATAAGAACGTACATTACATCTTGTGATATCCTTAACTTGGGAACATGATTGTGTTCAAAATAAGAGTTTATCCACTCTCACGGACAATGATTAAGTCATGATCTTTATGAGCCGCTGTAAAAGCGATTTGATGTATTACTTCTGAAAATTGTTGACTGAACCATGACAGTTGCACAGCTTTATTTTGCCCACTGTGAAAATGTGTTAGGTTGTGAAGACATAAGTTTCAGCAGGGACAGAATGTTCTCTGCATCTGCATGAAGTCAGTAAGTACATTACTACGTCAGTATCTGTTTTCATGAAAACGGTGCCTTTTAATAAGTGTTCCCAAATGTGACCGGGGAGGTTGTGTGTGTGGGTAATCTGGTTTCCATTGGTAATAATCTTAAATGTAAAGGCTGATCTCATTGTAAGTATAAACTATATCCTTACCATTCTAACCTTCATTGAGACTTTCACACAAAAAGTATCTTTAGGTTCTTGAATAATGTCCTGTAAATGCCCTGAAAAATGATTTCTGGAAGAGTGTGAACCCTGTTGAATTCCCCTGTGAATATCCCTCCATTGTGCTGCAACTAATCTCCTCTGCTGACTGTACTGAATCTGCTTGGTTCTTCACAGTAAACACTGGGAACGTTTATGTTGACAAGTGCAAGGGATTATTTTCAAAGATTATTTCATTGTGCAGTTATCTAAAGCCGTGTGGCTAATTTGAGCACTTGAAAATGCCCTCTCTTTCAATGACATAAAACAAGCAGACCACCACTTATTGTCTTGCCGCTCACACTCTCTTTATGTGCATTAATTCTCTTTCTTCTTATGTCCCATTCTTTGGGTTTTCAGTGTACGTTCCATTGTTTAACTGCGAGTGCTGATTTCCCCTGACATCCTCAGCTAATGCCCTGCCAGGGGGATTTACCCTCCCACACACACACACACACACACACACACATACACAGATGTGCACAACAAGTCATCAGTATTTCTTGGAGGGAAAACAGAGCAAACAAATTGGGGCACAATGATTCTAGCTTTTTATTCATATTCACATAATGAGATAACCTCTTCAAAAGGCAAAGAAACTGGAAGTTTTGTACCAAAACAAACAAGTTTGAAACTTTTTAAATATAAATCTCTTAATTATGCAACATGACCGCAGACTAGCTACGTAAACATTAATGCAAATGTCTTTCCAAGACAGAGCAGGTTGTGTTTAGAAAGAACCAGACTGGCTGGTAAATTGCAATAGCTCATTAGCTGGCCCAGCGAAGCAAAGCCTCTGATAAAGGAAGAGAATTTACCCCGAGGCAACCTCCCCAAACTCACACTGTGTGTCGGTCCCAGAAAAAAAGAAAAGTATCAAAAATCTTTTAAATCTGACAGTGAAAAGAATGCATTTCAGCGTTCGCTCAAATATAATTCTGGAATAAGTTGAGCGTGTCCTTGTGGCCCCTTCATCTCCTTAGGGTTCCAGCTTCTCTCTTGGTCTTTTTGTGTCCTCTCCCCTCATAAAATTTCAACAAGCAGCTCCACAGGCAATACTGCATAGTATACTTTAAATGAACAGTTCAACAGTTTGGGGAATAAGCTTATTCTTTGTCTTTCCAAGACTGAGATGAGAATATTATTATCACTCTAATGTCCAGGCAACAAGTTCAAGTCAGGATATGGTTTACCTAGCTTAGCATATAGAATGGAAAAATAAAAGCTCAATTAACAAACTAAAATTAACTAAATAATTCATACAGTAAGTTTTGTTTGTTTTACCACCTCCATAAAGAGAAATGTAAATGTGACAATTTGAACTTTTAGGTAGAGTTACATGTTGAGGCTATTTCTTGACTAACAACAATTTAGCTTGAGTCAGGATATGTTTAGCTTAGCTTAATACAAAGACTGGAGGAAAGGGAAAACCGAGCCCCCAGGAAGTGCGCCAGGCTTTGAAGCCAATTTACGTAACGACGAAACAGTGGTACTGCAATTTCCAGGGTCTGTCATGTGATGCCATTATTGGGCCCAAAAAGACTTTATATTGTAGACTTACTTTGGGAAAGAGATGTCTATAAATCAGTGGATACGATTTTTTGAACGTCACAACCCCCACAAAATGACTTGCTCCATCATTGAGATTTAATACAGTCTTGCCGATAACATTTGGAAAGTCTAAAAGAGCTGCAAGATTAAATTATTTTATCCCCATTCAGATAAGCAGAGCGCTAAACCGGGAGTCAGCCACTCAGGCATGCTCAGTTGTTGTTGTTCTACTTACACCTGTAAATCTTAGTAGGTAACATGATGTATTTGCTTTATAAACAGAAATGTAAAAGTGTTTTGTGATTTTAGGGGTGGTTACTTGTTGGAGCTGTTTTGGAACAATTTTTTAGTTAACAACAAACAGCTGCAGTGACACGTGCAGTCTTATCACAGAACTTGCCAGAAAGACTGAACTGCACTGAAGTTCTGCCTAAAATAAACATTTCTGTTCGTGTATTGGTTAAACAAACAAGATACAAAATGTTAATTGGTCAGCTTCAGAGTTGATTGTTGGTAGTTTTTTTTTTCCCATGCCTCCGCGCCTGTTCTCGAGTTGTCCTTCCGTCTGTGCATCTGCGTGATATCTCTAGAATGCCTTGAGGCAGGGGCGATTCTAGGATCAGAGGTTTAGGGGTGCTGAGCACCCAGACAGCTGCCCGGCCAGGCAAGATAAATTTCACTGTTTTGTACATTTTAACGCAATTTCATTCCCACATTTGTGAAAGAAAAACACTTTTTGGGAAAGTCTGTGACTAAACCATCAAATCTGATAAAGGTTATTTAAAAGGTGCTGAGCCACAGCAAAAGACGAATGGACTGGAATCATAAAAAAAACATATTGTAACCCTAATTTCTGGGGGAAGACAACTCATTTTGATACAGCAGCTCCTCAACATACACATAAACAGTATGTATGTTTCTGGAGTAAACTAGACCCCTATAGTGAGTACCAAAAATACTAATAAGAATACTAATAAATAAAGTCCTCTCTCTGCTCCTCTCTCTCTCTTTGTACTGTCAACCAAAAGGCAAATAACCAAACAATGCGTTTTATATCTAATAAGAGATATAAACTGATACATTGATCCAACTTATAACATCATTCTAGATAGATAGACCATTTGATCTTACACTCTTACCTGAACCTGGCTCTTTTTTTCGAAAAAACAATCTTATATCCATGATGAGGCTGTCTGTCTGTCTGTACACACACGCACGCGCGCGCGCGCACACACACACACACACACACACACACACACACACACACAATGGGAGTTATAATGTTAATGGGCATCCAGTCAATTAGCTAGTCGTAGCACCTTGGTTTTAATATTAACACATGCACATGACACAACAGCTAGCTTCTCTCATTCCAATTCAAACAGAGGACAGTGGTACTGACCACCTGTAACGTTTCCTAGCTAGAAAAAACGTCAGCTAACTCCTACCTAACAATATAAACAGTGACCTACGATTAAATGCAGCAAAAATGAGGACTGGGAATAATAATAATGTGTTGGTATTGAGTGGTAAAAGTTAAGGAATGTGCCACATATCCTGGTTTAAGCCAGGTACTTACACCACTACTGCATATCACCCACTCTGGAAGGCAGCGCATTGCACTGTGCAGATAGAGCGCTCAGAGCCTGGCTGGGTCGTGGAAAGGTGGGAGGGATGGGGTGGATCAAACCATTTTTGAGGCATTTTTGTTGTTAAAATATTATGTTTCAACCAAGTACTGTATGGTTTTGACACTTTTCTAGGACATACAGTAAAAAAAAATTAAATAAATATAAATCTCTCAAATTTTAGGGGTGCTGGGATTCAATTTAGGGGTGCTTCAGCACCCCCAAAAATGGGTTAGAAACGTCTATGTCTATAGCTAACTGTTTCCTCCTGCCTCCAGCCTTTATGCTAAGTCAGACTAAACATGCCCTGACTCTGACTCTGTACTTGACACACAGACGTGAATGATATCTGTCTGTTTACCTCACTTTGAGTAAAAAATATGCTTCCTTTACAAATTATTAAAGTGCATTCCCCAAAATGTTGAACTGTTTCTAAAAAAAACATGATACATAGTGTAAATGAGTGGGCTGTAGAGGTGTTTGTAGGTGTATTTCTAAACTTTGGGATATTTCTGAACAGGCGAGCTGTTTCCCCTGCTTCCAGTTTTAAAAACAAGCTGGGTAAACAATGTCCTCATTCACATAATATTGATGTATTATCCTAGTCTTAAAAAGACAGCAAACAAGCATAATTCCCAAAATGTTGAACTAAGCCATTTATTCTCTCCTCTCTCCTAAAAAGTCCCTCTCATTCTCTCCTTGCCCAGGACGAGTCTCTTTCTTCTCTTCCGGCTCAGAGAACCTCCACCGCGTGGAGAAGGTGACATGGGGGACGCGCTTCGCCATCACCGTGTCCTTCACCTGCGACCCTGCGCACGCCATCTCAGACCCCGCCATGCCCTGAGGCACACATGGGTGACAGTGCTGCTCACTGGCTGGAACAAGCCCTATAACAAAAAGGGGGATCACAGGGGAGAGATGAGGAAGGAAGAAGTGAGACTTAACTCGTAACATTGATGTCCTGTGGCTGCACAGTCAATATCTGCAATTTTCTTTTATTCTTCAGATATTGACTTGCTGCCCCTCACTGATTGTGTTCCAGAAAAAAGCACATACATTCACCCTCTCTTCTGCAGAGGTGTTTCTTCTCTCTTTTATCTTTTTATCCAATTTTCTACAACAGTGTCTTTTTTATTGTGCCATCATAATTGCCAGAATGAGGCATTTTTGGGTTCTCAGCACATTTCCACAGTCTGTTCCTCTCGATCATTTGGGGGACAGCTTGAGCAAAGATTGCCTCTCCACTGTAACAGTTTCAAAGAGGCTAAAGTGGGATTGTGTTTTCAGTGTTGCGGTATTTTTCATCTTATGGAGAGCTGTCAATTCCTTGAAGAAGAAATATAAATCTAGTGAATCACCTACTGACTCAACCTTTTATCACAGAAACACCACCATACTCGCTCCCACCTGTGACCAAGGAAGTGTTTTCTTCTAAGAAGAACCCTTGTCTTTTCCAAAAGTGATTGCTCTTTCTAGTGTTACTATTTACTTCAGTGTGGTTGGTGAGGATGGTATAAAATAAAATACTGACAGAACCTGAAACATTTTTGTCTCTTTGCCTTATTTTTAGCACACAAAACTTTTGGTCTTTCATCTATTTCCCCTCCAGAAACACGATAAGAAATCAGCACACTTCAGTAACGAGATGAATTCTCAATTTTCATCACATTTTCCAATATCATTCCTGTGCATACCTCTATTGATTGCTACTGTACTAAAGCCTTACTTCCTTTGTGAGCCAGACACTTGAGGAATTGCTTGATTGATCAAACACTATCATCTGCTCAACAACTTGCCATGCTTGCCTTTCTTATTTTCCACACAACTGCTCAGAACAATCATCTCCATTCTCATTTGAACCTTGAATCCGCCACTGTGTACCTACAATATATGCCAAAAATCACTCTATCTATCTATCTATCTATCTATCTATCTATCTATCTATCTATCTATCTAAATCTTAATCTTAATCTTAATCTTCATCTATCAAGTTAAGGAAACTTGATAGATGAAGATTAAAATAGTATAATTTTGATCATGGCTCATGTGTTCAATCAATCACTGCACACTTACATTGTGCTGGGAGTGTACCTACTCTGAAATAGCAGCTAAAAACATCCCTCAAAATGGGTTCTCAGAACCGCAATCATTCCTTGTTCATGTGGTGTGGGCACAAGAAAACTTTGTTCTCAGAACTATGAAAAGATTCCTCTCTTCCAAAAACGCCTATTATGGCATGCAACTCTATTGTTCAAGTCAATCTAAAATACCAGCAGCTTCTTTCATTTTAAGACCATACAACTGATTGTACATGTTAATTCAATTTACTGTACTTCACACATATGTAATACGCATATGCAAACCCTGCTACTACATTTGAGAAATCTGAAAGTATTTTTTTCTACTGCTACAGCCAGCCATTTCTGTACAATATGAATGTTAAATCTATCAGCAACCACTTGAAATTTGTTAGAGTGGGGTAATCCATCACTCTGAACAATTGTTTTTTTTTTTTTGTTATTGTTATAAAGTAATTTTTTAAATAATTTCTGGGCCACTGGCTTTGAAAATGTCATATTATCTCCTTACTATCATAAATGTATTAGCAAACAGTGGCTTATTTACACAACCAGTAGACAGAATAACATGCATTATTAGTGTTGTGTTTCTGGCTACCTGACAAATACAAGTCCAATATTCACTCTCCTTTTTCTGCTGGAGTGATCTTCATGGTGGCTCGTCAGCTGCTAAATGCCTCATTACATTCACCAGCTATTTGCTAGCTTTGATTATAAGCTGTTTGGTGTGTACAGTAGGTTTATTAATGCAACATTCATTAGGGGAGGGGAGAGTTAACAAAAACCAGAAAACTTAGCTGAAAGACACTAAAATGGTCCAACCAGCTGAGGAGAACAGCAGGGTCAAGTGATACTTCTCTGAAGGTTTCATTTATGCTCAACGTTAGATGTGTGTACACAGACTGATGGAACCTACTGTCCTTACCCTGCCCTTTCCAACCCAATATTGGAATAAACTCCATTCTGCTGTCTCTAAATTTGTTTGCTTGGCGCCCCCTAAGCTTTCCCTGTTACAGTGAGCTAAAGCTGATGGTGGCCTTTCGCTACCTAATTTCAAACTTTACTACTGGGCTTTCACACTACGTCTGCTTCTTAAATGGTTTGACCCAGCAACCAATGTGTCATGGCGCGAACTTGAGGAAAGTTTGGTTCATCCAATTGAGCTCAGAGATCTTCTATATTCGAATCTAACCACTAATCAATGTAGGGTTCGTTTTGGGCCTATTATTTCCTAGCTAGTAACTGTCTGGAGAGCTGCAGAAAAACTTTGTAAGATCACTTCAAAATGGAATGCACTATCCCCTGTATTCAACAATCTTGGTCTTCTAGTAGGTGGACGTCCTATTACGTTTCCGGGTTCGAGCTCTAGAGGGATTCACACACTGGGGGACTTATTTGGTGAGAATGGGTTACGCTCTTTTCAGGGATTACATGAGAGTTTTAATTTATCTGGTACCTCTTTCTTTTTCTATTTGCAACTGAGATCATCTATGAAAGCTTATTTTTGTGTTTCCTTTGTGTTTCCCAATTTTGTAAAATGTAATTTATGACTGCCCATGTTTCCAAGATTTCCAATAAAAAGAAAATATTTGATCACAAAAAAAGGTACTTTCTTACAACCTTCTCAACCATCGCCTTGTTTGTTGTTTACAGAAACTTTAGGCTGTGCCCAGAGTTCCCACGATCATGGAAAACCTGGAAAAGTCATGGAATTTTACAACCTCATTTTCCAGGCCTGGAAAAGTCATGGAATTAGTAAAAATCTTTTGAAGTTTTTGGAAAACTCATGGAATTTTGTTGAAATTATTTGTTACAGTAATCTTCCACAGAAAGCTTTCCACTTAATATACTGTCAAATTTATTTTTTTGAAGTTAGCCATTGACATAATGTAGCTCTAATATGTGTCAACTTAGGGTGCGTGATATATCGTTTGAGCATGATATTGTTCTGCACAAGAGTCGTTTCGAAGGACCTGCAATGTCAAGTAAAGCAAATGAACTCGTACAACTTATTTTAAGCTCGATATGGAAATAGAAAACTTGCACAGTTCTCATTTTCCATGACTTACATCAGCCAAGCCCTTGGCTTTTAGAATTACACTTATATGGGACTAGTGTGGTGCCGTTTTCTTACGGGAAGCCAGACTTTCCTGCATGTGTGTGTGTGTGGAAAGGTACCGCAATAAGGCTGGCAAGTGCAGCAGACAGGGAGGTGCATGCTTTCCTGAAATGAAAATTTTATCATGGGTCCTCAATAAGTCATAGCCTGGAAATCCAGACCCAAATCTAGAAAGATTTAGGGTCTGGCCATAAGTAACGAAAATGGCCCAACTCGAGGGGCGGCACCAAGCATGCATTTGAAAATATCACTGCACGCAATTGGATAACACTACGACCAATCAGAAGAATACACGGGGTGACGTATCCGGAGCTTAGCTACCAGCGGAGCTAACTGGTAGATTAGATTCTTGCTGTATCTGATCGGCAAAACAGCAAAAACGTCCTTCTTGCAAAGGAAAGATTTGAGCGCTGTCTTCTGTTCCTCTTTTAGAGAAAAAGCCAAGTCTAACTTGTTCATTGTAGCGGCCAAAGCCGTTTCAAACAACTGGAGTTCATCCGTTACCATCTTGTAATGTTTACTGACTGATTCCAGACTTTGTCGTTGCAGAGCTGTCGTCATCTGTTTAGCTTGCCTCTGGCCCGCCTGTATCAGATACACCGATGTGATTGGCGCAGCTTGGCTCCAACGGCATGGGTAATGAGCATCATTACTGATTGCCAGAGTCGCTGAGCAAATTCAAATTGTGCTCTCGTGAGAACTCTGGATTTCCAGGGTAAATAAGTCATGGAAAAGTTTGAAATTTTGTCCATGAAAATGTGTGGGAACCCTATCTGCCCTTTAGTGTCATTTACTGGCTGTATCTATGCCATCATAAAGGACGTGTGGAAGTATGAGGGCAGTGATGTTTATAACATTTAAAATGGACGTATCTATTTGTGTCCATAAAGGGAGCATAAGTAACTCCATTCACAGACACATTTGACCCTTTGTTAATATTAAAATATTGATTAATGCAGCTTTAAAACTACATCACCAAACAAAAAGAATACAACACTGACAAATATAAACCCAGGCTTGATATTAACTGTAATGGGATTGTGAAGAACAACAGAACAGCACAACTGAAGCAAGTTATAAAATTGCAGTTGATTTGTAGTTAGGGAGCACTTGCCAACACACTGGTGGACAGCGTCCTTGCTGTGCTTGTAACATAATTACATTTACATCATCTCAGGGAGAACAAGGCATACTTATAACTTCACATCCACTGCAGATACGCAGCTGACAGCTAATGTTCCCTTAGCACAATATTGCTCTTCTCAGCTCCTGAGGGACCCCTTATCACATTCATTCATTAGTGTTGAGAGAAGCATAACGGTAGTTCTTTATGCAGAGGTGGGAGGAATGCCAGATTTTGATGGAATGGGGATGGTGCTAGATATATAGTATAAAGGCAAAACAGACAATGTATCTATGTGACAAAGTCATTCACACCTGTCAAATGTGCTTCATGTTCAAAGTTTTTCTTTTTAATCTACTCAGATTACAAGCAGAAACCTGGTGTTGTTGGGTAGTTTTCTCATTCAAGGAGTCATTGATCTCCTTTAATCCTCAAGGTAAACATTCTGGTCACTGTAAAGAAGCACACAATCATGTTGTAAGGCTCTTGTGGCATATTGATCAACCAAGTCAGAGGATTCTTTGAAGGTCTAAACCTCAGTAGCCATCTTTTATCATATTCATTTAACACCCATTTACCGCTGTCAAGATTAGCTAATGATTTCTGTGTGTGTTACAGAAGACTGTAAACTGTTTTTTTTAACAGTCTAGAAAATTGTGCTGACCCCATAACCTCAGCTAAAGACTCAAGTGCTGAAATCAATCTCAGCAAGACCTTTATTATAAAGTGGGAAGCAGTGGACCATACGCTAAGCCCTGCACCTGTCAAGAATACGCCTTTACAGTGACACATTTTTAACAATTTTAGACAAAGGCAGACGAAAGCAGGCTTGTCATCAACTGGTGACCGTCAATTTTGTCAATTGCACGGAGAGGCTTCATGGTTTAATCAGCTGTATTTAGCTAACTAATTCAGCCAACATTAGCTTGACTTGTTGGTTGAAAACTAGCTGACTTTTTAATGTTTCCAGCTAAATTTTTGGAAAAGGGTCTTCAATACTGTCTATACTTGATGGCTACTTATGCTAAAGGCTTGGGGCTAAAGCCAGAACACAAGAAAAATTAGCTATCTCCACCAGTTGATGATGTAGAAGACATAGAAACAGAGAAATAGCACTGTTGTATTGCAGTATAGAGCTAGTTAGTGATAGTATTTTACAGAGATGGGGGACTCGAGTCACATGACTTGACTCAAGTCAGACTCGAGTCGCAAATATGATGACTTGAGACTTGCTTGACTAACATTGATAAAAGACTTGACTTAGATTTTGTACTCATGACTTGAGATTTGACTTTGACTTGAGACAGATGACTCGAAAGGACTTGGCTTTAATTCAATATTAAAGGCACGCTAAGCACCGTTGGGCGTCACTTCTGTTTACATTCAACAGTGTTATCAAACACAACGGAGCTAACTCGCCCCCCGCCCCTTCGTCCTCCGTGACTCTGTCATGAACGAGAGATAGCTGCTAATTACCCTGGATTTACACACCTGTTCAAGGGATAGTGTACCCAACATGAAATTTCACCCATTATCTACTCACCCTCATGCCAATGGAGGATCACGTGAAGTTCTAGAGTCCTCACAACACCTTCCGGAGATCTAAGGGGAGAGGAGGTAGCAACAAAAGTCCACCTAATGGAGGCTCATGGCGCCCCAGATTCAAATGTCCAAATATAGATAATTGAAACCACAAAATATCTCCATACTGCTCGTCCGTAGTGATCAAAGTGTCCTGAAAGCCTGACATAAAAAGTTGTTTGGAAAAACATCATTTGAAATCTGTTTTTAGCCTCATTGTAGCCTGTAGCTCTAACTGCTTCTCTGTGCACCACGTTCACGTGTGCGCACTTGCGCAAGACCATGAGACATGGGCACCACGACGTTCATGTGTGTGTGCTTGCTTTCGCTGGTCTTGCACTGGCTGGTTGGTAAAGCCTGAACCCAAAGGTTTTTGTTGCCATTTGCGGAGCCTGAGCTGCCTACAGAGACCAGACTTTTTCACAGCATATTCAGAGGACATGTAGCTAGCGAATCGTGAGGAGATGTTTGCTGTATGTGACTTATGACTTGACTTGTGACTTGCTTGACCTGAGCAATGACTTGACTTGACTTGCTTGACTTATAGCAGGGACTTGACATGACTTGCTTGATTCTCACCACAACTAACTTGGAACTTGGTTGAGACTTGAAGGTAAAGACTTGAGACTTGCACATGTGTGACTTTCCCCCATGTCTGGTATTTTAAGTATAAAAAGGAAAAATTTAAGACCAGACTGTTATTTCATTATAACATAACCTCTTTTCTTATATTTAAATAGAATAAAAAATATTAAATATAATCACCTTTAATGTAACAAAAAAGACATTGTGTTTGACAAATGTAATGCCATCCCAGACAAGTTTGGTTGCCATCGATTGGCCACAGAAAGTGAAAATGTAATTTTGGTTGGCGTGGGCTTTACACCAAAGAAGCAAAGATGAGCCTTATGTCTCTGTGGTGCAACCAAACATTGACACAGCCCTATGATAAAACTAACTAGTTTTAGCATATTGTTTATTGTGGACTTTGCACCTTAACTTAAACAAGAACTTACATGTAGATGGCGCAACAGGCTGCTGGATAGAATCTCTAGCGTTATGCTAAACTTGGAATAAATACTACACAGTACTGTGCTTTCATCAACATGGCTTTTTTAAAATAACACCCAACCTAGCAAAATGTTGTAAGCTAATGATATGCTCCGGCCCCCAGGAAAACCACTCAGCAGTGGAGCAAATGTTTCCCAGTGGCCACTCATGGTATTGCAGCGAAAAAAATCCCCTGCAGCCCAGAGAGCATTTTCTCCATACACCACTGTTATAAAGGAGACGACTGTAAAACTGTTGACAGGACACCTCCAACTGCAAACAAGTTCAATTATGAATTTTTGAGCCATGGTGGGTTTATATTTGTAAAACTTTCCTAAGCCCAGAAAAGTAATTACACACTGCTTAAGTCATCCCAGAAGCTAGAAAACTTTTTTGGCATATGGACCAGGTGAGGTAAGTGTCATCTTGGCATCATCTAGTTCTTACTGAATTCTATGAATATGGTACAGCCTGGCTCTGAAAGTAATACTGGGCTACTACTTTGAGTAGTTCGCCGTACATTCTAACTTTTGCACCTTACATTCCAGTAGATGAACACATTGCTTCATCCACTCTTTAAACTTATGCTGCTGTCAGGCTGAAAAAAGACACCACCCTCCAAACTATTTAAAAACAGAGCATTTCTCTTATTACAGCTCACAA
Organism: Epinephelus fuscoguttatus; assembly: GCF_011397635.1. Lineage (NCBI taxonomy): Eukaryota > Metazoa > Chordata > Actinopteri > Perciformes > Serranidae > Epinephelus > Epinephelus fuscoguttatus. The sequence goes on from NC_064771.1 coordinate 9,583,290, forward strand.
CACTTGAACATGTGGAAAAATCCAGAGCTTCACAAACCTGCTGTGCCTAGTTACAGTTGCTAAGCAAAGATGGGACAGTCATTGTTTGTGGAAGGGGTTTAACAAACAGTTGGTTGTAGGTCCCCTGCTTTTTCATGGTCTTGCCTTAAATTAATACTGTAAATAGTTTTTACAGTCTAGTAACTCCAGGTCCATGTATGACGCATACTTCTGGAGAGATCAGTGTAATTGGAGCCGTCATTAGCCGGTAAACTGAATGTTCGATGAAGTAAGTGTGCTTGAACTTTTACTCATGATTGCCAAGCCAGTGGTAGACATAATAAGCAATGATACAGCATCAATTATGGCATTCTTCAGGTAATCTGAGCAAAAAATGGACTCATGATACAACATCTCACTGTCAAAATCTTCTATCATGTCGTGAGCTGTGTAATTAATTGCACTGTGTCTGATTACCACCATTATTATCACTGGCTTGTGCAAACTGGGCCTATTACATACCGGCGTCCGCCAGGCCAAGTGAGGAGTCAGACTCTGCTGACTTGACTAATCCCTATTTAATGAAACTCTTGGAAATGTCTGCCAGTAGAAGCAGCTCACACACAGCTGTAAACCCTAGCTGGATGGTAGTTCAATCCCCCTCAGACAAGCATAGGAAGTAAATGTAATATCTAAGGTCCAAAATGTCATTCTAAAGCTAAATAAGCAGCACGGTCTCAAAGAAATATTTGAAATGGACACAGACTCGTAACCTAAAATTACGTGGTGGTGGGTTTGAAATGTGTTAAAATTACGTTCTGGCAAAAGAGTCAATTTCATATATCTACAACCACATTCATCTTTTACGTCCAGAGTCATTTAACTCAATAAAGAGCTTTTGGGAGAAGGATTTCGGGGAGAGGAAGTTTGGGTGGAGATTTTACAGCGTGTACACAGATCTTCTATTTGTATAAGACATGGTCTTATTTAATGTATATTGGTACATGGTACCTACTACATTAAGGCCTGGCTGTCTAAGATCTATGATGGTGTTTCACCTGTCGATAATCCCTTGCAAACCTCATATGTATGTTTTGGCTTGCCCATCTCTACATAATTTTTGGATGGAGATTTTTGATTTTCTATCAGAGATGACTGGGGAAAAGTAGAACCTAATGCTCTCAGTGCATTGTTTAGGGTCTTCCCTTCATTGCCATCTCTCTGCATCCAAAAAAGATGTCTTATCCTTTGTCATCCTATTGGCTAAAAAACTAATGTTGACCAATTAGACATAAATAGTACATCCTCTTTTACCCTCTGAATATGAGACATCCTTTATTTTTTTTTAAATTGCAAAAAATCTGACTTTCATTATTTGGTTTCTCCAATAAATGTGAAACCCAATAAATAAACTTAGAGAAAACATTTCCATGCTGGCAACACAAAACCAATGCAAATGCAAAGTCAACTTTTGTTGTGGTGGCCACACAGATTAAGTATAAAGAGCAAGAAACTCTGCCTAAAGTGGCTGATGGGTCAAACAAGCGTGGACTATCAACCAGGAGACTGCTGTACATGTCCTGAAACAGTCAATGCAGTTTCATAACTTTATGGACTTCACATAACTATGCAAAGTACTTTACCTAGCTACGCAAAATAAGTACGTTTACATTACTTACGTCTTGTACATAGTTATTTTAACCAAAACCACAGTCTTTTCCTGAACTTAACCAAGTATTGTTTGTTCTCTTAACCTTACCAAGTGTTTCTTTCACTAAATCTAACCAAACAGAGACAGTTTCACAACATTAATAATGTGTTTGAGACTGCAACCATTCATAATAGACTTTGATTGGCATTGTTTTCACGATTCCACCGCGTTATTTAACACATTTAATGCCCACCACCAAATAATGTGTTGTTAAGAAGTTGTGTCCATTTCTCGTATGTCTCTGAGACCATGTCGAAACAGGGTGGCATGGTAGTGCAGTAGTTAGCACTGTTGCCTTGAGAGTTCTGGGTTTGAACCCTCCAGCCAGCTGGGGCCCTTCTGTGTGGGTTTCTCAGGGTTCTCTGGTGTCCTCCTACAGTCCGAAGACATGCCTGTTAAGGCCCTGAGACACCAAGCCGACGGTCGACCAAAGTCGGGCCGTCGGTGAGCGTCTGTCGGCCTAGTTTTTGCGGTGTGTCCTGCACTGTCGGCCCTTCGGCGTTGGAGGCTTTTCGGCCAATTGAGCATGTTCAATCGGCGGCACAGCTAGTCGGTGAAAGAGATCACTCTGATTGGCTGTTCAGGTTTTATTCCCTCGCCCCTGTAGTGAGTGAATCTGCCTGTAGTGAAACCGGGGCTAACCGGTGCTTCCTCCACAGGCTCCACTTCACTTAGCTGCCCGACAGATCCACTGCCTCTCCCACTTTAACCTGAATAACAAACCAGAGCTAGCTGGGAAGCTAGCGGAGCATTAGCCGCAGCATGACAGAGGGACACACAGCCAGTTAGCCTCCGCTAGTCTCTGAGCTAGCCCCGACTCTCCGTTTGGATCCAACCAGAGCACCGAGGCCTGGTTTGTTATTCAGGTTAAAATGTGAAGAAGCAGCGGGTTTATCGGGCAGCTGAGTGAAGCTGAGTGAAGTGGAGCCTGTGGAGGAAACACCGGGACCGTCTGGATGTAATAGTCCGTGGAGGTGCTGCGGTGCTCAGCCTCACAGATAGGTAACACCTCTGCTGACAGGATGTACCACTCTGTCACTCCGCTCTCTCTCACGCAGGCGCAGAACGTACGTGCCACTTGGCCGTCGGATGTAGTCTTTGTAGTGTGTTCAAATGCAACTGACACAGGGCGACGTGAGGCGGTTTCGTCACCGCTAGTTCTTTGATGTCGGTTTGGTGTGTCCGCACTTTTAGGTTTACAGGTCACTTTTTGTCTGTAGGTGTGAATGTGAGCATGAATGGGTATCTAGGGTGTGCCCCAACTCTCATCCAGTGTCAGCTGGGATAGGCTCCTCCTCGCAGCCCTAAATACGGTAAGCAGTTACAGAAAATGGATGGTTGGATGTGTTCAAATACTACAAGGATTGAACTGCACATTACAGCAGTATAATCAGTGGCACTCTATAATATAGAAATACAGTGTCTCTATGTGACTGTGGCCTTGATCACACCTATCACACAACTGTAGCGATACCTTTAAGATTCTTGGCTGAAAGTCATTTTCTCCAAAACATGGGCACAATTAAGAACCAAAAGTTATTGTGTATTTAATAGCAAATATCACAGCTGATTTTAATTTAAGTCACAAGCTCAAACACCTACACAGTTTTAGATGGAGGTCAAGCGCAAGGACACAGCTTGATTAATGTTAAAACTAGGATGTCAAAGCACAGCTATTATCTGTAAAGATGAAAAGTCTCCAGTTTCTGTCCAACAGAGGTGATATGACAGACTCCTCTGGTTGGATTTTAACAACACCTGAGGAGATGTGACCCGCTGGCACTGTATTCTGTCATTTTAAAGGTCACATCCTGCAACTATGAATATCATTTTCACTTCCAAATATCTTTAAAGTGAATAGATGATGCTCAATCGAAAAAAAAAGAAGTATTTTTTATCTATTCTGACAGCTCTCTGTCCTTCCAAACCATACGCTGTTTTCAGTCACAGGTTCCAGTGCTCATTAAAGTGGCGCTCCAACATTTTTACACATTAAAGTCAGTATATTAGTCATGAGGACAGATACTCACCCTTTGAAAATAATTATATAATGTATTCTGTGGCTCTGTGGAGCTTTGTCAAGTCTAAAAAATGAGAGTACTTGAAGGACATCACTTAAGTTGTCTCAGCTTTTGCTAAGGGACTATAACCTTTTGACAGAATGAAAGCAAGTGAAGTTTTTTAATGTTTTTGCCAAAGCTAAGAAGCATTAAGCAGACATCTGCTTCGATGAAAACAGTAAGATGTGAAAATGGGGATTGGTTACGTTTATGTAGGGCTGAGGGATATGGAGAAAATCAGTTATCACAATATTTTTTACCAAATACCTTGATATTGATATTGCGACAATGTTATAGGGTTGACTATTGGTGATTTCACAAAATATTTACACAAAAAGATTTTTGATAATCAACAGTAATGTAGATATAATGACTAAGTTGTAAAGGCAAATAATAGGGGTGTAAAGATTCATCGATAACATTGATGCATCGATTTATTTTCCTACTGCATCGATAGAGCCTTGGCAAGTTGTCCCTCACTGATGACGATATCGCTGTGAAATCGATTTACAAGGTCAAAAATCGATTATATCGATTACTAAGCATTTGTGCATTGTATTTAAGCACGACAACGTTATATACATGTATTTTTATCACTTCTAATCGTAAAGTTGCTCGATTCGCTTCACTCTCCCTGAGTGTGACGTCATCGGCATGTGCCGGTAGTGCCGACTCAAAACAAAACGAAGCATGGCTAACAGCAAAGAGGAGGCGGACGAGCTGGAAATTTTCAAGCCGAATTTGAAGTCGAGTGTGTGGAAACACTTTGGTTTCTGCAAAAAAGGAGGTGTTCTGGACAAGTCGGTGGCTGTCTGTCGAATGTGTACTGACTGATTAAAATGACAGAGAAGAAGCAGGGAAAACTACTGTCCATTCAACCTGATAGGTAAGGTTGCACTTTATTTTTGTATATTATTGTACTCCTTTTATACTGAGTAAAATGACAGAAGTAGCAGGGAAACCTACTGTCCATTCAACCTAATAGGTTGCACTTTCTTTTTGTGTATTATTGTACTCCTCTTATACTGATTGAAAATCACAAGAGAAGTAGCAGGGAAACCTACTGTTCAGTTGTAATTCAGCCTGGAGGAATGTTGATCATACTTTTTTTGTCTTTTGATCAGCAGGTTCTGAACTTGTGATAATTATAGTATTTAATAAAAGGTGAATGTTTTTGCCATTAATCGTTGTGTTTACTTATTTATATCCAAAATTAATTAAGCCCTGATTCTCTTCCAAGAAAAAACTCCCCTGCACTGTCCACAGTATTCAGGTATGTATTTCACAGTCACACTGGTTCAGTTTTTGGCAAAACAAAAAAAGTTACTGAATCGATTTCTAGCCCTTGAATCGAATCGAATCGTATCATTCTAGATGAGCCAAATATTGTTCTTGAATTGAATCGGAACCATGGAAAATTATATGAATTGAATCGTTGTAAAAATGAATTGTTAAACGCCTACAATTTTATGAACTTACCAGACTGTTCTAGCTGGTTCATTATTAATTGCATCACTTAACTGTAATGCAGCCTTTAAAACCAGGAAAAGACAACACTTACAGTATAACGGTATCCAAAATCTTACAGATATCTAGTCTTGTTAACCTAGGGCTGGGCAATACTGGTATTGTGACATGAGTAGCTTGATGTGATTGATTGATCAGTAACATCAGGATAAATTGTAATGTTCCTTGTTTTGGTGTCATGACCAAAACTTTACTGTTTGGGTTTAGTCTCACTGCCCTCGTCAGTGTTGTTTCTACATACAGCAAGCAGCTGTTCTCAGCTAAATTCCTTAAAAAACACTCAGCACTACTTGCCCAGCATCAAATTGCAGACAGACACAGTTAGCAGCTAGCTTGTGAACATAGTGGAGCATTTACCTCCAGACCTTTGGATCCACCCACTCCACCAGATTCAAGTTGACTGATTCATCTAGTATTGTGCCATGAAAGTGTTTTTTGGTAAAAAAAACAAAAAAAACAAAAAAACCCAAAAACGATTCAAGGAGCGATGAGCCAATCAGTGTTTCGGATCAAGCCATGCACCTATGAGAAGTAATAACAACAATGGCAAGCACTATGAACAAGATATATGCTGCTTTCGAGGATTTTCTAAATCGGCATGTCTTCTCAATGATGCCCAGCACTGTAGTTTGTTTTACTTTGCTCTGGTCCACTCTTAAACCCCCGGGATAACAAGTACGTCACTGTGGACTGAAAATGACATCAGATTCAGGCGGATAGGTTGGTCTCTGGTGATTGGTTAGAGAAAATCAAAACTCCCTTCTCCAAGGAAATCGGTTATTTGACAGCAATGTCAGGCTGAGGACAGAAACGTAGTGTAAAAAGGCGACAATTCTATCTAATATCAGGCAATAATGGACTGACATTCATCAGTTGGCCAGAAACACAACTCAAAATGCTGCTCTGCTGCTCTGTGTCTGCTAGATTTATAAATAGGTGACTATTCCTGATGCTCTTCTCATATGTTAATACAGCTAGCACTGCCCCCATGTGGCCAAAAAATCTATTAATGTACAATTCCACAAAAGTTGTATAAAATGTCGATAAAAACAGTATGCAATCATTTGCAAATCATTTTCAACGTGTAGTCAATTGAATACAGTACAAAGTTAATATATTTAATGTTCAAACTGATAAACTTTACTGTTGTATTGTGTTGCTTTATTGTACATATTAAGTCATTCTGAGTTTGATGCCTGCAAAACTATTCAGAAAAAGTTGGGACAGGGCAAGAAAAGACTGGGAAAGTTGTGGAATGCTCAAAAAACACCTGTTTGGAACATTTGATGGGTAAAACAGGTTAATTGGTAACAGAAGATGGTATTATTATTGGATATGAAAGGGGCATGCCTAAAAGACTGATTCACAAGCAAGGACAGCGAAAGGTTCCCCACTTTGTGAAAAACTGCATGAGCAAATCATCCAACACTTTAAGATCAATGTTTCTCAACACACAATTGCAATGACTTTAGGATTTCAACATCTACAATCTATAATATCATCAAAAGATTCAGAGAATCCAGAGAAATCTCTGCATGTAAGGGGCAAAGCTGAAAACCAACACTGAATGTCTGTGACCTTTGACCACTTAGGTGGCACTGCATTGAAAACCGTCATGATTATATAAAGGATATCACTACTTGGTCTCAAGAATGCTTTAGTAAACCATTGTCCGTAAACACAGTTTGTTGCTTTGTCTACAAATCCAACTTCTGACTCTACCATGCAAAGTAAAAGCCATTTATCAACAACATCCAGAAACGGTGTTGACTTCTCTGGGCCTGAGCTCATCTGACATGGACTGACACAAAATGGAAAAGCGTGCTGTGGTCTGACGAGTCCGCATTTCGAAATGTTTTTGGAAATCATGGACATCAGGTCCTCCAGGCTAAAGAGGAAAAGGAACATCCAGATTGTTACCAGCTCAAAGTTCAAAGCCAGCATCTGTGATGGTATGGGGGAGTGTTGGTGCCCATGGCATCATGGGTAACTCACATCTGTGGCACCATGAATGCTGAAAGTTACAAACAGGTTTTGGAGCAACATCTCCCTGCTTTGTCCAGCAGCACAATGACAAGCTACATTCAGCACGTGTTACAGTTACAACAGTGTGGCTTTGTAGTAAAAGAGTGCTGGTACTAGACGGGCCTGCCTGCAGTCCAGACATATGTCCTATTGAAAATGTGTGGCACATTATGAAGCGCAAAATGCAGCTCCCAGACTGTTGAGCAGCTAAAGTTGTATATTAAGCAAGAATGAGAAATAATTTCACTTTCAAAACTTCAACGAGTGTCCTCATTTCCCCAACACTTACTTAATATTGTTAAAAAAAACAGGTGAAGTAACACAGTGGTAAACATACCCCTGTTCCAACTTTTTATGGAACATGTTGCAGGCATCAAATTCAAAGTATTTACAAGAGAAAATAAGGTTTACCAGGCTGAACATTAAATCAATGCATTCTGCTTTCATGTAAGTTTTAAACAGCATTCCAACTTCTTTGGAATCGAGGTCGTAGCTTAAAAGGCCATAACTGATGCATACAAGTCTAGTTTTGATGAAACTTGCATTTTCTCTTTTCTGATTGGGTAAAGGAGTACCTACATGGGGAATGACATGTTTATTGCCCATTAATTGTTACACTGTTAGATGTTTGTAGCTTGGACTAAATGTACAGACTCACCTTTCCTCAATCACTACCTGGTTAATTATCGTGTTACTGTATATCACGAATAATCAAATCTGTCCAAGTTCTCTGTCTTTGGGGATTACAGTGTTACACTGTAGCAAAGCTAAAAGTGTCTCCCTCCTGCACAGGGATGAAAAGATTTTTAAGGCTCAGGGGAAAAATCAACAAATCCCTCCAAGATTTATCATGAATCTTGAATGTATGCAGCCATAAGCTGATAAGTCCCACAGATCGTATCCAGAATTTGCATTGAGGAAATGCTGTGAAGAGGTGTCAGACTATGTGGGGAGAAGTGAAAGAAAGAAAGAAAAGCAGAGGCCATTTTTCCACATCTATGCTGTGACAATGTTTGTGAAGCACCAAGGGACTGGCTGCAATGAATTTATGCATGAGATTGTGACATTTGACATGCAAACACACACAAAAGTCAAAGTGTACCAAAGTGTTGCAATCCCACCTGGGACATTAGTTTGAAAATGTCACGGCTCTTGATATCATTCAGATTGTATTCATAATCATAAGAACTGTGACACCATGGATGTTTTTTTCTGTCAGAGTGGGTGTTTGCGGAACACAGCAGCCGTGTCCAGACGTGCATAATATACCATCCATCCGGCTGTACACAGACAGTTTGTTTTCCAGTCCCTGCCTGCTGAATCTAAAGAGGACAGTGTAGCTTTACAGCAGATGGCCGTGCAAGCTGATAAGACTTTAATAAGTCAGATTAAAGTAAAAGAGCTTCCATTCAGTGCTAGGAGCAATCTTAATTAAAGAGTTATGAACTCTCCATAAAACATGAGGCACGTTTATGCCGTACTTATTAAGATACCTGCCTAAAGGAACATCCTGAACAGAAGGGGCCGTCACCTCCTTCTCTCTGTACTTCTTAAAGGGACAGTTCCATCTAGATTGTCTTGGTGTGAGTTACAGAGTGATGTAGATAATGGCCATAGAAATGTCTGCCTTCTCTCCTGCCTAATGGAACTGGATGGCACTCTGCTTGTGGTGCTCAAAGCGCCCAAAAAAAACAAAACAAAAAACAATGTTTCATTGCAAACAGCAATGTCTCTTTCAGGAATCATGACCTTGTTTAACCAGGTCATGTAAGAACTTGTGTCTTTCACCCAGCCTGCTCCCGCCAACTGTATGCATGTGTGTGCAGAAGGAAGCATGCATCAACTCATGGGGTGTTTCTGAAAGTCAAGGAAGGATCCTTAAATGGCCGAATTTCAAGGAGGCTAAGTCATCGACCCCTAACAGAAACCTCATAATTTACACTTTCCAATGTGTCCACTGCTGAATATGAGACCTTTAAAATAACATGATTTAGATAAAACATAAAAGTTTTTAAGTGAATCATTTACAGCAGAGATGGAGCGCTGTCCACCTCCCCCCACTATTCACATGATAATGAAATGATAATTGCTTTCATTCTGTCAGCTTAATTGCTGTATTTTTGGGGGGAATCACAGTGAGAACAGCCACAGAAAAGATATTGGAATGTCCTGCAGGTCAAAGCATCACTCATTTGTTTTGAGATTAACATATTTGAGAAGATTACACAGTGGTATCATGTACAATCGGCACGGTCAGCTGTTTCAGAACAGCGTGGCTCATCAGATCAGATCTGCTACTCTTAGTATTGTAGCGGAGTGTGTGGTGACACACACATAAAATATGGAACACTGTGGAATCACAGAGTGATTCTGTGTGTGAGTCTGTATATTCTGTAAATAATTCAGAACTTTTTTCCAGCTGTTGTCTTTACCTCATTACTCCAATTAATCTTAAATATGAAATACATTCTCCCTAACGTGACTCTGAAAATACTGCTACATTTGTTTGAAATTGTACAACATTAGAGAGTGCCAAAATGATCACAGTATCCTGAAACCCCCTCAGTCTTCCGAGGGTTAATGATGTACACCTGGGGACACTCGTTAGCCTGTTCCAGCATGTGTTCACCCAATGCTAGGAAGGACTCTTGCCTTGCCTCTGGAGGTTTCTTCCTGGGGAGGACTCATCCTACCAAGGAAGGATCCTTGACTTTAAGAAACACCCATGAAATAGAGGTTACTGCTAGCTCACCAGAGCTAACTAATGCTACGTTCCAGGCAAGTTTCTGAGCCCGTAAACCACCACTTCAAGTCACGACTCACTTCATAGCGTTCCAGGCAAGTCACGCCAAACTCTCAAAGCAACATGGCGGACCGTGCGGGGTTTATGTTTGTTTATGATCACTTCTGTCACCAAAGGTGCCGGTTCCTTGCTCATTTGAGCGAAACAGAGGAGGAGAGACAGCGCATAAGGTTACAGATGCTATTATACTTTTTATTTTACGTTATCTGTGTGTTTGGAAACATGTTTTGTATTGATTTATTCTTGCACTGGAAACTAGCTGTTAGGGCGGCTGCCAATAATGTGTTAACATTAACAGCAGTTATTTTTTGTCTATTTCTCACCGTGTATCACCTGCATCAACACCGCATCCATGGGGCTGCCATTGTTGTTTAGAGGAGTAAGGTAATTGGTTTAGATGGATGTGTGATGTTAGAAAGCATGACTGGGAGTACATCAATCTGGTATGAGTTCACAGGTGGCAAGTTGCGGGTTTGACTACCGTTCCAGTGCACTTTCACGGGTAGAAGGTTGTAAAAAAAAAAAACAAGTTACAGGTTGCCTGGAACGCGCCATAACATCACAGTTAAGTGGAGGAGGATGTCATTACTGTCATGGGTGTGGTCAGAACCAAGATGCAGCACCACAGACAAGAAGGGCAGTTTCTAATAGTCTTTAATGAAACCACTTGTCAAACACAGAGTGAGCTGGCAGATGAAAAAACAGTGAGAGTCAAATTGTTGGCTCAGAACCTTCCAAGACTCAGGTTCAGTCCGAACTGCTTGCTGTGGCAAACCAAGGCGGAGAACAGGTGTGTCAGTGGCATCCGCTGAATGCACACAAATGGCAAACAATTCAAATGTGTGCAATGGTACCATAAGGGAGTAGGCAGAAGGCAATGTCTGATGAGCAGGGAATCCGGAACCAGAAGCACACACAGGAGAAGCCAACACACCTGCGCGAAGCCGACTGTAGGCAGCGAGGGTCTTGACAATGACGATGATGAGTGGTCCTGCGATGCACACACAACGGCAGAATGTGCATCCATGTAGAGAGGTAATCCACAGCACAGGAAATCACAGGTAGCAGGACAGGTAAACTCACTATGAAGAGCTCGGGACAGTCTCACCAAACATCCATGGAGAAAAGAAACCAGGAACGTAGAAGCAGAGCTCTTGGTCGGGGACAGAAGGCTGAGTGGGAGCAGGGGAAGCAGGAGAGTCAAAGACAGGCGAGGTCGGCAACAAGGAAGCAGTCCGGGAATAAATGCTGGAAAGTCTTGCTTGAGTATGACAAAGAACATTCTGGCAAGGACAGTCTGTGAAGCAGGAGTCTTTATACTGGCAGGAGGTAATGATCCATGGGTGAGGGGCGTTAGCTTGATGAGATGGGTGTGGTGGATTGGCAGGAGTGGGAGATGTGTAGACAGGTGATAGGCTGGCAGGTAGGCGTGGTGGAGAGGCAGGTTCAGTGGAAATTTACTGAGTTAACTGAGAAAGTGGCATGTATGGCAGGTGAAAAGTGCCCACTGTGACAATTACAGCAACAATGTGTTATGTATTTGTACATGTTCAGTGATTGATTGTTCCTCAAATAGACTGGTTGTCATTTTCCTTAAAAATACAAATGTATAGCTTTAATTTGAAGGAGTACATTGGCAGTAAGGAACAAAACATTTACTGGGAACAAGCCTTTTCTGACTGACCCTGCCAGTTGTCCCCTTGCCAAAATTTAGCCTAGCATTAAAGCATTGTTTAGCACCCTTCCTGACAAGATAACCACGACATGGTCAATACCACTGGATGCCTTAGGTTGTCTCATTTCACATGATGCCACTACCTAAGTGGGAGGCCAAGGTGCCACTTGCAATGTTTTGACTTAGGCCTCTTGTCCATGAGTAGATGCACACTGACTTCTGTGCAGTAATACAGTTGGTGGGTGTAGTTTGGTAGAAAGAAAATAGTTCCTACATGTAACTGCTCACAACAAGGTCTGTGGATTATCTTGAGTAACCAGGTCATTGTCTCTGGAAAGAGACATTGCTGTTGAGTTTTCAGATAATTCTTTTGGTGCTTTGAGCACCATGAGTCAAGTGCCATCTAGTTCCATTATACTGGTGAGAAGGCAGACATCTCTACAGCTGATATCTTCAACACTCTTCAACTCACACCAGAACAATCTACATTAATACATAGCACTACAGGAAAGAGAAAAATATGTATTTTTGATTTGGGGTTGAACTGTCCCTTAAAGTTTCTTTGGATGTTGAGTTAATCAGGTGAATAGTATTGAATAAAAAAATGTTAATACTACATAAACACAATGTTATGATAAAGTTCAAACACTGCACAAATGTCATCATTCTCATTGAGGTAAGTAGGCCACAGTTCAGATTAGTTAACAGAGCATATAAAGCCTTATTGGAAGTGCTCTGTCTCGGCAGTAGGAGTTTTTGGCATTGAGTTTTCCACAGTAGTGGAAGTGTGTTTGCCTCTGTGGGAGGATGCATGCAAATTGAGTGAAAGTGATTCAGATAATTCTTTTGGTGCTTTCCCCATCTCCTGCCAGAGTCAAGTGCCATCTAGTTCCATTATATGTGAGAAGGCAGATCATCTCTGAGCTGATATCTTCAACACTCTTCAACTCACACCAGAACAATCTACATTAATACATAGCACTACAGGAAAGAGAAAAATATGTATTTTTGATTTGGGGTTGAACTGTCCCTTAAAGTTTCTTTGGATGTTGAGTTAATCAGGTGAATAGTATTGAATAAAAAAATGTTAATACTACATAAACACAATGTTATGCATAAAGTTCATCAACTCTGACTGGTTGTGCATCATTAACTAAATGTGTGTCTTGTAGAGCCTGTGTCAGATTAGTTAACAGAGCATATAAAGCCGTTTCAGTTTGATGACTCTGTCTCATGATGAGGAGTTTCATTGAGTTTATGGGAGTGGAAGTGTTTAATGCCTGCATTAGAGAGGATTTACAAAACAAAGATGAAAGAGATTGGTCTCTGCAGGTGGAGCCTCATCTCCTGCCAGAGAACGCTTTAGCTATCCAGATGTGAGCTCAGATCTAATTCCTGATAAAGATTTATTTGATCAAATGACCCTGATGATTGGAGATAACCAACCAGGGAGAGCAGTCAACTGCCACCAGACCCTGAAGGGCCCCTGATTTGGTTTTGATAATTTAATTAATAGAAAATGTGTTAGGGCATTTGTACATCATCAACTCTGACTGGTTGTGCATCATTAACTAAATGTGTGTCTTGTAGAGGGGTCCTGTGTCAATATAGAGTTCTTTGAATGGCCACTTAAAGCTATGGTCTACATTTAGAGGTGATAAAGATTTAAATGTGCACTTGCTCAGGTGTATGGTTTGCACTGGGCTTAATGAGAAGTTGTCACACATTTGAAAGTACGAATGGTTTGTAAGGCCCTCGGGATGGGCGTGCTGCAGTTTGTTTAAAATGGTTGCTAAGTTACTAAGAGCAATGCTAACATTAGCATCTGGTGGTATGTAGACAGCTGAGACGGTGACAACACTCAATTCCTGGGGAAGGTAGAATGGTCTGCAGGATATTGAGAGAGCCTCAAGGTCTGGACAACAATGGTGAACAATGATCCTACTGTTGTTACACCAGTTGTTATGGAGATAAACACAGAGCCCCCCTCCTTTCCTCTTACTGGACTCGATGTTTCTGTCCTGCCAGTGGCTGGTGCGGCCCGCTAGCTGCACCGCAACATTGGGTATGAGCAGGTGAAGCCAGCTTTCCGTTATGATCATAATCCCACAGGTCTGTACGTAGCTGTTAGAGGCAATCAATAGCTCCAGTTCTTCCATTTTGTTTGAAATAGATCTGGCGTTTGTCAGGAAGATGCTCGGCAGTGACAGAGTGCGCTTACTCAGGCAGCAGATCCACAGTGACTCCGCAGGTCTGCCGATGGCGTCCAGGATGTGTGTGCCTTTTGAAAGTCTCTCTTGATGTCAACTTTGCACTTCCAGCCGATGTCGATAATGTCCTGCCAACTATACACAAAATCTGCTTGACATAAGCAGAAAAACGTGGACAAAACTACATATATGAGAAAGCTAAGAGCCGCTGCACTCTCGCGTGTCACCATATTCTGTCTCCTCAGCTCCTTTGACCGATGGAGAAAGCTCCGGCAAGATCTGGGCCTGAAAAGTGATGCTGATACAGCAGAGTTTTTGTTGAACGGGTAATATTTTGTTTTTATTGTTGATGTTGTGACATAGATAACTGTATGCTGTATGTAACTGTATGTTGCTATGCGGGAGGGTGGGGGAGGGGTGGGGTGGGGGGGTGCTTTTATCAAATCTCTCTCATCGTCTTTCTAAACGTAGATCATAGCTTTAAGGCTGGCTCCAGAATCCAGTCAATCCGCATACGCCCCCATGTTAAAATACACAAGGTAACACAGCAGAGATTTACATGTTTACAGCCTGGTACAACAAATAAATAAAATAATTGTTTTGGTCTTTGTAGCTAATTTACCCATTCATGACAACTGTACGGGGGGTGAATTTTTATATAACTCACCCCTTTATGTTTAATTAAGGCTTAAAGTTACGCATAATTAGATTGGGCTGCTTTGAGTGACAGGCTGTCTGCTGAGAGTGTCTTCAGTCAGATCCACCCTCTCACCCAAATATGGTCACTTCTGGCTCCAAAAAACCAAGATGGCAATGGCTATAATGCCAACCTCGAAGTGTCAAGATGGGAGTCCACAAACCAGTGGGTGATGTCACGGCAGCTACGTCCGTGATTTCTTAAGTCTATGGTAACCACTTGGAATGTCTTCAATTTACGTCCACTAACAGTGTTTGTTTTTGCCACTGACAGGCTCAAATTGTTATTCTGTGTTTGAAAACATTATGGAAAGGATCCTTACAGAGATATACATTTTTGTTAAAGAGTAAGATCCTTTTCATATCACAAACAGCCCCAAATCGCTATTGCAAACTCACCAGACTCCATTTAAATAATTAGTAATGTTTTGATTGTAAAACACACTTCATCCAAAGACAACAGAACAAATATAAAACTCAGAAAAACTATCTTGGTTTGTCTTTCAACATTTACAAAAAATTTTTTTGGTTGAAATAAACCCTTCAGATCAAATGTGAAAAATGCTGACTCTGTCTTCGCCAAAATAACTGTTTCTTTAAATGGAGTCTGGTGGGTTTGGTGATGGAGATTTTCGGACTGTTTCTTATTAAACCAAAAAGATCTTACTCTTTAACAAAAAGGTCTGTCTCTGTAGGGATCCTATCTATTATGTTGTCAGACACTTAGAATATATTTGAGCCTGTCAGTGGCAAAAACAAGCACTTTTAGTGGACATGCATTGAGAGTACAAAAAAGTTGGTACATCGCAGCCTGTCTTTCTCAATACTGGACCAACTTTAAAAGATAATTGTCTTCATTAGTAACTCAGACACAAAAGCATGGGTTAAAAACAAAGTCTTTAACAGCAAATTAGTATAATACTATAAGTATTAAAACTTGATTTATATATTTCCCCTCTTTAAGACAAGGCCTGAAGAAAATGGAGGAGCCACCAAGGGCACTTCCCATAAATTGAAACTGGGCTCTTGCCTAGGCAGTAACTGGGGGACCAGCAGGGGCCAGACACCAGATTTTTGCCTCAGGCCCCCCTAACACTCCATACTCATATTAAAAGTACATACTCTTCTTTGGAAAATACTCCCTCACCTAAAGTGAGATAGCTGCTGCAGCAACACACCTTTATGCCAAATTGTTGTAAACTAACCTGTAACAGGTCTGCTCTTTAAATCTGTCTTTAAAGCACGTTTTAACTTTTAGAAGTGAGGCTTTGTATTTAACACAGTACTGTGGCGTCAGCTCGTCCTCAGAGGGTGACGAGGTGAAGGAGCGCAGCAGAGAGAAGTGTCAGAGTGCTAATGGGGCTCAGTGGGGCTTATAGCGCAAACTGCGAGGCATGAATGGAACAACAGCAAAAAATTCCCTCGGGCTAGAAAGGATTATGCTATGACTAGAGAGCGGTGCTGCTTTAAAAAAAAAGAATCCATACAGAAAAATAAATTATGAGAAAATACTAAGTCTGTGCCTTTGGGTCACCAGTGCGCAGCTTTTACGCAGCGGCCTCTGTTGGAGAGATTATCACCCACCTATTGCTGTTCCAAAAGCTTCCTCCTCTCCTCCACGTGATTCACAAGTCACTTCAGTGTCCCCATGACCAGCGTCTCGGAATTGAACTCAAACTGGTTGCTGGAGGACGCAGACTTCCCCCACGAGTACAGGCTGGGCGGCCGCTGCTTGAACGAGGACGTGTACCTGTAGAAGCTCCTGTGTCTGTTCTTCAGGTACTCCCTGTAGTTCTTGGTGAGGAGCGTGTAGAGGAAAGGGTTAATGCAGCTGTTGCTGTAGGTGAGGCTCGCCACCAGGTAGTTGATGCAGGTGTGTGTGTGCGAGGCCAGGCTCAGGGGTTTGGTGTGGTACAGAGGCAGCAGCTGCCAGATCCAGAAGGGCAGGAAGCACGCCCAGAACACCAGCACGATGGTGAAAATCATGATGAGCACTTTCTGTTTTGGCGACCGCTTGGCACCTCTGCTGATCACAGAGTTGCGCTGGGACTCTAAATAAGTGCGGGCTAACTTGACGTACAGGTACCCGATAATGAGCCCCGGTGCCATGATGCTGGTGCCAAATAGGACGGTCACGTACACTTTATAAGCCACAGGCGCCCAGGTAGGTGCGCACATCCTCTTTACACCCCCATCCGGCGTGTTCTTAGTGGTCTGGGCGACCATTATCATCATGGGCACAGTGAGGAACAGAGATAGCAGCCAGACGCCCCACGCCAGAGCTTTGCGGTAACTCTTGGAGCGTCTCACCGTGTCCAGCGGCTTTGTGACGGCCAGGTAGCGCTCCGTGCACATGACGGTGAGCGTGAAGATGCTGGCGTGCATGGTGAGGAGATCCAGGCTGAGCAGGATGCGGCAGCCCACATCCCCGAAGTACCAGTCCTTTAGGAAGTAGGTGGACACCACGAAGGGGATGGTGGAGAGGTAGAGCAGGTCCGCCACAGCCAGGTTGATGATGGAGATGTACATGGAAGTGGCGAAGCGGATCGAGTGGCACATTACCACCAGCGTGTACACATTCCCGGACACTCCGATGATGTAGACAACGGAGAGAAGCGTCCCGAAAGTGGAGGTGATAACGAGCTCATGATCAGTCCCAGAGCCGCTGACCCGCGGCGTGTTTAAATCTCCTGACTTGTTATTCATCGCTCACACCGATGATTTCCTCTCCTGGTGGTTTAATTTTGCTCCGCGCTGTCGGACAGTGCCGGAGAAGTTTGCAAAGATGCGCACCGGCACAGGTTGTGTCTTGCTTTTCCGTCTCTCCACTCACTGCCTGCTGCTCTTTTGCTCCTGACGTCACTGCTGTAACACTCACACTGAAGATCTTATATCAAAAATGTGTATGATATTCAACCCGTCTCATGGGTGTGAGTATAAACATGGCTCAGCTCAGTTTAAATGGAAGAAATATGAGTGTGCACAGAGGAGAGGATGCTTCCCTGGACACTGAGAGGTGTGATTACGAAAAAAAAGTTTGCAGTGTGCACCTGATGCCACAGCAGGCACCAGCTCATTCAAATGAAAATGTGACTCCACAAAAAGCAACTTTTACGCACAGACTTGCCGCATGAATGATTTCAAAAAATCACTTTTATATCTCCCAATTATTCTCCGATGTGCGGTTTCCTCGCTGCAAATGAGACCGATAACGACGAGTTGGACCAGCAAAGATAATTAATCTTTCCTCTGGTATTGGCCACATGAGAGCTCACACACTAAGGGCTCCAGATTCTGTATCCGAGATCCAATTAATGCCCTTTCTTGTTCACACGGGTCAGCCCACAGCTCAGTCCGGCTGATTGTTCTGCAGGAAGTTCATCTAAATTATTAAAGATGCTTATCATTTGATGCAGAGATGGTTTGCTGAAATGTCAGTGAATAATTTTAGACCTTGTTAAAAAAAATCTCACTTTTTTTTTTTTTTTTTTTAACACAGTGCCTGACTTGACAGATTTGGCACCTTAGGCAAGCTTCCCCTGGCACCCACCCCCACCCCCCTACACACACAAACACTCTTATCTTGTATAATTATTGTATTTATTATAAACAATGCCAACAAGAGCTATTTTGTAATCAACACAATTAAACAACTGAGCTACCAAAATTAATAATACAGCATGTCAAAATTTGCAAACTTTTGTCTTCTTTCTTTTTTTTTGGTACTGCGCCCTTGGATTTTGCCTTTTCATTTTCTCTCTTGTCATGATCAGTCATTGATAAACACATTAAGGTGAACTGCATTGCTAGGATTAGAGGCAGCACCCCTACGGCAGATCAACCGATATAAGTGGATCTTTAGCATCTTTTTCCCTTATAGGTTGGGGGTGAGGTTGGAGGTATTTGTTAATGCTGCAGCTTCAGTTCAGAAAGTTGGTGCCATTACGACTCTCTTCCTGGTGCAGCAGTTGTCTTTTATTCTCAAGGACAACACTTTTGAATAATAAATAAAATCAGGTACTCTGCCATTAGATGAATTATTTGTTGCCATGTTTAATTTCTGCGGAATTTTCAAACATCACTCGTGAATGGATTACTAAACAGTAGAACGCAAATACGTCTGCACGCCAAGCAGCTCCCATTTAGAAGGATTTCAATTAAAAAAAAAAGGAATTCCCTCTAAATGATAGCTGTTTGGTGTGCAGACATATTTCCTTTCTACTTTGCCAGATGTTTCTTTGGTCTAGCAATAACTCCATTGAACATTGGGGTGTGGGTGTCTTCTAACTGGGCACAGACCCAGGGGCCAGACGTGTCCAGGGGTCCAGTGGCCTTCACACACACATACCGACCAGGCAGGGACTGAAAATGACCACGAAGAGACACACAATGAGAAAAAAAGACACAAACTTACCTCAAAGAGATGTAAACCCACGAAAAAGTTTTTAAAGAAATGCAAAGCCATCACAAAGTCTGTGTCTGGCTCCTGTGTAGGAGGTGGTGGGGCCTTTTGCATATCTGTGCCCAGGGGCCCATTGTCTCATAATCCATCCATGACATCCAATAGGCCTATGAGAAACCAAAAGAAGGATCAGACAAGTTGTTTTAGCACTTCCAAACAAACAACATCTACAGTATTACCCGCATTTTCTCCATAAAATTGTCCTTTCATTGCAATTGTTTTTTTCATTTCCGTTTGCTCTCCTTGCAGCCCCTCCTTTCTTCCTAAATCGATGTGGATGTTCTGAGCCAGCAATCATGAGCCAATAATCTTTCTCAGACAGTGTAGGTGTCCTCAGACTCTATCCATCCATGGGTGACTGATCTCTGAGGCTGACTATGATACTGTACCATCCATCCTCAAAGCTGATAAAGACTCTCAGGCACTCTGTGTGGAGTGTGTATGTGCATCAGTCACGGTTTTAGATTCAGCTCGTAGGCAGAGCAGCACTGGAGCCATACATATAACTGTCATTAGTTGGGTCATGTTGGACTGAAAGTGCAGAGGAAAGGGTGAGGGTGGAGTAACAGATGGAAGTTAAAGGAATACTTCACCCACAAAATGATCATTCATATTTTAATTAATTACTCAGTGTTACAGGTAATTTCTGAAGAAAACTTTGTTTTTCTTGCATGCCTCCGCAGTAGGGGTGAAAGAAAAAATTCATACAACATAGTATCGCAATATTTTGCGTGGTGAAATTGCATCGATACATGGACGCCAAGTATCGATCTTTTATTATATTACATGATCAATTTTTGCAAATACATATTTTAATGCATTTTGGTACTAGAATAACAAAATCAATTGCTTTTTCAGTCCACTAGATGGTGCTAATGTTATTTTTCCAGATGAAGTCAGTAGAGGTCTCAGTCAGCAACATTTGGCAGAAAGTTCATCAAAACAAAGATGAAGGCACCGGAGAAAGAAATCAGAAATGCGCCATCAGCGTTTAAATCAATCGTCTGGACTTATTTTGAATTTTCTAACACGGAAGGAAAGAAGGACTTCGATGTCACATGTGATCTGCAAGCAGTGTCATATGAGAATTAAAATACTCTGGGAGTCCTACAAACATGAGAGCTCACCTCACACTCCACCATCAAGAGATAGCGTTATCTGCTGATGGCCAAGCTAACGCGAAACCCACACTGCTGAAAAATCAACCAACATTGGACACACTTAGCTTGACAGAACTACCATCCAACTCTGAGAGAGCTAAGAAAATAACACAGTCCATCACCTACTTTATGTGCAAAGATCTGCGTCCATACAGTGTTGTTGAAAGCGAAGGCTTTTGTTACATGCTAAAAACAATGGAACCCAGGTATGTGACTCCGCCCGACATTTTTTCACCAACACAGCTGTACCCAAGCTCTACAGAGAAGTGAAACATAATGTTGAGGAATCTTTGAGTACAGCAGGAAGGGTGGCATTAACTTGTGACGCCTGGACTTCAAAGTCAGTGGATTCATAACTGCACATTATCTCACAGAGGACTGGCGACTGCTGTCTCACATTCTCCAAGCTAGATCAGTACACGAAGGTCACATTGGAGCAAACATTGCAGACCTCCTGCAAAATGCAGCACACGAATGGGGGATTGCGGATGTAACAGACAACACTCCTAACATGGGTGTTGCCATTCGGTTAGCTGGATACCTGCATGTGAAGTGATTCATTCACACACTTAGTCTAGCCTCTCAGAGGGTGTTAATTCTGCCAGCAGTTCAGTTTGTCAGGTGTTTGCAGAATTTATGGTTTTATGATGGTGTTGATCAGTCTGTCTGCTTTGCATCACGTCTTGCTGCAATGAAAATGATTAAAGTCAGATAAACAGACTGAAAGCTTTATCTGATGAGGTAAAACCGATGTTGACAAAGTTTTCTTTTGGGGAAATAATTTGCAGTTGGAAAAAAGGTAATAAATCGCAATATATCGCAATGTCTTTTATCACAATACTCAGCATATCGCAAAACTGCAATAATATCGAATCGTGACCTAAGTACTGTGATAATATTGTATCGTGGGTCCTGTAGCGATTCCCAGCCCTACTCTAAATTCTAAATTCTTGATGAATTGAAGTTATAGGGGTTTGCATTTAAAGGAGAAGTCAGGTATTTTGCACTTTGAGCTCCATTTCTGGGATGTTTATGATGAAATAGAGTGGTAAAGACCAAAATTTTGATAATTGCTCCTTTTCTGAGAATTTGGCTTTCCCCTGCCTGGCTTAACACTGCTGCCTATGGCCATGTGTAAATCCGTCCTAAAACCACCCTAAACGTTCGTTTTCAAAGCCATGAAACTCACCAAGTGGTCAGTGGTGTCGTTGATGTTCTGACATATATTTCGTAGCAAACTGTGGTTTCCGTGATGCAATCCACCACCGGAAAGGGGGTTGTTTACGACAAGGTTGTAGTCATTGTAGTCTTTTAGCTCAGCGAAAGTGCCAGCTCAACAGTGCCGTGTGCGCTCCTGTAGGAAGAACGAGAACGAACGACAAAGTTTTGTAAAAAGTTTAAACAACCATCACAGTACAATGCCTTTGAACACAACGCCAGCCTTCTTCTTCTGCTTCTATTCTGTGTCCCATTACATTGAAATGGTTTCCTGCCGGTTGGCGACACCCAGGTAAAGGAGCGTTATCGCCATCAAGTGGGCTGGAGTCTATAACGCTTCAGTGTCAAATGAACGATCAAGCGGAAGTTTACACACAGGTGTGAGGCAGCTGAAAAAATAGTTCCACAGTCGAGATGAATAGCAAAAACACAAATGCAACCTCGAATGCTACGATTTTTTTGTCAGAACATCAGCAAACAGCACTGACCACTCGGTGAGTTTCATGGCTGAAACGAACGTTTAGGGTGGTTTTAGGATAGATTCACACATGGCCATAGGCAGCGCTGTTAAGCCAGGCAGGGGATAGCCAAATTCAATCAAAAGCAATCATCAAAATTTCGGTGTTAACCACTCTATTTCATCATAAACAACCCAGAAATGGAGCTCATTACATGCATTTGTCCCTCCAATAAAGACATGTAAATAGCAGAGGACTTATACTTTGACGAAATTAATTCAAACTAAAACTGATGCAGCAAAGGCAAAAAATCACCAGAATGTGTGAAATTAAGTGTTTGATGCTCAAACTTTTCTGGAAGAGCGCATCCACCATCCCCCCCGAAACTCTTCCCAGATAAACGATTGAGTCAGATGTTATAAGGACATGATTTCATGACGGCATGACAGCAGGTACATCACAGGAGCACATGTACTTCCTTTGATCTCGTGGCTCTACATGTGTGGGACAGAATCCTACAGACAAACAGAATCAGATAAATTTGAATCGTGACAAAAGCTGATTAAGAAAATACAAAAGAAAGGAAAGAGTCAGGCTGGTCCAGGCTGATGTGTTATATCACACTGTTGTCTCCCTGTCCTTCAAATGCTGCTGATGGCATGAGAGGTTCAAGCTGCAGACGAGCAGGGACATTGTGATGAACACAATGCAGTCTGACTCTGAATGTGAAGGGCAGGTGTGAGTCTTACAGTTTTTCTGAATTGCTTCGCACAACTCTCAAATGATAATGACTTTCTTTAAAGAAGGTGCAAACTTCCAAATCACTGGGCACTTGTTCACAAAACACTTAAATCTCCAATTCTTTTAAAAGCATTGCTGATGTTTTAGCAGCACATCTTTGCAAATGAGTCAGTACGATTATCTGCAATTTGCATAATTACCAATTCAAAATATATCTTGCATGAATAGTTGTACTCTCTCTCTGTATGAATTCTTTCATTGTGTAAGTCATCAAAAGTTAGTAGACACATGTATGCCTTGTTTTTTTTTTTTGTTTGTTTGTGTGTTTGTTTGTTTTTTTGTGCTACGCTGTATTTTAGGTAGCTCTGTGTAACATCTTGACCAAGGGACTACAGATGAAAAATAGTCTCTTGGGTAATTCTGGTATTTTTATACCATATGTATTTATTAATTTGCACCGCCCCTTCTTAAATATACTAAACTGAAACTAAACTGAAACATGCTCTTCACAAGTATGGATTTTTCCAAACATATTTCTTGAGCATGAACAAGTGCTTACAAGCTCTGAACTTTGAGGAACCTGCTCTGCAGGACCTGACTTAGAAGGACCCGTCCTACCAAGGAAGCATCCTTGACTTTGAGAAGCACCAACAGTTTCTAATCTCTGCTCTGAGAGTGAGGATTGAGAAGGGAGGAGGGATCTTTGAGGAGCAATGACGCACGAGAACAGCCTTCACGGAAGTCTTTAATCTGCTGACATTGCCCTGTATTGAATATCAGTTACTGATTGGACGCTGCAGCTGATCAGACTAATCTGATACACAACATACCGGAGTTTGATTTCGGAGTAAAGACGGATAAAAAAATTTAACTCAAGGGTATGTCTCCCAGGTTTTGTATTGTATTTGATTTCTGATGCACCACCAATTAGTTAAAAAATCTCCTGTGTAAACTGAAGGTCTGAACAACAAAAGGAGCATAGACAACTTTCTACATTTATTAGAGTTTTCTTTTTTACGATCTGCTTTTTCCCCTATTAACTTTTTTTCTGGGTGCAATTAACGTCAGAGAGGAGAGGAGAAACACTGTTTACATCATTCATCAACATTTACATTCAGTCTAACTTGAGGCTGTTAATTCCTGAGCTTCAGGTTTGATGAGTTAGGCTGTATAACTTCAATTTTTTTTATTCTCAGTTATTAAATAATGAATTCACAATAAGGATATAATTAAATACAGATGGAAATAATGAATAAATAATATGAAGGCATGCCGTACCTCTGAGCGGGACACAGTACAGTATGAATACAAAATGCTGGTTCTTATTAATGTGCAGGTGTTTGTTAAACTGAGGAAAAACACTGCTGCACAGGCAGTGATAATTGTGGGCCTTTATTAGCACAATGCACGTGTGTGCAGACGCAAACAGCTGTTAAAGCCAACTGAAGGCTGATCCAGCTGCCATTGCCACCAGTAATGGACGTTGCTTCACGGGACACTTCAGAGGAAAGGAAGTCTCATTTCACTAAGAACATATTTCCTTATTTCCTCTCTCCTCGCATGGTTTCTTTGCATCTTTCCATGCATCCCTAGAGGGATGGGCTAAGACCCAAAGAAAAGATGCAAGTGAGGGAAACGTTGATGTACTTGAAGAGACTTGTGACGCACCCTTTTTTTTTTTGTCTCAGACACAAATCCAGTGTTGAAACATTGATCCAAATTTGGTGGCACTGAGTTTGAAAGAGAGACGAAATAAATAACAGATATAAAACAAGAAGTAACCACTGTAACATTTTCACTGGCCTCCATGCTGCTGTTTACTTACCCAGTTGTCCGGCTCATTGGTGCCATCAAGAGTTTTTCTGTATTTAAAAAAAACCCTGTACATACATGCTAATATTGGTGGGAAAAATGGTATATGTCTGCTGCAATATCTGAGAATGGTGTGAGCACACATATTTCCAATACTGGCCCATTCAACACCCAGAAACTCCTGATGTTTCAGGTCGCCTCCACAGAGAGCATATCTCTGAGAATAAGACTGGTTTGGTGAGGCATGACTTGCCATTTTGCCAACAGTGTGGGATAATTTTATCTTCCACCATGCAAATGTCAAATGTTTGCTGCCTACCAAAGGATGCTTATGGGGTTCCTCCCACCACATTCTCCATCACTGAATCCATCTGAGGAATTCTTTTCTGCATGGAGGTCGAAGGTGTATGACCACCAGCCTCAGGGTCGGTTTTTGCCATGGGCAATGTGGGCGACCACCCAGGGTGCAATCTGTGTGAGGGCGCACGAGCGCCCCCCCAAAAAAACCAACCAAACAAAAAAAGAACTCGCCAGTTTTCTAGACTACCGCTCATTTCCACGTCAAGTTAGTGGAGTGGGCGCTGCAGCGCCCCTATTATCACGTTTCAACAAGCAGCAGAAAGGAAAGGCAAATCGCCAAGGAATGTGCCGAGGGATAGTTCGCCCAGGGCGTAAAACTAGCCAGGACCGCCTCTGACCAGCCTTAAGACCAAATGTCCTTACTTGCTGCAACTTAGGCGCCAAAGAATATCTGTGGCCAGACATAATGATGTGCGAGGGCCTCCAGAGTGGTGGAGTCTGTTGTTTAGCAATCCAGCTTTCCTGTGTCACAGTGTAAGGCTATACATTATTTCCCTTTTTCTTTGTATTGACATATTTTGGTATTATATTGTGTTGTGTAAGTGTTTCTATTTACTGTGGTGTGAGTGAATAATATTCAGTTTGATACACAATGGCATTCAGTTAGCTAGAGAAAAATAACATTTTAGTGCAATAAACATTTAGTGTCAATGAAAAACTAGGACGAAATCGAACTGTGGATATAAGGAACATTTTCAAGGTCCACTGCCATTCTGACAAAACATCGAAACATTCTGACCACCACTGATTACACAATGCCAGAGGAATTGTTTATTTTTAGCGCACTGACTTTTTATGTGACACTGCAACTTTCTTCAGAAGAGTTAAATCTATTGGGTGACTAATGACCATGAACTGTATAAAATAATTGACGTAGCTGCCGTGATGTCAACCATTGTTTAGTCTGGACCACTTAAGTCAAAGAAAGCTTTATTGCCATTTGCAGTATTATATTTGGTAGTATGGCTCTGTTCTGGGGCCTCTCTGCACACCTCTTCGCCCTTCCAGGCTCCTACACGGAAAGCCTAAGGTGGAGAGAGCACATCTCTCAGCCTTTTCAACCGCCTACATGGAAAGCTTAAGGTGGAGAGAGCACACCTCTCTGCCCTTCCACACGCAAACAAGGAAAGCCCAAGACAGAGAGAGCACACCTTCCTGTCCCTCCATGCACTGACATGGAACGCCTAAGGCATAGAGCAGCAGTAAAGACCCCCAGGAACAGAACAGAGCAGCATCAATGACAAACAGAGATGACATTGATAAGTTAGACACAGCATGAAAAGGAGGAGCTGGAGTGGAGGTGGATTGCAAAGTGACTTGCAGAGGAAGCAGCAACAGTAGGCAGGCCAGAGCAGTTTAAATAGGGCGTCCCTGAATGAGATTTGCCAATTGGTTGCATAGAGAGGAATTCTGTGATCTATCAGCTGACTCCCTTCCATCAATCAGCTGCTTCATCAATTGATTGAGCTGTTTGAGATCAGCTGATGTAGCTGGGATGTGAGCTGAGCTTGACATCGTGTCCTGCCTGAACTAATGCTATGTTCAGTGTTTGAAGACTCCTGTTGTGAAGCCTTAAGTTTGGCATTTTGGCCATCACCATCTTAAGTTTTTGGAGCCAGAAGTGTTTGGACCAGAGGGTGGAACTGAGGTGGAGCGAGGGGTGAATCTGACTCGTAAGCCCCTTTTTCACTGCCCATTCAAGGCGAAAATTTCACACCATTATTCCGCCTTACTGTTCTATAAAACAGGTACAATTGCAGAATGGGAGGACAAAGTTGAGGGCTAACAGTGCCAAATCAGTGTCTATGTAAAAGAGTGAGCTGGCAGGACGGTATCACTAACGGGGCAACAGACATATTGCGGACGTGTTACGTGTGCCACCCACCACCGGGAGATTTCCAAAGCAGCTAGAAGCAGTTAGCAGCTAACTCAAGGGAGAAGAACAGCACCTTAAAATGGGTTAACTGAGAAAACAATCAGGTCTGCTGCTCCTTACCTCTGAGCAGAGGACAAGATCAGCTGCCATATAACAGAGATGGTAAACTGACGACCCCTGACTGTGACATATTTTATGGATTTTTGATATTATTTTCAATGTGTAGAAAGAACTGAGCAACAGATTTGTGTGAAAAGGAATTAAAGGCCTGTCTCATGTAGACGCCTGTCCCAAATATAGGCCCACTGATATCAGAGATTTAAGCAAATAATAGTCAGGACTATTAATTGAAGTTTTACGGTATTTATACTTACTCATACTTAATAGGCTTCTTTTTTGTTCTCTTAAGTCTTTGGTTGTTACACTAAGATTTCTTTAAAGAATAATAAATGAATTAAATGAATAATAATCTGAACAATAAAAATAACATATTCATTTCATTTTAAATGAATGAATTGGTGAGATAAAGGCCCACTGTATATATTTTGAAAAAAAAAAAAAAAAAATCTGACGCCCTTAAAAATGAGGAAGGCCTCATGATCCCCTGAGGCTCTGGCAGCCCCTAGAAAAGGTTGGGATCCCCAAGTTGGGGACCAGTGGCCTAGGGCATAAAAGAAAGTCCTCCCAAATAGAAAATAAGCCCAGTGTCAGAAAGAATGCTAAAGTGATGAGAATTTGCAATGTAGTGCTGCTCTCCAACATGCATAAACAAGTATTTTACTTTGGTTAAGTTTGAACTTAACTTACTTTTTTGGTGAGGGTGACATATTTAAACCCCATCTCCCCTGTGTTAAGCCATTTTAAACTGCTAGAGGCTGTGTTGTAATGCTGATGAGATTATTTCATGATAAAAGTGAGCCACAGACCCTGCAGTGTAGGAAGTCTGCAGAATTAAAATACTGTAGATCCCACGGCCTCATAATATGGGACAAGTACTGTATGTTGTACAGTATGTCACTTTAGCTAATGCAGAGATCATGTGTGTTTATATTTCCCATGTTTGTATATAGGTCTGAAAGCACATTAAGTAGCATTTGAATAGAACAAAGCACACAAATCATGGGAATCAGGGTGATGGGTCAAAAGAATAAAGGGAGGGAACAGGAAAAGTGATGGGAGTAGCAGAAGAAGAAGAAAGCATTAGCCAAGCAGAAACATATGGGACTTTTCTGGTAAAGGGGAAGGAAAAAAATGATCTTTATGTGCATGAATAAGAAGTGAGGAGACTATCTATCTCGCAGCAAAGGCTTTGTGCTGTAAGGGCCAGGCTCTATTTTCAGGCACTGTAAGCTTGTGAAGTCTTATGCAAGAGGCAAAACATTCAGCAAGTTATACTCAGAAAAAATAAAGGGAGGGAGGGATAATTCATAGTTGTGTAATTATGTAAAAATGGCTCCACTGTACAATAAGTTTCTCCTCGGAAATTCTCGTGACAATTGCACCATCAGCTGATTGACAGAGGCTGCGGAGACGGTTGGAGAGCAGTAAATGACATCACGTCTGCCGAGTCTCCTGAATTGGCAAGCAGGAACAACATCTGCTGTTTGATCACGCAACACACACTCAGTGTTTAGCAGCAACTGCCACAGATGGAAATTAGATGAGGTGTTTGATACATTATTTACAAGGTGCTTGATATCCAGATTGTGGAATAACACAGGAGTACAGATGCAGAAAGGTCACACTCATTAGCTGAATTTTTTTTCCAGTGAACTGGGATTGCTTCGCCACACTGAATGGTGCATTATGTCATGTGAGGTTGTGAAGAGGGCTTCTGAGAATATAAATGAGTGTGTACATTCACCTTTTTTGTTTGCATGTCAGTGTACGTATAATCATGCGAGATCATAATTGTCAGCATCTGATTTTGTGAGGAGGTTTCACTGTATATTTCTGGATGGGACTGCGCACTTGGAATTCTCATGTTACATAACCTCAGATTTACAGGATTCCAGATAAAGTACATGTATTCTTGGCTCATGTCGACTCTGCATGCTTAGTTTCCATAGTGATATTCAGTGTGAATTTGCCGTATCGTGGACATAGAGATACATGTAAACAGCTAATCCCCCAAAAAACAAAAACCTGAGCCATTATGATGAGGAGCAGACACTTGACCTGTCAGAGAGTGACAGGAAGCAAATACAATATCCAGTACCATTTGACACACAAATGACATGTTCCGTTAAAAACCAGTGAAGAAGGCTATTTTAATCATCTTTTATCCTGTTTGTCTGATATAAAGTGCTGGATGTCCCCAAACCTTCTCCAGTCAAACGACAGTAAATCAGAAATAATCCTTGTTGGTCCTACAAAATCATCACTATACTACAAAACCATCTTGGCTTCCTGTCTGCAACGGTTAAACCTCAGCCAAAAAGCTTGGTGTGATATCTGTGACCTCACCTTTGAAAGACAAATTAAAACCATTGTCCAGTCCTCTTTCTATCAATTAAGAAGCATCTCCAAAATTGGTCTTTTCTCTCTCAGCTCAATCTTGAAAGGGTTCTCCATGATAGATTAGATTACTGCAACTCATTGTATTCAGGGTTAAGCCAAAAAGCCATCTCATGGCAACAGCTTGCGCAAAATGCAGCTACTTGGCTTTTAACACACACTAGAAAACATGACCATATAAACCATGTTTTAGCCTCTCTTCACTTGTTACCAGTCAGTTTTGGAATTGATTTTATGATTTTACTGATTACTTTTAAAAGACTTCACGGCTTGACCCCCAGCTACATTGCTGAGATGTTGGCTTTATTTTTCAGCCCTGGTGGTTGTCAATCAAAAGATAAAAAATGTGTTAATTCAGCTTTGAAGCGGCTGGTAGTTTCACCCAGTTTCCAGTCTTTACGCTAAACTTAAACTAATCTGGGTGTACCTCCATATTTAGCATGCATTTAGACAACTGGAACTCTACAGACTATTTTGGTCAGTTGAGTGACTAAAACTGTGCCTATGCCCATGTATGAACTCCATTGCCCAAAGTTCAGGTTTTCACATCTCCACCTGAACTATGCCCATGGACTCTGCATTTACAGTAAGTATAGGTTACTGTAGTGTATGGCCCATGATGTCATCTTATCAAAAAAACCATGACTCTTCCTGCTGCCAGGAGCAGCAGTAAGGGTGCTCTGTCCACTAGATGGCTCTTCACTATCTGCCCGGAGCAGACCCACTGGACTTCCTCTTTCACAGCAGCAACACAAGAGTCTATCAAGTCCTGCCAAGTTGAATGTGCACTGCTAACCAAAAGTAAAGACGTTAGCACTAGCAGCCACAAAAAAAGCCTGCCAGCTTACTTTCAAGCCACCAGAAGCGTAGTGCAACTTGGTGCAGAGCTGCTAACACTGCAAAGACAACAACAGAATGAGTGGTTACCTGTTTCCTCAATTCATAGCACAATAAACATCCCCACTCCTCCACAGCAGACGTGATTTTCGGCTGAACAAGCAGCACACCAAAGCAGCTCTTCCCCCTCTATTTGTGGACTGGCAATGTTACGTTAACTGAGCATAGCATAACATAACTGCAAGTGTGGAACTGTTTAACAAGAAAGCAATAAGTGCATTTGCCAAAATGTCTACATGCTGTCCTTACAGCGGTCTTCACAATCATGTCCAACATACAAGGACAAACTGAAAGGATCGACCTCCTGTTCCTGCCCTCTTACATAGATTCTCTATTGTAGTGTTCACTGAACTTCTGTACCATATTCTTACCTATGCCTTGTGAGGGACTGAGCTGGCAGGCATGATGACTCACAGGTGGACTTTGAAAAGGAGGGTTTTATTAAGTGATGTTTCATGCTGAGGCTTTGGAGCTTGTGATGAGAAATCCATGTAGTTTTCCATTGTGTGTATC
Source organism: Epinephelus fuscoguttatus (assembly GCF_011397635.1). Classification (NCBI taxonomy): domain Eukaryota; kingdom Metazoa; phylum Chordata; class Actinopteri; order Perciformes; family Serranidae; genus Epinephelus; species Epinephelus fuscoguttatus. The sequence continues at coordinate 9,613,990 of NC_064771.1, forward strand.
GAGTCTTGGATTATTTTAGACCAATGATGTCATTAATGACGCCAGAAGCCTCACTGTACATCCATATCATGTGACTGGTTTAGGCGGTGGTTCAGATCTTGATGAGAGATTTTGACAGATATACCTTATGGAATTCCCCTTAAAATGTATGGTTAGTGTTACTGGGATTTGCGTGTTTGTGATTAGAGATGCACCAGTTGCAATTTTCTTGGCTGAATTTTCTAATTTTCATAATAAAACATTGACTGTTAAAGCCTAATTTTACATTTTCTTCCACACTGCATCAGGTTACAGGACCTTCTCCCTCACTCAAACAAATCTCAAAATGGAAAAGTGCACCAGGCTAGTGGACAAATAAAATCTAAGTAAAAATAAATTGCAATACATCCCACTTTGTCTGACATAACAGATCTATTCATGCTACATATATATTATAATTTATAGTAATAGTATAGTAGTATAAGTATGTATTTATTTATCTAGGTATTTATGTAAAACTATTAATGAATCATTATCAGTTTACAAGAATCTAGAATCTAAGGGTTCATGTGCTGTACAGTATATGTACAGTATATATTAACTCCCACTCCTGCAGTGAGCATCCTCCTCCTGCCTGCTCTACACTGTGTGCATGGCCCTGCTGACAGAAGAGCCGGTCACTGTGATTACTCTGAGCAGCATACACGGGAATAATTTACTTCTTTATCGTCAGTTTTTCCACATTCACTTGTGAGATAAAAAGTCGCTACGATTGACAAAAAATGTACTAATGAGGGATTTGACGATGCGTAGGTGTTTAACGACCTGGAAAAGAGACCGGATTGCAGCACCTGTGACGATAGTCAGTTACTGTCTGTACTGCTGTGCGCGGCCTGAAACCATCATGCGGTGCATGCATGTAAATTTGATCAGCACAGAAGTGGCTATAGCTGAGACTGACCGGCATTTAGTTGGCTGATTCCAGTCACCATAGCAGATCCATCATTACATCTCTAATTGTAATAGAGGTGAGTGTACTTCTCTTCCTTGCTATCTTCAGCAAGAAAGAGAAGTACAGCGCCTGTATAGAAACACCTTGAGCTTATTTCTCTCACTAAGGTACATACATAGTAACATTATTACAGATAAATTATGTCCATTAATTTTTTACTCTCTTGAAGTGTTCATTGTGCTCAAAGGAATTAGGTTACCTACCTGGCAATAACCTGCCAACACCACCTGTCTAAGTTCAATTTTATTAGGAGTACCAAAGTGTCACACACACACACCCTGCTGAAAATTTGAAAGCCTCCCTGATGGAGGAATGGAAAATATCTAATAAGGTTACATGCCCGGTTACAGATGGTGCTGCTATTATGATTGCATGATGCAGGGCATTGAGGCTCCATCGCACAATCTGCATTCACTGAACTTGATTATGAAAAAGCCTCTTGACCTGACCCCTGTGCTCGCTGACATTCAGACCCAGGTGAAAAAAACACTGCTGGGATATTTTAGAAGCAGTACCACTGCTAATGTATGCTCTTTGACTTTATTGCAGTTTTTGATAATGCTCTTAGTGTTTCTGCTGCTGTGACAATTGAATTAATTGCACTCTGTCTTTTTTGTAACAAAGAAGAAGCTTGCACAGGTGCAACAGCAAATGGAAAGGCCCAAATTAATACTTCTTCAACAAGTAGAGACCCAGTAGGAACCACATGCTGCACCGTCTGTCGGAGCTCAGAGAACCAGTGGGGACGGCTTTAGCCAATCTGCAGTGACATCTGATGGATACACCAGTGTTAGTGGGAGCCTTTCTCTGTCGTCTCACTTTAACAATGCCACCGTGGAGTTCTCAGAAGAGAAAAAGATTTCCAGCTCAAAGGAAGTGCCACTGGCCAGGTTCTTAGACATTTATAACAGGCAGGTCCTCAGCAGGGCTAATGCTATATTGGACTGCCGGGACCATTCACTCCTGGATAAGTTTAAGCTTTTGCCCTCTGGAAGTCATTCCAGGGCACCCTTTAAGAGGACCAAGAGTTTTCACATCTCTTTCATCCCAAGTGCTACTTATATGCTTAATAGCAAATAGCACTCTGGCTGTATTCGTTGCACTTCCTGTTCACTCTTGTACATGTGTACCCGACTTGGTATGGTATGAATTTCCATTTCTCTGCTTTAGCTCTATTGATTTACAGTGCTGATGTGTCAGTGATTATGCCCTCTGTATTTTGTTTTATGTTTTCATGGGAACCTTGGCTGCAAAGGTTATAATACAGATAGCCATGAACCTTGAACTGCTCAAAATGCTGGAACAAATGCTGCAGGAAGAAATGTCAGACACGGCATCTACAGTATTAAGTGAAATGGGAGAACATTTCATAAGGCAGCTGAGTGAGAGGCTACACACACTGCAGTCGATAAGCGTCACATCCCCTGCAACACCACTTGACCCAAAGTTCAAAGCAATAGGATTTCTCACTCCTACAAAAGCCAATGACTTCTGAGTGTTCTGCCGTAATTGGGTTCGCTCAGACTCTCCTGTCACCACCACAACAGCCATCAGCATCACAGGAGGCTGAACAGGTAACCTCAGGTAATTTTATTTTTGGATTTCAGGTCAGTTTGCACATCAGTTTCACCAAAAAGGTCAGAGTGTACTTGACAGGTAACAAACATGGCGTTATCTGGATGACTGTGTGATGGAGTCAAGGAAAACACAGAATGTGACGGCTGACACTACTGTGGAGATCCACCTCAACATTGAGAGAAACAGATAATAATCAGCCCTTGTCTGTGCAAGCTTGCCATCCTGTTTTGAAAGGGAGCAGATGTTATCTCTGAAAAAGAAATCACCTCAGCCCTGCATCTATTCCTAAATGAAAACAATAAGGTCTGTCTTCCTCGTAATTTTTGGTAACACTTTATAATACAGCATCTTTTATAATGCGTTACCGCCAAAAGTAACACATTACAATGATATATTACATTTTAGCAGTAACAACGCATTACCAACAGGATTTCGGGTAATATTATTAAATTTACAATGTCACATAATGCGTTACCACCTGAAATAAACTGTTGATTGTTTTAATTTTTCCTTCATCCACACTGCTCCACTTCTGCCAATGCGCCATCAGAAAAAATATCCGGCGAAGGTTGTTGTGCCTTATCATGTCACTGCAGACTACATCATAGAAAGGTGCCAGTGATGGGCACATCTAGGTCGTGCCATACTGTGCGTTATCATGTTCAGTATGTTTCCATAATTTAATATACCTGCAACATCTACAATGCGTAATGTTCTGCTTTTGTGTCCTAAAGCAACGTGGATAAGAAGTCGGCCTCCGGTTCGTACTTTTTTCTTGTGCTGGTGATTGACACATCTGCCCTGGGTGATGTTAGCACATGTTGGATGTCTTTCCATTCACATTCCCTACAACTGCAGAACAATACCGGCACACAGTCCTATTCTTGTATATAACTCTCCCTCTGGTGCTGTTGTAGCTGACCGAGAACTGGCATGTGTGTCTTCAAGCTCTGGTGTTTTAATTTGTGCTCATTATGGTGACTGACTCGCATGCCAATCAACTTGTTTTGCTGACCTCAGCATTTGTTTATTGTGTTTCATGTGTGTAAGTAACCTATTACTCTACACAGAGAGTAATGTTGTAAAGTAACTAATTACTTTCAAATGAAGATGAAATGAATGCATACAGGCTGAAAGTCAACATGTTTTTTTTGTCAGGAGATGTATTGACCATATAGCGGTGAGTAAGAAAACGTATAAATAACCATTTGTAGAGTAGAAGAAAACTTAGCTAGCTGCTAAGCTCATGTAGGGGAAATACCTTTTTGAGAATGTTTGCACTCGTAATAAAGTTTGGGGCACCACCCTCCTAATGAGGGAAGCGACTAATCAAATGAATAACTCCGTAAACCAATTATTAATTTGTCAGCACGCTTATCAATAATGAATCAATCTCAATATCTGGGTTATGAATTATCTATACAGTGATCTTAATTCCTGCTTAAAAGAAATATCCACAGACAACGACTTGGCGATAAATGAAAATCTATTTAAGCTAAATGGGTAACAACTGAATAAATGAATGAGGATAATATGAAATAACACAAAATCAACAGTATGTATAAATGGATTAAACAAGAACATAAAATCAACAGTATGTATAAATGGATTAAACAAGAACATAAAATCAACAGTATGTATAAATGGATTAAACAAGAACACTTATGTGAGTTATTTAATTTGGCGATAGTGAGAGAATATGTGAAGATAAATTGGGAACGCAGGGATGCGCAAAATATTTATCTAAGCAATCCTAAATTAAGATAAAGATAATTAAATCTCCTATTCGACATCAGCTCTTACCACTGCCCAGCGGGTCACCTGGGAGGGGAATTCGTTGCCTCCCTTCTTAGCAGCGAATCATGCAGACGTTTCTCCTGGGGCCTGAACTGTCACTTTGCAACTCCCAGACTTTCCAGCAGAATGAAACCTGCTAGCGCACTGTGGTGGGGGGGAGCGGTTGAGCCTGCGACGTCCTGTGGGTGCCCCCAACGTTGGTTTCCTTACGCTGCAAAAAGCCTTTGGGTTTGGCACAAGAACCATTGTGGCAAGTGGCTGGCAGCCACTGGGTTTGATGAATCTTTGGTTGAAGAGGCAGGTCGAAAAGGGCACTTGTCTACTTTGTTATAATTACTCACTTAATAATGGTGAAAACAATATCGTTGGCCGCTCGATATTGTTATCAAAGTTATTATTAACGTGTATAAAAATGTTGAAAACACTGGAGATAAAAGAAAACTGGATAAGCAAAACTTAAAAGTTTAAAATTACTTTGATCATATGAGTATATATAAAGTACTAAAACGTAAATACAAGAGAGGCTAAGATACGAAAGAAAAGAAACAAAAAGGAAGAGTAAAGAGTAAAAAAACAAGAAGAGAGAAGAGTCAAAATAAGAAAAGAAAGAGAGATGCGCCAAGCCCACTTGTTTTTATCCAGCCAAAGTGGGGTGGGTTTGCTAAGGCGGTCTTATTAGTTGTAAAATAGGCTTATTACTTTATTTTAAAGGAAACTTAATGCTTCTGTTATGTGAGATCATATACTTTAACATGTTATGTGGGATAGACGCATAGTCTTCCCATTATGGTCAAAATGTATCCAGTTTAAATGAATACAATTATTATTCGGCATGTATCAGCAAAGTACATGTATAGCCTAAACTGCTTCAAATACACACACTCCAGACTAACCTATAGTTGCAATATATAATGAAAAACAAAATTAGGAAGTTGATTAATTATAATATGGGGCTCCTTATGGGAATCCACTTTAACTACCTTCACAAGATGGCAGTATGGCTCCATGTTAAATGAGGGATGAAAATCTTTAATTCATAATTCCCTTAATTTTTGCCTTACGGAAATAAGAAAAACATCATTCAACTAACAAACAAGGATTATGCACATTTACAACATTATAACATGGATAGAATGATTTCACTTCCAACAGACTTCTCAATTTTGTCACACAGAAACATTTGGTAAGAGAGGGGAGGGCGTGATTTCCCCAGGGCAATGCGAATGGACAGGATGTGGTTGAGAAAACAAGCATTGTCTCATGACAACTAGTGGGTCTTTCATCATCCCCAAGGCTGGATACTTTTAGATGGCATCTGAAACTTGAGGGATCCCATGTGACTTTTTACCTCCTCTTGGCCTAAGGATGGCTGAAAGAAGTGTTGTCCAGTCTGTGGTAATACAGGGGTTGAGTCCTAAACATTTGACCCCCCGGTGGTCTCATGGGTCCATTCACCGATAATACTGGTTCAAGGGAAGTCAAGAGAGGCTGTTCCTCTACACTAATTTATGCCATGTAAAATTCCGTAGACTTTGCTAATATCAGCATGCTGTATATGTGGGAAAAGTGACTTGCAAAAGATGTTTTGTTTGTGAGCCTTGTGAGTTATGATGGAGTAAAATCTTGTACTTCTGTTAAACGTTGTGGCTGTTAAGCATTATGTGTGCTAGCTAAATGAATCTGAAGTAAGCTTTACTGCAACTTACAAATAAGCCATCTCTCAGTTTTGCCTGCCTGTTTACGGTGGGTTTTCCTCAATATAGCAGCAATTTATAGTTTTATAGATCCTTTTTATGTACCTTATGTAAAAAGAGATTTTTGTGAAGCAGCAACATACTGTACTTTGAAGTAGCCACTGTTTGGGAAATCACATTTGAAAAATTAAAAATATTCATTTCATGTTTCTTTATTTTGTTATTTGTTATTGTTATGAACACAAACAGAAAAAAGGGGCAGCAGTTTCCTCATGTCCTCATCCCTCACATCTTCATCATAGGAGGAGAAAAAGAACACAAAAATAGAAGCACAAAAACAACCCAAAAGGAAACCAAAAATAAGTAATACATAAATGAATAATAGTCATGAAATAAATTAAATTCTGTAATAAAAACCTTTTATGTTTCACCACGTCTTACTGTGTACTTAGAAAGAAAGAATGAAAGAACAAAACATACTTTGTTGTTAATGTGTAAATAAGAAAGGGAAGAAGAATGCAGCCTGTGGTTTCAATCTTACAGTGAAAGTAAAGGGTAAGAAAATAAAACTACAATACTGCTGTTGAAGCCAAATCATCATGTTGTCACTAACTCATTGTTGGTTTGGGACATCATCATTTGTATGGCTGGGATTATGATTATTTGTCAAAATATAAGCAATGTCATTTGTTGAATTGGTTGAGAGATAACCCACACCCCAGAGCACATCTCTCTGCCCTTCCACGTGCCTATATGGAAAGCCTTCAGGCAGAGAGTGCACACCTCTCTGCCCCTCCATGAGCATAAGAGGGAAGTCCTAGGCAGAGAAAGCAAATGTCCCTGTCCTTCCATGCACCTATATGCAAAACCTAAGGCAGGGAGAGCAGCAGCAAAGACTCCCCGGAAACAGAACAGAGCAGCATCAATGACAAACAGAAATGATATTGATTAGTCAGACACAACATGAAGGGGAGGAGCTGGGGTGGAAGTTGGCCTGCAAAACAGATTGCAGAGGAAGCAGCAACAGTAGGCAGGCCAGAGCAGTTTAAATAGGGTGGCCTGAATGACATTCACTAATTGGTTGCATAGAACGGAATCATGTGATCTATCAGCTGACTCCCTTCCATCAATCAGCTGCTCCGTCAGCTGATGGGGCTGTTTGATATCAGCTAATGTAGCTGGGATGTGAGCTAAGCTTGACATTGTGTTCTGCCTGAAGTAACGCTATGCTCAGTATTTCGTCAAAGTTGGTAGAAATAGACATTTGAACAACTTTAAGGCAAGCTTATCTACAGACAAACTTAAGTGTGAGTGTGCATACATCAACTAAATATTGCATTACGTATATAAACTAATGTACTGCCAACAATATTAGATAAACTATTAGTATGATGTATAAAAAAATGTATGGGTCATCATTTATCTTATAGTTAAGGTAAAGGTAAAAAAAATTTGCTATGAACATTAGATAGCGTGCAGGAGGGTTATTGACTTTTAAATCAGCTTCATATACACTGATATCATTGTGTATAAGTTAACTCTACTTGTCATGCCAGTGTATTAGGTTACTTCTTTCTATCATGATGTCATATTAAGTTGTTCTTTTCATTGTTTTAATTTCACTCTTTCACTCACTCTTTTCCTGCTTAACTCAGTCTCCCTTGTCAGCTTCTTGACTGACTGCCCTCTTGAGGTACCATCTCAATCAATGCTTAAGCTTTGATTGAGATGCTTGATCTGACCAATTTAGACTGTTTCTCCAGAAACAAAGGCATAGATCAATACACGGCTAATGTACCTGCTGACTTAAGTACCTCTTGATTCCTTGATGTACTTTTTTACTTTCTCAGAGCAGGTCATCTCTGCTAACTGAACACCACCTACCACTTTGCCTGCAGCCATATGAATTCCACCACAAAATCACAAATCAGTGGTCATAAATGTCGATGTAGATTAATGTCAAACATCAGAAGCATAATTTCTGTTATATATATATATCTACCCATACCCATATTGGGTTCCCTATATCTGTCAAAACACATCCGCTACACCTTGTTTGTTTCTTACCACCCACTTGAGCACAAATTGGGCCTGGTTCTAACCTTGCACCATCAAGCAGAGAAAAAACATACACTGAACTTAAATCATAAAACAAAAACACACATGGCTCAGCGCCTTGCAACTAACCCTTTCTGAACTTTCTTTCTATCAAATGGTTCCACACCAGTAAATGTAATAAAAGTTACTGGTGAAGCACAGCACTGATTTTAAAAATTGTTTATTTGTTCTTAAAGCATTGCATGGACATGCACCTGGTTACATTTCTGAACTGCTCATCCCCTATTATACCTACCCGCCCTTCAGTTTTTGGTATCCAGTCTCTCCACGCACCCAGTTGAAAAAGTGGTCAAACATTTTCAGTTGCTGACCCTGAATTGTGAAATAGTCTCCCACTAACAAATAGATCTTCCCTCTCTACTGATACCTTTAAAACCCGTCTTAAGACCCATATGCAGTGTATCCTGGCCCCAACAGTTTGTACGATATCCTTTAAATTTGCAACCCACTAATGATACACCCTTAGGTTTAGGTTAGATTAGGTTTTGGCAAGTCAAGTTACTATGGTTAGGGTTAGGAAAAGAAACACCATGACAATCCCTGATAGCACTCATACATCTGGCTGACGTCGGCTGAAGGACGTTTCGTTAGCTGTTAGCTAGTTTAGCTCATGTTAGCTATTTTCCCTAGCTGACGTAATCTGCTTATCTGGTTATCGTGAGCACTCGTTTTGGGTTAAAGTGGAAGTGCCCGGAGCTCCCACCCGTGGTCCTGGGCAGGGCTCGAAACTTGGGATCCACTCACCTATGGTCCCGCCTGGCCTGACCTCTGTGGCCCTCCCTGGACAGATGCTCAAGTGTGGGTGAGAGGAGCGGAGAGCACCGCAGAGGTCAGGCCTGGCGAGCCGACACTGTGTATCCCAGAACGGGTGCTCAAGCATGGGTGAGGGGAGCGGAGAGGACCGTGGAGTGAAAACATTTGAGGCAATATAGGGTAACAGTGAGCTATTTTTTGAATGTTATCATTGATTTCTCACATTGAATGGTGAAATATTTGTAGTTTGAAAGATCCGACCTAAATGAATAAAGGTCGTAGTTAATGAAGCATATGAATATTAATATAGAAGGAGCGCCCACTGAGCGCAGCTTCTTTTATTGATCGTTTGAACGTCGTGTGGTGGTCATTTTCGATTAAAGGCCGACGTCTCAGCGATGTATTGGCAATGAGCAAACGCTCTCCCTGCTACGTCTTAACGATCTAAACTTGATATATCGGGCCGACGTCGGCCAGATGTATGTGTGCTATCTGGGAACGTATCTTAAAATTAACCAGTCTCCTGGAGAGAGATCTGGGGGAAAAGTCCTGTGTTTTGTGACCCATCCACCACCCCAACCTGCTTCCTAAGTGGATCACTTGGGAGCGCTTCCTTCTTTACTCCTATCAGCACATTGGTCATGTGATTGCAGCCTTTCAAAATACATGGGTAATGTACAAATTACTCCAAATTGCTCCAAGTTACTTATCTGATCTGTTATTTTAGTTCATCTTACCCAACTTTAGTCCATTTAAGGCATTATATTTGGTGGTATGGCTCTATTCTTGGGCCTCTCTGCCTTTCCTAAGCCTATGCAGAAAGCCTAAGGCGGAGAGAGCACACCCCTCTGCCCGTCCACATGCCTTCTTGGAAAGCTTAAGGTGGAGAGAGCACACTGGGATGTAAGCTGAGCTTGACATTGTGTCTTGCCTGAACTCAATTTTTATGATCAAACTGCACATTTTAGAATGACCTTTTATTGTGACCATCCAAAAGTACATCTGTATATTATTGATGCTGTTTAATCAGTATCCTGATACACCACACCTGTCAGGTGGATGGATTATTGTGGAAAAGGAGAAGTGCTCACGGACACAAAGTTTAACAAATTTGAAACCAAAATTTTAGAGAAATAAATCTGTTGTGAACATAAAAAAGTCTTACATCTTTAACTTAAACTTATTAAAAATGGGAGCAAGCACAAGTGTTGCACTTAAAGTTTTGCTCAGTGTTTATACAAATCCATCTGTTCAGTATAAACTAACTTTAATTGAATGCACACTCCACTGGGTAAAAGCTGTATTCTACTATCACATTAACTTCAGCATGGTGTCTGACCTGCAGCCAGGTAAAAGCTGTATTCTACTATCACATTAACTTCAGCATGGTGTCTGACCTGCAGTGCAGCGGTGAGTTTTTTCCTCATCCATCAGCATTTGATTGTGTCTGATTAGGCTCTTTGTCTTGACCAACTTGTGTGCCACTCTGATTAATTACTGCAAGAGGAATGTACTGTTTGATGTTATTGATAAATCAATCACCTGCTGAGCTGAATCCGGCAGAATCTAACACATCCTCACCCAATTTATCAATTTAGATGACAGTCTAAACAATCGCCTTACTCACTTAAAGGTGCAGTCAGCAATTCTAATACAATACACTCCAATACACTTTTTGTTAAATTCAGCAAGTATCTCCTCATGGTCCACTGACTGTCCATTCTGTGTGTGCACTAAAAAAAGAGTCCAGTGTTCATACGCAGGCCTGGCTCTGTAAATGGGAAACAAGTGGCTTGGGCTGAGTTAAACAATGGCATTTCAGCCAATCAGCAACAGGGGACATTTGTATTCATACACAGGACAGAGGAAAATACATGGATGTAAAGAGAAAAGCTGTGGAAGCTACAAAGTCTTTAAATAAGCGCTGACGTAAATGCTTTATTTTTTCTAAAAAACACTCACTCCACCTTTAAGATATAAATGTTTATTTAATGTGGACGGGCTTAAGTCAACACATACACTGGCATGCAAAAGTTTGGGCACCCCAAGACATTTGAGCTCTCAGACAACTTTTACCAGGGTCTCAGACCATAATTAGCTTGTTAGGGCTATGGCTTGTTCACAACCATTGTTAGGAAAGGCCAGGTGATTCAAATTTTATGAATACTCTTACTCCTGAAACCTTGTCCGAACAGTCAGCAGCCATGGGCTCCTCTAAACAGCTGCCTAGCACTCTGAAAACTAAAATTACTGATGTCCACAAAGCAGGAGAAAGTTATAGGAAGATAGCGAAGTGTTTTTGGGTAGCTGTTTCCTCAGTACATAATGTAATTAAGAAATGGCAGGTAACAGGAACCGTGGAGATCAAGTTAAGGTCTGGGAGACCAAAAAAACTTTCTGAGAGAGCTGCTCATAGGATTCTCAAAAAAGGCAAATCAAATCAAAACCACCGTTTGACTGCAAAAGACCTGCAGGAAGAGTTATCAGACTCTGGAGTGGTGGTGCACTGTTCTATTGTGCAGCGACGCCTGTACAAATAGGATCTTCATCGAAGAGAGTTAAATTGTGGAAGCAGAGTTTAATTTAACTTAAGATGGACGGCTTCTACAACAGATCAAAATCCACAATGGACTAAATTGAGGCGCAAGCTGCAGGTTTTGCCATGGCCCTCACAGTCCCCCAACCAAAACATAATTAAAAATCTGTGATTAAACCTCAAAAGAACAGTGCATGCAAGACAGCCCAAGAGTCTCACAGAGTTAGAAGCCTTTTGCAGGATGAATGCGTGAAAATCCCTCAAACAAGAATTCAAATACTCTAAGCGGGTTACAGTAAGTGTTTAGAGGCTGTGATACTTGCCAAAGGGGGTGCTATTAAGTACTGACCATGCAAGGTGCCCAAACTTTTGCCCCTTTTCATTTTTTTGTTTTTTTGAAATTGTAAAAGATTGAAATTAAAAAGTAATCTTGCTTAAAATATTAAAAAAATGTGTCATCTTTAGCTTCATGCCTTTTGGAGAATTTTGGAGTCCATCTTCTACTTACATAAATATTCACAGTAGAAAATTAAAGAAAATGAAATAGATTTGCAAAAAATGTTAACATGTGCTGAAAAATGGCACAAAAGATGGCGCCTTTCTATCAATCCAAAAAAAGACAGAGATTATGGAGTTTAGAAAAGCTGGTTGGAAAAGAAGTGAATGTGGTGATAATAAACTCGAATATGCTGATAAGTACAAATATTTGGGCCTTTTCCTGGATGAACATATGTCATTTCTACATGGGACATCAGTGTTAGCAGACTCTGCCAGTAGAGCTTTAGGAGGTATCATTGGGAAAACAAAGACTTTAAGAAATATGGGTTATGCTACATATAGCCAATTGTATCAAGCATGTGTCTGTCCTATTTTGGACTACTCCTCTGGAGTGTGGGGGTTTAGACACTATAATAAAAGTGTAAGTGTGCATAATAGGGCACAAAGATACTTTCTAGGTGTCCATAAATTTGCCCCTTTATCTGCGGTTAATGGTGACATGGGATGGGTACTGTGTGAGGTTAGGTGGAAGGTAAATATGATAAACTCGTGGAATAGAATGCTTGAGCTACCGGATGACAGAATGGCGAACAAGATTTTCATGTGGGATCTCTCAGTGGAAGGAGAATGGGCATCTGAGATGTATGATTTGCTTCAGGAGCATGGGCTTCAACATCTCTATAGCCACAGACAGAGAGTGGATGTGGGGATGTTTAAAGAATTTGCTATGACAATAAAAAGTAATTGGCTGGATGAAATTAATCATAAACCAAAATTACGCATATATTGTTTGTTTAAAGAATGCTTGTGAAAGATATGTTATGTATGATTTATCTAAGAGCCAAAGATCTCTGTGTGCTCAGTTTCGCTTTGGGATATTACCGCTACATATTGAGACAGGACGCTACATTGGAACTGAGGAAGATCAAAGATTTTGTCACTACTGTGAGCTCGGTGAAGTAGAGAATGAAACTCACTTCCTGCTGTACTGTCCATTTTATGATGACCTAAGAGAAACACTCTTTGACAAAGTGTCAACACATGTAGGTTTGTCCCAGGATAACCAAATAATTAAATGGTTATTTGATAATCATATATTTGCAATATCTAATTATATCCACAAACCGTGGAATAGAAGAAAACAGGCAACTTATGCACACAGATAGATCGTGGCTCTAAAGATTGTCCTTTTTATTTTATTTTATTTTGTTTTATTTACTTTTGTTGATCTTCATTCGCGGCTTGTGTATATGTCATGTTTACTATGTTATGTTGGCGTGATGGCACTGGAAAGTGTTTTGTTTAAAATGTGTCTGAATAATCCCATGAGGGATGGGCTGCCTTGGGGCAATATGTGTCAACCATACCGACTAGGTATTAGTGCCTCGCAAAGTGCAGTTAGGATGTTTTCCCCCCACTTTTCCTGGATCATTTTGTAGATAGGAGGTTTTGCGCTTGGTCCACAAATTTGTGGTTTAATTTGTACAATGCCAACATTTTCTTCAGGATACTGGGCTGACTATGCCATCATATTATGACAAGACTGGTTAAAATTAACACATATTACTACATATGCACTACCAGTATGTGTATTACAAAAAGGTGTGATTATGTTCAATTCAGGTAGCAGTAACCCTGTGATTTCCTTTAGACGTGTTTTGACGTAGAAAATATTCTGCTATGAATAATTATCTATGTATTATTTATGTGTTTCTTCAATGAAAGTGTTAAAATTGTTAAAATTATATCCACTCATTCTACTGCACTGAAGACCCAGAAACTATGAATATGCAAATATCCACGTGAGATCTGGCACAGTTTTCCTGACAGCATGTGACTTTGACACAAAGTGGAGGAAAATCTAATGGTGAGAACAAAGTCATCACAACCCAACATCCCCAGCATGAAGCCTGGTGGTGGCAGCATCATGCTGTGGGGTTGTTTGTCCACAGCAGGCCCTGGAAGACTTGTAAAGGTGGAAGGTAACATAAATGCTGAGAAATCCTGGAGGAGAGTCCGCTGCAATCTGTAACTGCCCCTTGGGAGAAGATTTGTCTTCCAGCAAGACAACAACACTGCACATAAAGGTAAAGCTGCACATGAATGGTTTTAGAAAATCAATGGTGATGTGCTGTAGTGTCCAAGTTAGTGTCCAGACCTCAGTCAATTTCAGAATTTGTAGCTTGACTTGGAAATTGCTTTATTACCTTTTACCAGGGGGATGTTCTGGGTTCAACAACATCCTTGAAATGGTTTGCAACAGGCTTCAGGTTATATTTCTCTAATTTGGTGAGTGTGTCAGGGGTATATGAACCCGGCCGTATTTAAAAGGCAGTGCACAGAATGGATCCAACTAAAGTCCTTTTTAAATGCTACCAATGCAGCTTGGTGTTTGCAACAACTGAAGATATAAGAACATTTTGTTTTGTTTGTAGTTTTAAATTATATTGTGTTTGTTTTGAATTATATTGTGTTTTTTAATAGTGATTTAATTTTAACTTATTGTATCGGTTGTTGTATGTATTGCTTTCAATTAACACTTTTTATCTCCTATTTTTGAAAACATTTCAACATTAAAAATCTAGTTGTTTTTATAATTAGCTTCATAGCTAAAATGTGTGCTCCCCTTTCTGTCCCAGCAATCCCTTCGGAACAGGCTATTGCACTGAATCCTCAAGCTCTACTGGGCTACACATTCCTGCCACACCACTGAAGCCTCCAGTCTCTGCATCACTGAATTTGTCTTTTGCTGGACTGTCACTTGTGCCAGTCTCTCCAACCCCAAACAAATGCAGCTTTCTAATGATATCAGTATTGTTTTCGTACTCCAAAATTTCAAGTGAGCAACCCATAATTTTGAGAAAAGCTGTACCATGGCTGCAATGATACGTGACAGAGCTCATTAGCCTTCCAAACTGGGAGGGCATGCTGTACTCCAGGGGTTGTCCCACTGTAAAAAATACAAAAACAAACTTGCGGACACTTTTGTTTTGTAGAATGATGAGATAAGATGAGATAACAAAATGAGCATACTTAACAACACAGTGCAGGAAGATGAGAAAATATTGTTTATTTTCGTAGAAGTGCAGTCTTCATTTGACGAATGAGGTTAGCATACACAGTTAGCAGTGCAGTTCACACGGCAATATTCACAGCTTAGATTTTTTTTTTTAAACCCTTTGATTCTTTTGATTTGTGGATCCTTACAAACTAAAGGAATATAAATAATTGAGGATTGGACACATATTCAAACTCTGGGGCCACTTCAGAGGTAGGGAGTCACTGCTTTTTTTTTTAGTCTCTCTTGTTTACCATTCCTGTAAAACTGAATTAACTATAATTTGGTACTCATGGTTTCCATAAATTGAACTGATCAATGAATTGTAGAGAATCTAACCAAGAGTGTGGTTGACAGGTGTTAGCTGCTAGCCTGTCATGATGCCTTTACAAGCTTCAAAATTGTATTTATCATCAGAATTTGGCTGAGATTCACAGTTTGAAAGCTGAGACACCCCCCCCCAATTTACCAAAAAATATATAAATTTAAAAAATTTGCTGGTTGACACAAATCTATGTGTATCTGAAAATGAACCCCAGCAACATCTGACTGAAGTAGATAGAGCACACCACTGATTCCTCTTTCCTAACACAATTTAAGCATTGATATATGTTCTGTGACTAATCTATTTAAATGTGTGACGTAGATACAAAGCCATAGATGCATGAAGCACCTTGCTTTTAATTTGTCTAATGAAGCAAATGACTGAAGACTTTCAATTTTCTGTAGTAAAGAAAGAAATGTGGAGAAAGTTAACTGGAGACATGCTGGCTAAAGGATACAACTTTGGAGCGGAGCCATGTGACGATTAGTTCAGGCAATTAAAACACAGAAGTTTGTTTTGGTATTGGCAATTGCATTTTTAGGGGAGTAGGGTAATTTCAAGATATTTGCTGTGTTTTGGTCTCTATTCTTGGATGCAAACAATTGTGGATAAGGAGAAGAGTGGGAGTGGTGCCAGCAGCTGGGTCTTCTTCTTCTCACTGACGGACCTCCTGACTGATGATCTTAGTGTTGAACTGGTCTGTGCTGTGTTATCATTTGCTGGTGATAATCCTTTCTGTGTCATTTGATATTTTTAGCTCTGGACATTTCTTTTGTGCCACATCAACATGAATTAGTACAATAGGGTAGGTCCAGAGTCAGAATGAGATTGGAGGCTGGAGCTAATTTGGATTTCTGGAAGGAGAAACAAGAAAGTGAGTAAGCATTTTTATCACCTAGGATGTGGAAGACTTGGTTAGTTGGAGCTGGGCTGAAATGAGGGTGAACCTGAGTATGAACTGCATATTGTCTGGACAATGAAAACGTCCTTTTTTAATGATGTCTATGACAGCACTATTGTTGGAGTAAATGGCAATGATCTTCTTAGACCATTCGTGCCCCCAAAGAATGGCTGCTATGATGAGCGAATACATTTCCTAGATGGTGGAGGAGGGAGTAAGGGATGAAAATTCAGGCAGCTAACTAGAACCACCTGCTGCCATAGTAGCCAGCGAAGCCGACGGAAGGGGCTGCCGCTGTGAAGAGTTGGAGGTTTTCTGGCTTGGTGATGTAGTCATCGTAAAATAAAGGGATGCAATTCCAAGAGGAGAGGAACCTGTGCCACAGTTTAAGTCCCATTTTGCATGCTTTGTCAAGCAAAAACTTGGTTGTGGAGAGATGGAATGGAATTGGTGATGGAAAGGAGGTGAGACAAGAAGGATCAACCTTGGGGGATTATACCTATGGTGTAGTTGAGGTGGCCTAGCAGTGAAAGAAGCTGGTGCTTGGTGCATGTATGGGCCACAAGGAAATTGGAAATGAGCAGTGAAATCTGTTGGTTTTCTTGGTAAGCAGTGACACTTGGAGTGGGACAGAATCAAGGGTGATGCTAAGGAATTCTAGAGAGGTGCTGGGACCTTCTGTTTTGTCTGGGGAGAGAGGGACCCTGAGTTTGTGGAATGCAGAAGTCAGAGTGTTGAGGCTGTGTGCCAGGGGTGATGAAGGTGGTGTGACAGTGAGAAGGTCATCTAGAAGACAGATGATGTACAGGAGTTTATCGTTGTTTATCAAGATCCAGCAGAGTACTTCAGATAAGGAATCAAATATTTTCGGGCTGCTCTTTCATCTGAAAGTCAAATGTACTGCAAAGTAATATGTGCCCCTCCAGAGAACGCCAAAAAGATGCCAGTGGTCAGGGTGCATAGGGAGGAATTTAAAGGCACTGGTAATGTCAGCTTTGGACAACCAGGCTCTTTAGTCTGCAAGGCATATGAGGGAGATGGCATGGTCGATTGGCATATACATATTTATACACATACTTTCTTTATTTAGGGCTGAGGTGTGGGAAGAGAAGCTGTGAGGGTGACTCCTAGGCTAGATGGGATGATGCACCACACAGATTGCAGTTCAAGAAGGGGCAAGCAGTGAAAATGCAACAAT
This sequence comes from Epinephelus fuscoguttatus, assembly GCF_011397635.1. Lineage (NCBI taxonomy): Eukaryota > Metazoa > Chordata > Actinopteri > Perciformes > Serranidae > Epinephelus > Epinephelus fuscoguttatus. The sequence goes on from NC_064771.1 coordinate 9,631,437, forward strand.
ACAGTTCAGGATCTAGTGTTCCCCAGAATGTGAATTGATTGAATTGTTGGAGGTAACCAGCAGCTTGAGATGCGAAGAAAAGAAATGTGGTAAGTGTAAAATCCATTGCCACCGAACTGCAAGGTCAAATCAAGAATCAGAAGCAAGTAGTCATCCAGTTCTGACCTGCGGTCAGGGAAAGCAAAACAAATTATGTCATGGTGGAGTGAAAATGAATTTTAACTGGTATGAGTTCTTTGGAGTGGGTAGGAAGTGGCTGTTTGAGTTCAATGGGGCCAATCAAAGTTTGCAGTTCTCTGGGGATATGAGGGTTGCATGTGGATGGATTTAATAACTGAGCAAGATCAATGTAATTACCAGTGACAATCTGTTGCCTGTTGAATGTGTCGTAATGTCATTAGTGTGGCAGCGGGTGTGATGCTGGGAACTCAGAAATGGTGTTGGAGTTTGGAGAGGGAGAGTGGCGTTGTACTGAGAGTCGATGAGCAGCTTGAAAAGTTTGGCTTTCTTGTTGGAGAAGTGGAAAGGGATATATTGCTTGGTGTGGGTGTGCTATAAGCTAGCGTCTTTCCATTTCCCTGTGACAAAAAGAGCTGCATAATGCAAGCGAGGCTTTATAGGAACCAATCTAAATGCCAATGGTGTCATTATTCTATAGCCATTACATTGCTCAATCAACATTTACTTCAAAATGATAACATACAGCAAAATTCTTGTCTATTTCCACTTAAAGACACCCAAATGGCTTTTCAATCACATCTCTGGTTGAGCTGTGGAATACGTTTGCCTGTAGGATAAGTGCCCATTATCTCTGTACGGTGTGATGGGAGATGTGCTGAGCGGGTATGCAGAGTCTACGAGCATATGGTTGTCTCTTCCCATTATAACCCGGAGGTGGCCATATAATGGGCAGCTCCGAAACACCCTGGCATCATGCACAGACCTTGGCCAACAAGTGTACACATCCAGAAACATCATATTTGATGTTCACACTGCCTGGAACTGAATACTTGCATGTTCTCTCCTGAGTGTGGGTGCTCGGATGGGAATGTGTGTGCCATTGATGGCTCCAGTGACTCCAGGGGAGCAAGTCTTGTCTTGAAAGCCATTTGCTAGGTTGGCAAGCTCATCCTCTCTGAGCCATTGTATGTATTATTTTTAAAGTCCACACAGGACCTTGCCAATGTCTGAACAAACATAATGCATGGTTTCTGCTGACATGTCAAATGGGTCTGCGACATCCCTAAAGCTCTCTTGGTTTGCTAGCAATGAAATGGAGCACATTTATTTGCGGTGTCCAAGGTTAAGTTTACCAAGAAATGTCTTACAGAGGATCTGTGGAAAAGTATGGGCAGCATTAGCTCAAAGTAGAAATTTTTACACCCATATGACACTGTAAAATAAGAAGAAACAATTCTTGCTATCATGGCTGTTGTATGACCACCAGTGTTGGGCAGTAACGCATTATTAGTCACGCTGTTAGTTTTGGCAGTAACTAGTACTCTAACGCGTTAGTTTTTAAATTCAGTAACTCGGTTACTGTTACCAGACGGTGCGCTACTCCGTTATTTTTGGCCAGGTTTTAAAACGGCGCCCAGCATGCAGTATTCCTTCACAAACTTCATTTTAGCCCTATACAATAACAGATAGTCAAGTCAGATAGAGGTATATGAACAATTCTTACCAGAGCATCTTAATGAAACACGTCTCTCACCATCTCTGAAGTCACTGTCGACCTGCTGGCCTCACCACAGTGCTGTAACGTTACATTAAGCGGATAGCGCTTCTGTAGATTTTTAGTCCCACTAACGTTATATCCAGTGACGTGATATCCATTGTTGTCCCGAGGAAGCTTTTGTGGACAGACAGTGTCTGCGGTGGGTGACAGACTCAATAATATCATGTAGCTCTTCAAATGTTCTCTTTAGCTCATTTTCCATATTTGTATCCAAGTACCGTAGTTGTAAAACGTTTAGCTGCCTGACACCGAGTGACTCCACTGTAGCAGACGATTGCATGTTTCCTATACCGTTCAATAGTTTTGTCAAGTTGTAGTCTAACAGTCCCTTGGTTAAACTCCATCCGCTGTCGCTTAGGTGATGTAGCTACGGGCCAATACAGTTAGGAAATGTTTTGGGCTGCAGGGCTGAGTTTCCCAAAACATGATCCTTCTTAGCAATGTTGTCTTCTTTGTGGCTTAGAAAAACGACACTGCAAAAAAGAAAAGCACCTGGCGCCCTCTACTGTCCCCACTCAGTCATCTACAGCCAGGACGTACTCAGAGTATAGATGACACTAGTGCGCATGCGTCAAGGTCTACTAACTAAAAAGTTACTTTTCTCAGTAATGCACTACTTTTGGTTTAAGTGACTGAGTTTCTAACGGAGTTACTTTTTAATGAAGTAACTAGTAACGGTAACTAGTTACTATTTTTCACTAACTAGCACAACACTGATGACCACTGAGGCACATACTGCTAGTGTGGGAATTGTAGGTACCAGTATGTTAATATCTAACAAGGAATTCACAAAAGAAAAGTATATTGTTTGCATATTTTTTACATCTAAGGCAAAAAAACTGCAATAATAAGAACACAAGCAAATACATCTGTCTGGAGCCTATTTAAGTCTTACTAAATGGTATTTAGTAACTGCAATGTCTTCTAGTGCATGCCCTTCTTCAGGAATGTGTGTGCATTATGATTAATGTAACAAATAAATATAATTTAGGCAATATTTACATGGCATGGGCTTACCCACTATTCAGAGTGGACTGCAATTTAAGACATGTTTGTAAATTATGCTAGCATATGTACAAAACAACTGCCAGAAAAAATGTTGGCATTGTAGGTTTCTGCAAACCACTGATACATTATATTTGCATGTTGTGAATAGATTAAAACTTTATTTTTATGAAAAATGCTATAGTAACGTGTGGTAAGGTTTAGGCACAAAAACTACTTGGTCATTGTTGTGGAAAACGTAATATTTTAACAAAAAACCCATGTTTTTGGGGGCAAAATCTGAAAAAGCAGCAATGATGGTAAAAAAAAAAACAACCACTTTTCATAGCACTATCCCTGCTGGAAAAATAGCTAAGGGTCACTATAAAACAACCATGTTTGGTGCCTAAAAAGCTGCCAGAAATACAGTGCTTAGAAATACAGTGACTAGAAATACAATGACAGGTCGCTATAAAATAACCACGTTTGGTGCCTAAAAAGCTGCTAGAAATACAGTGACAGGTTGCTACAAAACACCCACTTTTGGTGCCTAAAAAGTTGCTGGAAATACAGGGACTAGAAATACAGCGTCAGGTCAATAGATAACACCCACATACAGTGCCTAAAAAGCTATTAGAAGTACAGTGACAGGTCACTACAGACACCCATGTTTGGTGCCTAAAAATACACTAGAAATACAGTGACTACAAATACAGTGAGAGGTTGCTACAGAACACCCACATTTGGTGCCTAAAAAGCTACCAGAAATACAATGACAGGTCACTACAAAACACATGTTTGGTGCCTTAAAAGCTGCTAGAAATACAGCGACTAGACATACAGTGACAGGTCACCACAAACACCCAGATTTGGTGTGTAAAAATCCACTAGAAATACAGTGACTACAAATACAATGACAGGTCGCTACAAAACACCCATGTTTGGTGCCTAAAAAGTTGCTAGAAATACAGGGACTAGAAATACAGCATCAGGTCAATACATAGCACCCACATATGGTGCCTAAAAAGCCATTAGAAATACAGTGATAGGTCGCCACAAAACAACCAGGTTTGGTGCTTAAAAAGCCACTAGAAATACAGTACTAGAAATACAATAACAGGTCACTACAAAACACCCATGTTTGGTGCCTAAAAAGCTGCTAGAAATACAAGGACTAGAACTACAGCATCAGGTCAATACATAACACCCACATATGGTGCCTAAAAAGCCACTGGGATTACAGCAATCCACCTTATTTTCAAACACGGAAGTAAATAGTGATCAACTTCTGTTTTTTTGTGCGTGACTTCCGGTCAGCCGCTTTCCCTCATGCTTTCCCTTACCAGAGCTAACGGTGCAAGCTCAGTTAGTTAGTCTGTGTATTTTGTATAGATAACTGTGCCCACGTTTCCGTTATAACGGAAATTTATTCCCTCTAAACGCGAATAAATCGCACGTCAATCATAAACTATGAACCAAAAAAGCACAATTTATCCCGAGTGAGACAAACTGCTTGATCCCCGTCTCCAGTGTACCAGCAGAGAACCTGCAGAACCGAATCAGCGAAAAAACACACCGGGTTAAGCCTCTCTACCTGAGCAGCTGAAGCTGCGGCTCGCACCCTCGACACACAGACGGTGCTTCTGCATGCCAGCCAAACGTGTGCGCAACTGTGAGAAATAAATATGTGAGGTGTACACTGCTTCTCTATCTTTTTTCCCCTTTTCTTTCATTCTTTCTTACACTCCTAACACAGGACGGGTTGTTTTAATTGACTGAGTTGATCATGAAGCCATAGTGATGCGCGGATCGGCTCTGATAGCACCTGAATCAGCATGTACGCATCAACCATCCAGCTGTTACAACATGATTGAGCTAGCAAAGCAGTTTTGTGTTGCTATGTGTGGTATTTATTCAGTTTTGGGAAATCACGATGTCTAGAAAGCGCAGTGGCTGCAGCTGACAGGGACAGCTAACACTAGGACAGCTAACAAGGTGATTTCCATTTACACAGTGGTACGAGTGCTGGACCGGAAGTGTCGCACAAAAAAACGGAAGCTGGCTGCGTTCTGTTTTGCCTCCGTGTTTCCGTGAAAAATAAGGTGGATAGGTTGCTTTAAAACACCCATGTTTAATAAAAGCTGCTAGACATACAGCAATAGCAAAATAGCAATGACTCACTAAATCACAACTGGTTTTGTTGTTTGTTGGTCTTGAACAGTGGTCTGCAGCTTGTCAGGCATCTTGCCTAGGTGTCATGCCATTCATTACTACTCAACCTCCAAATGACAAAGTCAATTCATATACTTTGTCACTTTAGACACATTGATTGGTCACATATGAAATTGTGCAAATGCAACATGTTTGTGGTCTTTAGAAACAAACAATGCCAACATGGTCTTTTGGCATCAGGGCTGGTATGTACCATTTAGGAGCGACACTTTTCATGAAGTTTTCTTTTCTATTCCTCATATTACAATGTCATATCGCAACAACAGCAATCAACAGTAATAAGAGACAGATTTTGTAGCATTAAAATAGTAATTAATTGTATTTAAACTGATTACATTAGGCTCAGAAAATTATTCAAAAATAATGCAAAGACTGGCCTTCTTTGCTGCCATAACTGCAACGCTTGCAAAACAAAATGAGGCGTTCAGCATCCCGCAGTTTCTGTTTAAATAAATGTTTTCCTGTGTTTTGCTGTAAGCCTCCTGGCCTTAGCACTCTGTGGAACTTTCACTGATTGCTATTGCTGTGTAAAGCATGAAAATGAACATGTTCCAGCCCATTAAAAATAATCCAGGTACAATTCATGTCAGAGTATACAACTAAAACTATAAAAATGTTGTGTCTCTCTACACACAATGCATTCTGGTAGTCCAACAATGTAATAAATCCTTGAAAACTTTATGTCCACATTGATCAGAGTTAAACCTTTGTTTGAATTTTGTTGAATTATGCCCCAGACAGGAGTAGGTGTTAAGGTTTACTCACTGAAAAATTCAAGAAAAGAGGAAAAATTACTGAGTCCAGATGCACAAAGCTGGTACAGATCAATTCACATAAATTCAGGGATGAATGTGCTGCCCAAGGTGCCTCTCCTGAATATTGATTTCAAGTGAGTGAATATTTATGCAATTAATGTGCTTAAATCAGATCATGAAGTGCAGATTTATTTTCCACTTTGACATAAGTGTAAAACAAAGCTACAAGTCTGAGGCATTCTTAGAGCTCTGTGAGACCGCACTTAGGCACAGCGATGCTTTGAGCTAAATGCTAATGTAAGTATGCTAACATGCACACATTGTGTTGTGCTCACACTGTTAACATGCTGATATTTGAAAGGTAATGTTCACCATGTTTCCATCTATGTTTAGACCACTAGCATGCTAATGTTTGTTGATAAGCACTAATAGCAAAGAAGCTGAGACTGAAGGAATATCATTAGTTTTGCAGGTAAAAAGGCATCATCAGATTAAGCATCCCCAAAGTCAGTTGGATTCATCCTCTGGGAACCATGAATGTCTGTACAAAACTTTGTGGCAGTCCATCCAGTAGTGATGAGATATTTCAATTTGGACCAAAGTTATGGTTCCCTAGAGCCATGCTCAATAATCCTAATCCTAATCCTAATAATTACCACTGTGAATTAATGTTGTAACATGCTGAAACATTAAAGAAAAGACTTTTTTAAAAGGGACTGTTGACAGAAAAGAAAAGGACGACTTTGTGTGGAATATATTGGAAGTTTTCCTGTGACAAAGAGTTGAGGTCAAAGGCTATAACTGAAGAAAGACTGAGGTGCAAAGGTCACCTCACATCAGGGTGTCTCGGATGAGGATGAAATGAGATTGGGCGGAGGTTTAGTCAGGTCACTGGTTCAAAGGTTAGATAGAGTGCAGGCCTGTATTTATGGATTTATGATGTGCAGCAGAAGTGAAAAGTAAAGCAAAGTTCAACTTTGAAATACTTGTGTTTCACAAAGACTGGGCCCTTGTGAAAATGCGTTTACCCTTGTCAGTGATAATGTCATTTATCAATATAATGCATCCTTGAAAAGTTGCTCCAACGCTTTTAGAGACTGGCTAGAGCTGGCCTGCTAAACCTTGGACATTGACCAGCTGGTCAGTTTCCAGGGTTGTTCTGGGAAGGAAAGTTTCATCTCGACAAAATCTTCACCAGTGCCAATGATATCCCTGCGGTGTTCGGAGCATAATGTCCTTCAGACAATTTATATTGGTTTCAGAGTTGAAAGCTGCTGTTATTTGCTGGTTAATAGATTCACTGACATTAATGTGGTCAACATGGTTGAAAGCTCTGAAAAAGACAGTTTATGGACTTTTGAGATGTGATTAATTTGTCATACAACAGGGACTGACAACACAGCTAGTATGAAGTGTAATGTCCGGTGGGTGGCAGAGCTGGTGATGTCAGCAACACTGCTGTTAACCCAATTGCAAATTACAGTGTATAGCTTCTCATCCTTTTTACTGATTCGTCCCATGTAACTTGCCAAATGCAAACTTACATGACTTTGGATTTGGTGCACCCTGTATTGGGGAAGGCTGATTATGGGCTGGCAAGGCCACAGATATCATATTATAAGTAGGCTGTGTAGCAGACATAACCTCTTCATATCTGACCAAGCTCAACTGATTCTCAGTGGATGTTTCCAAGACATTAATCTTATAATGAGAACTCTATTTACCAGATGGAGACTGGTATTGTAAGACTGTCTATGATGTGAAAAGTGAATACACCGTGGAGGTCTGAATGACAGGCCACTGAATGAGATGCACTTCCGCTCTCTGTGTTACTTTCAGCCTATGGATCAGACCGAAAGCCAGTAGGGACATTTGTGCTCCTCCAACCCTGAAGGAGTCCTCTCTATGCTTTATTTGTTAGCTGGCTCATGTACCCGGCCATGACTTCTGTTTACTGGAAATGGAAGGGCCGACCACTGTGCCTGATGCACATGGAAAATGACTGCATGCCTGGCCTTTAAAGATACCAATACCGGGCCATATTGGAGGAAAACAATTCTTTAAATGTTTGTCAGGACTATTGATCCATGATCATTTGTCATACAGAGCTGAAAAAAATTACATACCCAGGAGCATGGTGCTATTTGTTTAAGCACAGAGACCCACTTTTCATGTGTGTAATTTGTGGTCTGTTTTAAAGGTCATGTAACCACTGTTCCTACGGTGGTAAATTTACATACATGAGCCAACTCATTCATTCATTCATTCATCTTCTAACCGCTTCATCCTCTTGAGGGTTGCGGGGGGGCTGGAGCCTATCCCAGCTACATCGGGCGAGAGGCAGGGTACACCCTGGACAGGTCGCCAGACTATCGCAGGGCTGACACATAGAGACAAACAACCATTCACACTCACATTCACACCTATGGACAATTTAGAGTTATCAATTAACCTAGTCCCCAATCTGCATGTCTTTGGACTGTGGGAGGAAGCCGGAGTGCCCGGAGAGAACCCACGCTGACACGGGGAGAACATGCAAACTCCACACAGAAGGGCTCCCATGCCCGGGATCGAACCGGCAACCCTCTTGCTGTGAGGCGAGAGTGCTAACCACCACATCACCGTGCCGCCACATGAGCCAACTATAACTGTAAAATGAAAGGATATTTATCTGCCTTTTTATCTTTACTAGTTAAGGTGGTGGAATATTGTCTTGCATTTTGGTCAGTGCATGAGTTGACATTGTGAATCAATCAATGCACCTTAAATGTCATTATGACAACTTAGACTGTTCCATTAATTTTTATGGGGACTGCCCTTTGTTCTGATGGCCCAAAATTTAAAAGGCTGGTCAACCCAAAATATGTCCTACTGGACCAAAAGCCCATTTCTCTAATAGCATGTTATCTCAAAAACAAACGCTCAGTTCCGAAGTCCCATTTCTCCAAAAATGCATCACAAGAAAAAAATGTTCACATTATTAGCTTCTGTAAACCCCAGATACATTAATGTAGATATGTACATTATTTTGTAGCGGATACACTGAAACTTTGCTTCTCAACAAGGCTGTAGCCATTGTGTGATTAGGTTTAGGCACAAAAACCACTCAGTTATTGTTGGGAAAAGATCATGTTTTTGCTTAAAGCACCCACATTTGGTAGCACAAAGACCACATAATAAGTAGTTTGAGGTTGGCGAAAAACACTCATTCAGTGGCTGGGAAACTAAAACTAACTGCAGGGAGTGTGTATTTTTGGAGAAACAGGACTTCGTAGCAATGGGTGTTTTTTTTGGCTCTTGGAAAAATGGGCTTTCAGTCCAATGGGACGTTTTTGGACTAATGAGACTTAGGAATTTTGGGCTGTTGGAACAATGGCATGGCACCATTTTATTGTTTCTCTTGCATGACATGCACTCTAGTGTTGGGATCTTTAATCAATAAAGGAATGTTATAAATTCAACCAGTTAAAGCAACTCTTACCTTTCTTGCGTTTCACACAGCACTCAGAAAAAAATTTGAACATCCACAAGTCCCACCTCCCCCTAAAGGCCTGCTCCCTCCTCCTCCATTACATCCTCATTACGTCTATGATAGACGTAGGCGTTGGCAAGGTAACGTTAGATACACGGAAGAGGACCGCGTCACGTCAGTGATGACTGATGAGTTTTAGAATAAGGTTACAGTGCTAACGTTAGATAGTAGCGTTACCATTACTAGTAAGTGGAAACGCACAAGGAAGATAACGTTAGTGTTTCAGAGGCTATGCTACAGTAGGCTAATGTTAGCCATTAGCAACTGGATGCTGTGTTGTCATATATAACGTTATGAACTGAACTGAACTTCTTTGTCATTTTTATGCGCAGCACAAAAACAAAATGACATTTCGCATACCCCAAGCAAAAAGAAACAAAACATTTAAAAACAATTTGTGTAACATACAAGAAAGAACATATAGAGCAATAGTGAGATGAAAAGGGTCGACATTTCACAGTCAAAAACTTCACATCCTGTGAGCAGAACTGGGAGATCCTCTTCACATCACAGCACCATGAATTGTTTGTGTATACACCACGGAGCTTACCAGATAATGCAGCCTCCCGGTTTGCTCTATGTAGTGTTAGCCCTGTTAGCTCAACACCGGAGTCTAATATGTTACCATTCATCCATGTCTCTGTGAACACAAGGACGCAGCAGTCCCTCACTCCTCGGTGAGTGGATCTCCACAGTTGGATGTAATCCATTTTCGTGTCCAGTGAGCGGACATTCACTAGAAGGACGCTGGGAACAGCAGGTCTGACGGGGTTAGCTCTTAGAGCTAACGCGAGCAGTTACGTCAGTCGGAGGCCTCCACGGGAACTGCCCATTGGTCCGACATCCCATTGTTCTGACTATATTAAACCCATTGTTCCTAAGTCTGTTCCGAAATCATCATGATGCCCTGTGGTTAAGGTCTGGTTAGGTTTAGGCACAAAAACCACTTGGTTAGGGTTAGGAAAAGATCATGGTGTGGGTTAAAATGACACATAAGCTGTGAGCCTGCTTCGCCTCAAGCTTTTCCCAGCTGACCCAGAGCCGGTCGCGGCGCACCATCAAGGTAGAAATACACCCGCCGGGAGCTGTTCAGCACCGCGGACCGTCGGACTAATGGGATGTCGGACCAATGGGCTGTTGGACCAATGACACGGACCCGGCCTCCACATGCGGAAGGCAGACAGGACAGGAGAAAACTCCGACCAATCCTTGCATTTGAATGCAAGGATTGTTCGGAGTTTTCTTAGAACCATATGAGAATGGTACAATTATGAGTTTTTATTTCTGGTGGAATTCACTTAGATTTTAGTGTGCTATCAGCTTAGAAAAGTGTGAAATTGCTAGAAAGGTAAATGTTGCTTTAAGAGAACTGCACATATTTCCTCACTTGGAGAAAAAACAGCATTCTTCCCTTTGGCTCCAGCAGCACTACACTATACCACGTTGAAGATGTGCTTCTTCTTATTCAATCAGCCAAGTTCCGTTGCGGTGTGTCTGTGACTGATTGTTATTGTTCTTGGCCATAAAATGAAGAAAATGAATATTGCTTCATTGTCTGACTGAATTTATACAGTTCTACCTCATCTACGTAACATTAATTAAATGTACTTGACAACTCAGATAACCTTTATTTCTGAACTCTACACTGATATTGAGTTGGGAGAACTGCTGGTCTGCTCTTTTTCTCTTAACTTCTGTGACAGTGAGAACAAGTGAAGCATTTCTATCTCCCATCCCCCAGTAAACATGGTCTGTCTGGCCATAAAATCAGTGGCAGAGCAGGGATAGAGCCTTCAGCTGATGTCGACACACTGTGAGGGACTGAGCTGAGAACTGCAGCAAAGAGCATTACCAGTCCTTCAGGCTCTCTGTTATAAAGACTGAGAAATTTCTGAAGTCGGCTAAGCGATGAAATGGAATACATTACAGAATACAACTGATTTCTTTTGAATTGTAGCTTGAAGCTTGGTTTGATTGAGAGTGTCAGTGAACCTGCCATCCTGTCTGAATGAGGTAGACATGCCTCAGGTCAATCAGTAACAGGACACATTAAGGCCTCTACACATGATCAGCTGTAAAACCGCTTTGCGCTGGCTGCCCCATTGTTTGTCTATGGAGAGGGCGGCAACGCCTGACAAAGTAGCACCGCTACCCTTGGCGTCGCGCACCGCTCGGATTTTCCGTCCGAGCGCTGCGCTCAGGGTTGAAACTATTTGAACTTTGACCAAGTTTGCCTCTGACCTCTGCGCCGCACCTGGTGGTGAGCGAAGCGCATTGTTCTTATCATGTGAAGGCCGCTTTATCATTTCATGTAGCATTTATTGCTGTGGTTTGACAACTCAGACTGAATTGCTGAATCACTTTCTGCAATAGAAAAGTTTTGCCCTGCATGTCTTGCCAATGTTAACCTCTGACTGAACCTCTAATCATTTGGGAATCAGCAAAAATCACTTAAGTGAAACTTGTTTTAGACTCATGTCATCATGTCTGAGTGAGTTTCTTACATTATGTGTAATACTGTATATCAAATGTAACATGAAAGAAAGCATGTGGCATTGTGGGTTCCTATAAAGGAAGGAAGAAATGTTTTTGTCATTCAAACTGTGAGAACATTTTCAGCCACACAAGCAGCATGACTCTAGGGATGGCAACGTTGGTCTGTAGGTCAGTCCACCACTTTGGTCCAATCTGAAATATCATAACAACTAAACACATTGCCATTAAGTTTAGTTTAAATGTTCATGGTCCCCAGAGGGTGAACCCCCTGACTTTAGTGATCCCTTGTGTTTTCACCTAGCGCCACAAACAGGCCAATCTTTTCACTTATCCTGTGAAATACATCTATATGTACCTGATAGATTGGCACAACATTTTGTACAGACATTTATGATACCTGATGATACTGTGGAATTACGCACATGCATGTCCTCCTAAGGATACCCTGACTTTGCATCTAACACCAACAAGTCAAAGTTTCAATTTGCCCAGTACTCTGGTCTATGATTTAACACTTTGGCCTCAACTGTGCTTTCTGTTAATTGCTAATTACTATTGCTAACCCATAAACTATGATGAACATGGTAAAGATTAGCCCTAAACATCAGCATGCTAACATTATTTTATGCATGTTGACATGCTGATGTAACCATTTAGCTCAAAGTACCACTGTGCCAAACAACAACCTCTGACAGCCACTAGCATGGCTGTAGACTGTAGTCTTGCTATCATTTATTTTTGTCAAGTGCTAAAGAATATCGGTGAAGATTCTCAGTCTTTCTCAGATTCTCAGATGATTGCTGAAGAATACAATAAGTCATGCATGCTGAAGAAATGGGAGTTGCTGTTTTCTGATCCTCAGTCTCAAATAATGGTCACAATAGAAAGTGTCTCAGTGAAGTTCATCCTCTCACCTACTGTATTTGCTACATTGGAACACAATAGTGCTGGTCAGTCACAATAGCTCTCCAAGACAGTTTGCTAGCTACTCAGCTTAGTTCCTAAGCAGACAATAAGTTTGCAGTTTAAGAGACATACTTGCACCAGCAATTCATAACTCATAACCATGGGCAGATTATGAGACAATGGGCTGCTGGGCACAGAAATGCAGAAGGCCCCACCATCTGTCCTACAGAGGAGCAAGGCACACAGTAGCCCCTTTTACACTGCCAGATTTTCTGTGAATGTTGGACTGTTTTGCCGGCAAGCTGCGAGCGTTTAGACAAACAGAGCCAGATTGGCGAGTTGATCCGAGGTGCCTAATTTTCCGCCTCGTAGGGTAGTCATATTGGCGGAACCCGTTGAGTTTAAAAAGACCAAGGTGACCTTCCGCCATGGGAGGGGCTGTTGAAGACTCGTGGGAGGAGCTGTTGATGACACCGCACGCGCGACCCACTGGCGGTGGACTAACAGGAAACAGCTGGCCAAAGAGGCCATTAACAGTCAGATGACAGGGACGATGAAGGATAGGCCGACTTACGAGAGAATCACCGGTTTTGCCTCTTTCTTGTTGTTTTGCAGGACTTTATTGTTGTTGTTGCATCCTTTTGTAGTTGTGTGTCTGGCAATTTGATGTGCGGTGAATTTGTAACTCTTTGTTGTCGTTTTGTGTCTCTTTGAGGTGATTTTGTCATTTTTGATATGTGTCTCTTTGTAATTTTTTTGTTTCTCTTTGTAGTTCCATACCATCTCCTTGTGGTCATTTTGAGTCTCTTCCTGGTTGGTACATGTTAATTGAGTGACATTTTATAGGTGAAGGCCAAGGGAGCTCCGCATTCAGTAATCCATCCATGCCCAAAACTAACAGCAAACCTGTGATTACCAGCTACCACATTTATTACTGGAACAACCAGGAACAATCCTGAAGATTTTTTTTCAGGACAGCAGGGCTAAAACATGTTGCACTTTATCCACCACTCATTTTGTATCACTGTACTCACTGCTAGGCCTTTAAAAATGTTTGCACTCACAGTTATGTCGCATTGTAATAGCACACCTATTCAGATAATCATTCCACATGCACACGACTAAGCTACTGAGACACTGAGTATGTGTGAAAAGGATTTTATGTGATTTAAATGAGGTCACTTAGGTCAAGTATGAATATTTCAGTTTAATCATCTTGATAAATGTGTTGTGAAAATAAACACTCCACCATCATTCAGACATTGCTAATAATCTTTCTATTTATTATATTTAGGCACATTTCTCAAAATGTGCGTCATTAATTGATACCCACAGGAACTCCACTGACACTCATGCTCTGATTATCACTGTCATTCTTATTTTGTACCTCTGTGTGACAGCAATTAGCTGCAGACAGCCTGTAATGTCAGTATGATGTCAGCCCACTACTGACTTTAATTAGTTCTTTTAGACTGCTAATCGCTGTGTCTTGCAAACATGGCAAATTTGCACATTTCTTTTTGATTATGTTTTTGATTCCTTTTCATAATGTATTTTTATCTTTTCATCATTTTTTGGGAAAGTTATTACCTTTGTGGCCTTTAAGGCTCAATTTCCTGTGTTAATTTGCAGCTAGAGATACTGGGCTCTTCTCTGCAATACATTCTGTTGCAGTACATTTCAGACTTTTAAGCCCCATGAACCCTCTTTTCTTGCATCCTTTCACAGTAGACCATGTCTAATGACTGCATACTGTACACTCATCTGGTCTTTATTTAAAGACCCAGTTAAAGCCCATCGTACAGACAGGTCTGTTGGCTCTAGAAATGTGTTCTATAATCACATCTTATTAAGAGTTTTCTTCAGAAATAAGCCTTTAGGGTCTCAGTGTGGTCACACTCCCAGGGCATCAAAAAACTGTGTTTGGTCAGTGGGCCTCAGCGTCAGTTATGGATGCACAGTGCACCCTTTAGTGGCTAAGAGACATACCAAGCTTTCAACCAACTAAGATGTAAATCTAACCGCATCATTAGATGTTTAGAGCCACAGACATATTATACAGAGCGAGAAAGTCCATTTAGCACAAGCACAGGTCTTTGACCCAGAAGACCAGCGTCCGTGTCTCATGGGGACCTCAAAGTCAACACTGAGTTATTTTTGCACATCAGTTGTTAGTCACTTAAGTCAACACATGTGACTGATGTCAACCACCATCTTTCTCCTAACCCTAAACAAGTAGTTTGTTGCCTAAATCTAACAACTGACCCCCTGCGTCAATGTACAGTGGAACTAACAGTTACAATCAAAACACAATAGGAATAGTCTGACATTATGGGAAAAGTATATTTGCTTTCTTGCAGAGACTTAGATGAGAAAATCAATTTCACACTGACAAAATATGAAGCTACAGCCAGCAGTCAGTTAGCTTTGCTTAACATAAAGACAGGAAATCGCTAGTCTGGCAAAGGTTAAAAAGAATCTGCTCACTACATCTAAAGCTCACGAATTAACACTTTATATTTGAATCTGTACAAACACTGAAATGTAAAAAGTATGTGTGAAATGTGGTGCAGGTGGTGCCGGAACCGTTTCCGGGCACTGCACAGTGACTCCCTGTGAAACCATAAATAAATTTCAAATTTTGAATGGATTAAACAAATGAGTTCCAACATGAGAGCACAAATATTTGTCACCCAGTCCACATGAGGATGCCACTGCTAAAAATGGGTGAGTTGAAATATTTCAACATAAAGGAAGGAGGGTGTTTTTTGTTCTTTAAAGGCTACATCACTGATGGATTTCAAAACATATTTGCCTCTTTAAAGCCTGAATTTATGGTCAGCATGAGGGATGCTCACCCTTCTCTTCTAATGAATAGGCTAATAAATGTTCTCATCAATGTCATCATTTATTATGTATAAAATTCAGCTACCTATTTTATAATATCCCACAGTGCAAAAGCATATAATGACAAGATGTTAATTTGGGACAAAAAGGTGAATGTCTGAAAGGGGTTTTGGTAAGCTTTAGAGTTGCCGGCAGGTGATTTTTTTTTAAAGATTTGCTAAGAGTCAGTCCAGCTGTTTCCCTTGCTTTCAGTCTTTATGCTCAGCTAAACTAACTGTCTGTGAGATGTAGCTTCATATTTAGCATTAATATTAGAGTGGTATCACTAGGCTATTATTGTCTAAAGCGGGGTTTTTATTTTTGCATTGAATTGACGCCGTAGCCTGACATGCACCACCGCAGAAATGTACATGTCACAACGACACCAATCTTCTTTTTATTTTGTAGAGTTAAATACCATTTCCCTAAGTGGAATTAAAGCTTTTATTTACTTTTATCTCATAAATAAGAAACAATAAATTGTAAAGACAACAAAGCCCCTAAAAAACAGCACTTAAAGTCTTGTGTGTGATTCATCCTGGCTTCAGATGAGTAGAAGAAAATCAGCTAGCTGCTAGGCTAATTTATGCAATGGGATGTGTAATAGACATGCTAATAACGTTAGCATGTCAGATATGTGGGGAAAAATGTCTAGTATAAGACCATTGTTTTGCCGCTGAACCTTGGGAGTTATAATGTTGCTGAATGTTATTGCGTTGTTCCATCCATCCATTTTCATCCTCTTATCCAGGGCTGGGTGATGGAGGCAGCAGGCTGAGCAAGGTACTCCAGACATCCCTCTCCCCAGCAATGCTTTCCAGCTCCTCCTGAGGGACCCTGAGGCGTTCCCAGGCCAGATGAGATGTATAATCCCTCCAGCCTGTTCTGAGTCTGCCTTTGGGCTTTCTTCCAGTTGGACATGCTGCTGTTCTGTGAAGTCAAATTAGAGTCCACACACTGATTAATGTGTCAAAAAGTTGTTGAACTAAACATATTAACTCATAACAAAATGTGGAAATGTTGGGTATCTCTCATCAGTGTGTATGAGAGAAGTGAGTGTGGTGGAAATAAAGCCAAATACAAACAAATGAACCTACTGTATTGTGAAGACCATGTGGGTGGCATCCTGGCAGTTCAGCAGGGAGAGAGGAAGAGCCAGTTTATAAGCTCTCCTTAGGCCCCCCCGCTCCAGGTGCAGCTGGCCAACCCTGACAGCCTCTTTGCACTCCTAGAAGAAAACTGGAGAGACAGAAAAAGAGAGTTAGAAACAAGCTATCACATAGGCCTATGCTAATAACATTAGCATGTTGGATTTGTGAGGAAAATGTGTCTGGCAAAAGACAATTGTTTTGTCTGGGTGCCTTGTGAGTAATAATGGAGCCAAATTAAAAAAAATCCCAATTATGCCATGTTTTCCCTCGTCTCAAAGTCAGTGTGTTTTTTGAAAGGGATTTTGGTCAGATGCCTGAAATACAGTCCGTGGTTAACACAAACTCAAGAGACTTCCAGGTTTTGTTCCACGTACAGTATGTGTCTTAAAAAAGGCGGTTGCTAACAAGTGGCTAAATGTGGTGTAGTTCATTAGTAGCTTTTCGCTTCTGGTGATTGCATTTAGGCTTCAAAAAGCCTTAAAAAAAAGTGGAGTTCATTTGTTAAGATTATCTTGCTGAACAAAACATGTAAGTACCATAAATGTTTGTTTGCCACAGAGCTTATTTTCTGCAATACTCCAAAATCCAACAGCTTTTTGACGAGGGGAACTCTAGACTCTGCGTCAGCCTACAGAAAATCTGTTGCAGACACGCCACCACACAAGTAGGCTATAAATGCTCACAAAGGCGTAAGCCACTTGTGTAGTTTACACAGAACCTATATGTACAACTATAAATCAGCCTCTACTCTAAGCAAGCAATCAAAGAAGCACATTTCCTAAAATATCAAATCATTCCTTCGGAGTTGGCAAACATTGTCAAAGTAAGTGAACATTCATTTTAAAGGTGTCTGTTATTTGTCCTTGTATAATGTCATGCCTATTATAGAATTCTACTACAGTTGTTTGGGGTTAGCTGGGGAAACTGTATTTGTATGCAAATAGGTTGGCTGTTGCTATTTGGAGACCATCTATTCCCACATTAAAGTAAATGCTTATGAGGAGAATATTTATGTTGTATAATTATAGAGTAAGTTTTGAAAATTAAGATCTTTATACATCTTCAGTAAGTCATGCATAGACAGTAATGAAACTCAACAGAAATAATTTGGTGAACTGTAGATAAACCAAGTTTTTTGCTGCATGATGCTTTTGTTTTGGATTATTTTCACTTCAAAGATATTTTTCTCTTCTGGTCTTGCCTTTTCTAAAGCAGCCATCAGTAATGGATCGGCTCACAGTTTTCAGACTTGCAGCAGTGCACAGGACTCGAATGAACTGCTTTAGAACAGGCTTCTGCTTTGTGGTCCACAGGAGCAAATATATTGTAAAATTTCATTGTTTTTATTAAGCTATGGAGGATTATAAAGCAGCTGGAAATGACACCAATCAGAGGGTTCATACTATAAAGACGTATCAGCTCCATATTATTCAGTCTCCTTGTGTCTGTTATCCTTATTTTCTACTCCTCCTTTTGGTTGGATCGCCTGTCTGAAGGACAGGGAGACTGTGGGTCAACATTCATTGGCCATCCAGGATTCTCAGAAAGAATATCTGCATACATCAACATGAAAGTTTAGACGGTAACTTCCTTATTTCAACTTCCTGAGGTTCTGTCATCCATCATCAAGCTGACATGGGGGAGCGTATCATGTTCTGTGACTTGTCAAAGTCATTCCCTCCCAAATGTATATGAGCGATTCATCATCAAGTTTAAAATACCCAAAGATACAAACTAAAGCCAGCCTCATGTCTCCTGCCTTGTGTCTTATATAACCAGACCAGCTTCTCTCTAACATGTGTCCAGCTGTCCTGGAGATGCAGCAAGGCAAGACACAAATACATAGCATTAACAGATGTGGCAGCCAAAACAGGTTTAGTGTAAATACTGAAAACTAGTCCATAGCCATTAGTAGCTTTGTCACCTTCTACCTATGCCAGTCCTCAATGCCTATGTGCAGTTTCACATAGATTGACCACGTCAGTGAGTAGAAAAACGTGGGACAGACAGAATGACTGACTGACAGAATGACACACTGACAGTTTCCGTGATTATGTACAGCATACCATACCATGACTTAGTTATACCAAAAATCAGAAAAAAACAACAACATTGGTCCACAGGGGGAGCCACAACCATCGGTCGCATTTTAGCCATTTTTAAGCATTTTTCTCTTGTTATAGCGCCACCCAGTTGCCAATTAGAGTTACATTTCTCCAGTCACCTTGAGGCGTCCTGTTCTACATATCTACCAAGTTTAGTTTGGCGGTTAGGCCTAGATAAGAAATTAGCTCTCTAGCGCCCCCATTTTGTTTGATGGGGTCTAAAATGGAGGGGTCCCCTCAGATTATGTGTGGTCATATGCCTACAAAGTTGCGTGGTGATCAGTGAAACCCTTGAGATGTTATACACCTTTATGTGATGAGCCACGCCCTCCGCAATATTCATTGTCTGAAGGACATCCAGCTGATGGCCAGGAAAGCGACACAGACTTCGGGACAACTGTCATTTCAGAACTACTTTTGAATCACAGGATGTCTCAATTTGACGTTCAAACAACAGTCAGTGTCACAGTGGTTGCTGTGGTTGTGCAAAATGAATTCAGAATATCACCTGAGCTTCCATGTTATCTTTGTTAAAAGAACACAAATTTTCTTGTAATTGGGCGCTTTAGACAAACAAACCAATCAAGCAGTTTTGGCCCCAGTCTTGATCTAAAATACTTTTCATATTCACACACTTGCACTGTAGGCTGTCGAAAAGGACAGCAGCTTTGCAATACTAGCAGAATGTGAAAACCAACACATAGTACAGTACAGTGAAGAAAGAAACGGCATTTGGCCAGGTTTATTTTAACCCATATGAATCAGTTAAAATATGCCAGGTTGGCTCGGAACATCTCCACTCTTCTATTCAATTCAATAAGCTCAATTGGCATGACATTTCTTGCCAAAGCACAAGTACAATTTAAGAGTGAAAATTCAAAAGCAATTAACAACAATGTATTATTACAAACACATCGACATACATTTCAAAGAAGAAAACAAATGTGTTCGTTGTCTCTTAGGCTGTGACGTAGAATCAGAATAGAATAGAATAGAATGGAATAGATTAGTGTTGTAAATTTCCTGTTTGTGTTTTTCTAGTTAAGCACACTTTGGGGCAACTAAGATGCACTCTGGGTCTTAGTACCTGCAGTAAGATGCGCTCTGGGTCCTAGTGCGTGCAGTCAATTTGCGGAGTTTCCAGAGTGAAGATGTGTGCTGTTTAAGACCAGAAAAGAATGTGTTCCTGAAGAGTGAGTGTTCCTAAGCCTATAGAATGTCTGTATTGATAAGTTGTGATGTATAAGAGCTGCTTAAAGTCAGCAAAAGGCTGTGTTTAATGCCTGTTTATACTTAAAACCCTTTTTGCACATGTGCTCAATAAGCTAACGCTAATTAGTAAGCTACGTTGAATGCACTGTATGAGACAGCCTTTTCATCTAGCATGCATTTATGTTCAGTGTTGGCTGAAGCTATTCTGCATGCCATATATTAGCACTGATGTGATAATACCAGATGTTTAACCAGTTAAATCTCACACTCTTCGTATGTTTTATTTCTTTATTACAGAAAAACCATTAATTCAACATTCATTCAACTTTCCATTCAGCCATTCATTCATCCAACCATTCATCATTCACCTGTGCACATGTTGAACTGAAGCCTGTCTGTACTGCTGCCAGTCTTTATATAAAGTGAAGAAACCAAGTTAACTGGTTATCTTCAATAAATAGAACAGAAAGAACTTTATTCATCCCTGGAGAGAAATTCAACTGTCCAGCAGCTCATAAAAAATAACAACTACACCTCCCCTCATCATCAACAACACAGTGGTATTAAAAAAGACATAAAAATAAAAGTTAAAAAAAATAAGTTAAAAAATAAATCCATAAATGGAAATTAAAATCAAATTAAAATTGAATTAAATTAAAACTGCCCATTCCACAGTCCAGTCGTGGCTAATGTGCATGCATTGTATATTAAAAGAAATGAACAATCTAGAGTGGTCCCTTTGACTTGAAAATGTGTTTCAATAAATTTGCCATCCTTAGTAATTATCATTAGCTGCACCTGCAGGGAGAGAGAGACGGCTGCAATGCTCTCCTGAAGAAGCTCATCACTCCCAGGTGAAAAGCAGCAGCTGGTGACACCGAGGTTGTGTGCAAAATCACATGCAATGCACTACGTAGTGTGTTATGTTTACCCTCTGCCATTTTAGTCAAGTGTCTAATTTCTCAGGATAAATTTTAGTGGCGTCCATAGCATGGCATGTGTATCGGTGGCTGGCACAGAAAGGACGATAACCCAAACGCCCAACTCAAAGCAGGAAGTTAAGAGCAAGTCCAAAGTTATTCATCTGTAGAAAAGGCAGGGGTCAAAACCAGGCAGGTAAACTTTACCAGGCAGGGGGCAGGAAAAGAATCGTTTACCTGGAAATCAGAGGCAGGCATGATCAGAAAGGTTAGTAACAGGAATGCATTAAGACAATCTGACAGAGAACTAGTGGTGAGCTGGTATATATGCTACTGGAAGTATTGAGGGGAATGAGCAACAGGTGAGCAGGTCAGGTGGTAAAACTGGGGAAAGGAGTTATCGGAGGGCTGGGCTAGACTGGACTGGGTCTGAAATGACAAAACTGTTAGTGACAAGGAAAACCAGGAGGAAAGAATAAATGACTATGTTTACATGCACAGAATATTCTGATTTTTGCCCTTATCTTAAAAAAAACCTCCATTATCCCTGTTAAGCTGTCAACACTGGTTAATGAAAATGAATTCCACTTCTATTCCTGTTTTCGTGCAGCCATGTGTACTCCGATCAACGTGCTCTAACATATTGTTTATCACGTCAAAGTATGTAAAAGTGGAACAGCTAGAGCTGCTTGTACCATTTTGCTTCTTTTTACAAAAATAGGATTTTGTCTAAGTTTTCCCCCAGTGGCAGACATTTTGACCATGAGAACACAGCCTATATGCAGCCTTCCTTCGACCACTCTCTTGAAAGGGATATTTATGCATATCTAAAAACCTATCTATCACAGTGTTTCATAAGGTGTAAAAGTAGGTGTGTAGTTGAGATCAGAATAAAGGTCCAGTCTTAAAGGCGCTGTATGTAAGAATGTGGCCAAAACGGTTACTGCACTCAAATTCAAAATACTGCCGTGAGTCGTGTCCGCCCCCCCTCCCCTGCAGATTCGAGGTTGCTGGACAGCGGCACGCTGGAGACTGATTTGTTTGCCCACGGGCAGCTGCCGTGGCAGGGCCACGTCGCCGCGTCCTTGATCTTCGGTTTTCCAGCGGACCGTTCGAGCAAGTCCGGCTTCTCTGCTGCTAACGCTGCTGCTGGGATACAGCTGAGAAGGAGCTGGCTGCTAATGCTATGTACCGGGACACTGCTAATGCTGCTTGCCGTGCTGCTGTAGCTCAGTCATAACTGTAACTGATGCTGAGACTCTACTGACTGCGTGACTGGTAGACGGCGGTGGGTGGCACAACAGGCCAAAACACAAATTCAAAACATAAACATGATTTGTGGACTGTAAAAATGTTTTTTAAATGCGAATATTCTGGCTGTACTATTGTTGTCGGTGAGATCAGTATGTTATATGAACATTATTCCTTAGTCTCTGTGACATATTAGGAGGATTTTACGACTATTTGCTTTAGATTTCTTACATATAGCTCCTTTAAGATGGTTGTGGTCTGAGTAAGAGGGCTAGAAGTAGAGGAGGTAGTAGGTCGCTGTAGTGCTGGAGTGATCCCATCGCAAAATGGTCTCTTAAAGGTTACTTTAAATTTCATTTTAGTCATATTTTTGTTACGAAAAAATAGGTTGTTGATGGAACAAACACTGGACGCCTGCCTTAGGCCAGCAGTGGTGACAATGACTGCAGGGCATTCCAGTGAAGTAATTGAAATAGAGTATAACTTGCTGAAACACACAACATAATTAAAACACAAGAAACAAGTTGTAGTAGTTGTAATACACTGGCCTCTAATGTGACAACCCCAAATTCAGTTAATACATGTTGGAGGCTGAAGCATTATTTTTCTAGCTGGAATAACCAGAGATAATTCTGTGCATTAGTTGTGTTTTTGTTTCTCACCCGGTAGCCATGATTAGTCACGTACAGTAGATGAGTTTCATATGAATAAAAAGTGCTCCTCAAGTCCATTGACCCAGTTCAGAGGTTATGTGACCGTGTGGCTATGCAGGTCTTTGCTGTTGAATATTTGGCTGTTATTAGAAGACATAAGTTAAATGAGGCATTAAGTAGCTTTTACTCATGGTGGTCACTAGAAATTCCAGATCTATAATTTCACACATTTATCATCCTTCAAGTAATTACACGGTGTCTAAATCAGACCCTGTTATCATATCTTTACAGGGTATCTTTTAGATTCATTTTTCTGGTATAATTTTGTGTCACCTGACATAATTACTCTGAGCATGTCACATACGTGACATTTGTGGTGGAGCTCTGTTTCTCACATTGTAAAAAAAGTATAACACAAGTGTTGAAGGAAAAAAAAGGGTTTTTTTATCATGTGTATCTTGTGTATAAAATAGAGGAATGAAAAAAAATTAGCATAACGCAGTGGGAACTGGACTGCTCCCAAGTTTTTGATGATGAATGTTTGCCTCCTTGCCCTGCCCTCCTTTCTTCATATCGCCCAATTACCTCATCACTCATTTGATATTATCATTATCATAGTGTCTTAGTGGTGTGTAGGATCAATAATCTGGATAGAGATAAGACATTAACTGCAGTTGTATTACTCTCTGCCATTATACTGTCACAGTGACAGTACACACCATCTGTTCTATGCCTATGAGAGCAGAATTCATCATGACAAATGCAGTAACATTCATTAAGCGTTATAATTTAATTGGACTTTATGAAATAGAAGACATAAGAAATGTTACAAATGTGGATAAGTCACAAGTTTAATGAGGTTTATGTAATGTATTTACCTATGCAGACAGCTTCTCAGCTATTCAGAGGAGGATACGGTTGGTTAAGCATGATCAAAAAGGCATGAACGTGGCAACAGCCATGCAATAATCCAGAGCAGTTAGTGTGCAGGTGTGGCCCTACAGGGAACAATCATGCAAAAGTGATGACTTGTCTGTACTGTTCTCAGTGATGAGGTCAAAGCAAGGTTATGAGCTAAACTGTCCAGAGAGAAAACCATACGGATTGTTCAGATGCAGAGCAGGCAAATGAGGGCAGATCACTGATCTGAAGTCTTTGTACATGCAGTTTGTGAGATGACATGTCATCGTTCTAATGGCTCATAATTCCATCGTCCTAATAGTCCGAAAAATATCCTCTTGGACCAAAGACCATTTGTCCAACAGCCTGGAATCCCCCTTGAGAAATGAGCAAAGCTCGGAAAGACAATTTCTCTCATGACAGTCTCCCAACAGAAGCACATGGCTATTTATTATGCAGAATGAGGTCATCAGACATTGGTGAAGGTATGACCCACCCTACTCTGCGTCTGATTGGCTTAACCTGATATTCTTACCCTAACCAATCTCACTTATCTTGGCTCAACCTAACCAACCCAACCAACCAAGGCAACATGTACGAGCCAGTCAGAGGCAAATTAGGACAAATGGACAATTTCCAGTCCAATAGAACATTTTTCAGATAATTTGGGTTTGGAATTATGAGCAGTCAGAACAACAGGCATGCCCTGTTTGGGAAGGTGCTTTATATGCAGGTCTTTGCACACAATACTACATTCATATAACTATGTTTACTTTATCTGAATAAAACAAACATTATTACTTCTGCCAAGTTATAATGTGTCTTTGATTAGAGCACAGAAAACCATTTCAGACACAGTCTGTAGCCAGAAAGTAGCAGGATCAGTTGCTTTACACCTCATAGTGTCATCTATTGCTGTATTAACGGGATTAGCTGTGCCCATGGTCCATACATCACACCGACACAAATGGGTACTTTGCAGTATGTCAGTGCCGTGCTCCTTTTTGAGGGATAGACAATGAAGATCCCATAGATATCAGTGCAGTTTGACATGTCTTTGGATTTAAGTCTGACACGTTTGTATGCATTTATTTCTTGTTAAACAAAGAGGTTTTTTATAGGACATGGGGAAACATTGCATTGGGGATGATGCTGCCATTGCTTGGAGCCAAAGCTATTTCTCTTCTGTCTTTTTTAGAACATGGCAGGGGGGGCAAATATGAGATCCGCATTTTTGGATTTATTTTTGGTGCAGCCAATTACACAGCAACACAGCATAGCAATGTAAATTTAAACTGCTTTGTTAAAAGTAGAAACTTAAAGACATTTTAGAACTTCCTCTTTGTACGCTGTTGCCATCAAGCTCCTGGGAACAGCGCTGTGCTTTGAAATCAATTTGACATAGTGGCCAAACATAGAATTACAACATTTGGGTCTGCCACATGATGCCATGGGGCCCAGAAAAGACTTTTCCCCCCATAGACTTCCATTATGAAACAAACGCCTATACATCGTTGATAAAATTTTTGAGCATCACAAAATGATTTATTTCACTATCAGGATTAGGATTAGGAGCACTAAACTGGAAGTTAGTCGTTCAGTATGCTTGCTGTACCGGCACCATGATGTGGAAGATCCAGGTATCTTCATGCCGTAGAGGTAGAGCTTTTCTGGCTTCATGCAACACAAAGAAACTTTCATAGGAATGAACAGGGTCCTGCCTCCAACACTGTATCCAGTTCTCTTTAAACAACAATGGTATACAGTGGACACTGTATTGTTTTCCCCCAAAAGGGGGCGTGATGATGAGGGACTGCCATCTGATGCAGCCGTGGCTGTCTCTCATCATCATGCCCCCTTTTGGGGGAAAACAATACAGTGTCCACTGTATACCATTGTTACTCTACAAAAGATTTGTGGTCACATGCTTCCCAGATAACATCAACAAGTGATTGAGTGATTGTATCACACTATGGGCTCTAGTTTCGCAGACCGGGCGAGGCGGGGGCGCAGCGCACCCGCGCTTCGCCAACTTGGTGTGGCCAGGCAGATTTTGTAAGTTTGGCACACTGTGCGCCTGGCGCAGCTACTCCTCTTTCCCACCTCCGTCCCTCCTACCTGCGCAAGTAGGAAAGAGGGAGGAGAGAAGGCGTGGAGTGGGTTTTACACACATCACACCAATCAAATGAGCCCCTCTCCTCGCCCTTAAATGTGCCGCCTGAAGGTGTAATGAGAGTTTACTCAATTCGCCATGGCTCTCTCTTTCTCTCTCGCAGTCTCACTCTGTTTCTTTTCTTTTGACTTTTCTAAGATGACAGATGCTGAATATATACTCCCTATCTGATGCTGTGGCTGTTTGTGGTTGGCTGAGAGGGATGTGAACTCATTAGTTTGCAGCTGTGTTAATCAAATCAGGTTGGGTTTCCATTACGCGTGCCAAACATGCCAAACATGCCAAACGTGCCAAACGGTGCCAATCCCCTTTGACCTGACATCAGATGTGACGGGACAGTCGGTATAGAGATACATTTATGTGCTGATTGCTGATAGTTGCATTGAATAGTGTTTTTTTGGGTATTTATTGCATCGTTAATGTGCCTGATATTCTGGAAACCTGCCTGTGAGGTTTTGGTGATGTGTGCGCACTGTCCGCCCGTCAGCCAAACTTCGGCTTACACCGGCTGCGCTCCACCTGCGCTGACAGTAGACCTGGTTTCAGCTGGCGAGCTTTTAGCACACCTTCGGCGAAGCCTTTTGGCACGAAACTGTCACTGCGCCAAGCTGGATCTGTCGACACCTCCCCCTGCTGCGCCACCACACCCATCTCAGCGCACCTCGGTCTGCCAAACTACCAAACTGAGCGCGCCTCGGGTTGCGCTCCTCGAAACTAGCTCTGCGTGGGGTTCGCCACCCTGCGCCACCCTGCACTGTGCCGGGAAACTAAAGCCCTATGTCTTGATGGCCGTTTACACTTGTACTTAGTGCCATCCAGGTCTAAAAAGGCTCAAAGAGACAAAAACCTTTTCTGAGTTCAGTAATTACAATGTATGACAGGACATCAAACATCTGATGGCGAGGTACATAAACCTAAACTCCATTTAGACTCAATTTTGCATCTCATTACTTTCATTACAATGGATGGCACATTGATTGACAATAGCCTGGGTCCTTGACAACTTTGGCCTTGTCTTTAACCATCAATTTCCTGTCTCCAGGCTTCACATGCAATAAATACACATTCATCAGTGCTACCTTGTATGGATAGCAGTAATTAGTCTTGCAAATGACTGTAGCATGACTGTGCTATGCAATTATCCTAATCAAGTCTGGGGTCTGTTCTTTAGGGAGATGGATATTGGCTGCTTGTGTTCTAATGGCCTTGACATTATGTTAATCATTGAACAAACTATGTAATTTATCTGCAGCTGTGCCGTGATGATCTCTGTATTAAAAAAAATAAAAGCATTATGATAAGTCCTCCCTAATCCTTGTTGTTAGAATTAGCACACACTTATTTGTGAATGCAGAATTGCCTCAAAATTATACATGAGCTTTAGATAATCCTCTCCTGGGCCTGAATTTCATGCTTCAAATGAATCCTCATGAATATTAAAAGCAATGCAAATAAGATGCATGCAACTTGTCGTGCTTTGTGGGTGACTGGAAAGTCAGAGACAAAAATAATTACTTGTTTTTGGATGTGATTTTTCTTTGTTTTTAATTGATATCCTGAATCAGTTATGGTATTGTAATGGGAGACTCTTAATACTCCATGTTTTAGTGAGTGAGAAGACAAGTAACTCCCCTTGAGGAGTTGAGTGTAAAGTATCAGAGTGAAGTGCTGACATCCATTCTACACCCTAAGTGCTATAATTCCATGCTAATGACATGTTTTTGTATTTTGTGTGTATGTCCATGTGCTGCTTTCCATGTTCCTATCTATTAGCTGTGTTGTATTGAGTGTAGTATCATTAGTATTGTCTTTGTGTCCCCCTTCCTCGTTAATCTAGTGGACCTCTATTGATTTAGATGCTCACCCCGACTGACGCCGCCGTCTCCAGTGGATAATTTATGCAACAGACACATAAAGGAGACTTGGCGTAGAAGAAGTGCAAAATGCTTGCTGCAGCACAAAGTTAAGATGTACATCACACCCAGCTTGTCAGTTGTGATGATGACTTTATTAAGAGGGTTACTCTACATCTGTCAACAGGAGATTTAATGTTGTGTCCATTCTAGCACAGAACTATGGAGTTACAGTAGTGCCATAAAGAGAAGAATAAATCTGGAAAGAATAAGAAAACAAATTTGAAAATAGAAAGAGAAATCAATTAAAGAATTAATAAGCAGTTTTACATAATGTTTAAATATTAAGACAAATGAGCAGTTCCATATTTTTTACAATCACTTGTATATTTTTCTCTGTGTTAAAAATATAAATATATTTTTGCATTTTCAATTTTTAGTTTTTTTCTGGATATTTATTTTTATAATAATTTTGATAAGTCATTTATTTATTTAGCTGACAAAATAAACCAGATCATATCTTTGAATGCAAAAGGACCAAGCTGTCAACCAACTGGCTTTGGACGGGCCTTCCTGCCCAGGCTGAGGAGTCCGTTCCCATGCACAGACATCCTGCTTTGGTGGTAGATTTTTAGCCCAGACAACAGGAAGTAGACATGACACAGACTTGGAAGCTGCTGACAGGCTGGATGCCTTATGTTCACCAGGAACTTTATAAGGCAGTCCAATAGACCTTTTCTACTGCATGCCATGATATGCCACAACAAAATTCTGTTTAACTCTACGAGGCAATAACAGCCTGTTGTCATTCCCAACGCATCAAATACCGCCACTTTTTCAATATATTTAGACGTCTACTGGCAGTGGCAATATTTAACAGGTTGAGATGAGACTACCCCCCCACATCCACCTAACCAAAGAAAAAAAAGTCATTTAAATAAACAAAATATTTTTTCACTGCTAGTTTCAGTTTTAGTCTTAGTTTTTGTTAACTTTAACAACCCTGCTTTCGGCCCCAAATCTAAAGAGCCCTATAGACCATATTGTTAGTCAGGATTGTTAGTCAGACGATGATTGGTCAGTGGTAGCGGAGCACAAATCATAAATCTCAGTGACTGCAAGACTTAATCACCATTTTTACAAGATAAATTCTGAAGGGAAGAGTAACATAGAGAAAAAAAAATTGTTGTTTTGAGTGAAATATACCCCCCATATAAATGCCACCCTCCTCCCAAGGCATCTGTTTCCACCCTGCCTCTTATCTTCT
Organism: Epinephelus fuscoguttatus; assembly: GCF_011397635.1. NCBI lineage: Eukaryota > Metazoa > Chordata > Actinopteri > Perciformes > Serranidae > Epinephelus > Epinephelus fuscoguttatus. The sequence continues at coordinate 9,660,451 of NC_064771.1, forward strand.
GCTATCAGACTCTGTGAGGCCTACGCTGCTGTAAATAATCACTGCTTCTAGGGTACCTCCTTCCTCTCTTTGATTAGATATATGTTGATGTTTGGAGTCGAGAGGGCCTTAGAGCTTATCTTGAAAGAAAAAAACAAACAGCAATTCTCTTTGGAGATTGTTAGAGTCCTTATGCTTTAACACCAAGGATCAGATCAGAATGCAAAAGTAGCTCATTTTTCTGAACTTATTGTGAAGAACTCCCACATTTCCACAGTCCTGGTAACTGTAATTGGCTTGCCCTCCAGCTATAACAATAAAGCTCACTCTGAAAATGTGAGGAGTCCTTAAGTTATTATAGCAAAGCAGTGAAGGGTATCATAAAATATTTCAAAACCGCCCTTTTTATTGTGCAGAGGAAGTACTTTTCTCTCAGCTGTTTGCTTTTTTGTGAGTCAACATTGCACATCACCAAAACTCCCCTTCTTAAAGTCAATAATGATCCACTACTGAGCAACATTATTATTCATTTAGAGTCATACTTGTGTCCACTAGATGAATCTAAGTATGATATTCACACTCATTTTCAGCTCTGTTTTTGGTCTCCACCAATTCTTGAGAAAAGTATTTAATGTACAGTAGTGTACAGTGGATTTCCAGAACTTTTTTTTTGGTGCAAACAGCTGCCAGCCATGCATGCTGGAAATGAGGATTATCAAACAGTAAAGTTGAAGGCCGACAAACCAACACAGTGACCTCAAAGATGCTTTGACAGCTCTGTGGAATTACAGAGACTGATAATTCTCCGAGGGTTTGGTGAGGCCTTTCTAATAAGTCCTCCATCCCATATGACTGCAAACGTTGTTTATTCTTACACTTTAATACGATCCACAGGGGTGGTGGAGGACAAAGTAGCTCACATATAACCGTTATCATGTGTTTTTAACATGTTAATGTCTTCAGATGGTCATTTGTGAGATTGCACCAATACTATGTGGTTAGGTTTAGGCAAAAAAACCCAACTTGGCCAGGTTTAAATAAAAGGTTTGTCTTGTCTCTCTTCTCCTGGGTCAAAGTCCTGTGTTGGTTTGACATATCCACCTCCCCTTCCTTCCAACCTACACAGACTTGGTCGCTCTTCATGCTACACCATCTGACTTGCTCCTTTGCTCCCATCATAATTACTACAAGAACTAGACAGCACCCCAGAACAGTTCACCAAACATTCTTATACTCCTCCTTAGACAGACATCCTATCTTACTTTCTGTGTGTGTGTGTGTGTGTGTGTGTGTGTGTGTGTGTGTGTGTGTGTGCGTGTGTGTGTGTGCGTGTGAATTGTTTTGGAACATTCTGTTCTTATGATCTTGCCCCATTGAAGGTTGTTTAATCTAAGTACATATTCTGCTTTTGATCTGACCTTCACTGTCATTCTGCTCCCAATCTGACCTTAACTGGGTCTTTTTAGCCACAACATGTGTATATATGCATAGTATTTTATTTTGAAATAAAATATAAACAATTCAATAAAAATGAAAATACAGTAGAAAAAAAAATTATGATACGATAGATACCATACGATACCATACGATACAATACAAAGCCTCATGAAGTGATACGTTTTACTCTCCCCTTAGGGAAATTCGTCTTGGGCTCAGAAGCTGCCCGAGTATTGCTGCTTTACAATAACAGTACAGAGGAAATAAAAAGCATACACCAATAAAAACATAAAAACACATACTACACATAACAGTTTTGCACAACAGCCATTCATGTATCACATATAACACCAGAGCACCATAACCAAAGCACAACACAATCCCTAAAGTGTCAAGCAACATTATTTAAAATCTTAACTGAGGTTGGCAAAAATAAATTCCTGAAACGATTCAGTTTAAATATGGGCATCCTGTATCGTGTAATCTGCCTGAGGGTACAAGCTCAATACTTAGCATGGAGAATGTTTGAAATATAACAAAGGTTCATTATTTCCAAAGTATAACAAACATCAGTTGCTCTATTTGCCAGTGTATTAGGTACACCTAACCATTACTAATGCAGCTTAATACAACAGACCTGTAATAGTTCCCACTTTCATGCAGGTCTGTTTTAAAGAGGTATTTATTAAACTTTTTTTTTTTTCAATTTGGCTGTGGTGCAGCTGAATTGTACTGTATTATAGTGGGGTGTTTCTTATATGTTGTCTATTATTATTATTATCCACATTTAATTTCTTTTTTTTTTTTACCATATGAACAGTGCTGCTGTGTTAATCATTGTTAAAGCTAACATGTCTTTTTTTTCTCAATGCATTGTTATAGTGGTGTATTACACACATAAACAGTTTGTCATTATGAACACACAAGTCTTCATGACAACTGCCTCCGATGTCTCCCCCAAAGGTGAAATTAAAATTATGGCCTTGAGGAGCTGCATTACACTGCCGCTGTTTTACATGATGTACCCTTGTGTGTGCATTCTGATGATGTATGCTAATACTGACAGACTACTTGAGAACTCATCATACATATTATCAAGACATTGTCAATCTACTGCACCATCCCCTCTCTCTTTCTTTCCCTCCACTGTTTGAATTAATCTCAGAAAAATGTTACATTTTCTGAGCACAAAATTGATGAGCTCCTCGGGCACTACAGCCCTCCAGACTGCAATTAAAATGTCTACTTGTTTCTTTACTCTGGTATAAAAAGATTGAATAATATTCAGACGGTCCAATGTTGTGTCTGCTGTTGAAAGTGACTGATGCACATTTGATTGATGTACACCATCTCTATCCAAGTGGGTATAATCAGATCTGTGGAAAGCAGACTGTAATTAGTTGTTTTCTATGCTGACAGGCTCCATCTTGTTACTGCATGTGTATGTGTGCATGTATATGTCAGAGAAAGACAGAGAATGTATTGGGTTTAAAATCAGTGTGGATGAGGTAGAAGTCCGGACATGTTGTGGCATGAGAGATGTAACCTTTCAACCAACCTGTCCTTAACTGAAAATACACATGAGGGATCATATGCAGTACATCCCATACTCTATTCTTCCTAAGACTTGTCTGCAGAAAATGAAAAACACAATAGGATCAAAGAATTGAGATTTGGCTCAGTGGTTAACCTACAGTACCTCTTACATTTTACAATGAAAGTACTGTCACATCTGGGTCATGGCCTATAGATAACTATTGTAGCTCTGTATCATCTAAAATGATAGACAAGTTATTTATCTACATTTGGTGTTGCCTTGTGTTTGCCAGTTGACCCAACATGTTAAGGTAGGTAGAATAATATCTCAAAAAATGTTACCTTGCCTCAGTGGTTTCTAAAAAAGTTGGTTTCTAAAGAAAATTGTATGGTAGTCAAGGGCAAGAGAAAAATAATTGTTTGGTTCTGCTTTAATTGTGCCATGAATTACACATGATGTTTGTCAATTGGATGGCACGGCACAGCATTTGGGTTACAGGTTCTGGGCTCAGTTCGGTCATGTTGCATTTGTATGTTCTACCCGTGCTAGCAAGGGTTTTCTCTGGGTGCTCAAGCTAAAGACATTCAAGTTAGGTTAATTGATGACTCTAAATTGCCTTTAGCTTTGAATTTGTGCCTGAATGGTTAGTCTGAGTGGGCGGAAGTTCGCTGCATAGATCAGCCTCTCATTGGGCGGAACAAGCCACCCGCTGAAGTCCCGCCCTACCGCCTCCAGTTGCAGTTTTCAACACGTCCTTTACTAACTTTTGCGGTGTTTGATTTTGCGCGGATGTAGCCATTTTTTTGCCATGGTTCGCATCCTGTAGGCGATATTTTTGTGGGCGTGTTACACCAAAACCTGTTTCCCCCGGCAATATTTTTGCAAGCGCACCGTTGCTGTGGCACCGCCCAGAACGATTGTGATTGGCTGAAAGAAATACAAGCAGCCGGGGCGTTTTTTCTGGTGAGCGAGACTACTGAATGGTTGACTCTCTCGAAGTGTCAGCCTTGTGATAGTAATAAAATATGTTGTCGAATTTTTAGAGCTGATGATTTAACAGCTGAAGGAGACCTCAGGAGACTTTGATGGAGCACACACAGTATTTAATGCAGACACGATTGAGGTGAATCACAGCTCAACATACAGAGTGTAACACTGTGTGTGCGTCAAGAGATTCTGAGGGTGTCCTTGCCCAGTTCTTGCATACTGCGACATTACTGCGACCCTACTTTCTCACCACTGACTACCGCACATATTTCTTCCGAAATAAGGTCCAATGTGGAACACCAGAAGGGGAGGGACTCTCTATATCTGCTCTTGCACAGCATTATTGATAACCTTTTTTTAAGTAAGTAAGTAAGTAAACTTTTATTTATATAGCACCCTTCATAGTACGCGTACACAGAGTGCTTAACAGTAGAAACGATAAAACCACAGTTCAATCAGTCACAATAAACGTGCAACTGAAACATTCAAGAAAACATACACTCATGGCATATGGCAATGCAAGGTCAGTGCATGTAGAAGCATGTAATAAAATACATAAATAAAAATAAAAATAGAACATGATCACATGGCACTGCAAAGCCAGAGGAAATAAGGTAGGCAAGCTGAGAGAAAAACAGAAAGCGGCAGATAAAACAGTGGATATGGCCTACCACTCAAAAGCTAGTCTGTACAGGTGAGTCTTTAACTGACCCTTGAAACTATTTACTGACAGGGCAGATCTCAGACCCAGGGGGAGCGCATTCCAAAGCCTAGGGACTACTGCCCCAAAGGACTGGTCCCCCTTTGTCTTTAGCTGGGTCTGAGGCACTGACAGGAGGCCCTGGTCAAATGATCTCAGGGACCGGCTGGGGGTGTGGTGGTGAAGGAGGTCGCAGATGTAACTGGGGGCTTGGCCGTGAATGGCTTTGAAAGTGAGCAGCAACACCTTGTACTGGATTCTGAACAGGACGGGTAGCCAGTGCAGGGAGGCGAGTATGGGTGTAATATGGCAAGACTTTTTTGACCTAGTAAGTAATCTGGCAGCTGCATTCTGTACTAGTTGAAGGCGGTCGATGGATGGCTGATTGAGACATGTGAACAGTGAATTGCAGTAGTCGAGCCTGGATGATATAAATGCATGGACTGACATTTCGAGTTCTGAGTGAGACACAATGGAGCGGAGTTTAGCAATGTTTCTCAGATGGTAAAATCAATTGCGACACAGAGACTTCACATGTTTCTCTAGGTGCATTGACTGGTCGAATTGAACCCCAAGATTCCTTATAATCATGTGGACGTTGTTTTTGAGGGGCCCCAGATGTTCTTGTACCCTGGCTGTGACACTGTCAGAGGCAATGACTAGGACCTCGGTCTTCGCGGCATTTAATTGCAGGAGGTTGTTGGCCATCCAGCTCTCAATGGCCGCCAGGCACTCAAGGAGAGTGCTGAGACTCTACATGTTTTCTGGTTTGAATGAGAAATGGAGCTGAATGTCATCTGCATAACAGTGATGGGAGATGCCTGGGAACTTACTGATGATGTGACAGTGGGGAAGCATGTTTTTTATGGTTATGTGTAGGCTCTCACTCGGTTAAGGTTAGAGAAAGGACACAGTCTTGGTTTAAAACAAAAAAAAGTCCACAGCTGGACTTGATACGCGAGACAGGAATTGCCTACAATCCACCCAGATCACTTCCAAATCCTTATGACTTTTCTGCAGTATATAAATGTAGCACTTCATTCATTCAAAAATTGTCTGTAAACATAATGCAGGCAGTGATTACATTTGTCACTGTAACATTATTAGGATAAAGTAGTACCATAAGTAAAGTAGTACCATATAAACTCAATTTGTAGGAGACATGGCTGGGGTGTCACAGCCTGAGCACATTTCAATATCACAGCAGCAAGATAAAAACTGACAGCTGGTGATATAAAAAAAAGGAGAACACTTTTCAGCTGGTTTTTAAGGACTCTATAATCTGTCACTGCATGCAAAACAGCAGCACTCAGTATTAAAATTAAGCACAACCCAGTGTACATAAACAAAACAAGACTGAGTTGTAGACTGTGGAATATAGCAATGATGCCCTGTAAGGCTGCAGGAAGACAACCAGGGAAAATGTCCTCTGGAGTAATTTACATTAGTATGTCTTGGGAGTTGCAAATTATGAATGGTCAAATCAAGGATTTTTGTTTTAACATTTACAAGCAAAACTAACATTTTCAGCTGTTGTGTAATTAACATTGTTTGTATGGTTCTCTGCTTGTCTCAGGTTAAGTGTCAAACTCCCAGCACACCACCCTCTAACAATATGTTTCACATTTGGGAGTGTAGGATGCCACATCATGGCTTTACGCAACTGGCAACAATCCTCTCTACTGACTTTTGGATTTCCAACCCAGGATTACTCAGGTATGTGAATATGTGTTTTCACTCTGTGATGGCAGTGGAGGCTGTGTGTAGCAGATGTTATGTTTGTTGGCCTTTCCCAGCTCAGTTGTATCCCTCCCTGCCTGAGGCTGATTGCCTGCAGTCTGCTATATCAATGTGATCAGCTGGGCTCAACTCACAGCAAACAAGGCTGGTTAATTGATTGGGGACTAATTAACACCATGATCTGCCATTGAGGGATGCGACCTTTCGACACTGTGTTTCCAGAGGAATTGTGAGGGTCAGATATGCTCAAACGCAGTCAGCTGTACCATAGCAGCTAAAGGTGAATTGCTATCATTATCCACCACCAAGGTTGCTTTTGATCCTTGTGTACCTGTGGGCTGATCATAGATGTTTACCTGTCTGATGCAGGGAAGACTGCTTCTAATGAGATGCTTCTATAAAGACTGATAAACTGTGGCCTCGCTGGCGACCTCAACCCTGAGTGGTGCATATAAAATGAAGCATACAGTAATGACTGACACACCTGTGGGAACACCAGAGTACATTAGTCACCTTTAGGCTGTTGGTGGGAAGTATTCTTTGATCTTGGTTATCCTGACATTATGAGTTAATTATCTCCACATGTCAGGACATTAAAAGACATGAGGAAATAATAGTTTCCTTGACATTACAAGACTTCTTTATCTTGACAAATCCATCTTATACTTTTCATTTTCTGGTTTAATTTAGTCATGATATGTATCATAATAAGTACCAATGAAGATACAACACATTTTCCTCTCCCTATTGGAAACCAGCAGCAGGCTTTAAATCTGATAATGGTGCCAGATCCTCTGACCGATCTGCCTTACAACCCGTAATTAACTTTATATGGAGTTGGCATTTTCCTTTAATCAATTTGTGCCCAAACTTTCTGCTGCCTCAGGCTATACTTTGTTTTCTGAACTTTGTTTTTAAAAGTCACTCACTCAGAATGTAATGGAAAGAGTCCTGCATGATGTTGACAACCCCCTTGCAAAGCACAGGAAGCAGTAATTGAGCGCTCACATACCTGGGTGATAAAGGATGTAAACTTTGAAAACATATGGTAGTTCAACAATTAAGGTCACAAGGTCAAGGTCACATTTATTTCTATAGCACATTTAAAAAGACAGAAGTCACCAAAGTGCTTTACAAGAACACTGTGAAAATTACAATACCACATAAATAGAATGATAAATACCAAAATATAAAAACAGATACAAAATACAAAAAAACCCCCAGAAACAAATATAAAAACAGTTAGAACAGTTAGAAACAACATCAATTACACATTAAAAAAAAAAAAAAAAAACCTGAGACAGAGCATACGTATATTGCACAGAGTCAAGTCTGGCTCACAACGGGTTCAAAAGCTAACGAGAAAAGGTGAGTTTTTAACGATGATTTAAATCTTCCCAGGGATTCTGCATGTCTAACATGCAATGGCAAGCTATTCCAGAGCTTGGGAGCAGCCACTGAAAATGCTCAGTCGCCTTTAGTTTTAAGCCTTGACCTGTGCACTTCAAGCAGCAGATCACCTGAAGACCTAAGGGCTCTGACTGGATTGTGAGTTTTTAACAGCTCCACCAGATACTGAGGGGCCAATCCATGTAAGATTTTAAAAACAAACAACAGAATTTTGAAATGTATTCTAAAATGAACAGGAAGCCAGTGTAAGGACATCAGAACAGGTGTAATATGGTCCCGCTTCTTGATGCCAGTCAGGAGGCGAGCCGCTGCATTTTGGACTAGCTGCAGGCGACAAAGGGAGCACTGATCTAAACCAACATAAAGAGAATTACAGTAATCAAGTCAAAACAATTAAAATGCAAACAAAAAACTAGGCCACTAAAAACTAATTTTAATGCCACATGAAGTATGTTTAATTAACAGTGAAGGGAATTTCAATCTAAATTAAATAGTTACAGTTCTTGAACCCTTCTAATGGGCAAATTCACAAAGAATGGATTGCAGCCATCATCCCCACATCTCAAGGTCTAATGATATTGCACTAAAGGTATTACACTACAAAGATGCCCAGAAAGTTCTGCAAATTGCCCTTTTTTGCATCTAATTGCAGTTATCTATGTGGCAAAGTATAAATGTTGCCTTTACTCCAATAACACAGTAGGCAAAAACAATGACACAGAGAGAAAAGGAAATTCAATTTTCAGACTGCAAACAACAGGTCCTGACCGCCAGGGTGCAGAGGCACTCTTTGAAACTTCAGGCAGTCTGGGCATGACACCTCTAATAAATGTGCTTTAGTTACCATCGATATATTGTGGCAAATGTTATTGCATTCACATAAGATTAAATGCTTGATGGACATTTAGAGGTTACTTTATATTTGACCAGAAATATGTGGAACTCTACCAGTCATACATTAGGCCTATTAATTATTTCAGTGAAGAAACAATGCTATTTTCACCACCAGGGAAATCTGATGATTTTTTTTGTGGCCAAACTGGCCAAAAGTTTTTATCTTCTACATAAGAGATATTTTCCCCTTGCGTAGGCGATACACAGCGAAAAGGTTCCGCATAATGAAGCACTTAGTACACAGTACAAAGGGCATTTAAAACTCAGCCCACTGCAGCATACATAATAGGTTTTACCTTCTCCGTTAACTAACTACAAATGTCCAATGTAAAACATAATTCAGCAGGATTCTATTTCATATGCACAATATTTGCCCACCTGCAATGTCTGGGTTCTTATGTGTGCTGATAATGCAGTTTCCTCAATGAGAAAGCAAGAGAAAAAGAGATTAATTCATGTTTTTTTTTTTTTTTCTCCACTAACTTACTGATACACCACCACCATACCACTCTGATAAGCCCTACTGAACCCATTTCAAATACAGGCCAACAGGCTTTTACACAGTTATCATTGCAGCACTTATACAGTAGCAACAACAGTCTGATTAATTGTGGATGGGTTGCATGTGGGTGAAATAATACATAAGTCATGAGAAAAATATTAATAATATTCTGTAATATGTGAACATAGCAGAGAGAGATATTATCTCCTACATACATCCTGTACACAGGAGACAATATCTCGCTTTGGTTGCCTGCAAAAATTTTATTTTCACTTTGCCCGTCAGTGCTTCTGTAGCTGTGTACCCCTGCATAATCTTTGAATAAATTTAGTGTACTCTGTCATGCCTATGATGAAGTTCTTTTATATATGTGAGGAGTGCTGATTTACAAATAGCATAATGCTGATAAAGTGTCAGGTCTACAGTTTGTTACTAATGACAGTTAATGCAAGGAACAGTAGGTAAGTGGAAATACTGCAGGGCAATTTATTAAATTACACATATTAATCACTTAAATGGCACAACTTGTTTTATGATTAGTGAGGCAAAAATGGAGGTCAAAACATAAAGAATTATGCCTTAATATCTTCTTAATGGAAAAGTTACTTTCAAAATGGCCACCAAGGGACAGATCAGAGGTGAAGTGAAATTAGCAACTGGAACCCAAAACACACTGTTTTCATACATACATTAAGGCTTTAATGACCAATATTCACAGTAAAAATTTGAATAGAGGCTGTAAAAGCCTGTTTGGGTGAACAGCACTGGCCAAAATGATAGCAAAGCAGAGGGAATATTTGGTAACACTTTACTTGAAGGTATCTACATAAGGGTGACATGACACTGTCATAACTATGACATGACACTGTCATGAACTTGTCACAAACATTATGTACATGTCATAAATGTTTATAACTGCTGACATTAAGTGTCATTCTGTTTTTGTAATGACAAGTTGACATTGTTTGGGTTGTCTTGATTATGACAACTTGACATTAATCAAAGTGACATTACCAGAGGATGTCTTTGTCATGACAAGTTGACATTAAATTTGTTTGGGACATCCTTATTATGACAAGTTGACATTAACCAGGATGACATTACCAGAAGATGTCTTTGTATCAATCATTATGTCAACTTGTCATAAACACAAAAAGAGGTGCATTTCTTGTTAATGTCAAGTTGTCATGACAAAGACAACTTCTGGTAATGTCATCCTGGTTAATGTCAAGTTGTCATAATCAAGACAACCCAAACAATGTCAACTTGTCATTACAAAAACAGAATGACACTTAATGACAGCAGTCATAAACGTTTATGACAGGTTCACGACCATGTCATGTCATAGTTATGACAGTGTCATGTAACTCTTATGTAGATACCTTCAAGAAAAGTGTTACCGAATATTTGAACAAGGTTTGGAGTGATTCCATAAAAATATGCGCATGTAAAAACTTCTAACCTCAAACATGACATATCCATGCATAGTCAGTCCAATCAGATGTAAGAGAATGAGGTCAGAAGATGATGTTCCAAATCCCCCACCTTTCTTACTTTCTCCTCAGTGCTGATGGAGATTGTGTTCAGGCATTAGGAACAGGAAGCTAATGTTTTTGTGCAACTGTGGCCAAAAATAGCATGGCCATTTTCCTTCAATCCTCTCTCAATTTCCTGTTCCAGAGTGCATCTGCTGAGTGAGTGATGAAGCAGGTAATTGCAGGTCAACGTGTGTTACGGTGAAATGGTTCCTTGTGGTGGAATCAGTTCTGACAGCAGGAAATGACATAGTGTTGAAGAAACAGACGCATAATCTCAACTTTGTGTCAGCATGTTAAACTTTTCACTGTTGGTGACCTAAAAACGCCCTGCATTACTAATATGACTGTTTCAAATGCTAGTCGTACTTGATTAAAAAAATTAAGATGATGCACTATAGTACAAATTCTATCTTCATATCTCCATATAACATTTTCTGACAGAAGTGGCTCAAGTGTCTTGTACTTCTGCAAATGTCTTCTCCTTCACAGTTAATGTGATGACACATTAACAAGAGCAAGCCTTTGTCATGGTCAGCTAAACTTCTAACATGGTATAAGTAAGATAAGATGGTTCTCTAATGTATTTACGGCTTGTTAATCCTCTTTAGGCTTAGTGTACCATAGTAGTTAAAACATTAGTGAGCCGGTTAAATATGACAGCCTAATATTTGATAGCTCTGATTTTACATCAGCTAGCCTAGTGTGTAAAATATTTGAGTGATTTTTGGTAATTGCTACCATGACTTTATAGTAAGGCACAGTGATGGACTTTTTCCCCTGGGAACCTGTAGGTCAGGGGTTTTAGCTGCTGATTTAAGGCTCTCATGCATGGGAGTCTTTCCTGACTTTCAGACATTAGTGCCATTGCTAATTACAGTTTTTCCTCAGTTGCTAAGACACGCTTCATGACACTGGGATCCACTTGGTCTTCAACGTCACCTTCTTAGCAAATTAGCACATTTTTCACACACTTTTACGAAACAGATATCACAGATCTTATAGAAAGACCCCAAACTCTCTTTGATTAACTGTTAAACAAAAGAAAAACATCTTTTCACAGCTGATAGAAATTATTTGCATGATTTTGAACCTCTAATACACCTGTAGGAAACTCTTTTGCACAACTCTTCAACCAGTAGTCAGTCCATATGTATATTTAAGATTATACTTCGATGTTGCTATTTGCAAGCATGGATCAAAGAGGAAAAACACATGTATGGAGAGGAAGAGACCATTATCCAGCATTTCTGAGTTTGAAAAGTATGAAAACAAGACTAGGTCAAAACCTATATGGCTGCAGTGGCCGAGCTAAAAGAAGAATGACATGGAAAATCTAATCATGCACAATAAAAGTTTGTTTCAGTTCAATCAGCCAACCATATAACTGTGCAGAGGAAAGTGTGCCTTTTAAAGGATAACTTCGGTATTTTTCAACCTGGGCCCTATTTCCCCATGTGTATGTGTGCGTAAGATTCATAGGTACAACTCGTTCTAAAATTGGTTCAGTATTGAGGGAGGCGGATGCATCTGGCAGCCGCGAGGTAGATATGGGGGCAAATGCGTCCCATATAAGTTTGCGCAATAAAAGCGCTTTTTTCCGCCACTGATCGGTTCAGATCGCCAGTGCTATCTCTGTAAATAGCATAGTAAACGTTTCCCTTACCTCTGGGCTGCGTGTGACGTCATCTCGTGAGAGCTTTGCTCCACTGTGTCTGTAGCTCTCTCTACTCGTGGGACAGCCGTTTTCTTGAGGAAGAGGTGTTTCGGGATTGGATGTCTTCTCTTCTTCAGCTGGCAGTAGTCATCTTGGGAGAAGTGAGCACTGCAGACCCGATGGTCTGCAAGACACAGTGTCTGGACAGGAGTGTTAGCATCCATTTGTAGCACAACTAGCCACAACTTCAGCATCTCGCTGTCCGACAAAGGCAGCCTATGAAAGCTGTACGGGGTGTTGCGCGACATCCTGTTCTTGCAATACAGATAAGCACAAACGCGAACCGTTGTTTTCAATCGATGCAGTAAAACTCTCAGCTGTACTCCGGGACAACCAGCGCCACTTGGAGCGGCGCTCTGCATGGCTCCTGTTTTTTCTTTAGCTCGTTTCGCGGCTCCAGCTGCATCCACCTCCCTCAATACTGAACCAATTTTAGAACAAGTTGTACCTATGAATCATACACACACATACACATGGGGAAATAGGGCCCAGGTTGAAAAATACCGAAGTTATCCTTTAATAATCAGGACACCAAATCACGGAATGTCACCCAAACTTCAGCCATTCCTCCAACACAATGGATGTGACTAGAATTTCATCTGTGAAGCTCTGACCATTGAAAGTGTGTTTTTGTAGTTGCTGTTAAGGGAGTTTTTACTTATCGGCTGTGAGGATCAAGTGACAGAGTGATGTTGTATGCTGTAAAGCCCTCTAAGGTAAATTGTGATTTGTGATATTGGACTTTATACACAAAATTGAATTGAACTGTAAAAACAATGGGCCTCATGTCAGAACATTTTTATATTCTTTTTCCCTTAGAGACTTATTCACTAGTGTTCCAAGTGGGATTCTTCAAACCCTCTTTATGGCAAAAACTTACCGTTAATTGCTTGTTTGCCACCTGTTCAAGAGGAGGTGTGCATCTGCGGGGTTTCATTTACATAATCGACACCCTAACTTGCTACATAAAGGTTAGACAAGTTTCATTTACAAAAATTGTTACCCAAAACAAAAAAGAGGAAGTTCACAATAATTTGTAAATATGAAAAATTGTTGAATGCTGCGAGTTCGCTTGAATCACTTGTAAGTAACGCTAACCAAAAAAAAAAAAATGTGTTCATACCAATAATTTTCCCACGAGGCCCACTGTTGTTCAACATCCGGATATCATCATTGTTGCTTCTTTGGTGCCCTGCGATAGTCTGGCCACCTGTCCAGAGTGTACCCCGCCTGCTGACACTGGGCAAGAGGCGGGGTACACCCTGGACAGGCCCTCCGTGACCCTCAACAGGATAAGCACTTATGGAAAATTAATGAATGAATCAATCAATAATTCTTTGGTAGAAAGTAGTTCCAATCAAAAAACAACATCAGCTATTAAATTCAGTAAGTATAGTAGAGTAGTCTAAAATCCACTTGACCTTGAAGCCATGTTTGTCTTTAGCAGGAGTCAGTAACCTTTACTACTAAAAGAGCCATTAGTGGCAAAAAAAAACCAAACATCTGCCGCAAACATATTTGAATAATGGTAACAGCGTAGTCCAAATTAGCCCTCTGACATTGTTATTTTCCTCCAAGATTTTCCCTTTTGTGGATTTGGGATCCATAGTCCAAAGACTGTGGATCCCAGGAAGACTAGCAACCACTTTGTGGAAGCTAATGGGGATCCTAGGGATCCTAGCCTTGCTAGAGGGACTCCAGGCTAGCCACAGCTACTGAAGTTCAGCGAAATTTAGAAGAAAAAGCACCAGGTTGTTCACGTATGACACACATTACAGTTGATGAAATGTTAAAACAGTTTTTAATTCGATGTATTGATGTATGTCGCAGGGGGCTGGAGCCTGTCCCAGCTGACATTAGGCTGACGCACCTATGACCAATGACCACCTATTCACACCTTTGGCCAATTTAGTCACCAATTAACCTATCCCCAACCTGCATGTCTTTGGACTGTGGAAGGAAGCCCGAGAACCTGGAGAAAACCCACGCTGACATGGGAAGAACATGCAAACTCCTTCCACCCTGGGTTCAAACCAGGAACCTCTTGCTGTGAGGTGACAGCGTTAACACCATACCACCATGCCGCCTCAGTTGACAACATATCAAAAAAGATCATTTTCAAGATGTTGGAAAGCTGATTTAAATCAGCTCAGCACAAATATAGCTGCTTTTGCAGCAGCCCTCAGTGCAGCCAGAAAAGAGACAAACAGCTCCTCCAGCTTGGCCTCTCAATAGTGGAAATTGGGGTCTTGAACCGAGGTCCTTCCTGTCACTGTCTTCTTAATTTTCTCCTCTCGTCTCTGACCTCCAGAAGATACCAAAGACACCAGCACATATCTTCCAGCCATGACCACACTGAAGCTGTTAAAGGTCGATGAAGAGTTCAACTCTCATCCTTTTAAAAATAACTAGAATAATCACAGTCAGGGACATGGGACAAATTAACATGCAATTATATGAATGTGACAATGAATATACGTATGTCAGATGAGAGAAGACCATGATGACCTCTCCAGCACACAGATAATACCAGCTAATACCGTAGCAAGGCGACGGATTAAGTTGCTAATTGCTATGTAGGCTGAGCATTCATTACCATTGTGTGTGTATGTGTGTGTGTGTAAAGGAAATAGAGCTGAATGAAAGTTTCTATGATTGCATGCTGCCTGTGCACACAGTGGCACAATAAACTGTACATTTAAAGGTGAAATTACATCACGTTTAGTTTGTTCTAGCTGAAATGATATCTGACATGATTTGACAGAGCGTCTGCCTTCTACTTCACAGCCATTAATTCATTTGTACCACTCTGACATATCAAAAGTTTGACATGCTGTTCTCTTTGACAGCCTGCCAGATTAATTCACACTGAAAATACTGATCAGATTTTGACACATTACACTGTATTTTAATTGATCATTGGCTACAGTACCCATGCTCTCTCAACCATTTGTAAATCAAAGCAAATCATTTAGGGATTTGATTTGATTGCTTTAAATTGGGTGTGACTAAGTAAGCATGGAGTCTCTGGAGAACTACAACAATCTGGAAAGAGATATTACTCCCTCTACAGTCATCTCCACCCACTCCTGCATTACTTTTGTTGTAAGATTAGGATGCAGGGGTGAATTAATTATTTATGATTCAGATACACTTTAGAATGCATTTAAATATTTTTGATAACTATCTCCAAACACTTACCAAGTGATACTGTTTTGCTTGCTACTACAACCCACAAGCTAACAAAGTCAAGTGCTGTTTTAAGATAGCTGGTTTTCCCATGACATTTTATCAGATAAGTTTACAGTTTGAGTGTAGGATGAGTCATCGTTATGGTTATGACTGTAATCATAAACCCAGCCACCAGACTTGCTAGTGATCTCCCCTCCCCCAAGTCTGGCTCCAGAGGGGGCCCTGGTGTCCCAATACCTGGTGAGGTACTCTATTTCCGAATGTGCTGTTTCATCAAAGTCTTCTGGAACCGCTCTTAGTCTGGCCCCTCCCCTAATTCCGTTTGTTATATTCATGGACAGGATCTCAAGGTGCAGCCGGGGGGAGGAAGGGGTCCCGTTTGGTGACTGATGATTGCATCATTGCTTCTTGCAGATGATGTGGTCAGTACCTCCAAATCAGAGGCCATGGTGCTCTGCCAGATAAGGGACGCTATAAGATAAGATAAGCTGGACTGTCCCCTCTGGGTTGGGAGAGAGTTAGTGCCCCAAATGAGGAAGGGTCTTCTTCACGAGTGAGGGTAGAACGGAGCGTGGATGGATCTGCGGTTTGGCGCAACGTCTACAATGATGTGGGCACTGCGCCAGACTGTCGTGGTGAAGAGAGACCTGAGCCAGAAGGCAGAGCTTTTGATGTACTAGTCCATCTACTTCCCACCCCTCACCTATGGTCGTGAGCTCTGGGTAGTGACTGTAAGAATGAGGTTGTGAGTACAAGCAGCCAAAATGAGTTTTCTCATTCTCAAGATTGTCAAATACTAACACCTTGTCTCATTTTTCAGCATGATACCGACACCGAAGGCACCCTTTGCTGTCCCTATGAGATGCACAGGGCTTTCAAGTAATTTTGATGGAAACCTATGTGCTGCAATATTTGACACTCAGAGCAACTGACATAGTGTAAAGATTGAGAAATCCTTTCAAGGTAGTGTTAGTGTCACTTGCATTTCACAACTTTAACCATGAGTTTTACCCAGAGGACACCTGTGTGTCACATACTGACTTCAAGACACCTAAAGCCTAGTTCACATTACATGACTTTCACCGCGATTTTGACGTCGCAAAGGATCTGGAGAGCCACCTTGGGTCGGAGATGAGTCAGCAGATAGTCTGCCACGACGAGTCCTCATGTGTGAACAAGCCTACGAGCAAGTCGCCCCCTCTTCTGTGACTGGGACTGGATATCTGGCATGCTAGGAAACTGGAGAAGTCTGACACGACTGACAAAGAGCATCAGCCAATGAGAGGCGGGATACGTCCCACATCAGCACGCAGGAGGATGGAAGAAATTTGAGGAGGACAAGCCGCAGGGTTGCCACTTGCCAGGTCCGCTTATTAGCTGCAACTTTGGGCTTATTTCTTTCTTTTTTTTTTTTTTTAAGATTATTTTGTTGGGCTTTTGCCTTTAATATACAGGACAGAGTGAAATGGGGCGGGGGGGTGACATGCAGCAAATGGTTGCAAGCCGGAGTTGAACCTGTGACCACTGCAGCGAGGCATCGCCTCTATACATGGGGCGCCAGCACTATCCACTACGCTACCGACGCCCCAACTGTGGGCTTGTTTCTAAAGTGGAATTGCTTATTTGTGCTTGTCCTCAAACATCACCTTCCTCTATATATATCCATCTAATAAGTTATTTAAACGCATGATAGTATGTCGGACTGTAGTGGCTTCTTTTGGACTTGTTTCCATAGCCCTGGTTGCTTGTTTCTCTCCCAAGATCTGGCAACGCTGACAAGCTGGCAAGCAACAACAACAATGGTGGCGTCCACAGGATCACGGGGAGTGCGTTGTGTTTGGACCCAGGATAATAAAGAATATCCATGCCTTTACGATGTGTTGTCTCCAAGTTTGGCGACGTCATCGCTTTATCTGGAGCTCTGTCGGCGAGGGCTCGGTGGAGAAATCTTGTGGTGTGCACACACAGGTCGTAATGCAGTTGGTGAGACTCCCGCTGACAGAAACATACGTCGCCAGGTATGAACACTCAGAAGATTACGATAGTCTCCGTGACACAAAATCAGGGTGAAAATCGCGTAGTGTGAACTAGGCTTAAGGGTGTATTTGGCACCGGTATCACATGCCAGGGGCATGAGAGAGCATAGGTATTTGATGACCTAGGATGGGAACACATAAGAAAATGATTTTGAAAGATACTGTATTAAGACTAATTATATATATAAAAAAACAAACAAAACCAACATATATATTGACACTGTGAGTTTCTATCAACAGTTACCTTATGAATAGCATAAGCTTACCACAACAAATGAACAAGGATTTTTGTTGTTAAAGGTTGCTGTGACACAATGTCAGCTGATGAATAAAATACGAAAAATTTAGGCAGTTAGGGCAAACAAACTCAGCATGTGGCTATATCCAGTGAGACGATGTTTCCAGCTTGATTGTTTTTCCATCTTTGTTGCTTTTTGAACATTATTTCAATCATCTAACATCATACGGAGGGCAACACAGTACAAAAATGCACTGTCTTGTTTTCAGCTTTTAAGGTGTGTGTTTTCATGAAAATACTGTTAGTCTACTGCATGTATAATTTATTGTCTTTTCATTGGGGGAGTGGGAGAAATTTAAATTCTGCATGCACTGCTGCCTCTACTCTTGTGTGTCTTTCTATACATTCCTTCATCAAAAATGTATTTCTTGCTCTCTTTGAATTGTCTTTTCTTCCTCTGATATCCCCCTTCATCTCGCTCTGCTTTTTCTGTGTCAAATATAATACTCACTACTGACTAGTTTCTGAGGGTATGAAATCTGTGTGTTTCCACCTGCACCTGGTGTCCTCTCTGAGAACCCTTTTCCCTACCTAATCTATCCATCACATAGGAAAACTACAGGCTACTCACTGCTATGGACTCCATGGGGTCCTACTCTTGAATGTGTTTTCACAGTTAAATGCAGACATATATGATGTGTCTTTTGCAGTGTAAAATAAAAAACTAGAAAGTATTTAGAGAGTGAATCCCTGAGCCAGGACTGTAAGTTTGAACACAATACTTTATTTGATCTGTATAGACCACCATTACAGAGACTTTTCAGAGTTGTTGCAGTTAACCCTTAGCTGAGTCCTTAATGTTGCTACAGATGATATCTACATGACATTTACCACTTGAAATTCATGGTAATTCTTTTAAAATTGGTCCATTTCACATTTTTATTCAGCCAACAACAATAACAAATTATCCAATTGTAACTATCGAATATATTTGATTGTGATTTGAAATCGGTGCAGCCAGGATGCACTTCTGATCAGATCTGTAGATGTAAAAAAAGACTTTTAACATACCCTACACCACAGGAAAATCTGGCAAGAGATCTTTAAAGCCATCAAACAACCTGGGCTTTGCTGAAGATTGTCAGGAGGTGGAAATCGGGCCCAAAATGGACTTAACTGTTGTGTAGTACTTGACAAATAATTTTACTATTATTATTTATTTTAGTATCTTTTGGTAGATGCGGAAGCTTTCAGTCCTCTCTCTGTCAGCTCTGCTAAATTTGTGCTCTTATGTCTATTTTGTCAAGTCTTGGTGGTGCTTTTTGTTGTTTAGATGGTGGTGGTGTGCGGCTGAGAGTCAGTCATTGGGATGTGAACACCACTTTACCAGTCTGCAGACTTTCCTTCTGCTGACTAGCTGCTTGCCAGGTTGAGGTTTTCAAATGTAAACATCAGTAAACATCAAGGAAATACGGAGAAGATGGGACCAGCTGAACTAGCATCCTGCTAGCCATTGTACAGATGCTGGATAATAAACTGGACGACCTCTGCGCTGCATCAGTTTGAAACGGGATATCAGGAACTGTAATATCTTTTGATTCACTGAAAATTGGCTAAATCCTGAACAGGTGAGAGTGCTTTACAGAGAATAACAACAGGTGTGATCATGGAATTGTGAGGTGCTGTCCTGTTCCTGTTGTGGAGTGACCATACGGCCATTGAGGTCAGGACAATTTAAACATACCGCAACCATAAACCATGGAATACCAGAACCTTCCAGAAAATAAAGGACTAAATTACAGTGCACAAGTTAAATGAATTCATGGGTTCACATTTCACTAGAGTTGTAGTGTATGATTCCATGTGACAAATTGATTGACTTGTTTATTGATTAAATAAGTCCCTAAATGGGTGGTATGAATGAAGACATCTGCTCCTTCACAACATGAACATTTCAGAGGGGCAGTCATGCTGTTTAGTTTCCATTTCACTTGGCAAGTGGAAGCAAGTTAGCTTAGCTTACTGACGATTGCAAGTGAGCTGAATTTTACTTCCACTTTAACTTTTCATTTGCAAAAGAAAAAATGAGTTATTCCTTCTTTCAGATGTTGCACAGTCTCACCTTAGAGGTACCTGATAATTGAATATAATAAGGTTAAGCAGCTACCAGTAACTCAAATCTCTCTTTTTCACAGGGTTATTGAAAGATTCAATTGCTACCTCAAGGACAACTCCAGCTATTTATATCTGCTGCTTTTAATACAAAACATACGAACAAGTACAGAAGCATCCTGTAGCTATCAACAAGTGTTTAATGCAACAGGTGTGTGCTGTCGGGGATACATTTTCGCCTCATTTGATGTCTGGCACATTCAATGTTCCCACATCATTGTGTTCACAATATGGTAATTACAGCACATCCTCAGTCTCATTACAGCAATATGTGTGAAGTCACTCTAATGAGGTGTGGACAGCATATAAGAGTAATCCAGTTGTTCAGCTGAGGTCAGCCTCTAACAATCACCATCTATTCAGAAGAAGGCGGTTCAGAGCTTTTCAAAGGAAAGAATGACATTCATGCTCATTTTTTCCCCCCACCTCACACGTCCCCCTTTTGATGCTGTTCCTGGCCTGCAATTACGTCTGTGATTGGATGTCTATCAGTTGAAACTCAAACGCGCGAGTATGAATAGGAAAGGGAGGACTTTTGCACAAAGGAGCTGTTCTAAAGTAAAGTAGAAGGTTTTTACCTTTCTGTTCACTCAGTGACAGTCTGCCTTGATAGAGGATTGGGGGCGTGTTGCAGAAACAGACTCAAAGAGAGCAATTTGTTAATTTGGCAGATGTGTTTAAGGTTAACTTTACCTAGAAACTTCAATTCTAAGCACATGAGAACAAAATCAAATACAGCAGCACCTCGAATACCTTTGCTGGGCTCCGGCATGTTTACTGTGAGTTCCACAATCAGTTTCAAGACATGTACTGCTCTGCACTGTGTAAATGTTTTCTCAGGCTCAGTGCACACTTGCAGTAACTAAAAGAAAGAAAGAATTGAGCAGAAACAGTGTAAACATTGTAATATGTCATCCTGCTGTTTATTCTTTATTATGCATTTTTACTCCCTGTATACAGCCTGTATACAGCAGCAAGGTGACTGCATCTGCCTATAGGAGGAAAAGCCAACTGATAACAACACAGTACATTCTGTTCTGTGAAGCACAAAGTCTTATGTGGGTGCAGAAAAACATGCATTCACTTGTTCTAGACTGTGTTATCCAAGCAGGTTTGTGTAACTGCTCACCCCCGTTCGTACAATATACGCTGTACTCCACGACCCTGACTCTTTGTTCGGGCTTCATCACTGATGAAACTTATTATTGATGAAACTACAGATAGGCCCATTGGCTTTGATGGATGAAGAGGAAAATGCAATTTTGGTTTGCCTCCACATCAATTAGAGCGTGTTCCTACTGCTGTCCACCACTCTGTGATGAGATGTAAGCATCTGCAGCAGGACTGAGAAACACCGTAACTCTCTGATTTTATTTTATATTCCTGCATCCCTCTGCTGATCGCTCAACTATTTATTTTCCAATCTTTTTTTTCCTGGTATTTCCTGTCTTTCACCTCCTGCCCCTGCTGTCCTCGCTTCTCTCAACTTAACAAGTCTGTTTGAAGGATCATTAAATGCTCATCAGCACTAATCAGGTGTTATTGATGAAATGATGTTTTCCTCATCCTCTCTCTGTCTCTCTTTGTCACAGTTAGACCATTTTACTGAGCTCTAGCCAGTGAGAATCTATGAGGTGTGGTGGTTAACAAGAAAAACTATAAACCAAACCACACAGGCAGTGTACAGTGAAATAGGACCATTTTTATGGATGAAGAATTATATGTAACTTTTTCCTTGCTACAGCAGATTTATAGTTTCACAGAGCCACTTACACAACCAGTGGAAAGTCATTTAAATTGATATGAAAATGATATTACCACAGCAGATTATTGAGGATAATACACTTAAATGCCTTTTACTTCTTATTTATTAACTAGCTACAATAAAACTTGAAATAAAAGGAGACGAGTAGGTTTTTTACGGTCAAAATTCAGATTTTCCTGCTGTATTCACAGTGATCTTTAAAAACAAGATATGCATCTTTATATTTAGGATTCCTGTTGGAATTGTATGTTTCTGCAAACTACAAATATGTCACATTTATACGCTAGGATGTGGTGGATTGGTTGAAACTTTTCAATTCAGCTACACTGTGGTTAATGTGTGGTTCAGGCACATAAAATCCACATGGTCATGACTAGGAAAATATCCTGTTGAGGCTTAAAATACCCAGTATTAGGGCATAATCCCAGTTGGGTAAGCTGTTAAAAAAAAAAAAAAACTTTCTCTGGGACTATGCCCGCTGAAAAACAGCAACAGATTTCTATAAAACACCATGTTTGATGGCTAAATAGCCACTTAACAAAAACCGATGACTCGCTTAAACACTACCGTCTTTGTTGTTTATTGATCTGAACAGTGGTCTGCAGCTTGGCAGGCGTCTCACCAAGGTGTCACAGCATCCACCATCCCCCTTCTCTGCTTGATGACAAAGTCAGCACATATACTACATCACTTTGGAGACATTGATAAGATACACTTATAAATGTAATGTGTTGATGGTTTTCAGGGACTTACAATGTCAGCAATTTCTTCTGGGAACTGGGCTGTCTTTTCTTCCCTTCTAAAAGTCTGTTTTGTATATTACCTGAAAGCAGCAGAGAGCTCTTATGTTTATTATTCCTAGATGTATCTGATTAATGGCCTTTTGTCTAAGCACATGTTTTGACTTGTCAGAGCAGGAGCAGAGCAGATGGAATTAATGACACTAATGACGGCTCTGTTCCAGCAATTATTGCAATGTAATGTAGCGATTAATAATGTTATTAGCTGTGTTTGACAGGTCAAAACATCTGCCCTGAAAAAGGTCTATTCAACTTGAGTTTCCACATTTTCCCCACCTGGTCATGTGCTAGCAGTGTACTTATCAAAGGTGGGAGTAAGTCACATATGCAAGTCTCAAGTCATAACCTTCAAGTCTCAAGCAAGTCCCAAGTCACTGTGGTGAAAATCCAGCAAGTCAAGTGTACTTGCTTTAAGTCAAGCAAGTCAAGTCATTGGTCAGATCAAGCAAGTCACAAGACGTACTCACAAGTGGTGGTGGAGTACAAATCTCAGTCTTTTCTTCTCACTCCACCATCTACCTCTACTACACTACATTTACCTGACAGCCTCAGTTACTAGTGACTTTACAAGTTAAAGTTTTGCACTCGAAACATATGAAAATGTACAGGTACAGCTGGAACTATGAGTTCATCAAGGAAATGACAGAAAATAAATTTGCCGCTATTTTGATAATCATCTAAGTTGTTTTTAATGCAAAAACATTTCATGGTTCCAGCTTCAAAAATGTGAACATTTTCTTTTTTTTTGCTGCTTTTGCTTTTAATTATTTAATAATTTTTATGTTGAGGTTTGATCTGTTGGTAAGACAAACAAATATTATAAAGGAGTCACTTTGGGCTCTGGGTAAATGTGATGCTATCTCTCACTATTTCCAGAATTTTTACAAACCAAACAATCAATTGATTAATGGAGAAAATAATCAGCCGATTAACTCATAATGTAAATAGTCATTAGTTAATAGTTCAAAATGAGCTTTTTTTTTTTTTAACTAGAGTAAAGGATTTAAATACTTCCTCTCCTGCTCCCAGCCATCTGGTCAGGGTGAAAGACTCCACTCACATGACATACCTGCTGCTATGAGAGAGCAGGTGAGATAATAACACACTGTTAAAATCCACAAATGCATGTCAAGCAGGAACAGGAGGCAAAAAAAAAAAAAAGTAAGTGGGGAAAGTATCTCATGGCACTGATGCGCACGCCAAGCACACACACACACACACACACACACACACACACACACACACACACACACACACACACACACACACACAGTGAACTTGTGTTGGGACAGCAGGCAGGAACAGTTGTTACACACTGTGGCAGTATCAAAACCTTGTACAAATAAGAGGAGAGGCTGAGCATATAAAGCTAGCAGCGCATGAATCGGCTCTCACAGTGGCAACTGTGTGTGCGTAACGGCCCGAAGCTGACAATGTGTCTCTGGCTGCAAAGCACATTCAACAGTGAAGGAGTCCTTGAAAACTTAACTCACATGTAACACTGAGATAGAACTGAATAAAAGCACACGGTGAAGCTCATGATGCTGCTGTACATGCTGCCATTCCACCCGGTGGGTCCTCCCCTGCTGTGATATGTGCGTCATCATGTTTTAAAAACAAAATGTAAATTCTCAATGTCTAGAAAAATACAAATATTAAATAAAAAAGTCAAGTCCTTTCCAGTCATCTGTCTCAAGTCAAAACTCAAATCTTGAATACCTAGTCAAAGTCAAGTCGAGTCTTTCATCAGTGCTGGTCAAGCAAGTTACAAGTCCTTAAATTTGCGACTCGAGTCAGACTTCAGTCAAGTCATATGACTCGAGTCCCCCACCTCAGGTACTTACTCAACAATTGGGTGTCAGCAGTTTGGGAAGATCCTCTCCTGTTTTGTTCCAGCAAATGCCCAAAAATGACATGTGTTTACATTCAAGTGACAAAGCCTTGCAGCCAAGAAAAAATCTGATGCAAAACCTGAAACCAGAGGGAGAAGACAATAGCAGGCTATAGAATCTATACCAGCATATTTGGGCTAAGTGGCAACCTCTTTGGCTGCCAAAATTTGAGCATAGCGTTAGTTCAGGCAGGACACAATGTCAAGCTCAGCTCACATCCCAGCTACATCAGCTGATCTCAAACAGGCCAGTCAACTGATGGCTGTTCTGCAAGCAGCTTTGCAACCTGCCTACACCAGCTCCTCCTCTTCATGTTGTGTCTGACTTATCAGTGTTATTTCTGTTTGTCATAGATGCTGGCTCCATTCTGTTCCCGGGCAAGTCTGCTGCAAGGAGGGAGGTTTGCTCTCACTGCCTCACCTTTTACTCGTTTGCGCGTGGAAGGGCAGGCTTTCCAGATAGGTACTTGAAAGGACAGGGAGATGTGTTGTCTCCACCTTAGGCTTTCTGCGTAGGCCTAGGAAAGGCAGGGGCCCCCAGAACACAGCCATACTGCCAAATATAATACTGCAAAGGGCAATAAAGTTTTCTTTGACTGCACCAATTTTGAAAGGCAGACTGAATAAGTAAGAGATACAAAGAAGTCACCACCCAAAGTTTCTTCCCTCTGTGCTGCTGTCTCATAGTGCTGTCTACTGTTTACCTGTTTTTCAGCCTGTGCATGACGTTGATGTGACTGCCACAACCTCATCACATGACTGTCATGCACAAAGTTTTCCAATAGACAATTAATGCTGATATCAAATTTCCCTCACATCATAACTGCCAGCGTATTCGCATAAAACTGTTCTTATGATATCCTATGAAAATGCATGCAAAGAGTTCGTATGATATCCTATGAATTTGCACCCCACGGATGACATTACATCTTAACGTACAATTGTGTTATTAATGTAAAGTTACGAGGTTTGGTTTAGGCAATAAAAGTTACTCAGGTTAGGTTATGAAACAAAACATGAATTTGAAAAGAAAAGATCTAGATGAAATTTAATTGAAGCTGTGCATCTGATTTCCTCAAGATAATTTCCTTTCAAATCCATTGTGGTAGTATACAAGGTCAAGCATATGGAAATTGTGTCACTGTCCCAACATTTACAAACCTAAATGTATGAATATGCAATTATTTGAATATAACAGATATAGTGAATGAGAGTTTGACCTACATTTGTTGGCCCGTGGCTGTTCTGTAGGTCGGTCATTCACGGTGGAAATTATAATCCAGTGCTGCAAGCAGAACCCTGGATTTGTACACTCGGGGAGTGAATGCGTGTTGCTTGCTGGCGTACATCAGAACATGGTTCTGGAATGATTCCAGATGTGCTGTTGATCTGGATGAATGAAAAGGGAAATTATACCCAGACACAAACACCCACACGACTTGCATATCTGTGAAATTTGCTTGTTTGTCATATCCCCACACTTTACCTGAAGCGCAGATATTTGTGGACGTCTTTCAGCCAGTGCTTGTTGAGGATGACATTTGCTAGCGTTTTGTGGCATTTTGAGTCCCTCTCAATCCACTGTTTTCTCTGCGCATCTTCAAGATGGTCATGATGACAGCCTCCTGTTTCCCAGGTATGATTGTTGCAGACATGACGCAGAACTCCAATCCAAAGTGCCTGAGCAAAGTAAAACAAATAAACACAATAAGATAATCATGTCAAAAGTAGCTTATTTGAATCCTGTAACATACTGAATTAAAAAAAAAAAACAGCTGCTTACAAAAAACTGCTCATATGTCTCTGCTGTCTTGCAGGACCACCAAAAATGGTTGACAATATCCCTCAACCAATGAAGGAGAAGATTCTGTCCTTTTACCTTTCCTGCCTTTAGGAGATAAAGAAAACACAAACAGTGCAAGTTAGTCCATGCAACACTTTTGCATGGAGACCTTACAATGATTACACTGATACACAGGCAGGAAGTGGACAGTTTTGTTAGTGTAAATAGATTTATTATAACTTACAGTAGAGATTTTTTTGGCCAGATTTTTGGCACCATGCCACATGTCAAGGCTGTGGTGAATTCCAAGAGACTTATATTTGCCTTTGTCTGGGTCTGTGAAGTACGGATTCATTTGAGTTTCAAACATCTCAATCAGCAGTTGAACATTTATAGGTATGTTTTTTTTGTGTTCAGACAAACGAGTAAGGAGATGTTACCTGCTTGACAGTTTCGACTGTGACTCCAGTTTTCCTGAGAAGCATCATCCGACGTGCTGTTGACGTATATCAGCTGGCCGCGCCTCCCCCCACCTTGGATGGTCTCTGGAATAGGGAATCCCAGGTGTGCAAGAGGGTGTAAGCTGCCGAGACCTATCAGAGTCTGGCGAGCCAGCCAGCTGATAAATGATACGTCAGCAGCACGTTGGATTACGCTTCTGAGGAAGACTGGAGTCACAGTCGAAACTGTCAAGCAGGTAACATCTCCTTACTTGTTTGTCTGAACACAAAAAACATAACTATCTTGACAAGAAGACAAAATGAACATAACTGAAGTTGAACATTTGTATTCAAACATCTTATCACATTGCCACTTACTCAAGAGGGCTCCAATCTGAACATGGGCGTCCGTGCAGAACTCCACTGGCTTTATCTCTTTTGGCAGCTTGTCCACAGTCTGGATGAAACCCTCTTTCTCCATGATGTTGGAGTTCCAGTTTGTCTGCCGCTTGTCTACAGTAGCCAGATGGATGATTTCCTTGGACTCAAGTTCCATGGTAGTGTAGCTGCAGTACTGCGCACTATGCCCTGGTGAGTCATTTCTGCCATCACCTGAAAAAAGAAGGTAATTTCAAAATACAACACATAATGACAGGTGCTTGCAATTAGTTTCAGTGTAACACCTTAAAAATATATGTAGATCAAGGCAATATACAAAAATACACACCTGGGACCACAACATTTTTTCCTTGAAGTTGGCTGATTGCCTTAGAACTCTTCTCCTCCCAGAATTCTTTTATAATGTCAACACAGTAAGTGTCCTGAATGGTGAAGTAGGTGTTGGGGTTGACCATTTTAATGTTCATGAATTTGAACAGGAGAGAAACTTTGGCATAGTTGTTGCCAGACAACAAAATGCTGCTGGAAAGAAGGAAGTCCCCGGCCTGCAAGCCGAACTTCAACACGGGCTGGGAATTCCACCTCCATAGACAGTGTCCATTGGGGCAGATCTAATGGTCAGATAAGAGAAGCCTAATAAATATGAAAAAAATATACTGCACAGTGTAAAATTGTAATGTGACGTGTTTCTCAAGGCTTACCCATTCAATGCTCATTGCAGTGCCCCTGACAGCGATGTTTGTTTGAAATGGGCCAGCACTGTCACACACTTGACCGGACCTCAGCACGCCCGTACATCTGTCTACAGGCAGAGTTAAGAAGGAGACGAGTTGCTCTAGGCAGTTTTCATAAATCAGTGCAGCTCTGATGCCAATGATGTCATCTTCTTTGATGACTTTCTGAGGTTCTGGCAAAATGGGCTGCTCAATATGCAGGGTCTCATCAGAAGGGACTTCATCAACAGGCAGGTCGTGCACAGTCTCATCGATCCCGATGGTTGGAAAATCATCTATTAATGGGGCTCCCTTTAGTGCACCACCCACTCTGGAAAGGCAGAACATAAGGGTTCAAACACATTTCAATCACAGATTTTCCATGACTTTGTGCCAAATTTCCATGACCTTAGTCAACTACAAAAAAAGAAATACAATTCTCAATACTCCTGAACATGTGTAAATGTAAAACCTTAGCACAGAAACACTGAAGGATGTTACATTAAATCATTTAGCAGACACTTTTATCCAAATCAACTTACAAATACAAATAGTGTAAATAAATAATACCTTATATTCCCCAGGCTATAAGAGCCACTTCCATAAATTCAGAGTTGAGATACAGATTAGAGGGTATAGAATCAGGAGAGAAGTAGGGAGGGAAGGGAAGTTAGAAGGAAAGAGGAGCAGAGAAGACAAGTGCAGTGAGGAGAGAAGTTGCTCTCGGAAGAGCGGGTCAGTGGCCCTGCATTCATGAGGATATGTCTGAGAGAGGGTCATCAAGAAGGGAACAAGAGATACAGATTTGTATCAAAATAGTAGATTATGACTCACCGCATAGAAATTGGTGGAAGATACTCCTCGTCTGAGTTGTCCTCACCATCATCATCATTAACTGTAGCCCCCTCTTCTACCCAATCAATTCTGCAAGACATAACTTGCTCAGATAATAGCAACTTCAT
Organism: Epinephelus fuscoguttatus; assembly: GCF_011397635.1. NCBI lineage: Eukaryota > Metazoa > Chordata > Actinopteri > Perciformes > Serranidae > Epinephelus > Epinephelus fuscoguttatus. The sequence continues at coordinate 9,689,280 of NC_064771.1, forward strand.
GATTGATGTCGACACAACTCAAAATAGTAAAAGTAGCCAATGATAAAAACAGAACTGAGGCCCACTTACACACTGTTCATGGGGTCATTGAAGACATTTTCGTCCAGCTCCTCTTCAACGATGCTCATTTCATGCATGCTTACAGAAAAAAAAAAAATTAAAAAACAAACAAATAAATAAACATACATACATACATACAGTATGTATAAATATGAAAATATGCAAAAAGACTAGTTCCTATGTATACAATACACAATATGAGAATTAATGGGTTACCTTTGCTCAAGGTTTTCAATTTCAGGGGCTTCTGCAATTGCACTGAGATTTTCATCTCTGAAAATAATAATCAGAAATGAGGTAGTGAAGTAGATACAAGTTTAATTTGATACTTGTGCTCACACAAACAATGACAAAATGCTTTCCCTGCAATGACTTACCTGTCGGTCTCACTGGAAATACTTGATAAAGGAGCAGCAGGAACTTGAGAAGGTTTTCCCTTGATGGAGGTTGATGTTTTCCCATTCCAAAGACCTCTCTCGCAGCTGGACAAATCAGAATCAGGATTACTGGCCAAGTATGCTCAAAACAAAACAAAACAAAACAAAACAAAAACATGCAATTTCACTCTGCATTGTTGACTCTATCCAACAGAGATGGGAACTGTGGCTTCAACTAGACATCTCCATGCCTTGTATTTATTCTGCTCAACCAGTGAACCAAGTTAATTCATTAATTAGCTCGTGTTCCTGGCTGAAGAGCTGTGCTGATTGGAATCACCTGGTTTAGTGCATGAGCAGAACAAATACATGGCATGGAGATGACTTGTTGAAAATATAATTCCAACCTCTGCTATCCAATAAGTACACATAGCAACACAGACACTACACATACAGTGAACTCCGCCGGTAATACTCCTCCGGTGGAACAGTATGTTTACATGGTTTCAGTAGCTCGCGGTAAACGCCGGCTTTCAGTCGCGGTGAAGCCGGACTAAAAGCCGGTTGGAACAGGCTTTATTAGCTGGCATTTACTGTGACAACAAGCCGGCTTTTACCGCGACTTTGACAGCTACTGAAACCACGTAAACATATACTTCTCTACCAACGAGGCTGTAGCCTATTTTAGCAGGATTTACTGTTATGCTGCTTATGGTAATCAGGAACACTGTCTAACAAAACCGAATGAAAAACGTTAGCTTTAGGCTAATTTAGGCAGTACAGTTAACTTACTTGTCGAGGAGAAAGCTGGCAAATTCAGCGTCCCTTTTAAAATCTTTCTCCTTCATGAGCTCCTTCCACCAGGTGAAGGCTAGCCTGATGTTAACCCTCTGTTTTTGAATGCTCCGGTCACGCTGCCTTTCAACTTCTCTTTTTCGCTTTCTTGGCGATGGTGAAACTGGCTCCAGTGCTGCATATGCATGGTCCTACATTATGTTGCAGTTGTGCAGATTTGCCGGGGTAGAAAGCCTCCCTCGCTGAACTTCTCCTCCGGCGTCTCAATCACTCTGCACTGGCCCGCAGAATAAACGCATAGTTCTTCTGCGTTGGTGCTATTTGTCCCTTGCCGGCGGCTGTAGTTTCAAGATGGCAGACCGTCATGGCACTTCCCTACCGGCTTACCCGCCGTATGTATAAACAAATGTAAAATTCTTCGCTTACGAGAATGTGTCAGATTATTAGTGGACGTCATAATACACCAACGATAACACATATATAAATGCAGACATCAATTTTGGCTAGTAAACAACAGAAAATCTTACACAATGTCCCTTTAATGTCTTTGTGTATTGTTTTTCTCTGTGTGTGCATTTTGTGAGTGCAAGATGAAGAGGAAAGAAGACTGCAGAGGGGAAACTGATTCCCAATTTGGACTGCATGTATGTCTCGTTTTAGCACCTAATCTATGTCCCCCTACATCTACTGCCTGTCTGAAAGCAACTTGTACCTTAAAGTGAGGAGACAAAGTCAGCACTAAACCATAGGAAATTAGCACAAGCATTCAAGCAGAAAATAGGCTTTTTCTCTGGTGTTTGCTCTTTTTGCAAAAGCTGAAATACACAAAGTTTCTGCTGTTTTTGAAAACTAGCCAAATAAAGACATGAGCAAATGCCATGTTATTGCTAAACATTGTCATTATATTCTGGGGAAAAGGCAGCTGGATGGCATCTCCTGCGGGAGTTACTACCAGGCAAACAACTTAGTATGTGCTGGAAAAGAATAAACTGTGCAGTTGCTCATCTGTGCTCATCTGCATGAAGCATATTTGTCTTGTGTTCATGTGTGTGTGTGTGTGTCTTCTGGCAGTTCCCCCTAACAACAGGGTGCCATCTGGCTTTGAAGGGAGAAAAGGGAGCAGCGAGGAGTAGAGAGACAGCAAAGACAAGAAGCAGTCAGAAAAAAACACTAGACTCAGATGCTAACAGCAAACAGATGGGCAGAAAAGCATGTTGGCAGCATGGCAAGTGTAAGTTGAGGCTTTTCAACTAATTTGAGAACCCTGCCAAGGAAAGACAAAAAGGGAAAGGTAGAGGTAGAAATGATACTGCACATCTCAAGCATAACCAAAGTGATTTCCTTGCTAGGCTGAAGAAGCGTACAGAGATAATCATATTGAAGCTGAAAGGCGCCAGCCCACTGATGGGCAAAAAAGGGGTTGTTGTCTCTGATTGCACACTGTAGAGACAATTATTTTTTTCCTATATGATAATGGAGATGAATATCCCATTTGTCCAGGACTGTAGAGGTTCACAGCTAAGGCAGCCTCCCATATATAAGTGAAAAATTGGATTTAGAGATAACAAAGCATGTTGCGTCTTCATCAAGCATTTACTGCTGTGTTCACAAAGGTTTCCTGCTGCAAAAACAATCCTTTAACAGCATAGTCAAACAACAGTTTAATAAAGCAGGTTGAAGTCTTGTGTTTTGAATTTTGTTTGTAGGGCAAAAGGTGTTCTTATGTCTCTTTTACAAGTCTTGGTGGTGCTTTTTGTAGTTGGCATTGGATGAGGGTAGCAATTGGCTGTGAGTTACTTACTGAGATGAAGAAATCAACTAAGCAGTCTATATAACTCTCCTCCTACCAACTCTGCTAGCTGAGCTTTTTAAATGTAAAAAAAAGTAAACATCAAGAAAAGATGGAGAAAATGGACACCAGTAATTTTAACATGGACAAGCAAGACCATCTCTGCATCCATATCTCCATTGGAAGCACCACGCAAGCGGTCCCAATCGTGTGGATCTGTCTGCTGAAAAAGCATAATGCTAGCCATTATAGGGGTGTTGGAAAATAAACCAGATGACCTCTTTGCCTGCATCACTTTCCAACGGGACATCAGGAATTAGCAATGGACTCTAGCGAAAGAAGGGGAGGAAGTGTGTGCTTTATAATGACTGGTGTGCTAGTGGAAATGGGAGGCGCAAGCCTGTTCCTGCATGCCCTGCACCACAGGAAAAATAAACACTACAGATCACTGCTATGCACTGTTCAGAGGTGGCTACACAGTGGAGTTACTGCCCATGCTAGGGGGGGAGCAACCATGCGACCACCTTGTTGAGGTCAATATATTCAAACAAACTACGACGCATGCCCCCAACGACACAAGAGATGGAGCTAATCAGCTAATCCGGAGCATGTTCCAGGACACCACTGTCAATGTCATCGATGACATCAGTTCAATCATTCCAAATCCAGAAACAATGGATTACTAGAACCATTCGGCATACCATAAACACAATGAAAATTACAAACATGGACGTGAACAATCTTGCACAATTTAAATAATTACAGGATCACATTTCACTGGAGTCGTACCAGTTTATGATTCCATGTGCAAAATGAATGATTGATTTATTGATTGATTGCCATTTGGTTTACATATTAGGCTTTAGAAAATATTACCAGAGTAGTAATTCACCTGGATGCAGCTATGATGTTAGACCTCAACAGTTCACCTCTCTGGGCTTTCTTGCCCAGAGTTAGATGAGAGGATCAATATTGCTCTCATATCTTACAGCCTACTATGGTAGACTTTAGCTAACAACTGGTAAGCTTTATTTAGCATAAAGACTTGAAATGGGTGAAAAGTTAACCTGGCTCTGTTCATATGCAACTAAATCCACCTTCCAGCGCTTCTTAGGCTTACTATTTAACGCTTTATATCTAGTTTTGTTTAATCTGTAAAAAAAATTAACTTTTATGTGTGCCTCATTTCTGAATATGTGATGGAGTATTTCGAGCATGGAAAATAGTTTTTGAAAGCACATAAATTACATTGTGTGCAGTGGCGCCCCCAGAAACTTTTCATAGAGGTAGCCAGATGGTGTTACAGAAAATGTAAGGGTGGCACATAAAAAACAAAAGTCGTGAGTGAATTTTACGAATTTGATTATGCTAATGAGATAAATAGGCTAGTTCAGAACTAGAGAGTTAAGGAATCACATACTGATTTATTTTAGTTTCTTCTTTTGCTGTTAATGTTACTAATTGCCTGATTTGCATAGAATAATACCAGTCCAGTTCACATTTCGAGTTCCACAACAGTCCTGCTTTAATGTGTTATGTATCTGTATATATCTCCTTGCTATTTGGGATTAGTAGGTAGGGTGATCAGACGTCCCGCATTGCGCGGGACTGCACAGCATTTCTGTCTCTTTTCACGCGTCACGCAAATTGAGACCATGTCCCGCATGATTGGTTGTCACCCGCGCTAGCATTCCCCCTGGCCAATGAGAAGAAGCTGCATGCAGTGGTCAGCCCATGTGGGCTCTCTGTTTATTGTCATAGTAGCACCGCACATGCGTTTAAGCGCTAGGGCCCGCCCCATATAGCAACTATTTCAACTTCCTTTATAGCAACAGGTGACATTCGCGCCACGTGCGCAGTGCGAGTGTCAATAGGCTCGTTTGAGATAAACGGCACCTCGGCTGGAAAGTAGACGAGAGCAGGCGGCCGCAGCAGGGGGCAGTGACAAAAAGCCGCGGTGAAGTCGGACAGTTTCCTGACAGTTTCCAGCAGCCTTCAGTCCGTACAGGAAGTCACAGACACACTTAGATCCTGTCTGGAATGATGTCAATTCATTAAAAAGTGATCAGACCCAAATATCATTTTTTTAAGTCTCCAGTTGTTTTGATTATGATAGATTAATTTAGATTATTATTATTAGATAGATTATTTTATCAGTTTGACCTGTCCAATCAACTACACGGGGTAAACAAACAGTGCTTGACTATAACCCAGATAGCACACATATATCTGGCCAACGTCGGCCTGAGGATGACACACTGGCCCTGAATTTATAACGTCTGATAAGCGTTGGCCACATGGGCTGATATCTTAAAATTTAATACTCTTTTGTCCCAGCTCATCAAATGTCTCTGTTACGTCGGCTTTGGGTCGGCCCAGTGCTGTAGAATATACCTGTCCACATATGGAAGTCGCCACAGAAGGAGAAATTTCATCTCCGCGATCTTTGTTTGGAACTGAGCTTGCAGGGCACAGCATCTCATCACAGTTGGTTTCAGGTAAGCTAATGGGAATAAATTGGCAGAAAATAGGTATGTTGTTTATTCTGTGACTGTTAAAAGAGGTTCCTGGTGAGTGGTGAAGCACGACTGGGTGTATATAGCACATGTCCCCACCAGCTAACGTTATCTTTCGTTAGCTGTTAGCTAGTTTAGCTCACGTTAGCCAACAGGCTACAACTGTGGTTTTCATTTTATTTTCCCTAGTTGACGTTATCTGCTCATCTGGTTATAGTGAGCACTCATTTTGGGTTAAAGTGGAAGTGCCCGGAGCTGCCAACTGGTCCCGGGCAGGGCTCGAGACTTGGGATCCCCTCACCTATGGTCCCACCTGGCCTGACCTCCGCGCCCCCCCGGCCTGACCTCCGCGCCCCTGGATGGATGCTCAAGTGTGGGTGAGAGGAGCGTAGAGGAGTGCGGGGGTCATGCTGGGCGGGCCGACACTGTGTATCCCAGAACGGGTGCTCAAGTGTGGGTGAGAAGAGCGGAGAGGAGCGTGGAGGTCAAACAGTGAAGTTTAAGGATGCCTTCGGTATGTTGTTAATGTGATTTTATGGGCAATTTATCAATCGAGGCCTCCTCCTCTGCAAAGCAAACTGGCCCGGTGACTACAGGTAATAGTGCAATTTTGAAACCACTGTTTTTCCGACATGAAGGACTGATTGTTGAGCTGTTAACGGTTAACGGAGTTAACGCCAGATCCCGTTATTTAACCGTTTCAACTCTAAATTAAGCAGAGTGACAGACCCAAAGCCTTCAATCTGGCTAAAAGACAGCTGAAATACTAAAATACAGTGAAGTTGGGAGTTTGGTACCAATAAAACCAATTTTCATTCAGATATCCTGAAAGGAGAATTAGAGGGAAAGTGGCTATGGCACTTGTTCTGTCACTAAAATTTAGCCTAAGTTTTCAGTGTTATTTAACCCTCTTCCCAACAAGCAAGGGCAATGGCAGTAATGGCACAAAAAGACAGTAATTTCAGCTGTATCAGGGTAGACATGTCACCATCTCCCCTTGGGAGAGCCGGTGATTGTTTGGAGCAATTTTTATCGTGCAATTAATAGAATTTCATCTGAGAAAGAATAATATATTTTGTCTCAATAAACTTGAAAGTGCATCATTTTATTGCCTAAACATATTATTATGTTATTATCTTATGTGTGTGTGTATATATATATATATATATATATATATATATGTATATATATATATGTGTAGTATAGTATATATAGTATATATATATATATATGTAATTATATCGAGCAATACATTGATTTTCAATTAGTCTTTGAGTGATAACTTGTCAACCGCAGAATTTAAGCACAAATATAATTACATACTTCACGAAAAGAAAATTGTCTCCAAAATATACTTAGCGTACTTGTGTTGAGAATGTCCCATTTCCTCCACGAAAGACATGCATTTGTGAAACACTTGTGACACTAGCATTTGTACCCAGACCCTCTAATTATGGCTTGATCAATGAAAACATCCTGTTTCAGTCAATAGATGAGACAGAGAAAAAAGCAGTATAATTACACTCTGTTTTCATGTGCTTCTTTCCCCATTCTGTGTAGTCATCAAAGCAACGAGATTGTTTTGTAGCCTCTCAGCCGGATGTGGGATTCAGATTAATAGAACCTCTTGGCTTTCATGTCCTCATGGCTCAGTTTTGGGCATAATTTGGTTTTCTTTTACCCCTTCATCCTTCCTTGGCCCCCTTTGGTGCCTTTCAGACCCACACTGCTCTCATTTCCTCTCAAGTAAACCATATTTCATCAGCTGTTTCTCTTTTATTAAGAGACTCTTCTCTCCTCTCGCCTTCTCTTCCATCTATTTATATATCAAGCCCAACAGCTTTAGATAAATTACTTCTGTGTTCTCTCACCCGCTTTGACAAATGCAGGTGCCAGACTCGAAACCTGAGACATTACACCTGTGCAATTACGAAAAAAGATCCAGAATAACACTGATAGATGAGTGCGGTCTCCATTGTCCGGCACAGCTTTAGTTTCCCATGTCAGACTTTGTCATATCCATTATTTCCAACTATCACGCCATCATTCTCAGGGGGGTTTAACACAAGTTATAGTTGAACCTGCCACTCATGGCTGTAGTTTGAATATTGAGACATGAGGTAGCTTGGTGAATAATAGCACACAGTTTATTATTTATTATTATTGGGAAGCACTTTTGGAAAATGTACACAAGGTTGCTACTTGCTCCTGTGAAGCTGCAGCAGTTGGGCCATGATAACTGGTCATATTTCCCAAACCTTCACACTATTTATACACATAGTATAGAAGAGGTACAGAAAAAGTATGTTTGACTGACTGACTAGAAGAAAAACATGAACAATCTTAAAATGTTCCTAAATGCTTGTGTGCCTTTTTTTTCCCTATGTACGCAATCTGCTAATATTTTTAGAGACCTGAAGTCATGACATCACTTCCTGTTTAGCCTGCAGTTTAGTTATTAGTAATTGAAACCTTCATGATTTTGCAACTCGGCTCGTCAAATCACCAGCGGCTGGTTTTAGAACATAAGGTTGGTCAGCTGTTTCTACAGCCAATCGAATTGTAGTAAAGTCCAATGGTTGAGTCAAAATGACCGCATGTTTGCCTGCTGTGGTGCTGGGCCTTTTGTTTCTGTCTTCATGGTCTGCTGGTGTCTGATGGTGGGTCGCTGCTGCTGTTTGCTGTATGTGCCATACACTCACTTTCTCATTGACTAACTAATTGGCACTACTTACTTATATTATTGTGGTCTATTTTATGATAAATACAGTGCATCTGATGCTCATTTTGTTTTTTGTTTTTTTACCGTTCCATCACCACTACAAATGTAGCTGTAGCCAGTATTACACTATCACTATCCTCATTTATATTATTTATATTCAGCCACGAAATAAGCCTGAAAATCTCAAAAATCACAGTGGCAAAACAGAGAGTTGTTGCATAGGGATGATACACCATCTCATCAAGTTGCATGGGTATGAAGCGGCAGGTTTCTAGAACGTTGCAGAACATGCATTGGATGTGCATTGGAAGTAGCTGCCTGTTTCAACTCGTCTCGTCACGAATCATTGGTCTGAACTGTCTGTGTTCTTAGGATTATCACAAATGTCAGTGGAATTTTGAACAAGGTTTTTTTTACTTCTGGAAAAGACCCCAAAAGGTCTGAATTCTCTTTAGCTCTCCAAAATGAAGTGGATGCTTTAACCAGAAACTAAAAAAAAAGAATTAAAGAGCAACTTAACATAATCTCATCCTTACCAGTTTTCATACTGTCCCCACTGCTAATGATCAGTGTTTCCAGCTATTTTTAATTGAAAATACCTAAAGCCTGCTCAAAAAGTTGCATGTTGTTAGATTACACTATGAGCTACTAAGCTTATTTGTGATGTAATTGCACAACTATTTACAGTAAGGCCTATATGAATCTCTAAAAAAGATGTAGTAGCAAATTAAAAGACATTATTTGAATATACAGAGTAGAAAAAAAATGTAGGAAAGCACTGCTTTAAAAATACGTACAATGTAACTTTGAAATGAAAGAGCTAGGCAGGAATGTGCCAAATATTTTAGAGGATGTACAAAGTTTCACAGTGTTAAGACAGAAGAAATAGAAAATGCAATGTACAGACATAGCAGTCTAAAATGATGTGTGCTAATGAAGATAATGACAACTTTATAATCCCACCAGGGGCAATGTGTTTAAACAGCTTGCCTTGCCCACATACAGTAACATCTAGATACATAAATGTGCCAAGAAGTTCAGTGGAATGAGGGAATCTATATATAAATAATAATTTAAAAAAAGTTATTAGACTGATAATAAAAAGCGGCAGCATGTCAATCAGAGAAGGTGTTTGCAGCCAATCACTTTCTCTGATTGATACACCTCAGTCTGTCCTTGTCAGGCACCAGCATACCAGTTGGTAAAGTAGGAGTTGAGGATGCACTTAATAATGGCAGGGTAAGTGTATGGTTAACTGTACCATCAATGCCTTTGGCAGGTTCAGCTTCTTCAGCTGCCACAGGAAGTACCTCTGCTGTGCTTTATTGAGGTCCAGGTGATGATGGAGACCAGGAAGTGGCAGAACTCCATGTGTTGACAGGGAAGTCACTGAGGGTGATGGTGGGTGGCAAATCCACAACCATCTCCACTGATTTTAGGGCATTAATAAGTTGTTTTGTCCACACCTGGTCATCAGATGATTAATGGTCCACCTGGTGAACAAGTGCAATGAGGGCGGTGTCATCTGCAAACTTCAGGAGCATTCAGGATTGCTAGAGGTGGCAGACTGCTTTGGATGGAAAATGCATGATGTTGACTTTGTTATGCTGTAACAGATGCTGTCAGTGATTCAGTTTGTTTTCATGTTCTCCTGCAGCTGATAAATAGTTTTAATTATTAAATCTAGGCTTGACACAGATTCCTCTCAGTGAGGCTTTGCTTATATAGGCTACATTATAATATTGTGAATTCAGGAAACTGGCATATTTTGCCAATGAACAGCAGGGGTGATCAGTGCTACCTTCTTCTGAGACGCTATTGGAATTAGGTCATTACCTCTCACTAGAACTTACTGATATAGTGTGAACAGTGTGTACACTGCCATGAGTTGACATTACTCACTGGAATTCAGGGGGGAGGTAACACAAGCATGAAAGTGGAATTGATCTTCACGTTTCTCAGAAAGCAAATAACTGCGTATCTCAAAACTATTGCTTTAACATTCTAAGATCTAGTGTTCCATATGTATGTTTGTGCATGTACTTCTGTTTGTTTTGTTTTCCAGCAGGCCACATAATTTCTTTCATAACGTCGTGCCAATGTATTGTCTGCTCAATGACTGTGTGTGCATTTTTGATTGTTTCCATCCATTGAGGTTTTTTTTTTCCTTATATGAATTCAGTCTGCATGAATTTATATCTCTTTTACAAAGAATGGAGAAAGCGTGTGGTGATGTAGCAACTGAAGCATATCTGGGCTGGATTAGTCATGCCCTACAATTCTTTGCCTGTTGCTTCAGCGTTGATGTTTTGATAAGGTCTTGCACCCAGACAAAAAACAAATGTCATGACGGAATGTAATTTCATTTTGCTTAACAGCACAAGCATAAAGCCTATTGTGTGTAGCTAATTTTTGTTTAGTGTGCTGTATAAATCCATATACAAATATAACAGTGTGCTGATACAAAAAAACATAATTTGATATATTTCATTGAATATCATGAAAAAGCACTTTCTCCCTCAGTGTTGCTTAACTGTCAAGTCCTACACTTCACTGCCAAGGAGGGCCATGTGGCACTACTACTTTTAATGCATGCTGGATCCCTACACAGTTCTTTTGTTTGTGCTACTTTAAAAAAGCAAAGTAAGCAAAAGTAATTCTTATAGTAATTCTTAAGTATGCATGCCAGTGTTGTTGCACAAGAAAGGCATGCTAAGGTAGAAAATGAATTGTTGTGCATTGGTCATGATGAATTTGAACAACTATCTGAATAACTAATAACGGTCAAACCTACACATAATTACACATGTAGATCTTGTCAAACCACAGAGAACCCATCTATCCAACAAAACAAAAAAACAAGCAGTACAAAGTGCCAACTTCAGACAAACTTCCTTTCCTCATACGAATAGCTTCTCTCAGCCAGCCCTTCAGGATAACATTTGCTTTTGACCCTTGGGTGAGAGCTAGATGGGGTGCTGACACTTCAACAAAAGCTAACCAGCTGAATAGGCTACTGATTATATCGGCTGTGATCAGTCAGACAAAAGCTGCGCCTATAAATGAGGTGCAACACTCCAGACAGGTACGTAACTGTGGCCTTTTGATGAATTTATAGGCTATTCATTCTGGACCCTATATGTTGCGCAAACGATAGAGAGATATCTCGATGCATTGTGAGGATGTCAGTGACATTTTACAAGAAACTGCTTTTCCACTGCCATGCTTCTGTCATGATTTCTCTTATACTAGGTACAGAGATGGGTACTAAACATTATAGCTGTCTGAAAAGTATGCCAGTGACGTAAGTATTGCGCACAATAATTGCTACAATGTAAAACAACATGAAAAATATAAAGATTTTAGGCCAAGTTTTCAGGGGAATTTAGTAAGAATCTTTTTTGAAACTTTTAAAAATAGTTTTTCAGGATTTTAGTGTTTACGGATATGCCAACATCTGACAGCAAGTAGATTTTATTAATATACAAATCACAGAGTATGGAGCCCAGAAACAGACAAAATGTAGTAACATTATTAATGATAAAAGAAATACCTTTCACCTTTAATCTCATGGAAGGTTAAAGCATCTCACTATAATTATTTACATAAAAATCTGATTTAGTGATGTATTCACTTCTAATTTTGTCTTGTCTGACAACCTTTACCCCGAGCAGCAACCTCCTCGGGTGAAAAATAACACAACACCAAAGTGCCAAAACCTTTAGTTCTCTGAATGGCCATTGGAGGCCGACTTTGAAAACCAGGCTGTCCTCAAAGAGCCCCATGTTAAAATGCCCAACTTTACAACAAAAAATAACATGTTTACAACCTGGTGCAAAAACTGGTTTTGGTCTCTATAGCTAATTTCCCTCTTCGTGACAAATGTACAAGGAGGGATTTTTACATAATTAACCTGTTCACATTTCATTAAGGCTTCAAGTTACGCATAATTAAGGAAGGGCCGTACTGAGTGCCCAATGGTGTCCTTGGCTTCTGAGTCAGATCCAGCCCTTGCTCCTATTCAGAGTCAGCCTTTTGTCCAAATATGGTCACTTCTGGCTCCAATAAACAAGATGGTGACAGCAGTAATGCTGATTCTAAGGTCTCAAACATGAGTCCACAAACACTGGGTGATGTCATGGTAGCTACATCTAGTATTTTTACAGTTTATGGTTTTACTTCATTTAGTCAGTTTTGGGGCTCCATGCTCTGTATTGTTAAAATAGACTTGCTGTTACCAACATTGTTACCCAGGTGTTGCTAAATTCATAAAAGAAATCTTAAGGATTGTACTGTATATTTAAACAACTGAAATATGTAGTGAGATCAGTTCTCTCAAGATAAAATGTTTTGCTCAGTTGGATTTTTTTTTGTCCATTTTCAAAAACTAAATAATTATATGGACATTCAGTTTGTAAAATGTACCAATGTTCATTAAAAATCAAAGGATGCAAAACAGTATTCACTATCAATTACATTTTACTGTGTGTGGTAACTTACAGTACTGTTTATGTAAACAGCTGGACTGTGAAGCTTTGTCCATTTACAGCTGTAAGTTTATGCTCATATTCCTCCCACATTGTTATCTCGTTAGTCTACTACTGAAGATTACAAAAAAACTTTTACACACTCAGCTGATGGGAAGGTTACACAGTTCTCTGTGGTATGGTAGACATACTTACCAGTACTTTTTTCAACTAGTTGTCAATATTTAGTATGACTGAACACATCTTATACTCTAAATAGACAGTTGGGTGATTACTTCCTTATATAAACCTGCAGTTCCTTGTATGGCCACTTGACTCTGGCTTCAAAAACTAGTTAATACTTTATGGATCCCCATGTTAAAATACCCATCTTTACAGCAGAAATAAACATGTTTACAGACTGGTATAATAAATGTTTATGTCTCTTTAGTTAATTTTCCAGCTCATGACCTCTCTATAGGGGTGAATTTTTATGTAACTTGTCCCTTTAAATTTTAAAAAGGCTTAATCTTATGCAAAATGTAGGTTGGGGCAGCATGGTGGTGTGATGGCTAGCTCGCCTCACAGCACGAGAGATCCTGCTTCAATCCCAGGAGGGAGCCTTTTCTGTGCGGTGTTTGCATGTTCTCCCTGTGTCGGCATGGGTTTTCTCATGGTTCTCCGGCTTCCTCCCACATTCCAAAGGCAGGTTGGGGATAAAAAAATTGGTGACTCTAAAATTGCCCATAGGTGTGAATGGTTGTCTGTGTCTATGTGTCAGCCCTGCGATAGTCTGGCTGTCCAGGGTGTACCCTGCCTCTCACCCAGTGTCAGTTGGGATAGGCTCCAGCCCCCCCGCAACCCTCAAGAAGATAAGCGGTTATGAAAATGGATGGATGAATGGATGGAAAATGTAGGTCGTGGCCACTTGGAGTGACAGGTGGGTGCTGTGAGTTGACTAGTCGCTGTCACATCGACAGTGTTGGTTAAGTAAAGTAAACATGGTGTAAACCCATATTCACAGAATGTAGGTGTAGCCCCTATTTCAGTGTTTTCTGTTTGTGGAAATTAGTTTAAGGATTTTATTCACATTATAAAGTCATTTTCAGCGTTGGTTGTGCTAAAAGCCCAGTCGGACATTTAGTTTTTTCGGTAAGTGCATTTTGTTTTAATGAAGTTAACCAGTTAACTTAGGTTCGGGAGCAGGGTCACGCCTCAACCACACCTCTAATCACCTTACAAGCTACTTATACCAGGCCAATCCATCCAGCCCTGTTTGTCTCAGATCTCTCAACAGATCCTCAGACAGACAGTGCTTCACGCACAGCTAAACAGCATCCCTGACTAAAGTCAATACAACAATTAGCTACTCACCCACCATGGACGCCGAATTGCACATCGGTCCACCTGATTCCGACAGCGATCTCTACGACGAACTGTACGAGACCGGTTATCCTCCTCCGGAGCAGCAACCGGACCGCAGCCAAGCGACCCGCAGGAGTCGGGTGCGTTCGGTGGTCTACGTACCACAATCTCGCCGATCAAGTTCCACCAACGAGATCTCTCCTACGCCCAGCAGAACCCGGGCATCATCTCCACCTTCCGCGAGGATCCACCACACCGGTCGCCGCAGGAGGGATCGCGGAGGCTGGCTTCATCCCTCCGCACCACCTACCCATCGGCAGCCTCCTTCACGTCAGCGAAGAGCCTCCGGTCCACAAACACGGCACCCTCGCTCTCTGCCCCCACCTCCAACCCAGCAGTCTCCACATCCACAATCACCGCCCGACATCAGAAACTGGACCGTCGCCTGTCTCCAAAGGTTCCTGAAGGAGAAAGGCATCCACTTCCACCGTACCGACAACAAATCCAAGTTGTTTCAACTGTATTCAGCCTCCATCGCCGCTGCTTCGACCATGCTTCCCATGCTTCCAGCTTCGATGCCCGGGCCAACCAACGCCGGCGTCACCAGCCGTGACGTCACTCAGGTCACCCCGCCACAACCACAGCCTGCAGCACCAGCCCCCCCTAGTGGGGGGGAGGTCGTATGTCCCCCTGTGCCTGCTCCCTCTGTCTCTGACTTCTCTCAGCTAATCTCAGCTTTCTTTTCATCCCTGTCTTCGCAGGCTTCACAAAATCCCTGTGCACATGTATCCTTTCATCCCATCATCCCTTCCTCTACCCGTCCTTCAGTCATCCAAAACAACATGGCTTCTGCTCCCCTATCTTCTCTCACCAGCAGCACAGCAGGTCAAGAGCCCAGTGCATCAAACCAGGGGGCCCCACCACAAGCTGTACAGCCTGCTTCCCTCTTTCCGACTTGTCTATCCTTTCCCCTCCCTCCCCTTCCCCTCCCTACCCCCTCCCTTCCCCAACACCCAAATGTTTTTTCCGATTGTGCAACTAACCACACTCTCGCCACAGCAGCACCACCCAGCCAACCAGCTTCAGCCCTCTATCGCCCTTCTCCTGTCTCTCCCACCTTACGCCACCAAATTCTAACTGGTAATTACGTCGATCTAGCCCAACTCCTTCAGCCATCCATCATAGACACCAGTCAACCCAGAGAAATTCACACTCACTCCGGCTACGTGCAGCTCCGCCACCCTTTACCATCTCGGTCCAAAGACTTGACCCCCACTGAATTTGCCCTTGCCTTTTCTTTCTACAGAGATGTCATCTGCTCAGCCTTCCCTGCACGGAGACCTGAGCTAGACGACTACCTGTCAATAGTGCTCGACATGGCTCTATGATTCGGAGGGACAGGGTTTTACTCTTACCATGTCCATTTTGCTAATCAAGCAGCCAGCCGCATACAACAATTCAACCAAGCAACATACTGGGGCACTCTCGATTCCGAGTTATACTGCCGCATCTTCGCCGCCCACACATCCCTCTCCTGCGAGTTGCGCGGAGCCCCCTCCCACCCTGCCACCACATGCACAGTCAGCGCCCCACCACCTCGATCACGTCCTTCTTCTTCACACGACACCTCAGTTTTCAACCGTTTATCAGTAGCTGCATCCCCACCTTCCATCATCCCTAAGCCCGCAGACTCACGTCCCTCAGTCAATGTCCTAGTTCCTAAAGGGGTGGATAAACGGGGGCGTCCAATCCTCTACCAGGCAGGGAGGATGGTCTGCAATAATTTCAACCACCTGGGCTGCTCCCTCTCCAACTGCCGCCTCCTGCACGTCTGTTCCTTCTGCAGAGGTGCGCACGCCAGGACCACCTGCCCTCACAACCCTACCACACACGCAACATGACTAGCACGACACCTAGCCACACCCATTAAGGTAAACATCCTTGCCACTGCTCTACAACATCATCCCGATAGAATGTTTGTTGATTTTCTCATCAATGGCTTCACACACGGTTTCCATCCCGGTATGGAAGTACTTCCCGACACTTCACACATCTGTCATAACCTCCAGTCCGCTCTCGCAGAACCTCACACTGTCGACACCCTGCTGGCTAAGGAAGTCAAAGAGGGTTTCATGATAGGGCCTTTCGACAGTCCCCCGTTTCCTATTCCGCATCAGTCCCATAGGCGTTGCAACTCGGAAATATTCAGGCAAAAAGAGGCTGATCATTGATCTATCTTCACCACACGGTTCACACATCCCGAGCATCAACAGCGTCATACCATGCCCACATTTCTCCATGCAATACACAAACATTGACCACGCCATCATCCTCATCCGTCTAGCAGGACGCGGGGCATGGCTTTCCAAAGCTGACATCACCAGCGCATTTAAAGTTCTGCCCATTCACCCAGACTACTGGCGTTTTTTCGGCGTTTGCTGGGAAGGAAGTTTTTACTTCTCAGTACGCCTCACCTTCGGATGCAGAAGCAGATCTTTGACTCATTCTCTGAAGCCCTTTGCTGGATCTTGGTCAACAACCACAAACTCCCTCATGTATTACACCTCCTCGACGATTTTCTCATAGTCACTCCACCATCCTCACCCCCTCACCATGAGCTCACTACCCTCATCAAAGCCTTTTCGGAACTTGGTGTTCCTCTTTCTGAAGAGAAAACCTCAGGGCCTGACACATCCATCGAGTTCTTGGGTATCACTCTCGATTCAGTCTCCTTCCAGGCTTCTCTGCCAGCCGAGAAAATACAGCGCATCACTTTGCTCCTATCTAACTATCTCCTAGCAGACAGATGCACCAAACACCAGCCGCTAGCCCTCCTTGGCCATCTCAATTATGCCATTCGCATAATTCCTCAGGCAAAATCCTTCCTCTCCAACCTCCTGACTAAAGCAGCAACCGTCCCCTCACTCCACGACAGAGTCAGCTTAGACGACGCCTGCAAAATGGAAATGCGCATGTGGCAGCATTTCTGTCCTCCTGGAACGGCATTTCGTTCTTTTATGAAGACTACCTCACGCAGCCCGGGGACATCCAACTTTACACGGACGCAGCTCCCTCCAAAGGTTTCGGCGGCTACTATGGAGGGAGGTGGTTCGCTTCAGCTTGGCCCCCAGAGTTTAGCTCTCTCGATTCAGAGTCCCGCTCTCCTTCATCCGCACTCCACGAGCTATATCCCATCATCATAGCTGCCATTCTTTGGGGGCACGAATGGTCAAAAAAATCCATACTCATCCACTCCGATAACACAGCAGCTATAGAGATAATTAACAAAGGGCGATCTCGCTCTCCCATCATCATGCAGTTTATGCGCAGACTCACACTAATCTCAGCTCAACAACAGTTCATTCTCCAGGCAGCTCATGTTCCCGGTCATTACAACAGCATCGCTGACTCATTGTCTTGCTTTTCATTCCAGAAATTCAGACACTTGGCTCCAAACTCGGATCTTCATCCCACATCAGTCCCACCGTTTTCAGCCACAATATTCAATTAGCTCCACAGCTAAGAAACCTCACAAGCGCCTCACAAGAGGCCATACTGAACAGCCTCGCTCCCAGCACTCTCTCTGCCTATCTAACCGGCTGGAACTCTTTCAAAGCATATCACGCCACTTACCAGATGTCATTTCCCTCTCTCGACATCACATCCATCTGCAACTTCATCACCCATGCTCATTCCATCTTAAACATCCGAGCATCCACTATCCAGACCTACCTAGCAGGAATCAACTGTTTCTATAAACTCGTCACTGGCTCCCCTTGTCCAGCCATCTCTCATTCACACGTTACAATGCTAGTCAAAGGCTTGCGCAAACAGGAACCCGTGCCTCCAACTAGACGCCTGCCACTCACCTCCGACCTTCTCAGCCTCTGCATCCACACCCTACGTTCAGGCTACGTGTCCCCGATGGTCGACTTAACCCTCGAATCCATGTTCCTGCTGGCTTTCTTCGGGTTCCTGAGATGCTCCGAATTTGCCCCAACTTCTTTCGCTTACAACCCTTCTCATCATCCCAGCATGTCCGACATAACCTTCCATACCTCTGACTCTCTCATATTCACACTCCGAAGGAGCAAAACCGATCAATTGGGCATTTCTTTCCCCATCTACCTCTTCCGCCTCAACTCCTATCTCAGCCCATATGAGCCACTGACAAAATACATCCACTCCAGGTTTGCTTCCAATGCATTACCTCAACACCCACTATTTCTCACCGACACAGGAAAAATGGCCACCCGATTCTGGTTCCAGAAACATCTACACAGAGTCCTCCGCATTTCAGGCATTTCTTCTGAACATTACTCAAGCCATTCCTTCCGCATCGGCGCAGCCTCCACCGCAGCCAGAATGGGCATCTCTGACCAAACCATCCAGGTCCTAGGTCGCTGGTCCTCTCAGGCATACCGCACATACAGTACAGGCCAAAAGTTTGGACACACCTTCTCATTCAATGCGTTTTCTTTATTTTCATGACTATTTACATTGTAGATTCTCACTGAAGGCATCAAAACTATGAATGAACAC
Organism: Epinephelus fuscoguttatus; assembly: GCF_011397635.1. NCBI lineage: Eukaryota > Metazoa > Chordata > Actinopteri > Perciformes > Serranidae > Epinephelus > Epinephelus fuscoguttatus. The sequence continues at coordinate 9,707,912 of NC_064771.1, forward strand.
ATGTGGAGTTATGTACTTAACAAAAAAAGGTGAAATAACTGAAAACATGTTTTATATTCTAGTTTCTTCAAAATAGCCACCCTTTGCTCTGATTACTGCTTTGCACACTCTTGGCATTCTCTCCATGAGCTTCAAGAGGTAGTCACCTGAAATGGTTTCCACTTCACAGGTGTGCCTTATCAGGGTTAATTAGTGGAATTTCTTGCTTTATCAATGGGGTTGGGACCATCAGTTGTGTTGTGCAGAAGTCAGGTTAATACACAGCCGACAGCCCTATTGGACAACTGTTAAAATTCATATTATGGCAAGAACCAATCAGCTAACTAAAGAAAAACGAGTGGCCATCATTACTTTAAGAAATGAAGGTCAGTCAGTCCGGAAAATTGCAAAAACTTGAAATGTGTCCCCAAGTGGAGTCGCAAAAACCATCAAGCGCTACAACGAAACTGGCACACATGAGGACCAACCCAGGAAAGGAAGACCAAGAGTCACCTCTGCTTCTGAGGATAAGTTCATCTGAGTCACCAGCCTCAGAAATCGCAAGTTAACAGCAGCTCAGATCAGAGACCAGATGAATGCCACACAGAGTTCTAGCAGCAGACCCATCTCTAGAACAACTGTTAAGAGGAGACTGCGCGAATCAGACCTTCATGGTCAAATAGCTGCTAGGAAACCACTGCTAAGGAGAGTGTTGGGAATAGAATGATTTTATGTGTTTTACTATCAGTTGTGTTTCACTATAAGTTTTAGATATGTGAACAATGAGAATACTGAGATGATTTCAGCTGATCTGAATGTGTTTGCTTTGCAGAAGTGGAGAAGTACAGGAGAGGAAGAGACATGAAGTCTGAGGAGCACATATCGCAATGCTTAGATAATTAGTTTCATATATGTTAAAAAGAATAGAAAGTGATGTACAGATAGTAAGGTACAGCACGTGTAGGGAGTTGTGTTGTTCTCTTGTCTTTCAAAACAGGAACCACGCCCTCACCGCCAGCGGGAAGGAGTCAGATTAACACGAGGCAGGGGCGTGGTGTGGTGAAGGAGGAAGTGGAACTGCCAATGAGAAGAGGACAACGCCTTGCGTGCACAATGACACTCTGTTAGGCTCAAATATACTGGGTCAGGGAAAGGACAGGAGGTCAGACTTCGTGAACTGACACACCTTTGTTGTTCGTCAGGGACGTGAAGTTGAGACCCAGAGCTCTGTAATTTTATTCCTTTACTGCTTAATAAACTACATTAACTGAGACCGAATATCTTCTCCTATTGCTTCATTAAAGAACACGCAGGACTGAGCTCACACATAGCACATTAGAGAGTAGGATGAGACTCTTAGTCCAACAAGAGGCAACAAGCAGAAGAGATTTGTTTGGGCCAAGAAACACAAGGAATGGACATTAGACCAGTGGAACTCTGTGCTTTGGTCTGATGAGTCCAAATTTGAGATCTTTGGTTCCAACCGCCGTGTCTTTGTGAGACGCAGAAAAGGTGAACGGATGGATTCCACATGCCTGGTTCCCACTGTGAAGCATGGAGGAGGAGGTGTGATGGTGTGGGGGTGTTTTGCTGGTGACACTGTTGGGGATTTATTCAAAATTGAAGGCACACTGAACCAGCATGGCTACCACAGCATCCTGCAGCGACATGCCATCCCATCCGGTTTGCGTTTAGTTGGACGATCATTTATTTTTCAACAGGACAATGACCCCAAACACACCTCCAGGCTGTGTAAGGGCTATTTGACCAAGAAGGAGAGTGATGGAGTGCTGCGGCAGATGACCTGGCCTCCACAGTCACCGGACCTGAACCCAATCGAGATGGTTTGGGGTGAGCTGGACCGCAGAGTGAAGGCAAAGGGGCCAACAAGTGCTAAACACCTCTGGGAACTCTTTCAAGACTGTTGGAAAACCATTTCAGGTGACTACCTCTTGAAGCTCATGGAGAGAATGCCAAGAGTGTGCAAAGCAGTAATCAGAGCAAAGGGTGGCTATTTTGAAGAAACTAGAATATAAAACATGTTTTCAGTTATTTCACCTTTTTTTGTTAAGTACATAACTCCACGTGTTCATTCATAGTTTTGATGCCTTCAGTGAGAATCTATAATGTAAATAATCATGAAAATGAAGAAAACGCATTGAATTAGAAGGTGTGTCCAAACTTTTGGCCTGTACTGTACATACATAACAACCTCAATGATCTACATCAAGCTCACATCCAACTGAGCTTATAAAAAATCCAAATCTTTTGGGGGTCCATAATCAGCTTGGGCGGAAAACGCCGAGACGGAACCCCCACACTGAGTCTCCTTCTGCCCAGCGTTCAGCGTACCCTCCGGACCAGCCTGGCTGACGATACCCTCCATCCATCCTCGCCCCTCCCCTCTACATCCACTCACCATCAACATCATCTCATACCTCAGAACATTCATTAAAATGTTAACTTCATATTGTTGTGGCGTGATCCTTGCTAGTGAAATGAAGTTAACCAGTTAACTTAGGTTCGGGAGCAGGGTCACGCCTCAACCACACCTCTAATCACCTTACAAGCTACTTATACCAGGCCAATCCATCCAGCCCTGTTTGTCTCAGATCTCTCATCCCGCCCACCCTTTCCCCTTCTATTCATCATCTCCACTACTCCTCTCATCCCTTCCAATTCTATCTAGTGCATATCTCTCCCATGTCTCATTCTAGGTACAGTCCGGGGGTCGATAATCAGCTTGGGCGGATAACGCCGAGACGGAACCCCCACACTGAGTCTCCTTCTGCCCAGCGTTCAGCGTACCCTCCGGACCAGCCTGGCTGACGATACCCTCCATCCATCCTCGCCCCTCCCCTCTACATCCACTCACCATCAACATCATCTCATACCTCAGAACATTCATTAAAATGTTAACTTCATATTGTTGTGGCGTGATCCTTGCTAGTGAAATGATTTTAAAGAGGCAACAGATAGGATTTTTTTTTTTTTAGCTTGGCACCACCTAGCTTCAGCAGCGTTGCTCGCACTGTCGCAATGACCCAATTGACCGTGGGGATCAGAGATAATCAATAAAATGTAGTCTGTAAAGCCACCAGTATACCTCTATGTATATGTAGAATGAGAAGGTGCGTGGACACTACTAAATAAATGAGAGAGACCAAGCAGCAATTATCAAATTTATCTGAAGAAAAAACAAATATTAATGCAAATAATTATATCAGAATGCACAGTACCAGTACAAACAACTCACAGTAAATTATACCAATATGTACAGTATCAGTGCAAACAACAGTAGACACGTAAGGGATAATGCATAGTGAGCCGGTGACTGTTGAAAAATAACTCCCGACAGGGGAATGCAACCCCGACACGCAGCGGAGGTATTTTTTCAACAGTCACCAGCTCACTATACATTATCCCGCTTATAACATGGCTTACTACTAAAAGATTCAAATGTTAAAACTGACATCAATATTATTAAACTGCTGGCAGAGTGTATTGACAGAGGAGAAGCGTTCACCAGACAAACGGGAGCGGAGGAGAGGATTTTACTCCATTTCTCCTGGTCGGAGAGGCTGGGTGCCCAGTAGCTGCTGCAGCGGCAGCGGCGGGGGTTATCACTGATACCTGACTCCGAGGGCTGCCGTAGAATGGCAACGAGGATGTCAGCTGACCAACACTCGCTACCCGGTCCCTGGTTGCGGCAATTTGCAATGCTGGCCAGCTAAGAATGAACTAGCAGCCAGTACAGTACAGTTCTCTCTCGGCTAGCTAACATTTAGCCGTGTTACTTACTGATCCATTAGAAAGAAAGCTAGCTGGACATTGGTTTTGAAGCCTCTTTGGTCACGGAGCTCACTCCATCTCTTGAACGCCTGATTGAGGTTTACTCTTGTTTTTCCTCTTCTTTTATCACTCTCCTTTTTGTGCATCCTCGCCTCCTCAGACAGATTAGCTCGTTTTCTTTTGCGAGGCCATTTTTCACTTATCTCCAAACTTTGTGCATCTGCCATTGTGCTCCTGACTCAACTATCTCATGCCCCGGCCAGTTCCTCATAAGGACTGGCTCCAGTCCCTGATTGGCTGACCGACCAGTTTGGCAATACATGACGCATTTCCTGCCGTAAAGCAGATTTTTTCTGTGAAAATTCGTCCCCGGTGGCAGAAGCTTATTACAAAGATTGCAAAGCCATTAAGTAACCTATGTAAACGCTGATAGTCTGATTTTACTGTGTATACTACCCTGTGCAACCCACATTATTTTCATAATGATATATATATATATAGGCAAAAATGCTGTCTGTTGCTTCTTTATTTTTTTGGTAGCAAAAATGATTGTCAGAGTTAGCCATAGACTGTAATTGCATTGCGCAAAACAAGCTAGCAGCTAGCGTTAGGGAAAGCTCCACTCTCTCATCCAATTATTGTCACTTCTGGCTCCAAATATCCAAGACCGCGACAGTCAGAATGCCAAACTCGATGCTTCAAAAAAAGAGTCCACAAACCAATGGGTGACATACCAAAGGCTAAGTCCATCATTTGTATACAGCCTATAATTTGAATATAGTTGAGTATAATAAGTTACTCTTCTGTGGGACTTTGTGCTCTTTCTTCAGTTGAAACTCAGGGCCAAGGTATGTGTGCAAAATACCACATCAAATTGATCTCCAAACTCTGTAAAGATCAAGCCTCTGAAATGTCACAAGTCTCTGCTCCTGTCCATCAATTTGTGCAGAAAACACTGATTAGAGCCATAAAGTACTCTGGATATCTCTGGGTCTGTGCCTCGCTCCCTGCCAGCACTTCATATTAGATGCGTAGTGATCCATGACAGCACCAGCCGCTGTGTATTTATATTTTCTGAAGTTAGTGTCATCAGAAAGATGAGAGAAATTTGTACCAGAGAGCATATTACTAGATGCAAACAAGGATGCATGTGTTGGCTAGCTCAGTGTTAACAATGTTTGGCTTTTTGGACTTAACAAAGACAAGTCTAATAAGTGTTACATCCCTGGGTCACACTGAAGCAAAAGCAGAGACCAAATGAGCTCTGGTGCTCTGGCAGCAAGGCTTTGATATGACAACACAGTCCAGCCTCATCTGCTTCAAATGAGGTTCACATATATTGACATGCACAGTGAACAGTCTCATAAACAGCATATGCTTCAGTGTATTAAGTAGTTCAAAGGACCGAATCATGGGGAAATTAAAGGCAATGGTAGAGTTACTAAGTATTTCTTCTCAAGCACTGAACCTAAGTAAAGTAGCCTGGAAATCCAGACCCAAATCTCGTAAGATTTAGGGTCTGGCCATGAGTAATGAAAGGGGCCCAACTCCAGGGGCGGCACCAAACATGCATTTGAAAATATCACTGCATGCAATTGGATAACACTACGACCAATCAGAAGAATACATGGGGTGACGTATCCAGAGCTTAGCTACCAGGGGAGCTAACTGGTAGATTAGACTCTTGCTGTATCCGGTCGGCAAAACAGCAAAAATGTCCTTCTTGCAAAGGAAGGATTCGAGCGCCGTCTTCTGTTCCTCTTTTAGAAAAAAAAGCCAAGTCTAACTTGTTCATTGTAGCGGCCAAAGCCGTTTCAAACAACTGGTGTTCATCCGTAGCCATCTTGCAATGTTTACTGACTGATTCCGGACTTCGTCGTCGCAGCACTGTCATCATCTGTTTAGCTCACCTCTGGCCCGCCTATATCAGATACACTGATGTGATTGGTGCAGCTCGGCTCCAACGGCATGGGTAATGAGCATCATTACTGATTGCCAGAGTGACTCGCTGAGCAAATTCAAATTGTACTCTTGCGAGAACTCTGGATATCCAGGCTATAAGTAAAGTACAAGTACCTCAAAATTGTACTTGAGTATTTACATTTTATGCTACTTGCTTACTGATACTACTGGAGGCAAATACTGTACTGTTTACTGCAGTCATTTATTTGACAGTATTCCTTAACTCTGGCTGTTCTCATGCAGTTTCCTCATGTTTTCACACTAAAAATAATGCACCAAAGCTCATACATACCCAATGTAAGGATGAGCCAGTAATTTATGCATGACATTTTGGAACGCTGTGATCCCGTGGCCAATGCACTAATGGGAGTAAAGAAGGTAGCAGTCCCCAGCAGCCCAGTTAGGAGGCATGTTGGGGTGTTGGATGGGTCACAAAACACAGGACTTACCAACACATTCTCATCCCATGTCGTTGAATATCACAGTCTTTCATGCCTAAATATGCTGCGCAAGGCAGCCTCCTGCATCTGTTGTCAACGTTCCAGGCCGCCATGTCAAAATACACTTCCGTTTTTATAGGACATGTACAGTTTCTGCTCATTAGATGCATAGTCTTGATCAAAATAAAATCACAATGTACTGTAGGTAAGACATTTAGTTTTTATGTTTATTTCCCTCTGTAACAAAAGTGTGTTTAGCTTTAGGCAATAAAAGCACATGGTTAGGTATCAGAGGTGGGGGACTCGAGTCATATGACTTGAATTGAGTTCAACTCCAGTCACAAATTTGACTAACACTGATAAAAGACTCAACTTTACTCTGACCTGGTGTTCATGACTTGAGACTTGACTTTGACTTTTGAATACATGATGACGCATATATAACAGCAGGGGAGGACCCACTGGCTGATATTCCTACCTATGCTACCACAGCTCTGTCCTCCTTCCCGCAGTTCTACTCGGAGGAATGGCAGCATGTACAGCATTAGCTTCACCCTGTGCTTTTATTCAGTTCTATCTCAGTGTTACATTTGAATTGCATTTTCAATAACTCATTCAGTATTGAACTTGCTTCGTAACTAGCAACACACTGTCATCTTCGGGCTGTTACACACACACACACAGTCACCGCAGTGAGAGCCAATACACGCGCTGCTGGCTTTATATGCTCAGGCTCTGCTCTTATTTGTACAAGGTTTTGATACTGCCACAGTGCGTAATGTTCTGTTCCTGCCTGCTGTCCCAACATAAGTTCACTATCTGTGAGTGTGTGTATGGGCACTTGCCGTGTGCATCCAAGCATCATGAGACAGTATCCCCAGTGAAGTTTTTTTTGGCCTTCAGTTCCTACAACAGTGTGTTATTACCTCACCTGCTCTCTGACAGCAGCAGGTATGTCATGTGAGTGAAGTCTTTTGCCCCATTCGTTTGACAATCCATGCTGGTCATTCCTTGTCGGATTTACATGACTGTATGACACGTCTGATCTGAAAGCGTTTCATTGCAACAGTCCGGAAAACATGGCGGCGCGCTGTAAGTTTGTTTTTGTTTGCATGGTTGCTGAGCAATGGAGACTTTGCTGGTTCAAACGACTTTAGGCTACAACAGGCTTGCACAGACTTTTTTTCCAACACAAATCAACAGTGGAAATAGAAATGCCATTGCAAAGTACTTGTATGATTTTTACAACATAAACGCTTAATTAAACAGCATATACGAGGACAAATAACTTTGTTTACCATTCACAATGTGCACAGCCATCTTCGTCGTGACGTCAATTCTACCGACTTGGTCTACCTGGACCTTGCCCGAGTTTGATGATGAGACCTCCGGGTAGAACGGGTGTTCCGGACAGAAACCTTATCAATCCCAGTTCCGGCTACCAATAGAATACAGCATTACACCCTGACTAGAGGGCTCAAAGCAGGAGAGGAAGTATTTAAATCCTTTACAAGTAAAGCTACTGTAAAAATGCCCCCTGTGACTGTTGTAGTCTACTATTATATATGATCTCATGAGATTACTAATGCACTGATGTTAAAGTAGGGTTTTACTGGTGTAGCTGATTGAGGTGGAGCTGGTTTTGAACTATTAACTAATGATTACTTTCATTATGGGTTAATCTGCTCGTTATTTTTTTCAGTAATTGACTGATTGTTTGGTTTGTAAAAATTCTGGAAATAGTGAGAAATAGCGTCACACTTACCCAGAGCCCAAAGTGACATCTTCATGATGTTTATTTGTCCAACCAACAGTTCAAACCTCATCATAAATATCATTATTGAATAATAAAAAATCTTAATATTTGTTAAGCTGGAACCATGAAATGTTTTTGAAAAACAACTTAGATGATTATCAAAATAGTGTCACATTTATTTTTCTGTCATTTCACTGATTAACTCATAGTTCCAGCTGTACTTGAACATTTTCATATGTTTCGAGTGCAAAATCTTAATTTGTAAAGTAACGAGTAACTGAGACTGACAGATAAATGTAGTGTAGTAGAGGTAGACAGTGGCATGAGAAGAAATGACTCAGATTTATACTCACAGTACCTGAGTAAATGTATTTAGTTATATTCCAACTGCACTTGTGAGTACAACTTGACTTGTGACTTGCTTGACCTGAGCAATGACTTGACCCGACTTGCTTGACTTATAGAAAAGAATTTTCTCGCAAGTGACTTGGGACTTGCTTGAGACTTGAAGGTTATGACTTGAGACTTGCCTATGACTTGCATGTGTGAATGGTTTGGCTCAACATTCACATAATTAGTGAACAGCGGGCTCGCGGATGAAAGTCTGGGGCTTGTAGGACCCATCCACTTATTCTCTCACCCACCTTAGGACTTTCAAGGTCTTTGTGTTACGTTGTTGCCATGACCATTACAAACTCACGCCACCTGGCGGTGTATCATACTGCAAGAGGTGCCCATTTGTGTTGGTGTCTGATGCTGAAAACTTGGATGAGCACCAATTTCCTGATGTTAAATTCAGACAAAACTGAAGTTATTGTTCTTGGCCCCAAACAACTCAGAGACTCTTTATCTGATGACATAGTTTCTCTAGATGGCATTGCTCTGGCCTCTAGCACTACCGTAAGAAACCTCGGAGTAATATTTGATCAAGATTTGTCTTTTAATTCTCATTTAAAACAAACCTCACGGACTGCATTTTTTCATCTGCGTAATATTGCGAAAATTAGGCCTATCCTGACCCGAAAAGATGCAGAAAAATTGGTCCACGCTTTTGTTACCTCAAGGCTGGATTACTGTAACTCTCTATTATCAGGTAGCTCTAGTAAGTCCTTAAAAACTCTCCAGCTAATTCAGAATGCAGCAACACGTGTACTAACAGGAACTAAGAAACGCGATCATATCTCTCCTGTTTTAGCTTCTCTGCACTGGCTCCCTGTAAAATCCAGAATTGAATTTAAAATCCTACTGTTAACTTATAAAGCTCTAAATGGTCAAGCTCCGTCATATCTTAGAGAGCTCATAGTGCCATATTATCCCACCAGAACACTGCGCTCTGAGAACGCAGGGTTACTCGTGGTCCCTAAAGTCTCCAAAAGTAGATCAGGAGCCAGAGCCTTTAGCTATCAGGCTCCTCTCCTGTGGAATCATCTTCCTGTTACGGTCCGGGAGGCAGACACCGTCTCCACATTTAAGACTAGACTTAAGACTTTTCTCTTTGATAAAGCATATAGTTAGGGCTGGCTCAGGCTTGCCCTGTACCAGCCCCTAGTTAGGCTGACTTAGGCCTAGTCTGCCGGAGGACCCCTCTATAATACACCGGGCCCCTTCTCTCCTTCTCTCTCTCTCTCTCTCGTATTCTATTACTGCATCTTGCTAACTCGGCCATTCTGGATGTCACTAACTTGGCTTCTTCTCCGGAGCCTTTGTGCTCCACTGTCTCTCAGATTAACTCATATCGTAGCCTGGACAGCGTGACGTGTGTGGTTGTGCTGCTGCCGTGGTCCTGCCAGATGCCTCCTGCTGCTGCTGCCATCATTAGTCATTAGTCATACTTCTACTGTTATTATACACATATGACTATTGTCACACATGTATACTGCCAGATATTAATACATACTTTCAACATATTGTACCGCAGTAACCAGAACTATAACTATAATATTATTACTTTCAATAATGTTATTGTAAGATACTGTCATTACCTGCATCTCTCTCTCTCTCTCTCTCTCTTTCTCTGTCTCATTGTGTCATGTGGATTACTGTTAATTTGTTATGCTGATCTGTTCTGTACGACATCTATTGCACGTCTGTCCGTCCTGGAAGAGGGATCCCTCCTCAGTTGCTCTTCCTGAGGTTTCTACCATTTTTTTTCCCCGTTAAAGGGGTTTTTTTGGGGAGTTTTTCCTTATCCGCTGCGAGGGTCACAAGGACAGAGGGATGTCGTATGCTGTAAAGCCCCTGTGAGGCAAATTGTGATTTGTGATATTGGGCTTTATAAATAAAATTGAATTGAATTGAATGCTGTAATTACTGACAGCGCGGCGATAGTTGACAAGTTGGGAATGAGATCAGGTTCGACCTTTGCCTGAGACTTTCTCCAGGACACTGGTGTTTAGAATCATGTGAACTTTGAGTCATTTTAATGTATGTCCTCACCATGTCTCTTCCTAAACCTAACCTCTGTAACTAAACATTAATCAGGCAACTTTACATTAAGAATATAACGTCACAGTGGGCCCCTTAATTCGTAGGACATCATACCAACTGTTGTATGAGGATACATTGCATTACTAGTTACTTTGCAGAGTCAGATTTTTACTACAAAATATCTATCAACAAATGTATTACGATATATTATCATAGGTTAAGCTATCCAGCAATAAAGTAATTCATTAGCCCCAAGTTATCCAGCTGCAACATTAAAGTTTAATGTATACACTGATGCATCAATAATTATAATCCAGTTATCTGATTCTGAAATTGGCCATTCTGCATATTTTTACTCAAACTTTGATACTTTAATCATTTGCTAACACCTTTGTACTTTTAAGTAAGATTTTGCATGGAAGACTTTTGCTTGATACAAAGTACACTGTAGCGTTGCTACTCTGAGTACTTCCTCCACTGCTGGGTGTATGCATGTTATTTCAGAGAAGCCAACAGTCCCACCTATTGTTCACTTTCACGCCATCCAAGGACTCTTTGACAGTCTTCCGATACTCCAGTCCCTGACTGAAACTCTATATGTCCATTTTCTCTTCAACCTCATTTCCTACCAGCGTTTGGGTCTTTATCTTACTCAAACACACTGTCACTAATCACTTTCTAAACCCCAATCTGTCATTCTGTTCAACCAGCCTCCTTGTTTTTATCAATTACTCAATCAGTGGAGTCACCTTGATCAATAGCCAGCGGCAGCCATCAAGGAGGATTAAGCAGTAATGACACTGAAATGGGGTTGCACAGGTCTTATCTGGATCTTCTGTGTTCAAATAAATTAACCTGACCAGGTAACAGTTCTTAAGAAAGGCTCTGGTGATATATTACTTCAAATTATTTTGAAAGGCTTTTCACTTGTGTATAGCTTGCAATATTATAGATCAAACAGTTAAAGCTGTACTAATTCATGTTTTGCTTGAAAAAAAGATCGAACATCACTGTAATGTGAAAGGTGTCACTTAAAGTGACAAACCCATAGAGAACTAGAAGGGCACTTGGAGAGCGCAAACCTCCTCCAAGGCCAATTGCCTTATATTGCAATGTCAAAGGTGCAGTACATGACATTCAGAACATTGATTTAGCAGCTCAACAGCTATTATTCATGTCCCCATTGGCTATATAATTGCCGCCACCCTGCACTGCCCACATCCAGGGCTGGGCTTGCTGTAGTTCTCATCTCACTGTTCATACGTTTCCCTGCATATCTACATATCCTACATAATCATGAGCCAGTATTTTCTGTATAACCTATAACATGAGACCAATGTCCTGATGGAAGTTAAGTAAAGATGGAAGTGGTCCTTTAAGAAGGGCAGGTTGGGGTGCTGGGTTGGTCACGAAACACAGGACTTTCCCTACGAGTCGTGTTTGGAACCATGTGAACTCTGAGTGAACTCAATTTAAGATACATCCTCACCATGTTTATTTCCCTTAACATAACCACAGCAACTTCACTTGCCTAAACCTAACTTCTGTAGCTTAACGTTAAATACGTAACTTTACATACATAACGTCATTTGTAGGGTGCTGATTTGTAGGATATCATACGAACTGTTGTGTGTGCATTTGAGATATTATACATGCCGGTGTATGGGGATATGTTGATGAGCACACTATTAACTGTGTCAGCACTGTTGCTGTTAATAGCAGTGTTAGCACCACTGATAATGCCATCCCAACCCATGGTGGCAGAATGGTCCTGTTACGGAAGTGTTACACTGACCCTCAGGTCCCCACCCCCACGTTGTTGCAGTGACTGTTAGCTTATCTCTATTATTAGCTCTGTCAGCACTGTTGGCATTGTTAGCACTACACTGCTAGCTGCCACCATTTCGGCCAGGCCACCCCCATGCTTGCTTGTGATGTCGAGGGGGAGAGAAAACAATTTGTGTATCCGTATTCGCATCTGCTCAAAATTAAACAGGATTTTCCTTGGCCCCTGTGACACCCTTCCACCAATTTACATGAGAATAGGGCTAGTAATTTTTTTGTACTGCTGCTGACAAACAAACAAACACACAAACCAAGCTGAATAAATGACCTTCATCTTATTAAAAAAAAAGTTGTGTACTGAACCACCCTACAGCCTGTTTCATGTCCTTGAAAAGACAACTCAACTCCTCAATTTTTTAATAGCCTAAGACAAAATACATAACATTTTCTATTCAATTTCTATTAACTGATACATTAATATTTCATATAGACCTGAGAATAATGATTAAAAAGTGTGCCTTGTAACAATTATTTTATGACATGTTCATTCTTGGCCTGGTGTGTTTCTGTGGCAGACAAAAGTAGGACCAGGTATGATTGATGGGAACGTTATTGGGTGTACATTCAGCAAATTCTCTGTGATGGATGTTCCCAGTTTTCTCTTGGAGGGCATTTGGTCAAAGTGTCCTCAGGTGTGGAGGTGCAGCTTTCTTGGGCAGCTTGTGCCTCTAGTTATTTTGAGGTGTCAGTGCAAAAATCTTGAAAGCAAGTGAGAGAGAGAGAGAGAGAGAGAGAGAGAGAGAGAGAGAGAGAGAGGGAGGGAGAAGGACAGACAAAAGGGGAGATGCGGAGGTGAACTTTTTAGATGAACTGAGACAGAGCTCCTCTGTACTGCCGTCCAGCTCCAAAGTGTAATACAGCACTCAACTTTGGTATTGACCAGCAGTTGCTTCACTCTCAATTGATTTGATTCATGTTGAAAGGAAAATAACTACTTGTTTGTGTTTTACAGGTTTCCCTATGCATTTAAACTGGACATTAAATCAATAGTTTCTTCTAAAATGTGTTGCCTAGACTTTGTTTGATTTATTATTGTATTTGAAGATGTTCACAAGAAATAAGAACCAATGCCTTTTTGAATTAATACTCTTCAGAGATTTCAGAAGTAATTCTGATGTACTTTTTCGTAATTTGGAATGAACAGACTAGTGCTTTAAATCACAATATTAAAACATGGGTCTCTCCAAAACATTCCCCAAAACCACTCTGAAGCATGAAGTGCATCCATCAGTGCTTACACACCAATAATTTACTTCAGTGAACACAGTTCAAGAGTGTTCACTTGATTTCAGTGCCTTCATGTTATTGTCAGTGTTACTGCAGCGCTTCCCCTTCAAATGAAGCTTTAACTATTTTTACCACATCAGGGTTCAACGCTAAGGGTTTTTTCTGGTCAGAAATCTACTTGCCCAAAGTCAGTTTTTACTTGCCCTATAAAAATTGTTTGTCAATCGTTCTCTGTCTATAATTTTTCGCCCTACTTGAGCCATGCCCACCTCTATTTATTTTTCACCCCTGTCTCCAGTTCTGCTGTATTAACACCGGGTTTAATATATTTTGCTTCCATCTCTCTGCCCTGCTCTACTCTACTTCAACACTACTTAGCTCTCTCTCTACTCTACCAGTAGACTACCACATCCACCTGTTGCACAAAACGCACACAGCAGTGTTTCCCCTAGGATGGAGTTGTAGCAGCGGAGGGGAAGCACACGCATGAAAAATAATTTTCACATGCGTGAAACTTTTTTGTATGCTTGCAAAGCACAGCCTGCTGGGATGTTTTTATGTATCTACTGGCACCAGAAGGGCTCTTTTGGACTAAGTACATACAGTACATTTGTGCACAGTAATGAGCAGGCGAAATGTCTGTCTAGCTTACATATGAGGTGTCTCAAGATTTAGGAACATACAATTGTATTGAATACAATAAAAGTAAAAAGTCACTTGACATGCTGCTGTTTTGTGCTATGACCTATTTAAGTGCTGGAAGTTGTTATTTACGTGACAACATTCGAACGCAACACAAGCTCAGCACGAGTGCTGTGCTTCACTGCTGTACGAGCAGCATGTTTGTCTGTGCGTAAAAGTAGTCTGTTGATGGTTATTTACACAGTGTCCATAACAATAACTTTGTCAGCTGACAAACTGCGCTGGGCTCGGGGTCAGGTTTGGTCAGGAAAATGTGGCCCGAGCCGCTCTAGCGTGATCAGCTGTGTGTGTGGCGGAACAGGGAGCAGAGGAGAATTGTTAATGCGTGACCATGTAGAGACAGAAATGACATGATGACATAACACCATAAACAGTATATTGTCATGTTATTATATGAAGCGTCCGTCGTGCAAAATAATATCAATGGGGGCTGTGGGCAGGACATTGTTACACAGCTGTGCCTGTGACTTCAAGCAGAGAGATTGCTGCATCAGAGCCGAAGGAGCACGTTTTAAAATACATTTATTTTATCAATTAGTTATTAACTTTTACTATTTTTAGCAACTTGCCCGATAGTGCTGCCACTAACGATTATTTTCATTGTCGACTAATCTGTCGATTATTTCTTCGATTAGTCGACTAATCATTTCATCGAAAAATGTGTTCAAATGTTGAAAAATGTCGGTCTGTCTCGCCCAAACCCCAAAATTACATCATCTAATGTCTTGTTTCATACTCACACCAAAGGATTTTAGTTCACCGTCATGGGAGAGTGTGTAAAGCTGCCAATATCTGAACGTAAGAAGCTGCAGTAAGAGCATTTTGGGGTACTTTTATAGTGCTTTTCTATGAAAAATGACTCAAACCGATTAGTTGACTACTAAAATAGTCACCGATTATTTTAATAGTCGATTAGTCATCGATTAGTCGACTAATCGTGGCAGCCCTATTGCCCGATTGGGCAAGTGAATTGTTAGTTTACATGCCCGACCTTGAGTTTTACTTGCCCCGGGCAATCGGGCAATCGTTATTGTTTAGCCCTGCACATTCATGCCAACTGATATTTCAACTCCCTTTATCTTTTACACTTCAACTGACAATTCAACGGCATTCATCTCTTTCTCTTAAACACACTCTCATTCCAGGTTGTCGAATACCAATGCTTTCTCACACCCCTGGCATGTAATAGTGATGCTGAAGGCACCCTTTTGTGTGTCTGTGAGATGCAGCCTTTAAAGTCTGTATGTGATGCACAGCTGTGTCCTCGGTGAAACTCACTGTAAGTTTTCAAGTTGTCGTCGTTAGGTTTAGGCAACATAACTACTTGGTTAGGTTTAAAAAGAACATGCTTTGGAGGTTAAAATATGTACATAACCTGTTGTAAATATGTTATGTGAGAGACTATGAAACATGGATAGACATAAATAAGTTATGTAATGTTACGCTAACAGCACTGACTTTTGGTTTCACACAGGACACAAACAGTCGTCTCCTGGCTAAAAGTCTGTTTGTGTTTGACAGTTCAAATCCTTTCAGGTCTCAGGTCTTCAACTCTGAACAACAAACACACTGTCTTAGCTTCTCTAAATTCCACAGCTTTGTGTGTTCATATGAAATTTACTCTATCTTCTTTGAGCATTCACACTAAAGCCCACACTTCAACCTATGCTTTTAGTTTATATACTAGGAATGGACCGAATATTCGGTAACCGAATATATTCGGCCAAATATTGCAAAAAAAACCCCCCCACACATTCGGTATTCGGTAGAATAAGTCAAAAGCAAGGCCGAATAATAGCGCCGTTTTGATAACGCAATCAAACGGCGTGCCGTGACGGGCGGAATAAAATGTCTGCAGTGTGGCGATCTGTCCCTCACAGCACTCGCATTTGCGACTAAAAATAGTTTTGAGTGAGCAAAATAGGCTTAAATCATTCAGCACGCTATGCGAGCAGCCTACAGATTTCAACCAGCAGCAGAAACGAAAGGCGAATCCCACCGATTGTGGGTTGACCGGGGGTCACAGACACAGACAGTAACGTTAATGTATTCCTGTCAAATACAGCGGCCATCGGCTTACCCGGCGACAGAGAAGTCGGTCCAATAATATCCTCTTCTTGGTGTCGTGACTGCCCAGAAGTACCTGAACAGCCGAGCCAGCCGAACGCAGGTATGTGACGTGTCAGAGGAGAAACGAGCCTTTCACATTTCTCTCTTTCTGGCAGTAACGGCCCACAAACCTCACCGCACTTTAGGGACTGTTCGTTACTTATGAAGGGACTGTCAGGGGAGGAGGGTGGCTGGTTGATTTTTATTTTATTTATTTATTTTATTTCAATCCCCCCTATGTTAATCACTTATTGATGCTGTTTTTGAAGTATGAGTAAGTCAATAAGTAATTTATTCCATTGAAATATCATTGATGTATTATAGAAAAGTGATTTATCTTTTCATAAATGACAAAAGGCACATCTGCCTCATTTTCACTGTGGTATCGTGATACTACTCAGAACCATGATGAAAGGTTAACTATACATTTGGAGACATCCACTGTGTTTTCTGGCTTGTCAAATAGAATACAGAACGATCAAATTGAAGCAGTCGGTGATGTGATTAGAAATTATATTAAAAGGGAGATTAATGCTGCCCCATTTGTTGCTGTAGAGGTAGACGAGACAGCGGATGTCACAAACAAAGCACAGATCTCTGTTATTTTGCGCTATGTAGCTAAAAGTGAAGTGGACTGTGAAGTGAAGGAGGCGTTTTTGGGATTTGATGATGTGAGTGATGATAGACGAGCCCCTGCTGTAGCTACGTATGTCTTGGGAGTGTTGGAGAAATACAGCTGTGTTGAAAAGCTAGTGGCTCAAACATATGATGGAGCTGCTGTGATGGCATCAGAGCTTAATGGGGTGCAGGCCAGAATTAAAGAAAAGGTGCCCAAGGCCATGTTTACACACTGTTATGCACACAAACTGAACCTTGTGCTGTTGCATTCAGCAAAATGTATGCCTGAGAGTAGAACGTTTTTTAAAACACTTGAGGGACTAGGGTCATTTTTTAGCAAATCCACGAAGCGCACCCACTTACTGGATGATGTTGTGAAACGGCGCTTACCAAGAGCAGCACCCACAAGATGGAGTTCAAATTCTCGGCTGCTGCAGACAACAAGCATGTACCAATCTGATCAGCGTGCTGTATTCCATATCATTCATTCATTTTCTAACCGCTTCATCCTCTTGAGGGTCGCGGGGGGGCTGGAGCCTATCCCAGCTGACATCGGGCGAGAGGCAGGGTACACCCTGGACAGGTCGCCAGACTATCGCAGGGCTGACACATAGAGACAAACAACCATTCACGCTCACATTCACACCTATGGACAATTTAGAGTTACCAATTAACCTAGTCCCCAATCTGCATGTCTTTGGACTGTGGGAGGAAGCCGGAGTGCCCAGAGAGAACCCACACTGACACGGGGAGAACATGCAAACTCCGCACAGAAGGGCTCCCATGCTCGGGATCGAACCGGCAACCCTCTTGCTGTGAGGCGAGAGTGCTAACCACCACACCACTGTGCCGCCCCGTATTCCGTATCATGATTGAAAATCCTAACAGTTGGGATAATGACACTCAAATGATGGCCGCTAGATATGATCGATGACTGTCAAAAGCATCAACATGCTTTTTAATTATGGCACATGAGGACATTTTCAGTGAAACCGATGCACTTTTTAGCGTGCTGCAAAACAAAGTCATGGACATTGGATATTGTTGTGCACGAATCCACGACACCATCGGAGTTGTTGAACGCATGAGACAGGAGCTTAACGCACTGTATAAGCGATTTGAGCAGAAATGCAGCACACTTGGCCTAAACGATAGCGGAAGAAATCAGTCGGTCAGACATGAGAGATAACGAATGTTTGATAACATTCTGGACAACATCAGTGTTCAAATGAAAGCTAGGTTTGATTATTTTGGTGAGCTAGCTTTCCTCGGTTTGGTTGACTGTACAAAATTTAATGAGATGTCACAACATTTTGATGACACCAAACTGCAGAGCCTGTCAAAATACGCAAAGTTTTTTGACTTTGTTAGACTAAAGGCTGATCTCATCGGACTGTACAGCTCACAAACGGTGAGGAATGAATGCAAATCTCCTGGACAGCTTCTCAGCTTTTTGGCCCAGAAGGATCTGCTACAGACTGTTCCTGAGGCGACAAAGTTACTCCAACTGGTGCTCACTGTACCAGCTACAACAGCGTCCGTGGAAAGGTCATTCTCTGCATTGAAAAGACTGAAAACATACAGTCGGAATAGGACCGATTCAGGATGACTTTCCTCCCTGGAGATCATCTCCGTTGAGGCGGAGAGACTTTTAAAACTAAAGGAAAATAAGGAGGACTTTTACAACAAAGTAACGGAGGTTTTTGTGGCGAAGGATAGGCACATGGACATCATCTACAAATAAAGGTAAGACCACAAACAGTTTTCATTTCAATCTTATAAAAAATGAGATTAGACTAAGAAAAATACAATAGAATATTTAAAAACTAAATTTTGGCCTTAAATAAAATATTCTTTGTTTTTCTTTTCATGCTTTTCATTGAGCAATCTGTATTATATTGATTTAAGTATCAGAATTAAAAGCTTTTAAAAACAACTGAATATTTCACTAAAGGTCAAAATTGAAATCTGTGTTTTTGTACACCGCTCTATACTCTCATTTGTGTTGTATGAATTGTAGAATTGCGACGGCCAACAGACGGAGGGTGCAGAGCAAATGCCCTCTATCCGCTTTCTCTTGCTGCTGTAATTGTAACGTTTTTTCTTATTTTTACGTACCTTTAATACGTACCTTACGTGTGTGTGTGAAGAATGCTGATGAGATGTGAAATAACAAGTAGCCAATTGAATAAGCTACCCTTTTGGGTTTATATATTTGTAAATCTGACTCTAAAGGAGTCAGTGCCTCACCAACCATGAACCTCACCGCACGCCACTGATTAGCATCAAGCTAGCAAACAATGGTACATCCTCACGGTTGGACAAAAAGTAATAACATTAACAAATAGCGGCGGCTTTTACTCACCACAGCTGCAGAGGCTCCCAGCTTCATTTGAAACAAACTACATTATAGACGGTCCGTTATTTATTAATCCCTCTGTGTGTTTATATATTTACTTTTTATCCGCTCTGTTGTCTCTGTAAAGTTAACATATTGCACCGTCATTTCAAACTCAACTTGTTTCAAATTAAAAGCCCCTTATAACCTCGGCTAGAGAATCCTTCCATTTTCTAAATAGGCTTTTATTCTGAAACATTTGTCAGAACTTCCTGTGGAAGATACAGTAGCTTGACAGTTTACATATGGCGCTTCTAATGTAGCTCCTGCCATCTGCTGACGCTTTTAGGTGACTACAACAACATGTCGGCTGGCACATGAACAGACACAGTGACTCAAATAATAGTGAAAGTAATAAAAACAGGTAACAAGTAAGAAAAACCTGATGACATCACACACGCCGTGAAAGACGATCGGGGATAATTGGTGAGTACCAGCGTGTAGCGTGTACCAGGCATAATGCAAGTCCTGAGTCTGAAATATGTCTGTCAGCGAGTCCTACTCCACCTATTTAGACTCCACCATAGACAACGGCAGCATTTCTCCGACCACGTAGCGAGCCACAAGCTCTGTGGCTTCTTTCAGACTGATAGGTTTAACATTATCTCCGTTATTAGAACCAAACGACAGCCGTTGCTGTTTCAGAGCTGAAGGACCAGCATTCTAAAAGTAACGGAAGTAACTGATGTCTTGTTTGAAAATGTATTTAAGTATTTGATTACTCAAACAGCAAACTAACACGTTAGGTTACTCGTTACTGCAAAAAGTAACCAAAGTACTCTAACGCGTTACTTTGTATCGCATTATACCCAACTCTGGTGGTTACTGAAGCAGTGTTACGCCAAATCTTTCCAGACTGCTTGAAGTTTTGAGGAACGCCTCTGCATGTCATCAGTCAGGACCTGTGGTGGTGCAAATGCAACATTTATACTCCGCCACATGGATAACTGCAATCAAACCGAAAGAGACAAATTGCACTCAGCTGCAAAACTTTATGAGTGTGTTTGTAATATAATTAGTGCCATATCTTTTGTGAATCAGACTGACTGAGAATGTTTGCAAGTGATACACATTTCATGGTGCTATCAGCGTCTGCAAGCCATTCTTTGTGAATCTGTTCTTAAGTGCATACCTTTTAACGGTTTCACTGTTGCAATTACTTTAAAGGGCCAGTGTGTAATATTTGGCATGATTTATTGTCAATCTGAATCTGATTCTGAATATTCTACCCATTAATATGTTTATACAAGTGTATAATCGCTATAAAATAAAATTCGTTTGGTTTTCGTAGCCTTATAATTATGCTATTATATATATATATATAGCAAGGGCCTTGCTTTAGAGAGGTCACCATCTTGCGCCGCCATGTATGTAAGGCAGCCCAAGCGGACAATCCAGCCAGCCAGAGAACACGTTTCACGTGTATAAATGAACCAACGAAGACAGTGGGAGGAAGGAAGAAGGAGGAGAAAACAGCAGAGAGTGTTAGTAGTTCGTCGATAGAGAGTAGTGAAAAGTTTTTTTAGTTATAAAGTTTGCGAATGGACCACACTTACCACGCAACAGGAGAGAATGAACCCGAACCGTCATCTGCGAGGAAAAGAAGACGCAACTTCACTCCTTGTGATGCACTCTCTGCGGCACTTTTTTTCCTGGTGATATATCTCCCCAACGATGGTAGCAGTAGCACCGAATCCCATTTTGTGCATTCGGCCTCTCTTCTCGCCCGCTCAGCATCAAACACATGGAGTTCCTCATCTGTATGCTCCGGCTCAAACAGGTATGGCTCTGGGTCTGTGTCCGCTACAAGAAACTCTTCAAAATCGCGTTCAAAGTCGTCCATTGCAGCTACTATAGTCCGGAGATATTGCTAGGCTAAATAAACAGCTGAGCTCTGTTTACTGGCTACGCTGTCAGTCAGTGTGCGGGCTGGAGATTGGTGGAGCAGAGAGGGGAGGGGGTCCCCACTCTGTATGGTAAACGAGTATGTGTGTATGAAGTGTGTCTGTTATGCTAGAAGAGTCAGCGTTTGGGAAGGAGTCTTTTACCCCCTGGAGTGTTACCGGAGTTTTTGGAGTGCTCAAATAAATGGGCCTTTTTCCCAAACGCTCCTCTGGTCTCCTGCTCGTGAGGGATTCATTACAGTATCGTAAAAAACTGTACGCAAGGCTTTTTGTCCCTACGAGGCCACTGTCATTTACCCGACGGGAGGGGTGAGCGAGTGAGCCCTGCAATCTAGAATTTGATCACTGGTGTCACTGTTTTCAACCCATTTTACACACTGGTCCTTTAAATATCTTGACTGCAAATTTTCAGCAGCGAGCCCCTTCACATTTTTATTGTTAAATCATCGTCATTAGAAACCTGAGAGACAACGTGGGGCCTGTGTTTTGTCTGGGTAAAATCTATTCAGCACTGGAGTGCAGTCAAAACAAATCTGATTCAAATAACTGTCACTTCAGCTAAGCATGACTGACTTCTTTGTGCTCTGTGTCATAACTATCCCACTGGGGTTCATTGCAGTTATGAACACATGAAAGAAACAGATGAAAATAAACAGCCCAGACTGTGGTTTTGCCTTCAGGTCATTTTCTTAGCTTGGCTTTCTAAGCATGAAGAACTGCTGGTTACCAGATGTCAACATCTGTCTCCTAAATGCTTTGTTTTGGGGTTGTTTCCTGTAGTTAGAATGATCATGTTCTCACCTCTGCTTGACTGACTGCCCTACATTTTCTGGTGGTTTCAGTGCAGCTTTCTCCTGCATTAAAGAATTCAATTTTATGTACCTACTCCATAAAAGCCTGAACACACTTTGAGTTTTGTCCCTCCAAATCCATGCTTTACCTAGATGAATGGACCATCTCAACTCTACACAGGTCAGTACACTACTCAGAGCAGGCAGCAAACACGACTTTAAAGTAGTCCATCAAACGGAGGCAGAGTTTATGACGAGACGAGCCAGGGACCTTCAACTTACCACACTCGGGAATAAAGTGAATGACAGCTACTTGCCATCACATTCTGTTCTGGGAGATTACAGTGAAATGAGCCCTGAAACAGCACTGACGTGCCAGTAAATGAATATAAATTCAGACATAACTTGTCATGAATTGGAGATGAATGGTTGTTCCCATGAGGGCATTACATTTGGCAGTGCGAGAACAAAAATGGAAAACAGAGGAAAAAATTGCAGATCTAATTTCCACATATTTCCTGGTCATTCTCATCAGCGTGTGCTTATATAGGATCCTTCCTCTCTCTCTTTAAGTGTCTGTAATTAACGCACTGACGCACATGAGCTCATCATACATGTAAAAGGCCAGAAAGGTCTCACACTCTCTCAGAAATACAAAAAGACTGCATGTTACTAAAAAAGAAGATAGGGTAAGGTGTTTCTAAGATGTTCTAGTTGAGAGGCAATGCAGATTAAAGGCAGGGCTGTGAGTGTGAGCACAAAGGAAACTCAGAATGCCTCTACCATGAAAACTTCACAAGATGTAGAGAGAAAAGGGAGCTTGAGGTGCCACCTCTCTGACCCTGAGTTTCCTCTTCTTCACTTTTGGCAGGATGAGAATAAATAAGGAAGAAACTGTCAGATGCACATAAGACAGTCTCTCTCTGTCTCTTCTGTGTTTTTTTTTGTTTGTTTTGAATAATGGAGGTGAATATTTTCTTTGTATTCAATGTACCATACATGTACACATATTATCTAGAAAGTGAAAATAAATGAAAGGGTACATGCACATAACATTTTATTACATCTCTTGGGTTGTAGTTAAATATGACTGGTATTTTATTCAGCCCAAGAACGATGTTTAAGACTCTTATTGCATTTGCAGCAAATGACATGGGGTTAGCACACGTAAGGTTGGTATATTATGGGCTGAGGTTGTCATAGTTTGCTTTTTAATCATAAAAGGAATTAGCTGTTCAGATTAACAGTTTCCACCTACTTGTGTGGATTCTTGTCACGTTTAAAATCAGGCATGAAAATGGGTCAGGAGTGAAAAAGGTGAGAAGGATACGAGACCAAGCACCTGCTCGGGGGTCCCGGGGTTATGCTCCTCGATTGTTTATTTTGATGGAAAAATGAGCTTCCAAATGCTCATATCTGATTTCTTTTAGATTTACGCTAGTGGTGGTCACATGCAGAATTACAAGATTGCACAAGGTATGAATGTGGGACACAAATTCAGCCCGGGACATTCAGCCGCACCGGCGCACACACCAACCCACACACCGGCCCACACACCGACCCACATGTTTCTACCTATAATCCTCTATATGCTTGTACACACTACACAAACGCTGTACTCTGAATCAACTGCATAAGAAAATCAGCAGTTATTGTTTAATTCCAGACTAAAAAATAAATGCAACAATGAATTGGCCACAAATGGCGATGTGCGTATTATTATCTAACTCAAAATAAGAGCATATGACTCTATCCTAATGCATCTAATATTATGCACAATATAATTGTCTGCCCTTTTAGTCAACTTATTACTACAACAAAAAAATCCCACTTAATACTACTAAAAAGGTTTTCCTCTGGCTAAAATGTAATGCATAGTAGGCTATGCCTTCACATTGCACCTGTCATATTTCTGGTCTCATCCTCCTCCTCATCACGACTGGGGTTAGTCTGTCCCTCAGCTTCACTGTCCTTGGGACTGGGAGCACCACCTAACGTTAATTGCATGCATCCACAGGAAAAAAAAGCACGCACATATTTTCTTTTAGTACAGGTTTAAATTATAATGACCTAATGCAATACCTAGTGGGCTAGTTGGCCTCTTGAAACGGACACCTAGAACAAATACGCAATTTGCCAAAGCCAACCTTGCTCATTACACACTCACGAATGTTAGCTAACGTTAATACACCTGCTATAATGGCACTGTTGGCTCCAGCTCCATCTCCGTCGTTAGCAACACCAGCAGCCTCAACCCGTCAACCAACGCTGTAGCCAAACAGGTTGGTTATTTTGGAGCACTGTGCTGCCTCTTCTTGTAAAGATTTAAATTTTTTTATTCAAGTTTTTTCCACGCCACTTTTTTTTTTACAGCTTTATCCATGTTTTCGGTTAAACTAGCCTGGTCTGCCATGAGTAATGACTGATGACTGCGGCTGAGCCAATCAGAAGAAAGACGAGAGCCTCTTCAATCTTATCTCCTCCTTCAAACATCAACACACAAGATTGACACCTACGTCCCCATCTTTTTTCTGTGGCTTTGCTCCACACACACACTGTCCTGTCCATTAAAGGCAAAAGCCCATAAAAAATAATCTTTAAAAAAACTTACTGATTGCTGCTTTTTTATTGAATGCCACTAGTAAAAAAAAAAATGCTTGCTGCACCTTTTGATTGTTACCAGGTGTAGGGATTGGATGGTAGTAAATCTCAACAAACAGGATGAACCCAATGGCATGAAGATGCAGAGCATGATGGAGGAATGAAGAGCATGAGACAAACAGGAATTTGTGGCTCCAGAGCTCTGGTTTTTACTGGAGTCCATACACAGAGTACAAAAAGTCCCACATCTCTCACCAAACATGCAGGACACTGCTGGGTGGCAAAGGAGTTGCACAGCTGCAGCTGATTCCAGTGATTGCAGCAGCAGAGCAGAGGAGACACTCAACCTTTCCCCCTCCTTCTCACACTCCACAATCAGTACGTTTACATGGACAGTTTAATTCCACTTTTAATCGGAATGAACGGCCATTCCGATTAAAAGTGGTCATGTAAACGGTCATTCCGACTGAAAAACGGTCATTCCGATTGAAAATTAAATCCGATTAAAGGGGGTGGTTTATTCCGTTTGTCATTCCAAATGAAAGAATTTTGTGTGTATGTATACACTCATTCCTCTTTAAGTTCATTCCGGTCTTTCTGCGCATGCTCGTTTCCTTGCCCTTCTGGTGCGATGACACATATAGCGTGCATAGCAACGGGCTGCATAGCAACGGGCTGAGCTAGAGCAGTCGGACTCGTTGCACTCACCGGTTTCCATTCGCCACAGCACGGTCTTCTACCTCCCTTCTCCTCCTCAACAGATGAAGCATTAGCAGAACAAGGTTGTTGTCGTACTGCTGCTTTAAGAATATAAGCAAAACACGCCCGAAAAAGGCACTAATAACGGCGTTGTCAAGCATCTTGTTATCCGGAGCGAGGACTACAGTGTTTTCTTCCGGTAAACGTAAACACGTAACATCCACCCCGCCCCCTATCCAATCAGAAACCTTCCCTGCCCCAAACCTTGCGCAGACCTGAATAAAGGCGATTGAACAGATCTCCCATGTAAACCCCTCATTCGGAATTAATATTTCCCATGTAAACTACCTGGAAACACTTTAATTCCGAATGATTTCATTCAGATTCATTTCATTCCGAATGAGAAGCCATCATGTAACCGTAGCCAATGATCTCTCACCTGGCTTTTCTACCCTGAGTCTCCACCCACATCAGTGAAATCACTGTGACACTCCCACGCTAACATTAAAACATATATTTACAATTTAACATTATTTATACTTAAAGAAGACCTATTATACTCATTTTCAGACCTTTTTATTTGATTTCTGGACTCCTATAGAGCAGCTACACACGATTACCTGCACACAAAGCTTTGTAGATCTTCAGGACGCTGTGCCTCACACTGCACTGCTTCCTTGCATTTCCTGTATCCCGCGAAAACGGTCTGTGTAATTTACTCCACCCCCCGGAACTCGCCTCCCACCGAGCCCACTCCGCTGTGATTGGTCACACTCCCGAGGACTTCCGAAGGGTTGCCGAGCGCTGCTGGCATGCCTGGGCATGCCCATATAAGTAAGTCTGGTACGCATTAACGTCACACGGACTACACTGTTTACAAAAAGACTGTAAAACACAGCATGCAGAGCCATCCAAAACAGCTTGCAGGGCTCACTTCCAAATACACAAACCTCGTTATCTGACGTGCTGGCATCGTTTATACAACATTTATAGGTCAGAAAAGAGGAAAAGCATAATAGTTCTCCTTTAACATACACAATGCAAATGACTTAAGTACTAATACAGATTACCGAAAATACCTAACATAAACCAAACTTAGCAAAATATCTCCTCTGTCTTCCCTGATCCTTCAACTCAGCCTGACAAGGTAATTAACAGCTGCTGGAGTCCTGTGGCTGCATTCTCATGTGTGCACTCCATGAAAACATGCCCCCCAGGAAGTACATCTCGAAGAGGGAGGAATAAGCAAGGGTTTTCAAAAATAAAAGTACCACAACAAAAACAAACTTCCTGCAATAGTCTGTATTGTCAAACTTTATAGTCAACATCAGGCCCAGAGTGGCTAATCGGGAGGACCGAGACAATTCCTGGTGGGCCGGTCTGACATTTGGGTTGCGAGGGCTGGTGGTCTTTTTTTTTTATTTTTTATTTTTTTTTTTTTATTGGGCCGGTGTTCAGTCATCGCAGACCACACTCAGTGGTGTTTGCAAAATGGAAAACAGAAAGAGCAAGGGTGGCAGTAGTCTCGCCACCAGACAATCAGAGATCTCCGCCTTCTGGTAGTCTGGGGACACTCCTTTCTAAAGTGTGTTTAACATACCGGAGAAAACGGCCGGCGACAAAGCAATACCTCTTGCATTTTTGAAAAGGACACACCCTCCCGGAAATGTGCGCTCCCCCTTTTCTTGTCCGCAAGGAAACAAACACACAGAGAACTTGAAAATGGATGCCGAGAGATTTAACTCCGTTTTATCAAACGTGTGCTCAGTCCACAAGATTGTGGAAATGAAGGACTTACAGCGACTTGAGCCATTTTGTACAACTACACGTGTTTCTAGTAGGACTATGTTTACGAGCACAAGAGTTCAGCGAGCCACTGAAGGACCGCCCTGCGGATTTACTATTGGTTCTGCAACATAGGGAGTTTTTTTAAACTCTGAAATTGTATCCACCCATCTAAACACAAAATCAGGGAGAAAGTCATCAGTCTTTAGTTAAGCAAAGCGTCTAAAGACTGACTTGTGAGTGTAGGGTGGCAGAGAAAAGGCTAGAATTATAAAGAGGAAAGCACTGGAAACAGACGCAGCCAAACGTGCAAAAATTGACAACTTTTTCACTAAAACGAGCTCGCCATTTGAAACGACAAATGAGGACAATGAAACGGGTAAAGCAAGATGTTGAACAAAATACAACTTTGCCTGCAAACCACCGTTCAAGTTAATTAATTATCAAGTGAATGAATTGTGTGGCGTTGTAACATATAACATAATGTTATTACTGTAATAAACAAAGTCGCAGAGACCAGTGCGCTGCTCAGGCGTTTATTAGTGTTTTAGGGTTGGCCATCTTTCTTTGAAGCTACTCTTATGCAGAGGAAATAAAGATCATGGCATCATTAGAAAGTAATGTTATACTGTGAATTACAAACTTGCAGAGAACAGTGCAATACTTAATACCTCCGCCAAGGAGGTTATGTTTTCGCCAGCATTGGTCTGTTTGTCTCCAAAATAACTCAAAAAGTTATGAACCGATATTGATGAAATTTTCAGGAAAGGTGGATAATTGGACAAGGAACATATGAAAACATTTTGGTGGTGATCGGTTGAAGCAAAGTGGATAAAAAAAAAGGTCTATCGTCTGACAGCCTCAGCAGCAATTACAATTTCTGAAGACGGTGAAAATAGCGCCATCTGGTGGCCAGAAAGCACATCTCGTTCTACTTGCTAAATATTGTTGTAATTCTAAAGTTGAAATTATTGTTCTGTGTTGGACAAAAAGAAAGTGAAAAATACAAAAAAACATATTATATTCTGTGTTGGTACAAAATAAAAAACAAAATAAATACACCACAGTGTCTCCATGGTGAAGGCATATATAACCTAATAATGACAGTGATGCAAATAACCTCATTGTGATGCAGGCTGCAAAATCTGATGTAGAGGGGGAGGGAATATCACCTACTTGGCGGAGGTCTGCACTCTGAGTGCTTTTCTATTTTTATTCTTTATTCATGTTTAAGGTTTGGATATCTGTGAACACTTATTTGCTTGATATTTGATACTGCAGAAAAGGACATCTGATGTTGTAAAGAACAGTGTTGGAGATTTGCCCTTTAACTCATGTTCTCATATTTGTGAAATCTAAGTTGTGATGAAACTGGTTCATTGCAGAGGAAAAAGAGATAGTGTTATTAGAGAGTGCAACACTTTCTATTTTATTTTTATTTTTTTCAAATTTAATATTTTTATTTACTCATTTCATTTTTAAGGTTTGGATATCTGTGAACACTTCTGATACTGTTGAAAAGGATGTTGTGTTGTAAAGAATAATGTTGGAGATGTGCACTCATGTTGAAATAAATCGACATTGTGAAGCAACCCTTACTTTAAAATACACTGAATTACAAGGCTTTAGAAAACAGTGCACTATTGTAGACTTAACATGTAAGGTTATAATAGGTCATGATCGAAATTGGGCCGGTCTGAGGCATGAAACTCCAGGGCTGAAAATGAGTCCCATTCTGGCCCTGGTCAACATGCATGTGTGTGTTCCCTTTTCACCTTAGTGAGGGGATGCTGTCCAGCTCTCTCAAATCAATATCTACCATTTTTTGTTTGTTTGTTTGTTTTTTTGGTAGCTACTTACTAAAATGTTCAGGCAGAAGGTACTTGCTCTAGCTCTGGTTAAGGGTGAGAGGCTGTCAGTAAATAGTTTGTTGGGCACAGAGAAACAGAGATCTGTGTGGGTACATGAGACCTTAATAAAAGAGGGTGGATCACAGGGAGTACGACGCTAGGCTAATTTATACAATGTAAAATGCCATAAACTTGTGCTAATAATGTTAGCATGTTGTATTGGTGGGGGAAATGTGTCCAGATAAAGACAAGTGTCTTTCCTACCACAGGGGTGAAAGGGGAAAAGACGAGAAGGGGGGTTTCCTCCTTGGGGCAAGGGTGATGTCACTCTCTCCTTCGTCAAGGAGAATCTGAATCCACATCCAAATCTAGGGGTTTTCTCCAGGGAATCTCAAAAACCTAGCCTATGCAGAAACAACACTATTACTCTCTGGGTTATGTCTGAGTTCCTGTCTCTTATGACATAATAAAATCACATCAAAATTCTTCAAACACTACTGTAACACAATAGTAATTAACTTCATGAATTACTGTTCAGCATTTCTCATGAAATATTTCATCCCTTTTAACATAACTTATCTTTTTAGCTTTTTAACCATGAATTATGATGATTTAACAATTTGCACATTAAATTATGATTATTGACATTTTATCCATGAAATAGACATGTATGTATCTTTTTTAATTAATGAGCTGAATGACAACACGTCAGCATTGGTGATACACATCACACAGTAGTTTTTTTTAACCATACTGCATATTATTAGCACTGGTGGTGCATAACAGGAGAGCTATGCTGCAAGTGTGCCCAGTATAACATAAAAAGAATACAAAAAATAATTAATGCACCACCAAGAGAAAATTGACTTATTACTCATATTGCAGGTTACCAATGTAAAAATTATGCTGCTTTAACACTCTTCATATCATAGCAGTGTGTAGAAAGTCAAGTTCACATATTAGCAAGGAAACAAACTTTCTGCAAGACCTCCTGCTACCATTGTTAGCTGCAGTTAGCCACATTAGCTTAGCTCGGCTCAACTCACCAAGACGCTGCCAAAAGATGTTAAAACTCCTGATGCACAGTTAACCACAGTTGGTTATACAAACCACTAGTTTTAATTTTGCTAGTCATTTAGCAATATGTTTCGTCTGCTCCTGTCGTCTCCGTGCCTCTGACTGACGGTCTGCTACGTGAAGAGGGTGGGACTTGACTGTCCTCTCCAATCAGAAGTCTTCATTGGCTGATTGAACCAATAAGAATCAAGTATAGGTAGGATACCTGTGATTGGCACCTCAGTACGTACTTCTAGTATAGTATGGAGAGGGACCCAACTGCAGTCAAGATGGCCGACTAGGGCGTCACCATACATCTAGTCTATACCGGAAAGTTGGAAAGTCCCAAGCGGAAGTTTCTTCTTCGTGTAATTTTTTGCTTATTCGGCGGCCATACTGATTAGCGGGTTGTGTTCAGAGAACGAGAGAACGGTAAGAAAAATAGTCTTTTAATTATCATCCAACGAGTGTGGTATGATTTCTAAGATGTAATTCGTGCTATTTACAAATGCAATACATCGAAGAATTAGAGTGTCATGTCTCGTGAAGGCTGTTTCTCCGCTTGACTCGATGGTCTGGGCTAACGTTAGCTTAGCCAAAGAAAGTATGCTAATGGATTTGGCAAAGTCGTATGGCAATTTTTTCAGCGTTTTTGGTGTGTGTATTACCCTATACACACACACACACGCATATTTATTTCTTACATATATATGTATGTGTGTGTGTGTGTGTGTATAAATAGATATATATATATATAACGGTAAGATATATAACGGTATATATATATATATATATATATATACATACATATACATATAGTTCGTGTGATCCTGGTCACATTATTATTACCATCAAGGAACATATCTGTTGTCCGGACATAGAACTGTTGGCTGTTGGACTCAGGCCGTGTTATTTGCCAAAGGAGTTTTCACATGCCATTATTATGACTGTGTACATCCCTCCTCATCCTCATCCATCCTTCAATCATGTCACCATGGAAACGACACTTTGTTGTTGTTTTTTTACACTAGTATGTGTGCCACTGCTGTATATATTGTTGCATATATTCTATTGTATTGTATATATTGTTGTACATTTTATAGCTTTAGCTTGCTTGGGAAATGGAAGGACATTATTGGATGGTCAATTTTATTCCTTTGGAAAGCATAAAAACAAGAGTGCAGCCTTTACAGCATCACAAGCTATGATTGGATCATGTAACTATTTTTCAGATATTGATCAAAATCCTTCAAGAAGAAGGCATGACGAGGCTGAAGGCAGAGATCACGATGGCCAGTGGCAGCCTCTTTTAAGCCCCTCCACCACCACCCGCTACCACCCACCCCCAAGAGATCACGATGGCCAGTGGGAGCCTCTTTTAAACCCCTCCACCACCACCTGCTACCACCAACCCCCAAGAGATCACGATGGCCAGTGGAAGCCTGGCGACCCCCATTCATTGTTTTTTCATTGTTGTATGTTCATGTATTTGTTTGCCTGTTCTGTTTTATGCTTTTCCCTTGTTTTTGATTTGTGATTGAACTCAGTAAAGACGTTGTTTACAAAAAAGAGAACTCCAAGTGAAGTTATTATTGCCAGTATGATAGTGTAATATTGTGTTTTATTGGATTCCAGAAATAAAATAGAATTAAAAGAAGACTGACAATAGGAAAATATAATTATTGCATTCATTTAATAGCTAAACTGGATAATGAACACATCTCTCGACCCAGGAAATGCCTGTTCTGTTGCAGTAACAAATGTCTGGCGCCATTGTGTTGCCCATGATGTCCCCGCTCATCCCTGAAGATCTCTGGTGGATGAAAATACAACCAGCAGGATTGAAGTCATTTCTCTAAGCTGATCTTCTGTGCCTTTGAACAAACGGGGTGTGGGGAGCTGTGTCTGCACAGTGTTTGATATTTGTAGCAGAGGCAGATTAATACACCATGAATCTACAACAATTTTCCTTCCTCCCCAGCAGACTGCAGCATAAAACAACACACTTGCCACCACAGACTGATAAAACATCTGCAGCATCTTACTACAGATGTCAAGAGATCTGAGCTTCCTTAAGAAAAAGAGGCGGCTCTGCCCCTTTTGTAGAGAGCGTCTATGTGTAGGGACCAGTCCAAATTATTATCCAGGTGTACACCTAGATACTTATGACTTGGCACCACCTTGATGTCCATCCCACAGGTATTCACTGGCTGAAGAGGGGGCTTGGACCCGCAGAAATCTATAATCATTTCCTTGGTCTTTGAGGTGTTCAGTAGGAGACAGTTCTTGTGACTCCAGTCACTGAAGGCTTTTATCAGTTCCCTGTATTCAGATTCCTGCCCATTCCTGATACATGCCACAATAGCAGTGTCGTCCGAGTATTTCTGGATGTGGCAGGACTCAGAGTTGTATTTGAAGTCTGCTGTGTATAGTGTGAACAGGAATGGAGCCAGGACAGTCTCCTGTGGAGCCCCCGTGCTGCTCATTAATGTCCCAGAAGCACAGTTCCCCAACCTGACATACTGTGCGCTTCCTCTCAGGTAATCTGTGATCCAGGAGATAAAGGAAGGATCATATGATTAATGCGTAATGTCTGGGCAGTAGAACCCTTACACTGTACCACCAAAGATTTACAGTGCCTTCTTTTTTACTGTTAACATAAATTAATATTAACCATATGCTAATGTGAAAGCAAGTATGACATTTGTTGTGACCATGTGTGCATGTTGCAACTGCAGCCTAATCTGAAAGTGCTGTTTATTTGGTTGTGTAAATTCTCATTTTTTATTAATTCTCAGTTTATTTAATCTGAGAATTCAGTTTATTTAACTTTAGTTATTCTTCAGTCCTATTGTGAATGTGTGTGTGTGTGTGTGTATGTGTGTGTGTGGCCACCACCACACAAACATAATATTTACATTTGTATTCATAACGTTGATATTAAAGTTAAATCCATGAAACGTTAGCATTATAACTTAGTGATATTATTGTAGGCTTTTAACTAACTTCTGAGTTTTACAGTAGCCTATAAAGTCGTGGCGAGACAATTAACTAGTCACTTATACCGTTACGATAAACATGTAACTGCACAAAATGCATAAAATTATGTTATGTGTCAATGTACGTGTTTTTTAAGCTTTTATTTTTGTTTTAGCTCGGTCATATTTCCGGGATCGAGTGGCGATTAACCAACTTCCGGTTGTGACTTCCGGCATGGATTGGATTAATGGCGGCGCCTTGTCGGCCATCTTGACTGCAGCAAGGTACTCTTGATAGTATGTGGTTTCGGATACAGCCCAACCGCATACTATACTAGAAGTACGTACTGATATTGCCAAAATGTAGTATATAGTATGCAGTATGCAAACATAAGAAAAATCTGCAGTATGCAAAAAATGCCCGGATGTCGTACTGATTTGGAAAAATTCCACAGTATGCATCAGACCAGTCTACCTCGCCTACTGTTTCCCACAATGCAATGCACCCTTGACTGGGACCAGTCAATTGTCGTAATGGCGGACAAGAGTGATCAAGCCGGGAATACTGCGAAGATGCTATTATTTTATTAAGTGTCATCCTGTACTGTACTGTGCGTGTGATATTATTTTATTAAGCGTCATGACAAATCTTTGATACCTACCTGACTTAACGTACATAGAGATGCACTAAATCATGTTGTCTGTAATGTAGCAATAATAAAAACCCAAGCTTGTGTAGCTGTTCATTTTAATACATTTATATTTATTGAAATTGTGATGTCTGTACATAAGAGCCCCAGAGGTAGCGTTGCTGTTCTGTCCAGTAAAAACATGAAACTTCAATTTATATTCAGACAAACTAATGTGGCAGCTACAATTGTTAGATTTCATCTATGAAACCAACATTTGTCTTCCAAAAGGATTTAAATGAGCCAGTGGTAAATCTCCAAAGAGCAGCAGGTCAGTTCATCGGGTTGCTTTCTCCACGGGATGACGACGGAGGTTGACCGGCGATCATCTCGGTATTCCGGCTGCGAGCTGCTTGCTGCTCCCGGCCAGCGGCTCCCACAGCGGCTCTTCTCATCCCTGAATACGTCGGAACAAATTTCCAAACAGGCTTATTTGGATAAACTGACCACGTGTTGGGGATCTAAATGGTTACTTTTACGCCTGAAAAAATATTAAAACTTAATAAAGTGACATATTAACAGCGCTACAGCGGAAATTAAAACAGCTTTTTGCCTGCTTTGAACTCTCCGCTTTCGCTGTCGGCTGTTGCGAAATGCATTCTGGGATACTTGGCTGTATACTGCATACTGCAAACGGTCTGCTGGAATGGCATACTGTATATATATTTTGTATGCAGTTTGCAGTACATACTGATGTAGTATGTAGTACGTTAGTATGCGGTTTCGGATACAGCTTTTGATTAGCAAACATAAAATAAAATGTGCTGGAATGAAATAAATAATACATAAAATAACACTGGGAGTAAAATAACTTTGCAGAACTCAGTGTTCTACTGGGTTACAATTGTTTTAAGAGTGGGCTGTTACGGTTGTGTGTATTCTGTGCTGCTGTCCCTTTTCCCTCCATTGTAGATCGGCCCAGGTGTGCTGCATTACTTAAGGAGGTGCAGCGCACCTAGTATGGAGGAGGTGCTTAAGAGCTCCTGTGCCAGCAGCAAAGGAAAGAGGCCTCTGGTGTGGAGACTGCTGCTGGTCCTGCTGCTGCTCAGTGTGGGATTTTTGTTGTCTTGTTTGCTTGTTAATTTGTTAATAAAACAAGAAGGTGCAGAAAAAGTTAATATTAATAAAAAGTTAATATTGTGGGTCAGTGATGGAATTTTGTTTGCCCCATAGGGCTGCCTAAGGGTGGGGCGTAACAGGCAGTTTGACAACCCGCTGTCTATGGTTGGGCCTTATAACTCTGGGTATCCAGTTTCTCCTCCGTTGTTTACCAACTGTAAACTTGTTGTCGTGACCATCACAGAAGGCCCTCCTCTCGGATCATCCCATTGGATAATGGGGGAAAAAAAGACGATGACAAGAGACAATGTGGAGCACTTTTCCTCTCTGAGTTGAAATTTTTTCAACTCGAGGAGTTTAGCAGCTGCTAAAACACTTTTTGTGTGATCGGGCAAATTTTTTGGCATTCCAGTTTGATTTGGGCGGAGGAGGCAAATTTCCATTTCCGACTTCCTTTTATATATAAGTAAATATGCCTAACCATTGCGATGGATTCAGAGTTTGCAGTGACTGCAATTATGTTCCGCCTCGTTAGTTCACCGCACGGACTGTTTAACCTGGCAACAACTGCAGCCGGCTCAAACGTGATTGGTCAATATCACGCGGACTACAAACAGCCTATAACTGGAAACCAGGGCTCTTCCGCTCTTCTTCCAGAGGCAAGATCTCTGGAGTTTGCCTACAGACTCTACATTCACTGAATGTAGAGTCTGTATATAGAGACTAATGCTTAGCTAACGTTAGGAAATTTTTGGCAAACTAGTTTTAACAAATAAATAAAAATTTTAGAAAGCAAAATGTAATATTGGCATTGCATTTGGTGAAGAGCGCATTCTGACTTGTTTAGGACTTAAACTCAAAGTTTAGGTCTTGAGACTTGCCTGTCTTGACTTTGGGACTTACTTTCGACTTGCAAAACAATGAGTTAGTCCCATCTGTTATATAGTACCCACCCTACATGAAATAGACAGCCTAGTTAGAAGACACATAACATATACACAATGTTGCTAATGAGTTTAATGAATAACCTGGTATGTATTTTCCACTTTTGTGTCACTGCTTGGGAATCATTTTTTTCTTTCTCTGCTTTTCTGAAAAATCCAGCACACAATTATCTTCCTCAGTCCTGCATAATTAGGGTGACTTTTACATACATACATACATACATACATAACTTCATTAACATATCTCTGTTATGGTAACTGCTCTCATAGTGTAAACAATACCAACAAAAATCAGCTGTTTTTTCAGATAACCAGAGCTGAGCTGGAGACTTCAGAGCCTATTTTACATATCAGTTTATCACAGCGCCTGCTATAGCAGATTGAGACAGCCATACTGGGCCTGAGATCATCAGTCATATATACTGATTCATCACTAAATGTTTTGATCATCCAATGGAGTGAAGTAGTTTCTGTTTGCAAAGAAGTGGTCAAAAGGTGCCAAAGTTCGGACTGAAAGCTGCACTAATATGAATTTTATCGAAAACTTTGTTTCACAACTTAAGCATTTCTCTATAACTCTGAATAATCACAGCTAAATAAGCAACAATCAAAGTTAATGCTGAAAACATTTTTGTTAAATACTCAGCTAAACACTTAAGCAGCACTTTGCTTCATCAGGACCACAACTATAAATGTATAGTAAACAATTCTGAGCCATGCTCACTGCCAGTGAGCAAAGCACAGACAAAATCAGAAATTTTGTTTGTTTACTTTCTAATTTTGTGTTTATGAAGGACATTATCAAATCAAGTGAGAAGCAGAATGAGGGTTAGGTCCCGCACTGCTCACAGATCCCATTTAACAGCTGTTAACAGCTCACAAGCTCTGCTACATCCACTTCACGACTTGCTTACTGAATGCTAATGTTGCTAGTGTGGCTTTGTGTCTGCAGGATGTGTAGATAGGCAACATTTGTAAACATGTTTGTCATATTAACTTAATGATATGATCACTTGTCAATGTTGTGTTGGCAGCCTGCCCTGCCCTTTAAAACACAACTGCCTAAAAACTACATCCATTCCAGATGCTTTGTCTAGCTGTACTGAGGCACAACAAAGCTTTGAGCTGAATGCTAACACCAGCATACTAACATACTTACAAGGTGGAGTCCTGCACCAGGTCAGGTACCTGTCAGTAAGAACAAAAGTAATATTAGGTGTCTGAGCTGACGTGTGGACACTCAACAGCCTCAGACAACTGTATCACATGGCAGATTAACAAAACATGCAGAGGGTATTTGACAAAACATCATGAAGAAACTGAAGATGCTGCTGGCTGCGCCATAGGACGGGGTCATCCCTATGTTCCCCGGGTCCTATGTTCCCCCCTATGTTCTGCAACTGGGGAACATAGGACCCTTTTTCTGAAAAAGGGTCCTATGTTCCCCCCGAAACGCGAAAGAAAAATGCACTTACGCGCAGACAACGCTCCCTAATACATATATTTAGAAAGGGCTCATTTTCTCCACTATAATTGCCGAATTCCGCGACAAATAGCCTATGCGGGGCTTCACTGATTTAATTCAGCATTTTCCCGCATAGTTTAATGTTGCTTATAAGATATAGAAACGCACTTACCTCATGTGTTCGCATGATTCAATGCCCAGAGGCGCAGACAACGCTCCCCAAGAGTCACATATATTTAAAAAGGGCTCATTTTCTCCACTATAATGGTCGAATTCTGTGCCAGATAGCCTTTGCGGTGTGTATAGGCTATGTGTGTGATGGCCTATTAATTAAACTTTATTTCCAGCACCTGTAGCCTATAGGCTATGCATGAATGGGACAGACACTGTCAACATTACGAAGGCATCAAGCTTCTCCATTGATTCACATAAAACCGATAGCCAATTACAACCTAAAATAACCTACATTATAGTATTTGGACATCGCGTCACATGGGCTATATCTTATAAGCAACATTAAACTATGTGGGAAAATGCTGAATTAAATCAGTGAAGCCCCGCATAGGCTATTTGTCGCGGAATTCGGCAATTATAGTGGAGAAAATGAGCCCTTTCTAAATATATGTATTAGGGAGCGTTGTCTGCGCGTAAGTGCGTTTTTCTTTCGCGTTCTGGGGGGAACATCAAACCCGGGAAACATAGGACCCTTTTTTGGAAAAGCGGGGAACATAGGACACTTTTCCAGAAAAAGGGTCCTATGTTCCCCGGTCCCTATATTATGGGGGAACATAGGACCCAGGGAACATAGGTACGGTTCCCCATGGGACAGTTATTTTGGAGATGTGGACACATGATTACCGCAAAATGGGTTATCTTGTGCCATTATGCATTAAATCAACAAATGGAAGCTGACTGAGTGCTTTGCACATCCAAATGGAACAATACGTTATGCAAAATGGCGTGACAGGGCAGGTCCGCATATGACTTGGGGTGTAGTTATAGGTAACAGATCAGTTACGGTACTGAGCTTTGCAGGTGTTGGCAGGTACAAGTTTGCAAAGTGCTAACATTTGCATCCAGCTGTAGAAGCCTTGCAGTTATTGGTATATGAAATACCACAGCTGTCCTAACACAGAGAGGTCTGTAAAGTATTTCTGAACCTAAAACGTAAACAAGGGTGCTACAGATGTAAAGGTGATTATCTCTTCATTACAATTTAATCAGACTTATAAAAAGGTTGTTAAAGTTTTCAGTTCTTGTTAAAAAAATAATTCACATGGTTCTGTTTTCTTTGAAAAATATAAATGTGTTTTGGAGCTTTGTGGAATCTCTCCTTGACTGAGAACTGTATCACACTGATGACTACTGATGGTTTCTCTGGAACACAAAAGTCTGCTGAGTGAGTCTTGCCATCACCTGGGTTTCATAGCCAGAAGCCATAATGTTATGGAGGCAGTGCAGAGTATCCATCATTGGGTTCTCAGTAAAGATAAGTCATTACTCTTCGGGATAAATTTACTAGAATAGATAAAAGGATATTTACTAGCGTTGGCGCCACTAAATAACCACAGACTTGCTGTAATCACATCAACATTCAAATTCCTGAGCGGGTTTTGCCAGTGGTTGCAGGTGTGCTCTGCGTGTGGAATTCTGCTAGTCTTCCAAGAGACACAGGTTCTGAAAAGGAGGCTGCAGGAGGGAGTCTCATTTTGATACTTCTAAAGGAATTAAGATCAACAATACAAGGCATCTGAAGGCCAAATGTGGCTATATAGTATGGTATGTGACCCAGAAAGGAAATAGGCAAGTACAACTAATGCAGATAGACACTGCAACCAGATTACAGGTCTGGAACATGTCATCCTGACTTTTCACAGTGCTGCAACCTGTCAAAAAAGAATCCAAATATAATGAGATGCAATGATAAAAACACCTGCTACTGGATGTCTGCTCAACATCCCTGTCGTTGAGGAAAATATATGACTAAGGGAGTGGAACACAGAAATTGGAGGTGAAGTGAGGATGGGGGAGAAATATGAAGGTGGAAGCGGAGCGTGGGTGAATTATGAGACAATTGGCCCTTGGGCACAGATATGCAAGGGGCCCTGGTACTTCTCCTAGATGGGAGCAACACACACAGACTTTGTGGTGGTCTTGCATCTCTTTGTAGTCATTATATCTTTTTTCCTCTGTGAGGTTCCAAGGACAGAGTGATGTTGTATGCTGTAAAGCCTTCTGAGGCAAATTGTGATTTGTGATATTGGGTTTTATAAATAAAATTGAATTGAATTGAACTGAACTGAATTGAACTGAATTGAATTTGGGTCTCTGAGCAAATTTGGGTTGGGTTTTTTTTAAGGTAATTGTGTGTCTTTTTTTAGTCACGTTGTGTCTGTTTGTACTTATTTTGGGTCACCTTGTTTGTTTGTTTTTTGGAGTCATTAGTGTCTAAGATAATTTTGTGTTTCCTTTTGGTTGTTCTGTGTCTTCTTGGAGTTGTTTGGGTCTCTTTGAGGTAACTGTGTATCTGACTGAAGTAGTCTTGTGTCTCTGTGAGGTATTTTTGTGTCTTATTTGAGTCTTTCTTGGTCATTTTGTGTTTCTCTGTAGCCATTTTGTGTCTCCTCATGCTTGCTTTGTGTCTCTTTGCAGTTCCTTTGCATCTTTTTGCAGAATTTCAGTGGGGGTATTGCCTGAAACGACCACTGACCAGGAAGAAAGACTTTTTTTTTTTTTTTTACCTCTTCTTCTGCTTCTCCTGGTTTGTGCTGTTGGCTTTGTTTTTTACTACCACAAATGCACTGCACTCTACATCACTTCCTCTCTTTGGTTCACTTCCTCTCTTTGGTTTTGGATAGTCCGTTTGCATTTCCCATTATAAGTGAACGTACCAGGGTTCACTTACAAGGGAACTGAGACCCCCAGTTTTCAAGCAGACCAGGGTTCGCTCGTTCGAATGAGCGTTCACACCACTCCCAACGAACCAAACGTGGGAGTGGACAAGGGTTCACTTAAAGCGGACCAATTAGCGCCAGTCTGAATGCATCCATTGTCTTATTGGAGTAATTTTGTGTCTCTTTGAGGTATAATTGAGTCTTTTTGGTGTCTTTTTGTGTCTTTGTGTCTTTCTTGCGGTTGCTTTATGTCTCTTTGAAGTTCCTTTGCTGTCTTTCTGTGTTTCTTTGTGGTCATTTTGTGTCTCCTTGTGGTTGTTTGGCCTTGTTGTAGTTGTTTAGATCTCTTTGAGGTAACTGTATGTCTTAGTGGGGTGACTTTGTGTCTCGTTCAGGAATTTTTTAAATTTTGTGGCTTTCTGTAAGTTCTTGTGCCATACTTGGTTTGTTTTGTGTTGCTCTGTAGTCATTTTGTGTCTCTTTGTGGTTGCTTTGTGTCACTTTGCACTTCCTTTGCATCTCTTTGCTAACTTTCTGTGTCTCTTTGTGTTCCTTTTGAGTAACTCCCTAGTCGGTACAACTTAATTTGAGTGACATTTTGCAAGCAAAGGCCAGGGTGCTAACCTGACACTTTGGACTGCTGGGCCTGTGTCTGGTAGGCTCGTTCAGTAATTCATCCATGAAGCACAAATAAAGAAATGGAAAACATTAAATTTGGGAAGGTGAGGCAACATGAAATATAAATGGTATATAAACAGAAAATTTCCTGAGACGTTCCACACAATTCATCAAGACTGGTGACTGTAGATGACATTTATGGAGGGACAAGTGAGCAGTCGTGTGTCTGAAGAGCCACTTCCTGCTGTTTTATGGGACTGGTTCTTGCTGAGAAAACAATTAAAATGTCTGTATTCATAATGTCAGTAGATATTTGCCACAGACAAGCTTTAAATTACAGATGTGACTTTTAGTGACCCTTTGGGGGAGCTGGCGTAAAGAAAGGAATACGTGTAGAGGGATTGTTACTGGAGCTTGTCAGCTCAGCCTTCTAATGTTCAGCCCCTTTCTTCCAAAATAATTACGGTATTCCTTTCACATGATTGATAATCTTGGTAGTGGCCCATAGAGCCTTGGCTATACTACAAGTGATTGAATAGAGTGTGTGTGGATGTGTGTGCGCGTCCATGATTCGGTAATGATGAGCCAATTAGGACTGGAGGCTGCCTCATCCATTCCTTTACAGGGATCAATAACCAGAGCCAGAGAGCGTGCAGCCCAAAGCACATCACTGCCTGTTCTCTACCAATTCAGATTTAGCAGTCCTGTTTGGTGTTTTGCTGCTCCACTGCTGTTATTTTCTCTCATCTAAATGCTTAGGATGCGCATCCTCACCAACAACAACAGATTATAAACTGATGTTGTTTTCTAAATCAACACAGTTCACTGTTCACAGTTTCACCAGCGGTGATCTGAGAGAACATTTTGAGATTTGGTGTTGCTGTTGGGTGCTTTACTTATAGTGCACATAAATGAAAAATGGTTTACGATAAAAGTGAATTTTTAAAATTTTCCCTTAATCAGAAACATCCCAAACATTTGAGGTTTACTTTTAGTTACTTGTTTAAACTTGATTCATCTAGAATAGCCTTACTGAGATTATGAATCTTTTACAAGAGTGTCCTTGGCAGCAATCAAGTAACAAATGAGACCGATGAGAAAACAACATGACCAATTAATTGAAAAGAAAAACACTTTACTGTAAAACTATTTCAGAGAGTGTTAAGCTTTCCTAAACTGTTTTCATTAATGTGTACTCCACCCCCATTTTGTAGCAAAAACGCCTAAAATGACTGTAGCTTCTGAACCGCTTTGACTACATGCATGCATGAGGTCTTGTCAGAAAGAAAATTCTCTTAAGTAATTACTCTATGTAATACAGAGACAGAGTAATGGGCCTCTGAAGTCAGTAAAAAATTGAAGATTTTGCCTAAAATAAAATAAAAAAGTGTATTTCAGGATGAATTACTGTCTGTGGCTTCGTCTTAGCAGGTAAATGACACTGTGGGGCTGTAGGCACACTATCAATGAACATTTGTTTCAAATTTGAAGAAGATTGCTTTTTCCATGAAAAGATCCAGGCGGAGCTCCAAATGACAAGTCGGTCACTCGGCTTCAAAATAAGTTCTGTCAGTGATCAAACAACACTCAGCCAGCTTCAAGCATTGTACCTCATTGAAATCAGGTGATTATGATAGCTGATGTTGTTTTGACACAGAAACACCATAAAATATCACCAAATAAAGCCATATGAAACGTGAAAGTTATGATCCCACTTTCTAGACGGTATCAGCCAAAAATAGTGGTAGGAGTGAGACTCTTATGTTTTATAAAACAGCTAAGTCCTCGCTAACAACTCTGCTTAAGATTGTGAGTAATCCTTTAACTTCTCCTGTCGAAAAACCATGACTTGTCACCACTCATCGCGATTTTGGACTTTGTGTGTTTAGGCTGCTCTGGTGTGAAATACATAGTAAATAAAAGAAAAACGATGTTATTTTCGAAAACTCGAGAGCTTCCTGAATCCGGCAATACCAAACATCACATGGTTTGATGACGTAGTGAGCCTGGGAGATACCATTTAACAGAGGAGGAGGGGAGCGAGGACGTCGGCGTCCTGGCAGAGTTGGAGAGGTTAAAAAAAATATTAAAGAGGACATATTATGATTATTTTCAGGGCCAGTTATTATAGTTTGGGTTTCTATTAGAACATGTTTAAATACTTTAATTTTTCTCATACTGTGCTGGAACTGTGAATAATCACCAGTAAAAGCTTCTAAACGCTACTACGACATATTTCAGCAGGAATATGATCCAAAATTGAAGAAAGAATTATAATATCAGCAACCAAGATTGAATGTTTCCCTGACATTAGCATGTAGTTATATGTAGCGGTGTAGGGGTACTACCCATTGTTCCAACCACCCAGAATTCCAAGGACCCATTAGTCCCAAAAGTCTTACTGGATTGAAAACCCATTTCTCTAACAACCCCCATTGTTCTGAAGTCCCAATTATTTGAAAATACAAACTCTCTGCAGTAAGACAACCCAATCACCAGAAAAAAATGTTTGCATTGTACATTTCTGTGAAACCTGGATATATTAATTTTCTCAGCGACGCTGTGGTGAGGGTTTCAGCACAAAAATCATTGGAAAAGGAGGGGCAGGTGGGTGACAAACATATGGGTTTGGTTGCTCAGATGCTGCCAGGAACAAAGCAAAGGGTAGGTAAAAACACCCAGAATCGGTTTCTCAAACGTTGCTGGGAAACCAAGATTAACTGCAGGGAATGTGTATTTTTAGAGAAATGGGACTTTGGAGCAATGGGCAATAACTGGCTGTCAGCGAAACGGGCTTATGTTCCAATGGAACATTTTTCGGACTAATGGGGCTTTAAAAA
Source organism: Epinephelus fuscoguttatus (assembly GCF_011397635.1). Classification (NCBI taxonomy): domain Eukaryota; kingdom Metazoa; phylum Chordata; class Actinopteri; order Perciformes; family Serranidae; genus Epinephelus; species Epinephelus fuscoguttatus. The sequence continues at coordinate 9,751,340 of NC_064771.1, forward strand.
ATTTTGGTCGTTGGAACAATGGCATGGCACCCAGTGTATATAATGACACATTTGCAGTAGCGTGGCAGAAGCAGATGACCTGATAAAGAAATCTGTAGAAACAGGGTGATGATTTCTGGCACAACTTCACCTACCTTGGGGTAGGTAGATGAAGTTGTACTACATACCAAATGCAATATGTCCAAGCAGCAACAAGAAGTGTCGCTGGAGTTTGGACCTCAGATAAAGAAATCTGTCATGATCTGACATCAGCTTGTAATCAAAGTTGAAAAAACATTTGAAACTGGGTATTGAAAACGGTCTTAAGAAGTTTTTGCACACAAGAATTACTTTTATGCAAGTTTACCTCATCTCTGGAAACTCTGGCCACTTTATATGAACAGCTGCTATTTTACCATTGTATAAATGACAAGAAAAGTGTATTAGGTTGTCAAATGTGTTACTTCTGAAACAAAGAATGGCCTCAAGACAAAATCCCTACACACCAGCTCAGGCGTTTTTAGTTATTTTTGATGATTAGACCTCTGCTCAGGTTGTAGTTGACCTGAGACGTACCGGAGGTCACCATACTCAATGGACATTTTTGCTTGTCACAGTAGAGAAAGCACAGGTGTAAATGATCAGATTAATGACATCTGAATTCCATTTAGCTCAGGGGTGTTAATATAGACAGTGTGGGCGGTGTTGTTTCACTGGGGCCCGTAGGGTGGAGGGGCCCAATTGTCATCTGGAAATACACCTGCATTCAAATAAGAACTCAGGTTATATCAAAAATGGTGGGATTTTTGAAAACCTGGCCCGTTGTCAGAGCCAACCTGCCTCACCCAACCTGTTTGACCAATCTGCATGAAACTCGGTGAACATAATCTAGGGACCAATATCTAAAGTTCCCTCTTGGCAAATGTTGGAAAACTTACTAAAACTGAGCTTCTATAAGGCAATGAATATTGCGGAGGGCGTGGCTCATCACATAAAGGTGTATAACATCTCAAGGGTTTCACTGATCACCACGCAACTTTGTAGGCACATGACCACACATAATCTGAGGGGACCCCTCCATTATTGACCTGATCAAACAAAATGGGGGCGCTAGAGAGCTAATTTCTTATCTAGGCCTAACCATCATATCGATTTTTACTAAACTTGGTAGACAGAGTTTTCGTCATTATATAGTAAGATAAAGCAATCGTACTATCAAATTCACAAAAACTCTGTCTGAATACATTGCTCTTCTTAATGGGCTCAGTTGACTATTTAATTAATCTGCAATTTCCTATGACCTGTATCCCAAACACACACCATGTGAAACTGTACATGGGCAACTGTGCATTCAATGGGTATGGACTAGTTGTGTGTAATTTCCAGTAAATATCACAATATAAAACATGTTTTCTGTTTTAGATCATATTAATGACAAAAAGACAGCAAGTACTTACCCATCTATTAAGCGTCTTAAGTATATGATCTCAAGCACACAGCTGATATCCCACATGGTTGGTTTACATAAGTGCACAGCTGATAGCTACCGTGGCTTGTTTACATGGCGTTACAGGGGTGCATAATTAATGTATTCACTGTGAACAGAGAGACGCTTGCTGTTAGGACACAGTGTTAGGCCTAGAGGGAAATATTTGTCCTGGATATTATGACTGGAGAGATTTAAATATGTCAGACTTCAACAGATTATCCTGGTCAAAAGCCAGAAAATGGAAATCCTGAGCGCAGCAGTGCTGATGATAAAGCTACATGTTGTGTGAGAGAGACAGAGAAGGGGAAGAGAAAGTGGAAGTTGGATTCTTGTACAATGTTTCTATTAGTTATAATAACTTATTCAGATCACTGCTTTGTCACTTCATGACCCACCCTGCTTGAAACCTGCAATATTTATTAAGAAGCCTACCTCAGCCACCCAACCCGCGGGCTGTGAGTCGACACACACACACCACTCGTGTATTCCCAATAAATAAATGTAAAAATAATTAGTTTGAAAAGGCAGTTTTCATTTACTGAAAGTTCCTCCTTGAATAAAGTCTAAATCTATTTCTGTATTGAGTTTCTCACCACATCCCCACTTATTATGGTCCTACCACAACTTGTGTTTTTAAAAACCTTGACAGCTCACGTATAGCTACAGTACAGTACAGCCGTACAGTCTCTCAAACCTGGATTTAACCTTTAATAAAAATCCAAAATATATTTTATCCTAAAATATAAACTTCATATATGAAAGCTTTCTTTACGTTCTGTGGTGTGACTGAAAATAACAGATTATCAATAAGAGCTGTAATCGTCTCCAGATGTCTCAGCCTCACACTGCACTCTGCAAAATCTTCTGCTGGCAGTCACTTCGTTTTCTACATGTCTGCAGTAAGTCTACATCTTTTCTTGAGCCTTGTGTGATAGCACTATAAATTATATTGCACCGCTTACCATAGCTGTTTTCTCCTTAGTGCCTTTTAGCAGCTGGTGTAGAGAAATTCTTCACATTTGTCCTTGATGGAACGTGGTCAGATAGCCTTACACTGAGTGCATTTGTGTCCAGTGAGCAGAGTATAGACACCACAAATACCACATACACACAGTGAATTTGTATTCAGCAGTGACCTGTGGGTTAATGCATTCACCAAATCCCAGTGCATGAAATAAAAAATGAGAAACTGAATGTTTTAAAACACTCACTGTAAAATCCTTTGAGGATGAACACACCTTTGACATGATATTCATTCACTGCATGTGTTTGGGTTACCCCAAAGAGTAAAAAAAAGAGGATTAACTTTTTTATTTGAAGGATCCAATTATGTGGTGACATGCAGACGTCCTTCCGGAGCTCAGCGGAGGCCAGACTCTCCTGCTGTGATGGATTGAGGAATCCTCCAGGACATGCAAATAGCTTGACAAACACCACTGGGAGTAACCTGCACCTGCCAGGCGCTCATTGCTTCAGACTGCGATTATGTTCATGTGTTTGACTGGAGGCAGACGGGCTGAGGTCTGTCACTCATCTCGTGTGTTTACTTGTGGCCACAAATGTCCACCTGACTCACTTCTGGAAACACTTCATTGTCCGCCCTGGGCACTGGGACTGTCTTGTGTAGCTGCAAATGAGAAAGAATGTGTCAGAGTGAAATGCAGCTCCACAGGGAATAAAATGTATTATACTGAAATACAGCAGTGGCTTGAATGGGTCCCAGATCATTTTATGAACATAAGTGTCTACTTTGGAGATGATATTAAAATTAAAGCTGCACTTTGCTCACAGAGAGACAGCTGGGGTCTGAAGGTGTCATTTCCATCAGGGAAGCCAGTACACACAAGGAGGTAAGGTTTCACAAAGGACAGTGTTTCTTATTCAGCGGAGTAAACACAAGCACGGGAACTGTTAAATTGATTGGAATGTCCCTCTAAGGGCTCTATTATTTGAATATTCCACTCAGGTCTACTTGGCAAAGACAGAAGGAGCAGCAGCTGCTTGTAAATCTGCCTCTCTGGTAAGGTTGTTTATATTTTATTTATTTGTACATAATCTAATAGAGACAGTGAACACAAACTGCTGCAGAATTTATAAGAATGAAGTGCTGTGAAGGTTGTTGTTTGCTTATCTGATATGTACCATGCTAATATCTCCAAACTAAGAGGTCATCCAAGGTGAACGGGGTGCAATTTGTAACATATAGTTATCACCATGAAACTTCCCCAGTTGGTTACCCACATTAAGCTGATTATATTTTGTATTACAAGTTTTCAGAAATGTAATGTTTAAACATGATGCATTATCTAATTAAATATATGCTAATTTGCATACTTCCAGAAAAGAAATCTGAACATTGGAAAAAGCCAGGTTCAAAATTCTTGCATCATTTTGTTGACATATCAGAGTCAAAAGTTTTCACAGAGAAAATCTTTGATACATCTTTTTATCACCCCATAAATCTGAAAATACTGTCAACAGAAATAAAAAAGCTAAGGCCTGAAATTTTTATTCCAATTTGTTGACATATTAGAATCAAAGGTTTTAACAAAGGGAATTTTGGATATCTCTTGTTATCACTCCATATATCTGAAAATACTGTCAACAGAGATTTAAAAAACAAGAACAATTTTAGCCATGTTTTCAGGAATAAAATGCTTTATAAATCTGGCTATGAATAATATGTGAACAAATCCCTCTGTGAAAACCTTCAGAATATAACTGGAAATTTTAGTGTATGTAAGGGCTACTGAAGTAGTGAATGAGAGAGAACTCATTCTGAGAAAATGGCCTTTAAAGATATGCATTGCCAAACTCCACAAATTTTGGACAAAAAAATGAGACACTACAGCTGAATATGATAAAAAATATGTATCAAGCATGGACTGTAAAAATAATGGATGAGCTATCGTGATGTTACCCATTTGTTTGTGGATTCCTGTTATGTGGCCTGAAGTTTGGCATTTCAGCCAACGCCATCTTGTTTTTTTTTAAATAGAAGTGACCATATTTGGACAAAAGGGTTGAGCTGTAGAGGAATGTGGGATGGATCTAACTGAGAAACTGAGGACACTATTGGTAGACAGGTTGCCACTCAAAGCAGCCCGCCCTTAATTATGTGTAACTTTAAGCCTAGGGTGAGCTATATAAAAATTCACCCGTGCACATTTGTCATGAAGTGGGAAATTAGCTAGCTAGAACTGGTTTTGTACTAGGCTGTAAACATGTTAATTTCTACTGTAAAACTGAGTATTTTAACATGGGGGTCTATGGGGATTGACTGGCTCCTGGAGCCAGCCTCAGGTGGCCATTCAAAGAACTGCAGTTTTTGGCACTTGTGTGTTGGCTCCATTTTTCAGTCCCAGAGGTTGCCACTTGATATCACCATGAAACATCCCCAGTTGATTTCTCACATTAAGATGATTCATTCTTGGATTACAAGTTTTCTGAAGTGTTATGTTTAACTGTGCAAATGGGGCTTTATTTTTTTAAATATGCCCTTTCTAATCTCAAAACAGAAATCTAAACAGAAATAAACACCTAAATATGTATTTTGGACGTTTTAGTTACACTAGTCTGAAAGAAGACATGTTATGGAAGCATAATAGCCCAAAATCTCAAAATTGACCAGTTCCTACATGAATGCTTTCTCCTTGAGTGTCTCACCTGAGATAAACTTTTAAAGTTTTCCAATTTTGTCCCTGAGTAGCTGTCATGCACTGTTGTTGTAACAGGAAGCCTCACCAAACTCTGCAGACACCCAGGAATAATATTCACAGGTTAACAAGCACTGAGAATACTGCCTGACACAGAAGCATGAACAACCCAGCATACCCTGAAGCCCTCAAGTGATACCTTCGGTATTCTTAGGCATACTGGTAGCAGGACAGTATGCACGGGAAGTGTTGAGGGCAGGAAGTACAGATAGAGCAGCCTGTTCTTATCCTCGGGGTGTCAAATATGGCAGCTTTGTCAGTAGCCGTCTGCATCAGATTTCGACGCATGAAGCACCCTCTAGTGTCTTTATGAGATGTGCCAGGCATTCACCTAACTCCAGTGTATACCCTCCACAGCAATGACATGGCATTAAGAGCAAGAAAGTTCAAGTACAGTGGGAGGGGTGGTGGATGGGTCAGACTAACCCAGGATAACGCTGTTTGTGTCCTATGTGAAATGTTGAGTTTTATTAACAGTATTACATATATAACATCATGTGACATTCATGACACATGACATATGTCACAGACGTCAGGTAACATACTCACTAACTTACTTAAGTTACACAACAAAAATACTTATTTTAACCCAAAGTCTGATCTTTTTTCTAAACCTAACCTTTTTGTTGCCTAAACCTAAAGTAGTTTTGGTGACAAATTGTTAATTTTCTGTCAACACAGTAGTTTTTATTGTAAAGACAAAATGCATGTGTCCAGTGAAAACTGACACACCATCCCTGAGCGTCCAAAATTGAAACTAGAGGGTTACCTAGAGTATCATGGTTTAACAGCCTGTTCTCATGCAGAGTTTATACATAACCAAGGTAAACACGCACCAATAATTTGTATATAACCCATGTAACTCAGAAAGGTTACGAATCATGTGCCCAGTGTGCTAATGGGAGTAAACAAGCAAGAAGTCAACATAAGAAGACAGGTTGTGGTGGTGAATGGATCACAAAATACAGGACTTTTCCCCCAGGAGACAGATGTGTGGAACCATGTGACTAGGGTTGGGTGATAATACGGTAAAAAGGTATCCTGCAGTATCGAAAAATAGCAACGGTATCAGTTTCATTACCGTCATTAAAAAATCTGCCACTCATATAGGCCTACAGTGGCCTGATATAATATTAAATATAATTTATTTAAGAATGGTAATTGATGACCTCAGAATGGTACTTGATGACTTCAGAATGGAACTTGATGACTTCAGAATGGTACTTGATGACCTCAGAATGGTACTTGATGACTTCAGAATGGAACTTGATGACCTCAGAATGGTACTTGATGACTTCGGAATGGTACTTGATGACTTCAGAATGGTACTTGATGGCTTCAGAATGGTACTTGATGGCTTCGGAATGGTACTTGATGACTTCGGAATGGTACTTGATGACTTCAGAATGGAACTTGATGACTTCAGAATGGTACTTGATGACCTCACAGGATTGGACATAACCCATGGCCCGATGGCCCGGGGCCAATCAAAAAGTATGTTGGGCAAGTTGACTGACAGGTCACAGGCCTGCTCGGGCCAGTGACGTTGTAAGGCTTTTTTTGTCAGGGGAACAACTCCAGCGGCTTTTTATCCCACTTTTCTTGAGCCTTCAGTGGATTTATTGGGCTTTTTGGCCAAAGGTGCCCTCACCTTTATTTGTGCAATGAAACACCAGAGGAGGGGGAAACATGTTGGTGCGCTTGTGCATCTCCGCGAACGCGGACACTGCACACTGCTGCCATGAAGGTATATTTCTCTCCAACATGCGTTCGCTGGCCAGTAAACTGGATGAACTTCAGCTACTGATGGTGAAAAACGGATACTTTTCTACACCTGCAGTTTTGTGCTTCACAGAGACGTGGCTGTGTGGATCGATACCGGACTCTGCGCTGCAGCTGGCAGGCTTCCAACTCTTGAGTGGATTGTAACACGGAACTCTCCGGCAAAACTAAAGGTGGAGGTATCTGTTTTTATACTAACAGTGATCCAGCAGCACTGCTCTCCTGATCTGGAATCTTTTTTCATCAACTGCAAACCTTTTTACTCCCCCCGTGAGTTTGCTTCATTCATTCTGGTCGGTGTTTACATCCCACCGCAGGCCAACGTGCAGGAGGCACAGCGCACGCTCGCCGACCAGATAGGCTACTGTGTGTGGAGCGGACTTACCCAGACTTCTTAGTTATTGTCCTTGGCGACTTTAACAAAGTTAACCTCGCCCATGAACTCCCCAAATACAAACAGTTTATAAAATGTCCGACCAGAGAGAAGAATATCCTGGATCACAATTACACAACTGTTAACAACGCCTATCACGCCGTCCCCCACGCTGCACTGGGCCACTCTGACCACAACACGGTACTTGATGACTTCAGAATGGTACTTGATAGGGTTGGGTGATAATACGGTAATAAGGTAAAATAGCAACAGTATGAGTTTTATTACTGTTATTAAAAAAATCTGCCACCAACATAGGCCTACAGTGGACTGATATAATATTAAATATAATTTATTTAATGTTTAAATAATGACTGTTTGTCCAGCACTTATGTATGTGTGGTTGAGTTTTCACTTTAATACTATTACAATTTAAAACTAATAATAGGCTATAATGTTTCTCATAACTGTTGTCGGGAGATGACATTTGATAAAGTTTTTGGATGTGACGTTGTCACGTGACAGCTCAGACATGAGGAAGAGAAGAAAAGATGGCAAGCCGCGCATCAAGCGAGTTGGTCCCCAGAAACCCTACAACTTCACAACTTCTGCAAGCAGCAGCAGTAGGTCCAGTTTCCATCAGAGTGGAGGAGGGAGAAGCGCAACCCGAACCACTGAAAAACAGATGACTGTGGGCAGTCTCCTTCAAAGGAAAGCCAATGCGGCGGCAGGTCCGGTCGACACCATACAGGAGCGAGCAGGAGGTAACTGCCTGTTGTCGTGAGCCTGTTATTCAGGGAGACGCAGACCTCCTGCTCAGGTGGAAATGTGATGGAGCCAAGCATTTTCCTCTGATGTCGAGGGCTGCCTGAAAGTACCTGTGCGTTTGTGCCACGAGCTCTCCATCAGAGCGCATATTTAGCACCGCGGCCAAAGTTGTCAATCCACTACGTGCCCTGCTCCAGCTGGAAAAAGTAAACATGCTGGTTTGTCTGGCGAAAAACCTTGAATAGTTTTGAAGCATATGATGCTGATGAGTTATCATTATACTTTTTTTTATGTCATTTTCAATGAGGAGTAGCTTGTTCTGATGGTCAAAACAGTTGGAACTTGGAGAGGGTGAACTTTTCAAACTAAAGGTAGGGTCTAAAAATAAACCAAGGAACAGTATTTCCCATTGCTTCTCAGGATAGGATTATATATGCCCATTTTCAGTCATGCCTTGTTATTTATTGTTCTGTTTTTCTTATTTGATAAGCCCTAGTACTGGATGCTGTAGAGCTGTACTTTTAATGTAGGTTATGTTGATAGGTTCTAAAAATAAACCATCGGACAGTAGCCGCTGCGGTCGGACACGCTGTATAGCACACATTATGTGGACTGTAGCCCACAGACGTTGTTATTTCATTCTGTTTCATTTGCAATTTTTTTTTAAAAAAATTATTAATAAAAGTTGTTAATGTTGTACATGTTTTGTTGTTATTTTTTCAGTATTCTTAGGCCTATGTAATGTTTGTTATTATGTTGCTGAACGGTATAGGCACAAGCCGAAATTTTGGCGACTCCCTCTGGGCCCTTTAAAGTGATTTTTAATTAGTCATGGTAATACTGTATACCCCGGGAAAATGCGGGGAAGGTTTAACGGTAACAAAATTTGGATACCGCCCAACTCTATATGTGACTTTGAGTTATTTTAAGGTACATTGTCACCATGTTTCTTTTCCTAACCCTAACCTACGCAAGTTTACTTCTAACCCTAACCTAATCCTAACTAACGTAACTTTATATAGATATCATACGAACCATTGTATGAGGATACAATGGACTAAGTGTTGGTATTTCATGAGTTGTAAGTGAAAATGTGTTGGGTTAGTGATAGGTTTCACTAGTAGGGAACATCACAGTTGGTACAGCTACAGCAAGCAGCATGGGAAGAAGAGGGAAAAAAGGATAAATGTCAGTAGTTACATAGTTTTTTTTTGTTGTAAATAAACCAAAGTATTGGACAAATTAATCTCATTCCCTTTATTATTTTCCAAAGTAGGCACATGACTGGAAATGAGGGGAGGGAGAGTTGGGGAATGACATGCAACAAAGGCACTGGGCCGTATGTGAACCAGAGACGCTTATGTCTTAACCCAAAGGTGCTTTATTAAAAGTCAAGGGGATCACCATATTCATCAGGATTCATCCAATGGGGCCCACAAATTTCTACCAAATTGTAATGGCAGTCCTACCAGTAATGGCAGCAATCGGATGACGAACCAACCAATATAACCATCACTAGAGCTAGTACAACTAAAAAATGTCAGCCAGCACCCACACTACTTCTTACAGTAAGCTCTGACATAGTACTTAGGTAATTGCCTGTCATTATTTTAGTTTGACGGCTTTCATCTTAATAGCTGGCTGTTAGATTGGTAATACACAAAACGAGGAGTCAGGGGAGGGTGGGCGCTTTTGGCAATTATGGGCTCAAAGAGCAAGGCCGTGCTATTTCCTGGAAGTGCACCAGTACAGACCTGGCTGAAAATCTATAAAAATCTATACAAAATATTTGCTTGTTTTTTTCCACAGCAGTACAGTAAAACTACATTTCCTCTGCCATCCCTAAACAGGTGGTACAATCAGAAATACATACAGAAATGCAGTCTCTGTATTTGCAATTTATATGTCCTGTCTTTAGCTTGTAACAAGCCAAGGCCTCCAACCAAGCTGCGTGGCTCTGAGACAGATGTGTTTGAAAATGTTTTTTGAGAGACATGAGAGGCCTGGCTGGAAAAGCCCATTAAGTTAAATGGTGCTGGAACAGATGCAGAAATTAGAGAAACAGAAAACAATTTACAAGGACATAAATTAAACACTGACCTGTGGTAGGCAGAGAAAACAGCTCAAGCTAGACAGAAACCAAATGAAGATAAACTCAGGAATAAGTGGATCTGAGGTTATTTTAAATTACAAGTCACTGTGAATTGTGACTGATGATGAGTGCTAAAAAAAAACGAATAAGGTCAGGGACACTGTGTTTACCTATTAGTTTTACAAGGGTTCCTGACAACACTTATTTCACTCAAAATAAGATTTAATTAATGTTAAGGGTAAGAGGTGAAGTCACCACAATTCAAGCAAAGAACTACTTTCTTTGCCGTATATCCTGCTTTGGTGATTACTCCAACATATCGTCATGCCTAAAAGACGACATTAGTTATTCCCCACTGACCTTTAAAATAACCTACATAGGTGTTCTAAAAAAGACATATGAGCTTTTTTCTGATCTAATACCAATTAAACTACTTTGTTTAAACTGCATTATTTGTAACCTATTATCACATTATAAAGTTAATGAGATGAGCGTGTTAGCAAACGGTTGCTTAATCAAACATAGCGAACATGGAGAAACATTCACATTCATTTGGAGTTATGTTTCTCTTTTCTTTTAGCTCTGTTTTGTTTTCCATCAACTCCTGACAGACATATCTGACTCATTGCTAAATGCTTCATGGTGTTGACTAGCTAATCCCTGACTTTGTTTGCATGTGGTTTTGGTACCGGGCAGGTAGGTGGTTTTCAAAAAGCTTTATTAGCTGAAAGCAGCTTCCTGCTGTGTCCAGAAAGGAGGTGAAACTGAATTCAAACAGTTACGCTGCCATAAAACCCATACAATGGAAAGACGCCCTAAAGACTAAAACATTTTGTAGAACTGCGGAAAAAACTGTAGAATTGGGTGCAAGTTCTTTGTTGATTTGTCAATATAAGTAACTTTTTTTTTTTTTTTACATTACATAAAGCGATTCAATCCATTATTTTATAAAAATATTAATAGCAGCTTTATAGTTAGGGAACATTTATCTTCATGGGTATGACAGGTGCTACGACCTGGCTCAAATGGCCACAATAAAAGAAAGACACACCATGATTATCACATAACAAATCATTATTTCACAAATCAAACCAGATGTCATCAATTAAATCTAATTAAAAGTGCCCATAGAACCAAATTAAAGATGGGCTAGATAAAGTATGAAGTGCAAACATTCGTTAAATCAGTAGTATGTGATCAGGTTAAGTGATGGGTGTGTGTATATGTGTGTGTTAGAAGGTGCGGTAAAGCAAAGGTAACTACCCAAGGCCCTGTCTACACGTATATAGATATTTTAAAGATTATCCTCCTTGGTTTAAAAAAGAAAAAAATCTGTCTGCACAACCTTTATTTCACAAAATGTCTCCATACACATAAGAATGCAAAAATGATTGCAAACACTCGTTGGCATTAGCTATCTACCACATTCTTCTTTTGTAGCAAAAGTCTTAAAGTGTACAAGCTATGTTACCTGTACACAGATCTCATCACTGTTGACTCCCTGAGATATAGGGACGCAGGAATTCAAGAAATCACGGATGCTTTGGCCATGCAGAAGTGTTTTTTTTTTTTTTTCCTCTCTTCATCAATCACGATTCAACTCTCTAAATTGTTCCACCTCCTGCTGGTTCAAATGATTCGATTCTCCAGAACCCTTGTTTCTCGCAAACATTAAATTGCAGATGCTGAGACAGACCAAATAACATTAGGTGCAGTGTTAATTTTGTTGACGAAAACTATGACAAAAATGTTTCGGCAATGACCTTTTTTTTTTTTACCATGACGAAGATGAGACGATGACAAGCAAAAAATAGATCTTGATAATACAACTAAGATGAAATCTGTGCTTCATTTTTGTTGACAAGGCGAGACATGACAAGAAATTTAAAAACAAATTGAAAGCCCAGAATAGCTGTGCTTGTAATGATCATAAAACTAGTAAACTCCAGTAGATTGTAAGTGTCAGGATGTTTTGCTCGTTGCTGAACGGACTTTAAACGTGACTTTAAACTCTGTTTGGGAGTGAGGCCAAGATGCAGAGGAAATATCTGTTTTCAAAAATATCTGTATATGTGTGGACAGGGCCTAACAAAACCAAAGGGAGAAGCAGAGAGGGAGACTGAAAGAGCCGTAGTTGTGGCTTCAGAAGGAATACTGGGCCCTAGTGCTCCAGATTATACCAATCAGTCAGTTGCAGGGAGAGGAGATACTTTGGCTAGTAATAGGTCAAAACCCCAGATGACACCAGGGGTGATCACACAGATATCACGATATGTAGGCTAGGTTAGCTATAACTGCAGGCTGCAGTGTCAAAGGGAGGGGTGGATACATGTGAATACTTGCTATGTGTTGCAGTGCTGTGTGATGCTACTGCATGCAACTGTACGTGACATGTTGCTATGCTACATGACACAACATGCCGTTATGTGATGCAACCAACGCAGTGCCGGCCCCTGGCATAGGCACTATAGGCGAATGCTAAGGGCGCAGTCATCCATAAGGGGCACCACAGTGGGGGAAGGAAAAAAAACATCAATCAAATGTTTATTTTAGTAATACAATTACTACTTTTATTCTGACATATTACATAAGGCCACAACAACATAACTCCATAGCAAAGCCTACTAAATAATAGAGGCCTTTTTCTCTGGGTTCCTACCGCCCCCTGGCACCCCTCCCCAGCTCGTTACACCTTACCTGCTCTGTGGGGGACATGGGTGAGTTATCTGACGTCTGTCCTTATCATGTCAAAACAACTACCGCTACACGTCTGTGTGGAGAGAAAGAACATGAAAAAACAAAAAAACAAATCCATGTTGAAATCGGCAGGAGGGCTAGTTATCGTTACCTCTAAGAAGCCGGTGGCTGCAAAGAACAGCTCCCGGAGGTTAAGCTCTATTTAGTAAAAATGACGATTGGGCAAAGGTAAATTATAAGGTTCTCGTGATGTGAGGCTTGCCTAGGACACCACATGTGCTAGGGCCGCCACTGAACCAATGTGTGTTGCACTTAAAGGAAGCCATTGTTTCTACTAGAACATGTTTACAGCTTAAATGGTCAATAAAACATGTCTATGTTGGAGCACCTGTATTCACCCTCTGTCCGACATGCTCTGTTATGGTCTCTTTAAGCCCTCCTCCAAAAAAAGCTCACTCTGTCTGCTCTGATTTGTTGGCTTTACATTTTGATGTCTCTCCACAGTCATTGCTGGGGAACTACCATAATAAAGGAGAAAAGCGGCACTTTCTATCACCAATAAAAGCTTCTAAACACAACTGGACATGCTCTAGTAGGAATACAATCCAAAATGGGGGAGAAATGAGCAACATCGGTAACCAAGATTACATGTTTCCCTGACGTTAGCATGCAGCTATAAAAACTCGCAATAGTGTGCCTGGAGCAGATGACCATATAAAGTAATCTGTCACAAACTGATGTCAGCTTGTAGCCAAAATAATAATAATATTAATAATAATAATAATAATAACTTTAATTTATATAGCGCCTTTCAAGAAACCCAAGGTCACTTTACAATACATAGTAATGAAACAATAACACCAACAGAACAGTACAATACAATGCAAGCAGTACAGAAAAGCAACAAAACTATACCAAACAACAGAAGAAAGCAGAGAAACTGTGTGATGGTACACTGAGCATGAGATGGATTATCGAATTAAAAAGCCATGGTGAACAGATTAGATCTGAGTGTGGATTTGAAAATGTCCAGTGAGGGGTGTTGCAGGTTACAGGGGGGAGAGAGTTCCAGAGGGTGGGGGCAGCGACACTGAAGGCCCGGTCACCAAAAGTTTGGAGGTGGGAGTGAGGGATGAAGAGGAGGCCGGAGTCAAAAAGAAGTAGAAAAAAAAGTTGGAAACAAGTATTCAGAATGAAAACCTACGAAAGGTTAAACACAGATTAAGCATTAGAACAAATGACTAATAAATGCTGTTATACTTCTGGTGAGGTAGGTCTTGATTTCCACTCTTCGCAAAACTTTCACATTCTTTAACTTGTTGTCTCTCACTTTCTATGTGTAGGTGGAGGATGAGTCACAATGACGTCTCCTATTAAACCTAGCAGTGGAAAGGTCTCAACCTGACAACTTTGGCCCTGAGAGAGTAACGCTTGTTTTGCATCTAACTGTTTATTTTCGGGCTGCCACTCATCCGAGTCTTCTGAGCATTTTTATTTTTATAATTTAACCACATAAATCAGAATAATACAAGTGATGAAAATGAATGCAGGGATGAATGCATCCCCAGAAGTGTGTTTTCATATTGTGTTAAAGTATTCCAGTCTGGGAATGTGTTAAGTGCTTTTGAATGACTCACTGATCAAGTGCGCATGTTATCCCAGTGGGATAAAGAGATGCTCCTTTAAAACTAATTAGGCTCATTCATTTAACTATAATTAATACCACTGGGCATGTAGAAGCTTTTCAGGAAAATAGAGTTAAAATAGAGCACTGTCAATACAGACCTATGAATCATGGTGACGGAGTGCAAGCCAGCTGAACAATAGTTGAACACTTTAACATTTTCCACTCCAAGCTTCTAAGTAGTGGAAGGCATTTCTTGGAAATGTTCAGCTCTCAATAAAGTTTTACCAAACAATGAACCTATTATTTCAAAAGAAAAGAAATATTAATGTGGAAAAATTGAGGCTCTCCCCCTGTGTGATTCATGATGTAAAGCAACAATAACGCCTTTGCACATTCTATTGTGTTCTAACAATTCCTCTGAAATGCCAAAGTCAGGTTTTCAAAGAAGCAAAAAGGTTGGAATGATGCATCAGAGGGATGATTCATTTGCCGAGAGTGGCCAATGACGTGAGGATTTGTAGTGGAGAGGGCAGAGAGCAGCTGTCTGGGCGGTGTTCAAGCCAGCCGACACGCTCTCTTTAATTACAGCTGTGCTCTCACACCTGCAGCCTGTGGAGACAAAGTGAGAATGGAAGAGTGGGGAAGAGGAAGCACAGAGATGGTGAATTCCCAAAGTACACATAACTTATAAATGATACTATAAAACATGCACAGTCCCCTCAAAATTAATTGTTTTTGTGATGAAAGGTTTGGCTTTAGACAAAAATCATGCTGCAGTACAAGCCCTGCCTTTCTTCATGTCTCAGTCTGTTTGATTGAAAATGTGGTTTTACTTTCAAACTAAGTGTTGTAGCGGCTTTGTTTGATGCTGTGTAGTATCAAGTATTGATTAAGAGTTGTTTTTTTAAATTTGGACTGGAGGCAGTTTCTGTCACACTCAAGTTGTCTCTGACAGAGAACATGCTGTACAGCAGCTAATCACTGTCTACCGTAGATGGAAATATTCAAAGCCAGCCAGACACTAGAGAACATCTTCATTCATTCAGTTTCCTGTATCTTGGTGGATTTGGCCCACTGGGGAATTGTGAGCATATATAGTCAAAAACAAACACTCTATTCCCTGTCCTGCATATAGGCTCTTCTTTTTGGCTTTCAGTCAACACTCTTAATTCAGAGTTATTTATAATAAGTTTAAAAGAAAATTCATGTTAGCAAAAGTAAGGTGAAGCAAGATTATTATTATTTTACTCCCAAACTGATGAGTACACGGACACCATGCGAGTGTAGTAGTTCTGTTTAAACTACTTTTTGGAGTCCATTTGGAGGACATGTTCCACACAGAACTCTGGGCAACTGTGGTAGAGCTTTGATCAGTGCCACACATTGACCCTGCGACACAATATAGGGGAGAAAAAACGAACTTCAGGCACTCATGCGTGGAACAAGAACAAATGGACCCGAATTATATTAAAAAGCCTTTATTAAAAAGAACACAGCTGCTTACATCAAAACACTGATGGGTTTCAACCCTAAGGTCTTCATCAGGGTGCACAAGAGTGGACAGGAATCAAGCAAACATTGTAGAAACTTGTTGAGGGGTGTCACCCAATTCTGATTGATAAGTGAAAGCAGGTGGGTGACAGCAAAGGAACACAATGGGAGGCCATTTTGAAGGTGACATGCCTCCACAAAACATCAAAATTACATCTGTCACATAAAAAAAGAAAGAAAATACAATCCATTACTTTAATTATTTAAGTTGTATATGTACAGACACATAAAATAAAAAAAATAAGATTTGTGTGTTTGACCATCTCTATCCCATGATCCTCAGGAATTATTGATCTTAATCTTATTTTATCTTAATCTTAATAAAGTCCCTTTGGTCAAATATTTGCTTGACTCCTGTCCACCCTTTTGCACCTTGAAGAAGGTCGAACCTGTTTGGTGTTTTGATGCAAGCAGACATATTTCTTTAATTAAGGCTTTTTAACTTAATTCAAGTGCATTTGCTCCTGCTCCATGTATGCATGCATTAAATTCATTTGTTCTTCCCATGTGCTGACCCTTTTCTTCAAGAGCACCTGTATTATCTTGAGTTTTATATGATAAAGTCCTCGAGCACTAGGGTTGTGCCAATGGGCGATCCGATCGCTCATCGGCGATAGAAGGGTTGTTTCACGATGTCTGTTTTAAATGACGATGCAATCGCGAGGTGTGGGGGCGGGGGACAGCGCGTGTGTGGAGCATGCTGACGAGATTGAGGCTGAATGAGGCTGAGTGAGAGGAGACAGAGGGAGGCTGCTTAGTGAGAGAGCGGAAGGTGGGGGTGGGGTGGGGGGGGGGGGAATCAACGCCTCCGCCTGCTCGACACAAGCATACTCGGGCGTACTATAAGCGGAGCGGACTCCGCGAGGAATGCCTGCAGTCATTCGGGCTTTCATAGTCGAGCGCACTTCTGCGTTGTAGTTTCCTGTAAAAATGTCCGTGAAAAATCCCCGCGATGTGAAAAATACATGCCGAGCAGTCACTGGTGCGTGGAGTGGAATCTGCGCGGTCGTAAAATCTGAGCTTTGCGCGCAGAGGGCTTGCGGACGTCCGCTTTGAGTCTGCGCGGACCTCCATGGAATCCGTTCTGCATATGTTCCGCCCGAGTATGTTCGGGCCTTAACGCGCATGTCGCGGAGTGGTGAACAAACCAAACAACACAATGTCAGGAGAAATTGAAAAGATATGCCATCTATGTAAAGTCAACTTGCTAATTAAGGAGCCATTACATGTTCAAGAGTTTTATAAAGCTGCTCAAACGCCAAACAGAGGCTATGAGCGTTTCAGCGGGCGCGTAATGCCCCGGCGATGACATCGTTCATCGGCGATTTCACTAGATGGCGATAGATGGCGAGGACGATAGGATATGGACAAGATCGCCCAACTCTATTGAGCACACCACTACTTCATTCTCCAAAGAACAGCGTAACTGTCCGACCACAGCAACAGATCTGGGCCTGAACCTGATTAAGGAATCCAGTGGTACCAACCATGTTATGCTAGCTTCTCAGGAAGGGGGCTAAGTAACACTCCAAAGTTAGGCTAAATTTTGTTTAGGGAAAGACAGCATGGTCATTTTAACAGAGGTCCCTTGACCTCCCACTTCAAGATATCTGAATGAAAATGGGTTCTGTGGGTACCTACCCCCCCCCCCATGAAGGTATGTCCACCTTATGTTATTCCCATACAGTTCAAGGCACAAACTATGCTTTAAGGTAATGTACCACTCCTATGTAATGCATACTGTTGAGCTGCTTTCTCCCCCACAAGATTCCTGGTCCTCCTCAGAAAAAGACAAAAATGAGTCTACAGTATGTGGGTCTTAGCAGGTTCATTGCATGCTGCTATTTTGTCTCTTCCACCACACTGTTGTAGCAGTGCAGCACTTATCTGACAGAAATAAATCTAAGGCCTCTAGTTTCCCGGTGCGGCACAAGGTGGCACAGGGTGGCGAACCCCGCGCAGAGCTAGTTTCAAGCAGCGTAACCCGAGGCGTGCTCAGTTTGGTAGTTTGGCAGACCGAGGTGCACTGAGATGGGTGTGGTGGCGCAGCAGGGGGAGGTGTCGACAGATCCAGCTTGGCGCAGTGACAGTTTCATGCCAAAAGGCTTCGCCGAAGGTGTGCTAAAAGCTCGCCAGCTGAAACCAGGTCTACTGTCAGCGCAGGGGGAGCGCAGCCGGTGTAGCGGAAGTTTGGCTGACTGGCGGACAGTGCGCACACATCACCAAAACCTCACAGGCAGGTTTCCAGAATATCAGGCACATTAACGATGCAATAAATACCCAAAAAAACACTATTCAATGCAACTATCTGCAATCAGCACATAAATGTATCTCTATATCGACTGTCCCGTCACATCTGATGTCAGATCAAAGGGGATTGGCACAGTTTGGCATGTTTGGCACGTTTGGCATGTTTGGTACGCGTAATGGAAACCCGTGGAGGTCTGCTCGCAGTTCCATATATTCAGACACTGCGAGCTTGGACCTCCCGGACCAAAACATCAGTTTCCTCCTGGGAGAAGTTTGGCCGTCTGATGCTGCTGCTCTCTTCTGCCATGGCGAATTGAGTAAACTCTCATTACGCCTTTGCGCAGTGGATTTAAGGGCAAGGAGAGGGGCTCATTTGATTGGTGTGATGTGAATTGGCTGTGTAAAACCCACTGCACGCCTTCTCTCCTCCCTCTTTCTGACTTGCGCCGGTAGGAGGGAAAGAGGAGTAGCTGACAGTTGATTCCTAATCAAATGCTCTGATCAGAATTGCTTTCCATAGTTCTAATGGAATTTAAGACTGTTTCAAAATGCAAAATCATGGAATTTTGAAACTGCAATAAAAAATTTAGCAGTTAATCGCGATCTTAAAAACTTAATCGCTTGACAGCCCTAATAGAAATAGACCCTTAAATGACTCACTCACATAGATATAAAGCTATTTATGTTTCTATGCTCATCCAAAAGGGAAATGCCAGCTGCTCTGGCAAAACCGTTGGGGATAGAGAAGTTAATTGATTGATCACTTTACTTAATCATTTCTTTGTCTTCTGTCATTAGCTGTGCTCTCTCACACCAGCAACAACAGGTAAAGTGACAGCTCATTCATTTTTAAATGAGCAATGATGTGAGAAGCGATGACTGGCGATCTCCATGACATCAGAAAGTTGGCCAAAGTTACAATTACACCTATTCAGTGCAGTGACATTCAATCCAAGGATGTGTTCAGCTTTATGTTGTTAGTCAATCTTCTTTTGACTTTTAGCCACTCTCTTTCAGTCAGTTTCAGAATGTAAAGAATGCTCACTTTGGTCAAAACATGAAATAAAACACAGAGCTTGTGGGAATCATAATGATCACTTCATAACAAAAATACCATAAGAATATGGCAAACAACATCATAATAACCATATTTAGCATTCACGAAAAAATTGAATGCTACTGTAAATGCCTATCGCTTTTCCACTACCCAAATTGTAGACATGACACAACACACACCTGAGCACAGAATGTACAGACATGAAAACAAAGAAACATGAATACACACATATCTAAAGTCTGTAATGTACTGTACATACAGTAATGACTTGCTCAACAAAGGCAAAATAAGGCTCACTAACTAACTGAGGAATTGATTGCAAAGCTTTTTAAAGCATCACTGACGTTTGAATTGGCAAATCTGAAAAGCCCTGAAAAGTGACTCTCCTCTCAGTTCTCATGAATGATGGACAGCGAGACATCTCCCTGTCCCCTGGGGGTTCCAGGATCAGCACCTTGGACAGCGACTGTGTCTGACTTTGTGCAGAATGGTTTATAAAATCCAGCTGTAAGGCAGGAAGATATGACGGACTGAAGGCTGATCTGACAGGCCACATTTATCACAGCTGAATATGACATATTTTTTACATCAGAAAAGTGTTCATTTCATCAGCTTTGTTGTAATCTAGAATGCCTAAAACACACTAACCTATGATGGAAGTAAAAGATGTGGAATAAGCGGGAACATGTCAATTTGAAAAATTCCAAATTGATATCAGACAGGTGAATGAAATAAAGATAACTGTTTATTACAGATTACAGGTGTACAGATTAACAGACGATATGTCATAGGATCTGACAGAAGACTCTGACACTAAGAATCTATAGGGAGATTTTCGAATCAAGGGGCGTCTGCCCTGAGCAGCAGCAAGATAAATCCCCCATTGAGGCCAGACACTGGTGGTGGTGGTGGCTGATGATTCTGCTGAGACTGATGGCTGATGAGGCTGATGAATCTACGAAGACTAGAGGGTGATGGGAAGATGGAGGGTGCACAACACTGCAGCATAAAGGCAGAAAGAGAATCATATTTAAAAGGACAGCAGCAAGATGACTAACCATACAGGTGTGTCACTGTGCTGTTGGCTTAATGTGACCAGCTAAAATCTCATTTAGCAGCCCCTGACAATGACAGCAAGAATTTTTAAGTTAGCATGCATGCAAGGAGTGAATGACAGATGGAATGAGAAATAGATTACAGGCCTACAAATGCAATAGCACAGTCTTCCTGACTAAACTTTAGCCATTAGCCTGGTAAGACCATTCTGATGACACGAGCTCAACATTCTGTTTAGCTCTCTGTATCAGTCTGGACTCAGTTCTGCCCCAAACACTTTCAGTGGTGGGAATACTTACCTTGACAGACAAACTCCTTCAGCTAATCAGTGTAACAAAACAGCGACAACATTTTCATCACCAAAGGAACCAGTCATTAAATCAAGCTTTTGCCAAATCCAGTTGGAAGAGGGGCACAATTGTCTTCTATTCCAAGGGGGCTTTGGAGCCAAATCCATATTATGCCTGCTCTATAGGCCAAACAGCGCAGAAGCAGTGCCGATTATCTATGTAATTTTACATGCGGCAGTAGTTCTCCTATATGCAACCTGTAACCTCACCACGAGATGCCACTAAATCCTACACACCGGACATTTAATGTGAACTTTGACGTTTTTGTTTGGCCATTGTCCCACTTGCTAACATGAAAGGAGTGAGCTTTATGACCTATACTGCAGCCAGCCACTAGGGGGTGATTGAGATATTTTGGCTGTCATGCCGTGCATCATTATATTCTGACTATGTGTTTAATCCATTGTTGATATCAAACAAAACATTAATAATAATTAATTTGCCATGATAACAATCTCTATCTCACCCTATTCATCTAGGTTTTAATTGCCTAAACCTACTCATGCCATAACCAAACTATAGGAATAACCAGTTTAAAAATTGTTGTTGCAAACAACAAATGGTCTGTAGATAGAACAAGCTCTGCACATTTAAACTACAGCAAATTTGCATGTGTTTTTAACTTCATTACTGTTGGTCATCCGTGAAAATATTAGCAACGGCACTGGCTGCAACTGAACAAAACTGGTCAGTCCGCTCAACTTACTCGGTGGAAATCTGTCATTGACTGCTTCAATAACCGGCTACACAGACAGACTGTTCCAGCAGCAAAGACAGCAAAAACCTTAATTAAAAGGTGTTTTTCTCTGTCAGCCTCAGGGACTTTGTTAAAAATAGGTTAGTTTTAACATAAGGATGAATCAATTTATCTGAAACCATATTAAAAGCACTCCAGACACCATTTAATAAAACACTGCCTTGAATTTTGACCTTTTAAAAGTAATCTTTGGGTGGGTGTTCTGATGGTGTATTACAGTGATAAATGGAAAATAGTGTATAATTTCAAAAAAGCAATTGGGAACCTACTGAAAATAACTGTTATCTTTAGTAACTCCAGCTCCTGTGAACACGTGTAGCCCTCTAATGGCTTTACTATTGGTTAGGTCACTAATGTCAGGGAGATACAGTAATTCAGTTGAATGTAAGCCTGTGTTGCCTGGAGGCTTGCTTTTATTTGTCCATGTTTTGAGATATTTGTAGCTAAATGGAATTACCACAGACCACACTTGGACAGTTTCCATAGGGACTATTTCCTAAGTGGAAATTAGTCTCAGTTAAAACTCTCCACAGTGAGGTCTATAGAAATTCTAATCACATCCATTGTGTTATGATAGAGGCAGACATCTCACAGGTAGATGTATCAAACCAACCCAGTTGCCAGCAAAAATGCTGGCATTTCATTGAGTTTCCACAGTGGAAACACAGTGATGACTTACTGAAAACTTATTTTTGTTTGTTGTTCTCAAGCAGTCGTCTGCAGCGGCAGGTGTCTTGCCTAGATGTTACACCATCCACCATCCTCTTGACCAAATGAAAAGTGTCTCCTTTAGATAAAGTTGTGCGGTAATGTTTGACCACAACATCAACTCAACGTGAATAAGATTAACAATGATGTCTACATCTGTTCTAAGGTAAGTCAACATCGTGTTTGAGGCAACTTATTGTCACTTTGCTGGAAAGAAATATAAAGCTATCTTTAACATCTCTAGCTAACGTTAGCTAAAGCTAGCCTAACGTTAGCTCCTAGCTGCGTTGTTCATCATGTCACCTTGTTTGCTGGGAGTTCGTTAGCCTATTTCGTTCTAGTTTTTGTACTTTGGTGATCGTACATCTTTGTTAGCTGTTGTCCAAAGGGCTCTAGTTAAGCTAACACTAACTTCTGGAGCTTAGCTTCATTAACTTATCTGTAATTGCAGAGATAACAAAGGTTGGCAAACGTTATGCTGAATGATTCAATGTAAATACTGTAACACCAAACTAACGGAGAGACACTGTTGGTAAAGATGGTAAAAAGGCTGTTATCCTTTTCTCATATTCTGAGCCAAAAACATTAACTTCAGTGGCACTTTGATGCGCCACAGTTTCGGCAAACGAGATGCGGTTTATCATGCTTACACTGTGACCTGTAAATTTTGGCTTGTAATTTAAGCTTTTCATCGACCTTCTCAACAATAAAATGATTAATATATCCCTCCAATGCGTAGTTTAGGCCCTTTTGGTTACTTCTCAATGACATCTGATCGTTATGTCTCCAAAAATCATCAACTGCCTCCTGTGAAATGCCGTGTACGTGACACCTGCCATAGCGCCGGTCACTGAATGTTGATATTGTGTCCAAGTGAGTGGAGGGGGCGTGGCTTAGCCATAGGTCAATGTCTGTAATAGTAACCACTTGGCTAAGGTTAGGAAACAATGGCAGCTAAAAGAAACAATTGTTTACTCCCACTGTTGGAAAGAAACAGAAGACCAACAGTCTCTTGTTTTAAAGTCTGCTGTTACTACCCATCCATCCACCCAGCCTCCTCCCTCTGTGGACCTGACTTTCTTCTTTGCTCCCAGACAACACGAGTTATAATTACTACACGTGCTGGAAGGCTTAAAAGGCACTGCTTTTGGCGATTTGCTGAAACAGCTGATGATATCATTCTTCTTGGCAGGACAGTCTTTTTGAGAGGTTGCATTCAGTACACTGATACACTTCATTGCACAACATAATCTCCCAGCTGCAAATATGGAGACATTGCATTTAAGAAGCAGAACTAACCAAGCCTGACATCGCCAGAAATTGCAAATGCGAGTTTGTCTGAAACCTCTCAGTTGATTTGATTTGAAGAGTGCAGTAATCAATGACTGCAGACCAAAATGCCTCTGGACACAACTTGATAGAGCTACAACTAATCAGCGCAATGAACATGATGTGGCGCCAAGTGAGAGACAAATGGAAAAAGTACAATATGCAGAGATGAGCTGTGATGGTGCAGCATCAATGTGTCTGTGACAGAGTGATGCTGTTTTAGTCATCAGATTTTGAGTGCTTCAACAGAAAGTTTCACATCAGCTGCAGCGATCTTGGTTGTTTTTGAGAATGCCTCAATGGTGCTCCTCTTTCCTAAGCTAGGTTCATGTTCACAATTGTATCCCTGACCTGACGGTGCAATAATGATTTCATCTCATACTTTGTGTAAAGTGCAAAGGCTCCACAAGTTATAAGTCATTGTCTCAAACATGCCGCGAGCCAGATCAACCTTTGTGATTGGCCCTGGCCTGCTGGAAATCTATTTCAACAATGGGAGGGGGGCCAGACATATCTGCAAGAGCAAATAAAACGTGAGCTCACAAATTGTCTGGTTCCCAGGGTAGAACGCAACGCTCTGTAATAATAAATTTCACAGGACAGAAAAACATTTTTGATTCTGCACAGAAGGCATAGTTTGGACTTTTGGAATAGAATATCCTGTCAGATTAGATGGAGCTGGACTCATCCTGGAGCAGCTTGATTTATTCAAAATGATTTGGCTGTATCACTTGGAATCTGTGCGTAGCAGCTTAGTGGTTTTGGAGAGCTCTGTGCATGCACCTATGTGCTCTGTAATGTTGTCAGTGATAAAATGTGGAGAAAAGCCTAATGTTCAGTCACCTTCCTGTATGGAGGAAACCTATTTAATCTTCATAGCTATATTTTCCATCAAGCAGTGGTATTGTAAGCTTCCTCTTATTCAGTGTGGGGTTTCTTAAGGCAGCATGAGACAGAGTCTGAAAGCAGGTGTCTTATTACAAAAGTGTGAGATTTGGCAACTCTGCCTTGCTTTCTTTCTGAAGAAAATGGCTGAACCTTCCAGTCATGGCATGCTGTATTCTACAGATAAACTGAGAAACAATTAGCATGTACAGTGTACACCTGCATGGATAACATTTAGAACCCAGATTTTTGGGCGCTTGCCAATACACAAATGTGGATGTAATGTGCCATGTGGCTTAATTAAATAGTTTTGATAACCTTGGAGGCTGTAGGGCAGAAAATAGTGTGTAGTTGACATACGGTTCAGCCTTTTCAGCCTGCCTTGAATTCTCAGCCTTGATCCCTCTCTTTCACTATCCATTTCTGCCCTCACTTTTCCTTCCGGCTGTGTCTGTCCCCAGCCTCCTTTAGATATCTCCGTTTCTGCCATATTTTACCCCTAATCCCGCACAGCTCTCTTCTTCATTTGTCCCCTCTTTGTTGAGATTGACACCATTACAATCTACCTCTGCCCTTTACTATCACTACTGTATCTCCCGTCCTGTAATCCACTCTGACCTCCTCACACCTTGCCTTAATTGCCGCCGTGCCTGTTAAATCTTAAAACCCAAATGTTTCAAATCAAGACAGGCTTTGCCCTCCGGGCTTTGAGTAATGTTTGGATGTCATGAAGTTTGACTTCCCACATTAAGTCTTCGTGTCATCTTCCCTTCCTTTCAAGCTGTCATGTTGACACATAAATTATGGTTCAGTGAGTGCTGCTGTAAAAGCTTACATCATAGAGGTGGAGGTCATGGCTGCACCCATCACTGAAGTCACTGAGGTCTGGACCTGGGTGTTTTTCCCGAGGTCAGGTGCATACAATAAAAAATAATTGCATTACTGTTAAAAAATAATTACAGTGTAATAATACAGTATTGTATAAATATAGTACTGTAAACCATACATTTTTCTTACATTTATTTACTGATTGAGACACATTTCTGTCATTCAAATCCAGAATGATGCAAACCAACACAAAGTTGAAATAAAAAAAGGCGTATATCATTTTACCATATTATTTTTATTTGCTTTGGCAGACAGAAGAGACAAGTGGAGAGTCACATAGAAAAGCACAGGCAGTGAAAACAGAGGGTGAGAGCGAGTTGAGGACGGGGAGAGAAATGTAACAGAAACAATGTAATGTTGGAGGCAGAGAGGCAAGAGGATATGAGAAAGAGGGGGCAAGTTATGGAATGCAACAAGAGAACAGAACAGAGGCTGAGAGGAAGAGAACAGGAGACACAAAGAGAAAACAGAGAGAGACAAGACGTACTCGAGGAGATGAGGCTGGAAGAGAGGTGACTGGAGAGGAAAGAGACGTAAGAGATCTGATGTCAGTCAAAGAGACACATTTCAGCAAAGTGTTAAACTACGAAGAGATGAAAATAACTACAGCCTTCTCAAGAATAAGTACTTCAAATATAACCATGAGTAAACATAGAGCCCTTTCACACTTTCCTTGTTTAGTCCAGACTTCTGGACTTCTCAGTTTGACCCAAACCAAAATTAAAGGTGTGACACCGCGGGACCAAACAGCCAGACCCTGGTCCAATGAAAAGAGGTGATCTCGGTTTCACCATGGTTTGTTTCCTTCTTCATGTGAGAACATTTTTTGGATGGTTCAGACCTCTGGACCAATTACAGGAAGTTTTGGCAGGCTATCGTCAAGTGATAAGAGTAGTGTAGTGCCTTAGTGCGAAGTGTGTGTGGTTTAGTGACAGAGAGAGTGATGGTGGCTGCCCTCAGAGCAGACAGGTGCTAGAGATTGGAGCAGAGGAGAAATTAGCAGGAAAGTTGTTGAGTGGCAGTAAATGTACCGTGTTCATTTCAGTTTTGTTTTTTTTCATGAACATAACATAACTCAACATAACAAAATGAGCTGCGGTAGCACATTGGGAGAAGTGGAGACAACTAGCCACTTTGAAAAACTCACAAAAACTCTTTTCAGTTCTCTGAGTGAATGAGAGAGAAGGGATCCGAGAGTATGGGAAAGCCTGTCTACAAACCAGTCAATGTCAAGTATAGGAAGACACAGCTCACGTAGGTGATGATAACAGGACATAGGTATGTCATGTCTACTTCTTCAGTGCGCTTGCATAATTGCAATATGAAAGCAAAAGGGTAGGACAATGAATCATGATACACTACAAAAACTGCCCAGGAGTGGCTTGAGGAGCGTGTCAAAGAGTTAAAGGCATCTACCTGGCCTCTGAATTCCCCAGATGCCAATCCAATCAAGCATTAGTGGGTACCCCAGAGTAGGGATGGGAATCGAGAACCGGTTCCTGTTAAGAACCGGTTCCAACTGGTCCAATTCATCGACATCATTAGCCTTTATGCTTAACGATTTCCTTATCGATTCTTTTCATTACGCCGAATCTATGCTCGTCAGTGAGCAGCACGTTCAACAACAAAGAAGACGTAATGGCGGAGAGACAGAAGCGGTCAAAGCCGTAACTTCACTTCACGCTGTTGTTAGCCTCCCTGGAGCTGCTAGCTCACTGTGGAGCTTCGGTGCATCCCCGCTCCAGGTGGATGGCGGGTGGGGCGTTGTTGTTGTTAGCCTCCCTGGAGCTGCTAGCCCAGTTTTGAGCTTCGGGGCATCCCCGCTCCAGGTGGACGGCGGGCGGGGCGCTGTTGTTGTTAGCCTCCCTGGAGCTGCTAGCTCACTGTGGAGCTTCGGCGCATCCCCGCCCCTGTTGTCAGATTTCATGGGAACACCAAGGATGGTAAGATGAGGGCAGTTGAGTTGATTTGCACGCTATTTGTTGTTACAATATGCTGGGCTAGCTGCATTAGCTGCCTCACCTGAGTTAGCTGCGCTAGCTGCGTAGTGTTGACACACTGAGGGTGGGGATGCTTTTTTTCAAATCTTTCTCATCATCTTTCTAAACTAGACCATGGCTTTAAGGTTCATAATAAAACGTTCTGAAAGCAGATGTATTGGGTTACAAACAACAGGAGGTGATACCATTAATTCACAGGAGGAATCGATGAGGGAATCGATAAAGAATCGGATCGATAAGCAGAATCGATAATGGCATTGATATCGATAAAATCCTATCAATTCCCATTCCTACCCCAGAGGTACCCCTGAGATATGGTGGTGTGTCCTTGATTTGGACTTAGCTCTGATCTGTTGAGGCATGGACACAGGGCCCACTGGGGGTGTTCTGTGTTGTCTGAAACTTGTGCTGGTGAATCCTTTGAGTCCTGTGGGTTGTGAAGTGGGGTACCTGCACGTCCCACAGATGCTTGATCAGGTTGGGATCTGGGGAATTCGTAGACCAAGTCAATGCTTTGAGCAATTTGTCACATTCCTCAGGCCATGTCTGAGCAGATTTTGTGATGTGGCATGGTGCATTGTTTAATGCTGGTACACCACCTTCCAACCCACAGGAATCAAAGGATCCACTACCAACGCACTGGTGTGAGAGAACACAGGACAACCCCAGTGGGTCCTACGTCCATGCCTTGACAGGTCAGAACCAAGTCCGATCCAAGGAGGCCCCACTGTGCATCATGGCTACCTATAAGCTACCGGCACATCCCATGAATGCTTGATCTGATTGGGACTTGGGGAATTTGGAGGTCAGGTCAATACCTTAAGCAGCTCTATGTCACATCTCTCAGGCCATTTCTGAGTAGTGTTTGCGGTATGACATTGCACATTGTCCTGCTGTAGGGGGCTATGCTACTGGGAGTGCTGTTGCCATGGCCACTTGTCTGGAACAGTGTTTGGGTGGGTATTGCATCTCTGGTGGCATCCACATAAATGCCATGACCAAAGGTTTCCCAGCAGACCATTGCATTGTAACAAGATGATAAATGTTAATTAATACATCTGTCAGTGGTTTTAATATTTTGGCTAATTGGTGTATATTCCTGAGTAGATGCAGATCAGTGATAGGATATCTGAATGGTATTCATGAAACTTGTCTCTGTAGAAGCAAAATTAAAAAAAAAAAGAAAAGCACTGGGAATCATTTTGAATCACAGATATAGTCCATAAGCAGGTGGCATCATCTGGTATTTAGTAATTGCACCAACCAAACTTAAGCCTAGTCTTAGCAATGCATGTACATGTGAATGCTCACAGGACTGTGACTATTGCATAGCAGCACAAACTGAGGAGGGCTTTGGTAAAATTCATGGAAAATCAACAGAACTTGCCAGCACCATTGACATGCTGTTAAAAAAGCAGAAAACATTGACAACACACCATCACAGTCAATAAAAGAAAATTATAGACTCAAACATTTGTATCCTTTTATTAACCATGTGACAAGCCAACTAAACACCAGGTTTGTGGAAAATTCTAAGACAGCAGTGCTTGCTACATACCTAACACCTTCAGCACTTTCCACACTTACAAACAAAACAACCTATCAAGGTGCTGTGGTAAAAATAAGACCTCCCTCAGCCAGACTCAACCAAGAGACTCAAAGATAAAGATAGAGGAAGGTAAAGAACCAACCTTAAACCACGCTGGCAACTGCAAAAGAACTCCAACATCCATTGTATCCTCTCCATCTATCTTATACTACCAGCGACCTCCTGTCCATGTGAGAGGTTCTCTACATTGCTCCACCTTTACACCTGGCTACAAGAAGCTATCAGAACTTTTAATGATGCATGTGCATAGAAACAGAGCACTGGATCTAGGACTTTTTCCCTTTTTATCCCAGAATGGTAGAAAAATTCTCTCCTCCTCTGTTGTTGTTTTCCTGTGCAGGCTTCCCTTGCTGTAATTGAGTCTGCTCAGCCTATTATATTGACAAGGGAAAGCTAGTGTGGGAGTTTAGTAAGCAGCAAGAACCTCAGTCCCTGTCTGCTCTGACAAAGCTGGCTTCACTGCATGCTAGATTTACTTTGGACCTTGCTGATAAATGATGGACTTTCACAGTTCTCACCATGAAATATGACATAACACTGTAGATAGTTAGAGCTAAGAGTGAGTGTTGGGTTAAAAAAAATCTCATTCATTCTCACATCCTAGGTAAAAAGAAACTTTCTTTCTATTAATTTACAGGACCGTCTTTTCAGACCTGCCTGCCAAACCTACGGCTCCCCGACCCAGCCTCATAGAAACAGATGAAAAGGATGGATTGATATTTTCACACAGTTTCTAGATTATTTGCAGTCTACTCCAAATTATGCTTCTTTTTCCTACCTTGAAGGACACCTGGCTAGACGTCCAATGCCCAAGGGACAAAACTAAAGAAAGAGACTGTAGGGGTCCTCCCTCATGAGATTTTTAATGTCAGACACTTCACGTTTGGCATTCTGGTCAGTTCCAAAGTCCTCTGCTACTCTCAACATAAATGTATAGGAAATAAAGAGGCCATAAAAGTAAAGCAACGTTTCATCAGTTAGATAAAGGATTAAAACATCAGATCATAGACATTAGCAAAATGTTTGGTTTGTCAAAATAAACCATTTGGTACATTTAGAAGAAGCAAGTACCCATTGAAAAACTCAGAAATAGCAAAGTACCTGGTAGACCATAGAAGCCACTATAATGGATGACTGAACAATACATTTATTTGCAAGAGTCATCAGAACTTTTCTGGATGTAAGCTTTAAAATAAAGATTAACCTTAAGTCCAAAACCTTCCATAAAAGATGGGCTAGCTTTTGGCAGATTCATATTCATCAGTGTCCAATAGGTTGGTAATCTTACAGCATATTATCTTCCTTTATGTAGGCATTATAAAGTAAGTCTAATTTTCACCATGCGTCCAACACCTTTCAGGAAGGATGTAGACCCTTTCTTTGGAAGATTCATTTCCACCAAGTGGCTTATTGTTAAAATTTCTCACATATCACACGTACACACAGACACACTGTCATTGTTTCCACTGATCCAGTGATTTGGCCTTTTCACTGCTTGGACATCATAGTCCCCTGCTGTATTTTGCTTTGGTTCACACAGAAAATACTCTCATTGTACTCATTCCCATTGACAGGACTGAGCTTCATTCAGGTCTGTGTTAGGACAGCCTTTTTCTTTTTACAAGCAGACCTGAGCTGCATGTATTTGCCAACATTAAAAAAAACAAACAGAAAAACACATCTGAGCCTTTTTAACCACGGCCACGATGACGCGTGTCACACGAGTGACAGACCTGTCATTCTGTGTCAGTCTCCTCTGCAAATCTGATTTAATAATTTTATGCTTGTCTCCTGAAACTCTTCTTGTCAAATATTTTCCATGTCACACCAATCATGTGAAAACATAGTGTATGCATTAGAGTAGGGTGAGCATGGAAATACAGGAGGAATCGCATCCCATATTGATTCAGTATGGGATAGTTTATTTTATTTTAATACCAGACAATGCTGTGTTAGATAGGATGGGTGGCAACCCTAAGTGACACCACTAAAGTGGAAATACTTGAGTGGCCGAAAGGCCAACATGGACTAACTCCGACCTCATGGACCTTTGGTCATGGACTTTTCATGTCCAGATTCGACATGAAAAGCAGCCTGTAGCTCTAACTGCTTCTGTGTACACCGAGCTTACGTGTGCGTGCTTGCACGCAAGACCAGCGAAAGCACATGAGCACACATGAAGGCGGTGCCCATGTCTCGCGCAAGCGCACACACGTGAGCACTGTCCACAGAGAGGCAGCTAGAGCTACAGGCTACAATGAGGCTAAAAACAGAGTTTAAATGAAGTTTTTCCAAACAACTTTTTTATGTTGGGGCTTCAGATCAGTACGGATGAGCAGTATGGAGATATTCTATGGTTTCAATTATGTGTTTTTTGGACGTTTTAATCTGGGGCGCCCAGCCTGCATTAGGTGGAGTTGTGCTGCTATCCCCTCTCCCCTTGGATCTCCGCAAGGGATGTGAGGACTCTAAAACTTAATCTGAACCTCCCTAGGCATATGGGTGAATAGATAATGGCTGAATTTTCATTTTTGGGCGCACTATCCCTTTAATCATTCATACACGCACATCAAAAGAGAGAAGGAGAAAGTTGTTAATTGTCCGTGTTAAACTTAAAGGAGCGGAGCAGAGCTCTCGCTGTGCTGCTTGAAACTGACAAAGTGCGTGTCCGCGTGCCGAAGATGCACGTGTCCATGTCCGTGCGCTTACTGACGTGAGCATTCTCACGGGAGCGGAAGCCTGTCCATAGCACTGCATTTTGTAGATGTAAAGCCCTGTGTGAATTTTATTTTATTTTTTTTCCTGTTAAAATCTTCTAATAAAGGAAAGATAGAAAATATTGCAATATCTTGTGTGCTGTAAAGTGGTTTGAAAAAAATGAAATCGGAATCGGCCAAAATCGGAATTGGCCATCCAAACACTCTGCAAATCGGAAATCGGTATCGTCCCAAAAAATTGCAATCGGTGCCGTTAAACAATAATAGAGGCTGGCCACTTGTAATGCTGACGGTAAAGGATGGCTTCTTTCGTCGCCAGAAGTCACCGACCAAGCACAGGATTTCAATGACTTCAGAGTGACACCGAGTTGGCAAGGTATGCAATGCTCTACTACAATGTTAAATAAATGGTGGATGTTACCCCCAAAAATAATACACACTTTAATATGGTGACTTGACATACCAGATTAAATAAATATAATTCAAATTAAAAATGACTTAGATGATTACATGTGCTGTGAAAGTGGTGACAACATTATTAAAAATAAATGCTGCAGCACACAGTTTTCATATTTTGGCCCAGTGTATGGTTGAGTTTTAGCTACTCAGTTGTCAACCCCCCATCCATTTCCAACAAAAAAATCTTTGATAACCCCACCAAACATTACAAAGTAGCAGCCATACTTTTGCATATACATTACATTATTAAACTACTACACAATGATGAGTTAACTAGATGATTTCTGTATTTTTTGTGAGCATCAATTTCCGAAGATAAACTTGGATTTTTGATTCTTGTATATCCCCAACTAGTCTTCCCTGCAGATTTTCAGATGACTTTTACCTGACTACTGATAAGTTCTCAAACTGACCATCATGATGTTATACTGAAAAACATGTACAACCAAATAGTGCTAAGATATGCTAACATTTTTATGGAATAAATCATGTCCAACAACAAAGATCTACTCAGATGTATTCTGGTATCAATTTCATATTTTGCATCAATAGGGAATGGGCGCAGTGATGTCACCATGGTTATCGCCGCCATGTTGATGGCTACGGGCAGCTTCGCAAGCGTAAACAAACACAGTAATTGAGTCGCATCGAGTGGAAAAAGCGAGGAGAAAGATGTTAAAATGCCAGAAAGGAAAGGGAATTTACCGGGATACATTAAACCATGAAGCCAGGGACCGGTATATGGAGAAAATGAACGCTATAAATGGTTTGGACTCACACGAAATTCCAAATAAAGAGTGGAGCAGTGACGAGGAGCTACTGCCGCAGTTCTGTACAACAGATATCTTCGCCTACCTTGTGTGCAGTGTGAGTGCCTACACTTCGGAGCAGTTCCGAAGTTATAAATCATTAAAGTCTCATGTGCAGTTCACAAATGGATGGGTGCAGGAGCTTCAGATTTTTAAGCCGGCAAACAATGTGAACACCGTCATTCAGTCAAAGGTACGTGAGCTCTACCTAGTCATCAGAGAAGAATAACACTTCATTATGTATCAATGCATAAAGGAAACCAAACATTAACCTTAACCCTTGAGTAATGTGTATATGTGACATATAAGTGACATTTATATATACAGAAAAGTATAATATCTGAATATTAGTTTATATTGCTTTACTAGACTTTGAAACACAGTTAAAAACACGCATGTGTACATGCTACAACCTATGCATTAACAGTTACTAAGCTAGGTAGAGAAAAATTTGTCAACATCTGTTTAATCTAATAAGATAAAGTTTTCAGTCTCTTCATCTCACTTTAGCCATTTTTTTGCAGCTGCAAAATGTATCTAATGGACTGAAAAAGCAATTAATTATATTATTTTAGCAGGCTGTCAAAGTTTAATTTGTAGTTGTTATATTAATAATTTATAAAATAAAAGAATCGGTACTTGGCACTGTGTGACAATACAATCTTGCCACACAATAATATCAAGATACTATGCTGTATTGATTTTTTTTCCCCCACCCTTAGTGATAACATAGATAAAGCCAAAACATGGCACTAGAGGGCAGAGTCAAAAGTTTCACACAACAGCAAACGAGGGGATGGTGTAGGAGGTCATAATATTGTACCTTTAAACAGAGCAGTCTCATAGACGGCTGTGGTCTGTGTGGCCATTAACTACATCTGGACGCGGACAAAAATTCTTGTAACTAATTTCACTATATATTATTACATATTAGTGATTCATCAAGTTCTGCCATTATTTAAATTTCTTCATTGTCTCCTATAGTTGTAGCTTATTCAGACTACGCTACACTACCTTCACAATCTTTGACGGCACTGCTCCATTTAATCTGTATCCATAAGCTTTCAGGAAACGTGCACGAATATTCATTCATTCATTTTCTGTAACCGCTTCATCCTCTTGAGGGTCACGGGGGGGTGGGGGTGGGGGGGGGGGAGCCCATCCTAGTTGACGCTGGGCAGGAGGCGGGGTACACCCTGGACAGGTTGCCAGACTATCGCAGGGCTGACACATAGAGACAGACAACCATTCACACTCACATTCACACCTACGGACAATTTAGAGTCACCAATTAACTTGCATGTCTTTGGACTGTGGGAGGAACAGCTGGAGTACCTGGAGAAAACCCACACTGACATGGGGAGAACATGCAAACTCCGCACAGAAGGGCTCTCCCACCCTAGCTCATTATTTGCCAACCGGTCCAGCTTCTCATTTTCATCAAACCAAAATAATTCAAGATTTTTGTTATGTTTTCTTAAAAAAGGTGCACTCAGGTATTCATATAAAGTACGGGCTGAAGTCTGCACTTCTGTGTCCTGCAAAAGAACACTCATATTGGTGAAATTTAGATTTTGGAGTCCACTGTTCCACTAGTTTTTGTGAATCCATTCCATCTCTTAATCAGCATTTGTTCCATCTGCCTTTTAGAAAAAATAAAAACATAAAGAGTAATGTCATATTTCTTAAAGGGAGTTTGCTGTAATATTTCCACCAGGGGCAGGATGGGAAATAATTTCCAAAGGAATCTAGCTGTACTTTTGCAAATTGAGTGATCCCCAGTCTCTGCAAAGTCCTTAGTGTATGACTAAAAAAATAGTCTTCACACATGAGAGGGTTCATTTCCAACCCACTTCACACCTGTAGCTCGTATGTATGTAATCAGCTGCCACCTGCCTCCCCAGCTGCACTCTATTTCCAATTACTGTCTCTGTTTATACAAAGAAGACACTTTTGCATGTTGTTTGCCAGGATATGTTGTTTGCTTTGTTGTTAGCCATTTCTACCTGAAACCTGTCATTTTTTACAAGCTGTTTATGATGTTCTGTTTGCCTGCTGGTTCCTCTATTTATTTTGTTTGTTAGCCTCACTTCAAGCTGCCTGTCAGTTGCCCGTCTGTAAGCCTGAACTTTGATTTAGGTACTGCATTTAATCCTACCTGCCCACTCTCTGTCTGCCTTTAGGTCAACACTTCTCCAAATTAACTAAATTGTGAGATGTATGTCACAACAGTTGCAGAACCTTGTGCCTTCATTGAAATATGGAAAGCTTCCTTAATATGAGAGCACTTTGTTGCTTTACCTGGGAATTTTCTAAAACATTATACAGTAGAAATCACTTTTCTCCACGCCTCCAAGGACCATTAGCGACCCCCAATACAGATATTAATGCCCCCCCCCCCCCCCCCACCCCCCCACTCAAAAAATGTGTTTTGCTTGTTGTTCAATTGCATATTTTTAAGCTTCACTGTGCAGAAGTTGTTTGTGCAGAGTCGGACACTACATGGCTGTTTTCATATTTATCTGCTGGAGCTTTTGTTCAATCTGAGTTACGTAGCTATTAACAGGATTTTGTGACATCCCAATTTGTTTGGAAGCCATTCATGCACACCATCAATCAATTTAGCAATTACTCCAAAACAACATTTATGGCAACAATCAAGTGAAAGAGCCTTGAGTGTCATGCTGCGAAGCAAGTTTGAAAGAGTCAGCCTTTCTTTGCTTTAGGTGGCTCGACAAAGCATAAAACCCCAATCAGCGATATCAGATATCACAACAGTGGTTATCAACTGTTTTTGATAATTCAGCTTTTCTTCACCATTTTCAAACTATTCTCATGAATGCAATAACACCTTGACATGTTGTTGGCCATAAGCTGAGAATTCATATGCTAATTATGACAATCTCACAAAAATGTAAAAAAGGAGTATGTGATAAAATTATATATTCAAAGGGTCAAAGACCATCTTCCAACTTTACTGGCCATTACACAACACCATAACTCAGGAATAGAGGGGGAGACATTTGAGCCCAGTTTCCACCAACACTTTCCGTAGAGTACCTTTGGTACCTTGACCCTTGCGTTTCCACTGCAAACAGTCGTCTTACATGTGGGTGGGGTTGTTGTCACTCATTGCTCCATCCAGCACTTGCTGTATATCCTCATCACCGGTGACACAGAGGAACATCTGCACCTTGTTTATTGTCTGCAGGATGGGGTTGTATACCGACATTTTCAGAACAAAAAAGAACAGGCTGCAGTGAGAGTCTCTCTCCATGGGGAAATTAAATATAGCAAGTTTGTGCATTTAGTCCTTGTCAGGCAAGTGCGGCCACAGGAACGATGATACATGATGCTTTTTTTCCCCCAAGTTAGGATTAGAATATATGCAGTTCACATCATGCAGTCGAAATTAATATATACTTTTAAATGTTAGCTAAAATGTAAGCTAAAGTAATGGTCAAAGTTGTCATACTGAACTTTTTAACCTGACAGTGAGTCTCATTCTCAAGTCATCAAATACAGATGCTTTAGCTTGGTGGTTCGGACTGTGTAGTAACTGAAATCCTGACCATGAAAGCCATGTTTGCCCACTTGGGCATCATGGAGCTCTTCTGTAATTTTATGTGGCTGGTTTAATTTTTCGATTTTTTTCTCTCCATGGCTCTTTAACAAGTAAAAACTACAGCATAAATATAACTGAGTAAAAAAGCAATGCATTCTATTTAAAAATTATTAAAATAAAAACTTCATTATATCAGAGGCAATGTGACGCAGCAGTGCAACCTTTTTGGCGTTTTTACATTTCACAGAAAAATAAATCTATCAAAGTGTTGCTGGCCAAGAAAATATCCCCCACACCATTACACCACCAGCAGCAGCCTGAACCGTTGATACAAGGCAGGATGCACCCATGCTTTCATGTTGTTTACATCAAATTCGCTTTTCCAATCTTATATTGTCCAGTTTTAGTGAGCCTGTGCGAATTGTAGCTTCAGTTTCCTCTTCTTAGCTGACAGGAGCAGCACCCGGTGTGGTCTTCTGCGGCTGTGACCCATCTGCTTCAAGGTTTGACGTCTAGCACCAACACCCACACCATGTTCAAAATCACTTAAATCACCTTTCCTCTCCATTCTGATGCTCGGTTTGAACTTAAGCAGGTCATGTTGACCATGTCTACATGCCTAAATACATTGAGTTGCTGCCACATGATTAGCTATTTGCATTGTCAAGCAGTTGAACTTGGAGCTTTTTGATATTCTTCCAGTTATTTTAAAAAGAGTACTTTTTTCTCAGGCTACAAATTTAAGTCCTTGAGGCCTTTGTGTGCCACGTAATGCACATTTCAATAATACTGACACGGTTATTCATTCAGCCAGCATTGGACACTCACTCTTGTTGACCTGCCAGCTCAATAGGGCTGGTCAGTAAAAACATTTGGTTGCATGCTCTCCACTGAAATATGACACTTCATGTGCACCCTTGCTATGACATTGATGTGCTGCAGAAACTTCCAGTAGTTGTATTTATTTTTAGCCCCTTCTATTTTGTGTGACCTGCACGGATATGTACCCTGTCATCAGATTTTGTCCTTGCATTTTAAAGTGGACCCTGTGTGCATATAGTTTGAATCATTTCATTGAATATCCTATTACATGAGCTACTGGAAGTTTATATTCTATTATTTAGACTGAAGAAGTGTAGACAGGATACACATACATTAGCAGGGGTGTTTTTAGGACACACTGCTATGAGCCACAGAGGTCTGAGTCCAGCTGTGAGGGTCAACAACAGGTCATGTAGCTGTCACACAACCATGATGACCTCAGACAACCCTGGTTGCAAAACCTCCACCGTTTGATGATTCAGGGAGAGAGATGAGAGACTGAAGTGGAAATCTGAGCTGTGCGCCATAACGTCATGGATAACTGGATGTTCTGAGGACTAGCAGGAGGTTAAAAGCATTAAAGACCGGGGTGTGTGAAGGATCAACACCATGCATGCTAACATGTATGATATATTGGGTATGCTGAGATACAGGGAAACCACTGGAGCTGGTAGCTGCAGAATGTATAAGCAAACAGATCACAGTAGCATGCTGTGGCCACTCAGTTCAATTCAGGCAACAGAATGTCTCCCCTGAACAACTGCAGAAGAAGTAGTTTTTGACCAAAGTCTGACATTTATGTGACAA
This sequence comes from Epinephelus fuscoguttatus, assembly GCF_011397635.1. Classification (NCBI taxonomy): domain Eukaryota; kingdom Metazoa; phylum Chordata; class Actinopteri; order Perciformes; family Serranidae; genus Epinephelus; species Epinephelus fuscoguttatus. The sequence goes on from NC_064771.1 coordinate 9,789,482, forward strand.
ATTTGTATTTAATATGGATTTGCTGGAATGTTAAATATCAATGTTCTTGTTTGGCAATGGGTCATTTTTTAAATCTGGCATATGCACAATAACAGAGGGCTGTTTTTGTTGCATCAATCATCTGTTATTCATTCTGTTAATGAATAACATTTATACTTCATCTGCCTCCAAAATGTATGTCCCCACATTGGTATAGCAGGAGTGAATGGAATTTGGCTTGTGGTTCTCATAGTCTTAAAAATACATTTGTAAAAGTCAAAAACCACAGACCTCACTGTTCCCAGGTTTAGTGGCCAGTTTTATATTCACTTGAGGATGTGGTGTATCATACTTGCTCGTTAAGGAAGTTTGAAGCTTCAGATGTCCTCATTGACATAGTAATGTGTTATCTAATCTGATATCTGATGTGTTGCAACTATACATGAGTTTCCATCCGCTTATTTTTTGTGCATTTTCAATTTACACATTAATAAACCTGAGTAGAAACACTGTCTAAAAATCAGTTTTCATGCTTGGCTGATGTGGAAAAGTTGGTGTATCAATTAAAAATTGAATGGAAACAGACTTGATGAATAAATTAAGACATACATGAAACATGCAACCTCAACACCCACTGAAGCCTCTGCTCCACTGAGGAGTCTTAAAATAGCGGCAGGCGAACATGGGACTCATGAGGAGACTGTAACCTTTCTTACACTGATACACAAAACAAACAAATGTCATATTTCCATTATGCTTTCCACCGTTTTCAATTCCCCAAAAGAGACAGGACAGGAAACCTCGAACTGCAGACAAGTTTAATTTTGACACTTTCTATAATACATTTTTGATCCATGGAGGATGTGTATTTGTAAAACATTTTTTAATGTTAATCATAGCTTGCAGCCCCTCAGTGGTAAGAGCAAGTGTAACTGCTTTATTTTGTGTTTTTACTGGTTGAAATCACTGGATCTGTTTGATGTGATGTTGAGACCTTTGTAGATGTTGAGACCTTTGTAGATAATTCGGCTACCGATAAAGATCATCTGAAAAAGGCAAGCACACATTAGCAGGTGCTGGGCTGGCAGCTATTCTCGAACATGCAAAATAGCATCGCAGAAACACTGATTTCTAACGTTCAGCTGCTTTGTTCAGTGTTTTTACTGGTTTTAATATCCTGGTCCATTTATTTTGGAGCGAAAGACTGTGGATAATTCAGATCCTGGCAAAAAGCTCCGAAACAATGAACACTGAAGGATTCTAACCTGGTGAAATTTCAGCTGGTTCTATCCATCCATCCATCCATCCATCCATCCATCCATCCATCCATCCATCCATCCATTTTCATCCACTTATCTGGGGTCTGGTCATGGGCGCAGTCGGGCAAGCAAAGCCCCCTAGAAGTCCCTCTCTACAGCAATGCTTTTCACCTCCTCCTAGGGCACCCCAAAGCATTCCTAGGTCAGATGAGATATATAATACCTCCAGCATGTTCTGGGTCTGCCCTGGGGCCTCCTACCAGTTGGACGTACCCAGGAACACTTCTAGCTGGATGGGGGGCATCCAAATCAAATGTCCCAACCACCTCAACCTGCCCCTTTTCAATGTGAAGGAGCAGCGGCTCTACTCCGAGCTCCCACAGGATATCGGTTGAGCTCAGCCGCCCCACAGAGGAAACTCATTTTGGCCGCTTGTATCCGCAATCTCATTCTTTCGGTCATTACCCAAAGCTCATGACCATAGGTGAGGGTTGAGATGTAGATGGACCAGCCAGTCTATAGCTTCAGCTCCCTCTTCACCACAACAGCCTGGCACAGCGCCCGCATCACTGCAGCTGGTTGCAATCTGCAATCCTCACTGCTACATGCCACTAAGTCCACCTAAATCTTACACACTAGACCTTTAGAAATTCTGTAATGTCATCACAATGTAAAGTCTATGAGCCTAATGGGAACTTGTGGGCAAACTCAGTGCGAGAAACACTACTGTGCATATTCAGTGGGCCGAATATCCTGGATATCCTTTTTTGTTTGGTGTATGTGCCAGGGAGCAATTCCATTGGACTTGGGGTCCAGTATGGTGTTGCTGTCATTATACATCTATGGCTGGTGATGACTGGTGCTCTTAACATCTCATTGCCTCCTCTCCTTCTGCAATAGTGAAATTGCAGCCAACTGGAGAATAAGTACCACCAACTGTTTAGTACGATTCACTTAACTCCTTATATTTACATACTGTAACTGTTGTGGATAGAAACACACGTTCATTTGCATTTTCTTTTGCCAGTTTTGAAATTTGGTTAAAATTTGTGCCACGTTTAGATGGGAAGCTGTCTAATGAGCTTTGTAGGCGTGGAACAAGAATCAGAGCCTCAGTATAAAGCAGCCATCATTGTGTGGGCAAAAAACTCAACAGTGCTGCTGAATTAGCACAGAATGAGGAATGTTTGAAGCATTTTGATGAATCCATGTTGCTCCAGCTGTCAGGCTACTGTAGCTAATAAGATGTCTGCTGATTGCATGGGTAAAAAGAATGAAATACATTTTTGTTTGGGGATTATGGATCTCAGTAGCTTCCAGCCTGCTACATTGGCATCAATTTTAATGGAAAATAGCTGGAACTAAATATCAAAGTATTTTTTCTACTTCCTGGAAACAATATGTAATTTGCATGATTGCACGGTATCAGGCCAAAATTCATTTCCTGCTGTTCTGATCTTCTTCCTGCTATTAGCCTTCTGACAATCAAATGACCATTTCCTCCATTTTGACTAGAAACTGAGTTGATTGCATTTCCTGAGCTTTCTCTCCCTTCTATCTCCCTGCAACCATTCTGAGCCCACATTATTCTCCTCTTCCACCAACCCTCCATCAAAGGATGTTATTAGTGGTTCAGTTTGACAGTTGAGTCACAAGCAGACTGAGCAAGGTTGTCACGCACCCATATTACATGCTCAGCAGTAGAGCGGCCCCATAGACCTCCCATAATAACTAAAAAACAAAAGTAAGGGAATAGAACAGGAGAATGGTGAATATGAGACGAGAACATGAGATTTCTTTGTTCTTCAAATAGGCCACGTCATTCAGTCCACACTCTGTTCAGAGACTTTTGGAACAAGCACCGGGATTGGACTGTCCCCATCTGTCTCCATGTTTCTCCTTTCAACTCATATTTGTCTGACTGGCAGAGAACTCTCAAGATCTTGGTCTGACATCAGTTGGTGGCTGATGTAACAGCTTTAAAGAGCCAAGGGAGTGAGTCGGGCCACATTTTGCACAGATTGCAATCACATATGTTTTTGGGGATCTTGCATACGAAAGAAACTCTAGGTCATGTAACATTTATTACCATACTTAGGCAGTCTGTAATACTGGCAGTAGAAACACATGTCCATGATGAAGAGCACAAACCAAAACCAAAAGCTAATGATCATAATACTAAATAAGCAATATTTACTCTTGTACCAGAGTGCATCATCAACCAGGTTTGTTAAAGAATGCTATCCATCCAACCCCAAACCTTACCAGATGGTGGCAATACAGTAATGGAGAGCAGATTTGTTTTGTACCTCTTTTGGATTAATATCTCAATTGAAGTGACTGAAAGCATTGTACCTTAAGTCTTTCAGCCCATATTCATAAATATTCATGTGGATATGGCTATAGGCCAGATCAACTTATCTTCTTTGTTGAATAACTGTGTTTATGAAAGAACCCAAATGCGATTATTTTGGGTGTGTCATGGTGGCACAGCTCAGTAACCATCTCTTTTTCATTGGCTACAAAAATTCTCGTATTACAGCCAAACAGTGCACTAAAACATTTCAGGTTACAAAAAGGCTATATAGTTACAGAATCTTGGTTAGTATTTGATCAGAACTGCCTTGTTTTACCATTTGATCTGAGTTGGGTCTGCATTTGAGTGGGGGTGGGTTGGAGGATGGGTGGGGGAGTCTCTCTCTCTTGATCCACTTCAAGGGCATGTGAAAATCTTGAAACAAGTCATCCAGGGTTTTATTTTTGCTTGGACATGAGCAGGGAGATCTTGGCACTGGTAAGACTGAGGAAAGTTTACCACAGTTTATTTACACATACTACCCACATTGTTATGATATAAATTTAGTTGAAAATCCGCAAGGTATCCCTTTAAGCAAGAAGGAAGTTTACCATAATCACCTCTTAGTTTTTTACTATTCGAAGTAGCACTAAACACACAACAAGATGGGATGGTTATGACCAAACACCCACAAATCTAATGACATTCCCAAAGTATTACACAAATTAAAAATTCTGACCTGATGATGGCGCTTGATGAAGTCAGGCTATCACCAAAGTTGTTACACTTCATTCTTAGGGGAACAGAAATGTGTTTAGACTACCAATTTTCTTGGCAGGCCATGCAGTAGATGTTGAGATATTTCACTCAAACCACAAATGCCATCCTCATGTGGTACTAAAGGAAGTCAGGGGATCACAGAGTCGTTAGGATTAATCATCTGGGGAACATAAATCTGAGTACCAAATGTCATGGCAATACATCCAGTAGTTAGCTATTTCCGTCTAGACTGAAGTGTTGGATCAATGACAGACTGAGAGAGAGACTGACATACCATCCAGTAGAATGTACAATAGTTTGGCCAGAAACTGATGATTCTGGAGTCTATTTATGGGATGATTTTTAGTGCCTGGCAACACTGCTGATAAGGTCCAACACACATCTCAACTCTACTTCAAATGGCTACGGAATCTGTTGAACTATAAATCAATTCCTACACATGAGGCTTGTGTGGTGAAACATTGATGGAAAAGAATAAATCCAGCTATAGTCTGACAATTGCTTCACCCACCCAACCCCACCCCATACTACTCTATGGTTCATATTTTATTTCACTGTCCTTTTACTTAAATAGTATTTCTGCACTGTGGTATTGCTGTTTTTACCTTGATAAAAGATCTGAATACATTTTCCACTGTTTCGAAGTCTAACATTAGGTCAGTAAAACAAGTAAAACAAAATGAGCCTTGTAGCCCAGAGGACCTCGTATGTCTACCCATACCGGTCCCTAGGATCTGAGACCCAACCCAGGACCTGTATGGGTTTGGGTCAGAGTGTGATTAATCTAATTTAACCAGCAATAAATGTTAAGTTCATTAAAACACAGAAAATAGCATTAATATTAACAAAAGTTTGAACATTTATATTTGCATAACCCAGTCGAGTCTCTACTATCACGGGCAAAAACGGGTATGGATTTCCCGGGTCCATTAGGGTTCGTCATTTTGTACCCATAAAGATGTCTTATGTTGACAGTCTAAACAAGGAGCTTCAAAGTCATATAATTTTCTTGTGTTCACAAGATGAGGAAAACATTAAAAAATGAGATTTCATGGAGCAGAAGAAAACAGTTTAAATAGCTCCCATAGATCAAAGACTGCCACTTTTCAAGCCATCCTCAAGTGTTTCATCTATTTTTTCTATGATTCTCAATCTACACAAACGTGTGAGTCAGCCATTTCAATTTACACCGTGATTGTATCCTTTCAGAAGTCTTAAATTTTCCAATTATGGAGGCTTTGGGATTCTTTGGGGATTTTACCCACAAGCCTTTATCGACAGCTCCTCTGCTCCTATTGTTTGTCAAGTCCTTAGAAAGAGGGAATGTGAAATAGTGAGTCAGAGGTGTACATGAAAAGAACAGACAATGTCTTGTCTTAAATAGCTTTCAAGATTTGAAGTGTGATTGCTTGAAGATTTCAGCTTGGCTTGGTGTCTGTGTGGGCACTTAGTGAGTGGCACTTAGTGTGATGGAGGCTATAGGTTTTCTGGCCTTCGTCTTCAATATTGTACTGTTGGGAGTAAAGACAATGAATAGCTGTTGAGTCAAAGAGAGACAGGACACGCTTTCATTTTAACAAAAAGTTGCAAGGAAGCTATAATTGAGATGGCTTAAACTGAGTCCAAGACAACAGTACCAAGCACAAGCTGAGTTTAAGTGAGGACCAAGTCAAAAATAGGGGTCAAGATGACATTGAGCTTGAAACCAATCAGACTGTGACAGAAAAACCAAGTCCCTTCATAGAATCTGAAATTGTTTTTGACAAACATGAACTAAGATTTCATTCAGTCATAGGCTTTACTCACCCATTGAGGGAAATCCCAAACAGGGTACATCCCAAGTCCCTTATCTTCATCTTTTCTTTGAGTTGTAGTCACTGCCACTTTTCCCAGAGGATGGGAAGAGATGCATAGTTGTGAGGGTAAAGGCCCATTTAAACATGTTAAGTACCATAAACTTTTGTTTGCCACAGATCTATTTTCTGCAGTAATCCAAAATCCAACAGAAAAATCTCAGTTGCTTTTTGGGGAGAAAACCAGGGTTATGTTAACTTTCATCTCAGCCCACAAAAAAATGTCATCCCTGCACCACTCTGCTGTCTTTTTTCATACCACTTTAGTTGCAAAACCTTGACTAAGAGTTGAACTGGTACTGCTGATCTCACTGGGCCGTGCTTACTGCTCTCTCTCCTCTGCTGCTGGTGCCTTCACAGTCACTAAGCTGTGGGGATTTACTGGCAACGGCGCCAAATGAATACAAATTTATTTTAAAACCTTTGGCTGCATCAGCCCCAAGAGACTTCAATCTCTCCATCTTTCAGCTTTTTAGCACTACCTTTAACTTTTTTGTTTGTTTGTTTTGTTTGTCTTTGTCAGTCTTGCTTGAGTCCACGATTTCTCCAAATGTCACCTCTTAATGGAAAAGGGGCGGGTCCTTAGGGAGTGCACCAAAAGCAACTGGCGGGAGGAGAGAGGCTGATGGATGTAATACCCAACTGTAGCCGACAGCCCACTTGTCTCGGCCAGACAACCACATAGCACTTGGTTACTTTTACATGTATATTTTGTGTAGCATCGGCCCATTTGTCAAGCAGCCCACTGGGAAAACTCCTGGTGCTCCAGATGGCCAGTTCAACTATGATGTGAAATAATGTCCAAATAATAAGAGTGCTCAGTTACCACAGCTAGCATTTAATCTTTTTATTTTACTGCTGTCCTCCCACATGACAAGAGAATGTGAAGTATTAGCTTCGGTATCCTTTGCCTTCCTTGCTGTTTCTTGCAAGTACTTTAAGGCTTTCCATACACAGTAAAAACAAGGTATGTGCTATTCTTTACCTTTTACTGTAACAAGAAAGTGTGCCGGCTGGAATATATGACCATTATTACCATGAATTACCATGAAAAAACACATTATTTGTGGGGGTTTGAAACCTTTGTAGTACTTTGCAGCTGTAAGGACCACAAATAAATCCTTTTGAAAGCGATGACTTCTTTAAAAGTTTGGGATGAATGCTTAAAACTGCTTGGAATTGTATCTACATTACTTTTATAATGAATTGTTTTATATGGACTGAGCCAATGTTAAAAAAGGATGCCAAGTCTACTTACAGACAGGTGGCACATTTTGAGACATGCAACACGCAATTGTGGTTGTTTATCGCACAACAACATCTGCCTTAATGTGATGAAGTGAAAATCATTTTGAAAAGAGGTATATGTAAGTATATAAATATATCTATCATATATATAAAAATATGTATAGAAATATCAGTACTGTAACTGACCACAGCTGTAAGTGCTGGAAAATCTTGAAAATGCACTTTTAAAAGTGCTTGAGCATGAAAGGGGTGCAGGAATAGTTTTATAGAACAAAACAGAAACACATGCAGTGTAACAAAAAGTACTTTATATAGAAAATTAGTCCATACCCATTGAGTGCACAGTTGCCCATGTATGGTTTCACATGGTGTGTGTTTGGGATACAGGTCATAGGAAATTGCAGATTAGATAGTCAACTGAACCCATTAAGAAGAGCAATGTATTCAGACAGAGTTTTTGAAAAACGTGGGACAGACAGAATGACTGACTGACAGAATGACACACTGACAGTTTCCATGATTATGTACAGCATACCATACCATGACTTAGTCATACCAAAAATTAGAAAAAACCCCCAATACATTCAGCCACAGGGGGAGCCACAACGATCTGTCGCATTTTAGCCATTTTTAAGCATTTTTCTGTTGTTATAGAGCCACCCAGTTGCCAATTACAGTTAAATTTCTCCAGTCACCTTGAGGCGTCCTGTTCTACATATCTACCAAGTTTAGTAAAAATCGATATGGCGGTTAGGCCTACATAAGAAATTAGCTCTCTAGCACCCCCATTTTGTTTGATAGGGTCAATAATGGAGGGGTCCCCTCAGATTATGTGTGGTCATATGCCTACAAAGTTGCGTGGTGATCGGTGAAACCCTTGAGATGTTATACACCTTTATGTGATGAGCCACGCCCACCAGATCGGTCAAACCTCCTAGTAAGAGATCGATTTTAAGTGTTTTTCAAAAAACTCAAAATGGCAGAAAATCTATAGTCTTGAGTAGAGGCATCTCTGTGCAAAGTTTCATGTCTCTACGACATATGGGTCATGAGATATGCCAATTCAAAGTTTGCAATTTCAATCGGTTGCTATAGCGCCCCCCTTTGGCCAGTTGATGTAATATTGCTTCATTTGCATCCTCCCATGACCCTCTACCACTGTGCCAAATTTCACATGGACTGACCAAGTCAGTGAGGAGAAAAACGTGGAACAGACACACAGACACACGGACTTTTCATCATTATACAGTAAGACAAATATGCTAATACACACATTGCAAAATCTGTAAAATACATAGAGCAATCTATATGTGCAAATACAAATTGGTGAAACACAGCAGGCCAGAGACTAATAACAGTAATTTGTGTCCATAATTTACTAATACACTCAAATATAAGACACATTGACACATTCCCTAAAATTCTACAAACACAAGTTTAAAAACTGATAGACCCCGATGAGTTGATTCAGAGGACTGTTTATTACAAGGTATTCATGCATGTGGTTTCCATTGTAAACACAGTAAAGGCTGTGCACCATTAATTTATATAGCCAGTTATTATATGCAACATCAATATGTGTGGGCACAATGTTTGTTTATCCAAATGCTTAGTATGTTTTATTACAACTCATAAAAAACAGGGATGCTGTTAATATGCTGTACACTAGGTAGAGCTGAGTAGTAATTACGCATTTTAAACCTAAAGTGTTGCTGGAGCAGAGATCTGTGTTGAGTTTATGAAGACTGATAACAACCCATAAAATTGCTTCTGACATTTCCAGTTAAGCCCGAACAAAGCCTCTTGGGAATAAACATGAGGTTGCTCTTTTAAGGGAATGTCTTACAGCACCAAGGTGTTTATTCTTTTCTTTCTGAGTCAAATATGTTTGACCTAAGTCTAACAATTATAAGAGAATGTCAAGTTAGATTGGATCGTAAGAGAGCAGGCTGGCATTGCTTGTGGGTGACTGTATGAGAAAGGATTGTCTGATACCAGTAGTGGTAACAGATTTGGGTATTTGATTACAAGACCTTGTATGGGGTTACGTGGGGATGTTTGTGTGCATTGATAACTGATGATAAACTGAACTATTAAAACATGAGAACAGAGCATGGAAAGGTTTCAAAGCCAGCCTGCCTTTCTTCACCAACAGCTAAAAGTTAATAGAAGTACTCTCATCTGACGCCATCCTCAGTAAGAATCTGCCAAAGACAGGGGATCCAAAGCAAGTACCACCACCAAGCCTCCGACCAGCTGTGAGTGTTATTTAAGGTGGTGAGTCCTGCTGTTTTATTAATGAGCTGTACCCCACTGGACGATGCCTGCTGCTTGCAATTCAAAAGACAAGAGTTCATGAGGGAGACAAAGGCATACATGAAACAGGAAGATGTAGCCAACTGTATGAGTTTACACCTGACAACTGCCTTTCCTTCAGCTCCAAGGACGAGACAGAGGGGATGAAGGGTTGGAGCCAGGGCCTGCAGTGCAGTGCCTTAGCACTGCACTGCAGGCCTCTACTCGTCAAATATCGGCACTTTGTCAGTGCTGCTCACATCTACATTTTACGCGCTAGGTATCCTCCTGGGTTTGTTGTTGATGGCATGTCAATTTATGCCCATTAAATTCCTTTTTTTCTTTCACTTCCATTTTCACAGGAAATGTACAGTACATTTTCTACTTGTCAGATGCTTTTTTTTTTTTTCAAATAAACCTTTAACATTGGTTCAACACCTCATGTTTACATTTATTTCCTTATGCAACATTAGCACATGGTTAGGTTTAAGCAACAAATGCCCGTTGTTACGTTTAGAAAAAACATCATGATTTGGCTTAAAATTCATACAGTACAGAAAGCGAGCACTGAGCTCCCAGCTTAAAGTCCTGGGTGAGTTGGACCAATCCACTACCCCTCCTGCTCACCCTATAGGGACTTTCCAACTTCTTATGTTACGTTGTGACCGGCAGCATTTCTAACTGACGCCATCCAGCGGTGTATCACAATGCCAAGACAAGTGACATCCAGCTGATCAGCGGCATATCATACCACCACGAAAGGTTCCGTCCAACCAAACTGACGCTACCCGGCTGCGCATCATACCACTGCAAAAGATACTTTTTGGTTGGACACCAAAATCATGGGCCGCATGGTGGTATTTGAGTTCTCAATGAAATCATGCTGGCTGTTTACATAAAAGACACCAAATTCATAACTGCCATATTTGCAGTATTAGTGAAATATTAGTGTGCAAGTAAAGTGTGTAATTTAAAATATCTTGAAATATCATAAATAACAATATGTTAGTCAGTGGCCATTTTTCTGCAGAGAGATTACTTTTACTGCTGACACTTTAAGGTCTGACAATACTCCTGTACTTTTACTTAAGTACAGTTTTACATTATGGTATTGGTATTTTACTTAAGTAAAGGATTTAAACTTAACTTCAACTGCTTTTGAAAATACAAATAAGTGCTTAAGCAGACAGACAGGGTTATGTAAGAGAGAATAGCCTGATCTTACATTTTCCTGATCATACTTGGACTAACATGTGCAGTACAATGTTATTTCTTTCTTATGCTAATAAATTCTACCAATAGCAGTTAGCAAAAGTTGGGAAACTTAGTGGTTGCTGGCCAGAAACAAGATGCTGCATTTGTCTACATCTGTCTATTATTAAAAATCTGCCATGGTTGCCATTGTAAACTGCATAATGTGCTGTGCCAGAATGGAAAGATTAAGAAGTGTAGCAACAGTAATTATGGATGGATCATAGGTCACTTCTCTCATTCATTAGTTTTTCTCAATCCAAACACTGGACAAATATTTTTTCTCTAGCTGTTTACGCACTGGGGCGGCACGGTGGTGTGGTGGTTAGCACTGTCGCCTTACAGCAAGAGGGTTGCTGGTTCGATCCCGGGTGTGGGAGCCCTTCTGTGCGGAGTTTGCATGTTCTCCCCATGTCAGCGTGGGTTCTCTCCGGGCACTCCGGCTTCCTCCCACAGTCCAGAGACATGCAGATTGGGGACTAGGTTAAGTGATAACTTAAGTGATAAACTGTCCGTAGGTGTGAATGTGAACATGAATGGTTGTTTGTCTCTATGTGTCAGCCCTGCGATAGTCTGGTGACCTGTCCAGGGTGTACCCTGCCTCTCGCCCGATGTCAGCTGGGATAGGCTCCAGCCCCCCCGCGACCCTCAAGAGAATGAAGCGATTAGAAGATGAATGAATGAATGTTTACTCACTGCTGTACTGTCATTTAATAGCATTTTCATCCATGACAATAACTTTCATTTAGGACCTTGTGGCATCAGGAATCTAACAATTTGCTGTTCTCTCACAAGATTAATCTGTGCAGATGAAACCTGAAGCCCTATATTCATCTGTTTGGTATCTCAGCAGTATATGCTGAAACCCACATATGGATTTATAGACACGGCTGGGGATAAATGGGATAGATACATATAATACATCTTGTATTGATTTTCTCCTGCATTTCACATCCTTTTCATCAGCTTCTTAAAAGGGGAAAGCAACTTTGACAAGCAGCTTGCGAAAACCCAAACAGCAGAACAAAATTGTAAGGCAATGCATACCAATAGTCACTTTATGTAAGATTGGATGAGATTATTTTCCCTCTCCCTCCAAAGTACCAGACATGATGGGAACCTCAAACTGTGTGGACTACCCAGGATTTACAAATATCAAACACACACAAACTTTGCTAACAGGACACTCAGAGTATTGTAGCCCATTTTTGGTATTGAAAGTAGATGATGGCTTGCAGCATTCCAAGGTTTATCTGACCTACTGAATGGAATGAAACCAATATTCATTATGACACAGCTCCTACTTCCACAGCAACCATTCACTTCCAAACTGATCTTCGTCCAACTGTCTCTGCACCCTCTCACACTATGTCACATAATGTTGATGTCCTTCAAACTATTGATCGATTAGTTAGATACCATGGTGAGCTGCTCTTGAGGGAGAAATTATGTTTAGCCTTACTGTTGGTTGTAGCCTTATGGATGGAGGTGTCCACCACTTTGTTCCAGACTGAAATCTCCCATCAGCTACTCAATGGATTGTCATGACATTTTGTACTGACATTAATGGTCCCTTGAGGATGTATTCTAACGACTTTGGTAATCCCCTGACTTTCCCCCTAGCGCCACCATGAAGTTGATATTTTGGGTTTTAAGTAAATTATCTCAGTAACTACTGAATTCATTGCCATGACATTTGGTACAGACATTCATGGTCCCTGCAGGATGACCATTTTTTTTTAAAAAATTAAATTTTATTTTGCATAGTAAAAAAGAAAAACAAGCAAACAAAACTGACAGAATACAGCAAGCAGATTGTGCAGGTGAGATTTAAAAAACCCCGAGAGGCTTATAGAGGGAATCTCACCATATCAGCATTAAGAACATATATTAATAAGTCCATAGCAAAAAACAGACAAACAAATATAAAAACATGGAATCAAAAAGCAAAGACAACAACAAATAGAATAACCATGACCAAATCAAACAGATGATCCCTTTTCAACTTTTCTACCTAGCACTATCGTCAGGTCAAAAGATGAATTTGTCCAGTACGCCTACTTTGGTTTAGGATCGAATATCTGCAAAACTAATGACATTCCCAGAAGCCTCAGCTGTACTTTTTGCTCAGCATTTATCAGTCATTACCAATATTAGCATTCTAACACACTAAACATAGGTGGTGAATATGGTACACATCACATCTGCTAAATATTGATATGTTAGCATTGCCACTGCAAGCATATTATTATGCTGATGTTAGCATTTATCTCAAACGTCCGCCCTCAAAACAAACTGAAACTGTTGAGAAGGGTCCAGGTGTAGAGCTCCATGCTCAGGCCCAACTCCATCATCAGACCCTTTTACTGTAGCTCCCCAGCTGGGAGAAAGCTGAGCTAAGAATCATCAAGATACAAAAGCATGCATTCATTAGTTTGACATACACCCTTCACCAATGACACCAAGGTAAACAATACAACCTAATATTTCAATATAATTGTAATAGTTAGATAACCACATGTAAAGCGGCAAATAACTTTGCTAGCATTAGTTAACTATGCTAATGTTGTTAGCAAACAAACATTATTACCAATGACGTTAGCGTACTAATAACATTAGCATAGCTAGCTATTGTTTGCAAACTCATTCAGTTAGTAAAGTTAGTATTTGTCGCTTAACATTACATTACTAAACTTTCTAAGAAGCAATTGTATCAAAATATTAGTATTGTTTAACATTGTGTTGCTGGTGGAGGGCTTGTGGCTTCTTCAATAACGAACACATGCTATTGTATAATGATGATCATCTTCTAAATACACAGTGGCATCTAAATATATAATACACATATTCATTAAAGGTAAGCATAACAAACAATAAGTATGTAGACTAAAAACCAAAAAACCTAAAACCAAATGTGATAAGCCAGCTAATAAGACTAACTTTACAGAGGCATGGATGTGATACAATGTATTAAATAGAAGCTCAGGAGTTTGATTCATTTACATTCCTTTACATTTAGCTTAAAACAATATTTAAAAAAGTGTTGTGAATTTTTTAACGTCACCTTTTACCACATTTACAGCAATATTTGTCAACTTAGAAATATATTAAATAGTTAAATCTAAATATTAAATGTGGCACCTAAATGTTGAATCTAAATATTAAATCTAAATCTAAATATAAATGTTAAATCTAAATATTAAATCTAAATCTAAATGTTAAGTCTATATGCTAAATCTAAATCTAAATGTTAAATCTAAATGTTCTGGGTGAAACTGAGGGCCAAATTCACAAAGAATGAACTGCGGCCGCTGATAGCACCTTGAATTGCACTTCATTTGCACCCACAGTTTGCTCCGTCTTAACATCCTATTCACAAAGGATATTGCGCTAATGATATACCAGCGCAAACACGCCCACAAAGTTTGGCAGCTGAGTGCAGTTTGCCCCTGATTTGCCCCTGATTGCAATAAGCCACATGGCAAAGTATAAATGCTGGCTTTGCGCCAAGAACACCGTGGCAGAACAATGGCAGACTTTGTTTAGCAAAGTACTGAATACTGTATACCCTCATGTAGTGATGTCTGCTGGTGAGTCAGTCTAACAGTGTCAGATGGGTTGATGCTGTGGATTTGACCAAGTTTGACCACTTTATCACTATTCCCTCTCACTTGTAGCTGTTTTTTCGTTATCTTTTGAATTTAATATGAAGTATGGAACTGTTTTTGTTCACGTTTGTTTCCCCTGTTTCGTAAAAAATAAATTATTGAAAGTTGCTTTTGAAGTGCGTGACAGAAGTGCGTTTTGAGAACGACCGCAGACTGTCACCTGCTCAACGCATCAATATCTTCGGATGCCATTAAAGTAATAATGATAATAATAATAATGTCAAAATATTATTTACAGACTGATTTAACAGACGATCACTTCTGCCATGATCACTGGAAAGTCTGGGCGAGAGGCTTCCGCAGAGGAGCGGCCAGTTTGCACCAGCTTTCTAAAGACGTTATTTACTTCACTCAAACTGCGTGTGGCTATTAGCGCTGGTGTTAGCGAGTTAGACGTTGTTTATCAATTAGGATCATTTGCATAGAAAGGGGCAATTTTTGTGCCAAATATATGTATATTACCTCATTTAAATACGTGCAAATAACACCGGAGCACCGAGACACAATCTGCTTGGTAGCGCAGTTAGTGGAGCATTTCACCCTCTGCGCGTGCTTTGTGAATTAGACGGTTTCTGTTTGCTCCATTTTTACTGGTTTAGCGGCCGCAAAAGCCACGCAATCCTTTTGTGAATTCGGCCCTAAATATTTAGCTAATATGCAAATTCACACTGCCGGTCACCGGAAGTACCAAAATAAAAGCTGGTCAGACTGTGTTTATAGAACCAAATAACGAATTAAAACCAACTTATCGGGGGAAATGAACACTTGAACATACATTAGCGTGATAATAACTACCTAAAATAACAAAAAACACGTTTGGAGAAATTTTATTTGACGTGTACTTTGAGTTCATTTTTCATGTCACTATATCACCGTTTAGACTAATCTGGTGTTTGTAAAATCTATAAACACAATGACTGAACAAACATTACTATTTCTGTGTGCACGTTTTGTAATTAATAACATGGTTATTGTAGATTAGCTGGGCTAACTGTTAGCTGTTAGCCCCGTTAGCGGTGTCTGTAATGACTCATTAACTCTAAATGGTCCGTGAAAATTTTTTTTTTCCAGCGGATGTCTTAGTTACAACATAATATGATGAACTATGACAAACTGATAAGGAAGTGCTATACAAACATGAATTTCCGCCTTAATACACATTATAACACAAGGTATTTTCAACTTTTAACACACACAGTAACGTGTAATTTTCCACCATGTGTCCTGTCAGTGAAGATCTGTCACACTGGGCCCGAGCCTGAAGCCCTGCAGCAGTGCCATATTGAGAACTGCCATGTTACAGATGAAACTAGCCAGTTAAACTTTAACATGTTAGTGTTTCTACAGATAGTCTTTGCTTCAGCACTGTCTTTAGCATTCATCATTGAAGGTTTCCACTTTTGGCTAACCCGAAGAGTTAATACCCTGAGTTTGAAAGCTATAAAGTGATCTACCAGGCTGCTTCTGTGAAGCTCCTCCACTGACCCACAGCTCTCAAGGTCAAAAACTACTTAAGTGGATAGAGATCAAGCCCTTGGGTGGGAACATTAGTAACTTTTCCTACAGAATCTCAGTCACACTTTGTCTATTTCAAGCAAGTAGATATTAATTCACTTTCAATCTGTTTCAAGGTAGCAAATGTCCAATTACCATTTGTCAATGTCTGTCCCAGATGCCACAGAATACCAGTGTGATAAAAGGGGAATAAAAAGATTTAAAGATAGTTGGGATGTGTTATTTTTCCCACACATTTTATTCAGCTCAAAGGTTGCTCCTTGGGTTATGTGGTGCAATATAACACTAATAAATTTTTCAGATATGCCAAAAGCACACAGACTAGAGCTTTAATCTACTTTTTCTCAGCCAGTATTGATGTCCGTCAAAGAGTTTTACCTATATAAAAACAGGCCAACCTAAAGATTGGCACAACATCTGCAATTACAGCAGTGCAGCATTCCTGTAAAATGTAAATGATGGGAATAATAAATAGTGGGCTACACAAAGTTTGTAACCCACCTAATACCAACCAAAAGCTGTTGAGCATGCAAATCAAACTTGGCGTGACTCATAAAAAAACAAGATGCTATTCAATGCCGCCCTCTGTGGATTAGCATCCACCTGACCATCTGCACAGGTTGGAATTTATACAGAGCCACATCCATGGTAATGACCTGTCTAATGGCTACCTTTGGGTCACACAGATGGCCCACATGCGACTGCTGTGTTAGTTAATCCAGTGGTTGACAGGCAGGGAAGCTCTCATTAGGAGTCCAGCCTCAGGATCCCACCCTGTTTGTCAGTGATCAGATAGCACTGAAATCCCAGCAGTGACATATTAAATCATATCTTATCATATTGGAGAATCAGAGCTGATAACGTCTTTTGGGACACACATGCATACTAATACATGTCTGACTGCATGTTTCAAGTTCTTCTATGATCATATGCATAACAATCAGGATCTCAGGGTCCCTCCAACGATGCTAATTAAATATGTATAGAAAGTAGATACAAACATAGTATCATACACTTTCATGCACACACCAGCAGCTTTTGGTCAGAGCTGTAGTAGTACAGATACCCTTGGAATTCAATTAATTTTATTTTTTAAAGTGCTTTTCCTACATGTCTTCTATGAGAAAGGCCTTCAAACACAGTCTGCTTTAATTATACATATTAAATATATGTTTTGAATAGAGACAGGAAAAGAAAAATGTTTTGCATAATATTAATTACAGAAAAAGATTTACAGATTAACAAAATGTAATGTGGGAGTATAGATCATATGGGGGTAACACTAAAGCCAACTACAGTCAAGCTTGATTAAAGCACCAATAACCTTAAAAAGAACACAGACACTTTTAACAACACTAATGAAAACAAGACTAGCTATCCAGAGTCATACAGCAGCTCGGTGAGGCTGTATTTGTAGAGAAATGCTAACATAAGCATGCTCACATTAACAAATTTGACATGTATTATGCTAAGCAGGCATAATGTTTACCATGTCCATCACAGTTTAGCATGTTAGGATGCTAACATTTGCTAATTAGCACCAAACACGGAGCCCAGCTGAGGCTGATGAGAATGGAATTATTTTTGCAGGTATTTAGTCATCAACTAAAGTACTGGACATTTTGACCTGATGATAGTGATGGATTAAAAGTTAAAGGTTTACCAAAGTTATTAGAATTCACCTTGAGGGGGACCTGTCAGAATTTAATGGAAATCCATCCAGGAGTTGATGAGACTTTTGGCTCAACATTGGTGCTCCAGTAGATATTGGCATATGAATGAAAAATCTGACCTGCTGGTGGTGCTTGCGTATTAAGTCGAGATCACCAAAGCCAGTAGGATTCATTATTTGGGGACCATGAATGTCTGTACAAAACTCCACGATAATCAGGGCCCACGGCCTTTTTTGGGGTATTTTTACTGCCTTTACTTTTAAGCTCATATCACAGTCATTATAAAGGCTACATACACATGCTATATCTTGTTTTTTTTTCAGGACACTCGGGGCTATCCAGATTTGCCATCATTTTACGTCCTTCTATATGCCTGTATTTTATATTAAGTTTTATATCAATGAAATCCTCCTCCTCCTGACTCCTTCACAAGTCAAAAATGTGTTTTATCTGAAAGAAACATGCAATATTTACATCTAAGATAATAGAAAAATAGTCAACCAAGTGCAATGATGTCCTCCAAGATAATATTTGCCACTTTGTTTGCAGTAAAAAAAAAAAACATTCTGGATCTTTTCTTCTGAACATGATCTTGACTTATTTTTCTGTGCTCCGTGCTGCTCTTTGACCTGACCTGAACCTTTTTTTGTTGTTGTTTTTCAGTTTCAGTTAAATATTGGGGGGACATTTTGGGCATTGGTGGGGGGGCATGTGTCCCTCTCAATGTATATGGTGACTACGGCCCTGTCATGCATGCATAATTAGGCTACAGTTGTCTGGGTGCGCAAAGGTGAAGTGGCTGGTCTTGTCATACAAAGTTTGATGGAGTGTCAACTGGACAATATGGAGATATTTGCATCTTGAAAGCCGGACTACAAATGTGGATAGACAGGTAGAAACACACGCAAGCCTAAGACGTGGTAAGATACGATATTCCTCACTATATGAAGTGACTGATAACAAGATCTGTATAATGGATTGTAAAGAAATTTGTCAGATTTTTATTTTGTAGACACCTGATCTGTATTTATAGCATGATGGGATGACAGCACAATGATGTGTGTGTGGTCCTGCACTTTCATATTATATGCGTGGCATTTCTGTGCGAGCCTGCATTTGTGAGTAATCCATCCAAGAGTAATGTGTGTGCAAAGCTATATGAAAGCTCTGTTATACATAATTTTAGTGTAACTTTATCATTTTTTCCGCGGTGAAAACATTGGACTACTGACAAGTGTGTGGTCTTGTCGGAAAATTATGGTTCCATTTTTTCACGTGATATGCATGGCTTCTCGCTATGACGCGTGGTCGCAGAGAAAATCCATAGAGAAGAACAGGTGTGAATTTGGACGCACTATGCGTTGTTCAGGCCCATAGGGTTAAAAAAGTGTTGTGATATTCTAATATCGGCAAAGATTCAAGCAGCTTTAGGGCTAAGAAAAACTTCACTTAAGGGCTCATGGCTACTAGCAACTTGCTTTATTGTCCTTTTTTGATAGATATTATTTGACACAGGTGACCTCCTATATCCTCACTGTGCACTCTCTTTCATTCCTCTACTTCAGAAAAACAGCTCAGGTTTGACTGCTTCAGTTGGAGAGTTTGATTTTCTTATACTGCATGACAGGTAGATGGTCACTAGTAGTGATCCCAGAACTGGCAGAAGAAACTGAGAGGCCCAATTTGAGCACACTGACTAAAATGACGGAAGATGGTAAATGGTCGTGAATGTAATAACACAGTAGTGATGGTAGGGCTTTAGGCACAATGCCATTGTACTGATGGATCATAACTCCCAAGCCCAAATAGTCCCATTGGACTGATAGTCCACCAGTCTGGTATCTCATTAACAAACACAAGCCATTTCTCTAATGACAAACTTCCAAACAGAAGCACATGGCTATTTATTATGCAAAATGACATCATCAGGCATTCCTACTGTGGCGCCACTCTGCCACTGATTGGCCTACCCTGATGTTCTTACCCTAACCAAACTTCAGATGGAGAGATGGGCAGTTCATTCTTTGCCATAGTGAGAATGTATGATAACATCATTCTGCATAATAAATAGCCTAGCTTTGTGCTTCTGTTTGGGAGAGTGTGCAGCATATTTTTGGTGAAATGGCCTTTCGGAACAATGGGTGTTTGACAACAAATGGGCTTTTGGTCTAATGGTTATTTTCCGGTCTTTTAGGCCCTCAGAAGAATGATCTCTAAACTTTGTCTCATCTAAAGATTAGGATCCTAAACAGTATTCTGTTGACAATTGACCTCCCAAACAGCCACTGCAACTCTCTTCTTGTAGCTCTCGCCATCGCCAAGAAAACAATCCTAGTCAATTGGAAAGATAAACAGACCCTCAACATCAAACATTGACTGAATCTCCTTGTAGAACATATTTCACTGGAGAAAATATCTGCTGGCCACAGAAACCAATTAACATACTTTACAGAAAAATGGTCACCATTTATTCACTCACTAAACGTGTCTGTATAGTGCCACTCAACCTGTGAGCATATGCCACCTGTACATATAAATATTACAACTCAAGAAAGACTGTTGTGTAATATGTAACGTGTTTCTGTTAATGATGTAACCCCTAATCCCTCTATCTCTCTCACCACAATATACCACAGCGGTTCATCAGAACTCAAGGTCTTAAGCATGTGTTAGGTGCACCTTCTCCCCCTTGAATCCGGGCCTGCTCCCTGGCTCTGTGGGGGATCGCGGGGCCGGGCGGTTTCCCCTGGGGGCAGGTGCGTCTGGACTGCTCGCCCTGTGAGCCTGGGGGGGGGGCGGGGTCTCCTCGTACTCTCTGGGCCTGGGGCGGCGTGGCCGGTCCCCCCTGGGGGGCTGTTTCTGCCCCAGGTGGTGGGTGGGCTCCTCCCCCCCTTCCCTCCGTGTCCGGTAGCCCTCCATGCTGCCCCCCGGCCCATCCTTATCTGTTCTCCAATTTTAAACCACCACATACACCTACATCTTGTGGGACAGATGGGAACAGATTCCAGGTGCCTTATGGCTGCACGGGCTGCAGGGCAGCAGTGTGCTGTAGCCATCAGCCTTGCCCCCACCTGTCTCCTATGTCCCTCAATTTTAATGCACCACATCACACTTATGGGCACTCACATTCACATTCACGGTGTATGGTTAATGTTTCTCTGTCAGGGATCGGAGAATCATAGTAAGGGGGGGGGGTTTACACACACTGTAGATATGCATGGCGTGGCTCGTGGGGCCCGGCCCTCCTGGGCTGAGGGTTGGAGCCAGGGAGCCCATTTACATCATGGTGGTGTTGCTGGGTTCCCGGTGTCTGGGGGATCCTGTGGCGGGTGAGCCGGGTGGTGCCCCGCCTGTCTGGGGTGTGTCTCTGGCTCTCTGGGGGTGCCGGCCTTTGCCGCCCCGGGTCCTTGGGCCTGCGTGGTGTCCTGCGGCCTCTGCGGCTCCCTGGTCTTGGGGTCTGGGCACCCCTGTGGACTTGGGATGCCATACATCCCCCTTTCCCCCGCAGGGCTGGCCCTGGACCCTGGTGATGGTTTTTCATAAACACATTGGGAGGGTTCAAATACACGCATGCATGTTCGATACTTCAGCTCTGTGACGCATCGCAAAGAACCGGTGGGATCACTCCAAAGGGGCCCACTTGCTTCTCAAACCTACCACACTGCGCTGGCAGCTCTTCTCTACAATCGGGCTTTCCCCCTCCACCAAGACTCTCACATTTTTGGTGTTCAGTTTAGACTTCTCTTTTGTTTTTGTTTTTCAGTACAGTATAGTAGACATGTATATGTTTATTTTTGATAATCTGCATGGAGCACAACCACCTCAAGGCCACAATACATCAGCTACACTGCCTGTTTCTCCCCTGTTTTTTTTGTTTGTTTGTGTAGTGATTGGCGCTTCCCCTGTTGGTCCCGCCCCGTAATCATTGGCAGGAAGTAAACAGACATCAGCTGTTTTCAATCTAGCCGTCCCTTAAAAGGAGGCGTAGTTAGCCAGGTGAGCGCTGCCTTGCTGTTTCCTGACCTCGTTACTACAGTCGCAGGGTGAACATTGGACTAAGGTATGTTTTTTTACCTGGCTTCTGTGTAGATGTATCTGTGCATGCTGACTGAATAGGATGTCGCTGGCCTCCCTGCAGGTGCTGTTTGCGGGCATTCTCGAGCTGGCCGGTGTTAGTGTTAGCTTCCCCCCCAACACACACATACAGCGCACACACAGGCTGGCAGGTGTGGCGTGCTTATGTGCCCTGATTGCGTGTAACTTGGAGCTTAAAGGTACGCCCTTCTTATACAGAAACTATCATTCATGTACAAATTATGCGTACTGATGTGCGTTTCTCATAATAGGAACAAAGTAACATGGCGATGGCTTCCGGATGATTTAGCCCCTTGGTATTGGTCTGAGGTAATGCAGTATGGCTCCAAGGAGTCCATTTTGCCCACCGTGGTTCAGATCCTGAAATTAATATTGTGTCTTTCTTTGCTTTTACTAGGAGGAGCTCTGTTGCCACTGCTGTTTTTGTCCCTTAATGTTTTGTTGTATAATTTGTTTAGGATTATCAGTGTTTATTTTTGGTCATTTGTGGATTTATTTTGGGTTTGAGTAACTTTTCTTTTTGATCTTACTTTGTTAGTTAATTTTGTGTTACTGTAGCAGTGGCGTGAGTCATATCCCACTGGCAGGTGCTCAAAGTGTTTTATCTTATCCCTTCGCTAAACCAACTGTCTGAACGTTCTGTATCCTTGGATTTCTTGCTAGTAGCAGGCTGGTCGGGTTGCTAGGCCCTATGGGCGGTGGGTGATTGGGTGGAGGGTTCACCTTTTCTTGGTTTGTCTTGCATGCCCTCCCTTGTGTCTCTAAGCTGTGTGCTATCTCTCTAACAGTGAGCGTGAATGTAATTTTTTACTGCATGCTATCCTATCGTGCTTTGCTAATTGTGTGCATTTTTTGTCTTGCAGTGCTACGTGTGTGAACAGTCGCATGACCCCTTTACCCTCTCCCCTCACTTCCCCAACCTGTGGGTCCCCTGGCACCCTTCCCCCTATGCTGGTAATGAAATCCCTGAAATCAATTTTAGGATTTTAAAAGTCTATTTTT
This sequence comes from Epinephelus fuscoguttatus, assembly GCF_011397635.1. Taxonomy (NCBI): domain Eukaryota; kingdom Metazoa; phylum Chordata; class Actinopteri; order Perciformes; family Serranidae; genus Epinephelus; species Epinephelus fuscoguttatus. The sequence goes on from NC_064771.1 coordinate 9,812,396, forward strand.
GTAATAAAGAAATAATATTTTTCTAATATATTAGTCTCTTTATTTTTAAACAGGGTACAAAGACTAAATCAATTGCTTTTGCAATCTTAAATAAATTATGCTCACTGGCCTTGAAATGCACGTCTCTGCTCTTCCTTTCTTATCCAAGAACTTGTGTGTGTGAATATACTGAGTGTATATTCCCTGGGTGAAACTCCCAGAGTGGCGTTGTCGGGTCCATGTGGTCTGGGGTTGGGTAGGAACAAATCTACCCCCCTCCCTGGTCACATTTGTTTATTTGTTTGTTTTTCCTCCTTCTTCTCCGCATGCACTGTCACTATATAACTCAGGACTTAAGCACCTGCCCCCTCCGCCTTGCTTGTTTCCTTACTTCCCCCTTGACACACTTTGGTGTATCACGGCCCTCTCTGACTCATATTAGGAAGTTTTTCCAATAAAGGCTGTTAGGCTAGTCTCCAGGGAGGGTGGGTGATGGTCACAACCATGCATTATGGGTATAAAATACTTGACTGCAAGATTAACAGTACATCAATCTTCACAAGAAGCTTACACCCTTTTGTGGCGCTAAGCTATGAAGACCAATGCAGACAAGTAGGGAGAAAAAAAAACAAAACAGTATTCTGTTTCTGTCAGACAGTCTGAATACTAATGTACTGCAGACGATAGAGCAGGTAGATTTTTTTTCTCTAAATAGTATGACTTTTGAGGTTTTTTTTAATAATACAACTTCATGCCTGACTTCTCAGAGAACACAGATAGGGATATGTTTTGAATGTGCCGAAAGTTTTGAACATCAGCAGGAATCTCTTTGAAATACATATGAGCTATTAAAGTCCAAGGATTTCTTAATGCCTTAAAATGAATGAATTTATCATTGACATAGGTGCCACATGCACAGTTAAAGTTTACTTCCCCAAACAATGACACAAAAGAGGATGAGAGAGTAAATCATGCCTCCATGTGTGCTGACTCAGTGGATGTAACATTAAATGAGAAAAGAAGACCTACAGGAGATTATGGGCCCTATGTAGATGGTCTACAGCGGATGGCGGAGGGCGCATAATCCATGTCGCAAGTGTCATTGCTATTTAGATGCAGGCGCAGTTGTCATTTTCACGCACTGCGCCCTCGTCGTCTAACTAGCAAATGAACTTGTGCTTCTCTGGGTGTGTTGGTCTAAAAATGAGGAGTGGTCAGGCACAGTCATGGCGCATTGCTAGTTAGATGATGTAAAAAGCAAATGCACCAGTGACCAACAAAAACCTGGTCTAAAGTCAACGGCGCAGTATTTCGCTGTTAAACAAGTTAGTAATATGCGTCTCTAGGCGCAACGCACAACGTACGTTCACTCTGCTCAGACACACACGGAGCAGCCACACATATGCAAAAGATAACAAATAAAAATATGATTACAATGTGAAAGGTTATTATTGTGCACATTAAAATATTTATCAGAAGCACGTCTTAATGGTCAGTCATTAATCAGAATGATCTAATCGCAGTAATAATGATCATCATAATTTGTAATAATGACAAATGAAATTGTGAAATTATCTGTCTAATCAATCATGTTTTTGATTGAAAACCAAAGCCCACACATTGCATTTATTTTAACATGCTATACTAGGCTACATTATATTATATTATGTTGTTGTTATCTGAGTGTAGAGAGGACACACATGCAAATAAGAGGCAGAACACAGCTCTAGGAAACATGTGAAAACAACTAACAAACGTGGGTGGGGGACAAAATGCTGAACAGGTCCTAGCTGCAGGATCAGCACCTTGGGGAGCTCCACCGCAGACCTGACAGCTGTGCTTTTTTATATGATGTAAACAGGTTTGAATAATATTCCACAGATATTTAGTAAGATCTTTCTTGTATTAGTGATCCCACGCCTGCTTTACCTTGGGGAGCTTGGGTGCCTGTCTGTTGTCCCCTGTAGATCTGGTTCTGACGGGCCTTCACCTCCCGCACGAGGAGATCCGTCTCCTCAGCTGTAAAACGCTCACTCTTTCCAGTTGGTAGGTCCGCCATCTAACTAGTGATGGAGCGATTGGAGCCATGCGCTCCAATCACGCTTCTTTTAAAGGGAATGAGAGGTGACACTCTGATTGGTTTATTGAATGATACACCCAAACACACCCATGACCAATTCACAGAGTAAGTCCAACCCTTTTAGACTCGCCGCCATGGCACACAGTCTAAAAATGCGCTGTCTAACTAGCAAGTGACTGGGACATGCCCATGCGCCGCACGCCTGGCGCTTCGCGTTTTCTAAATAGGGCCCTAAATATTTGAAAGTAATACAGAATGACTGACAGCCTCACTGCAGTATATTCCTTTATGTTTTGATATTTTGAATTCAGGAAATGAAGTGTTTGACGCTAAAGGTTTCTTCCTTCACTGTTAATAAGGTGAATCAAATTAGATCAGAAGGGGCAAGTGTAATTGGAGCAGCTGCCTTAAATTCAGCCTACACACTTAGGCACTTTGCAAAAAAACATGAACTAATGGGTCATGTCAGGTAAGCAGGTCCACTCCACATGATCAAAGCCCTGAGGGAGCTTAGCGGGTTCAAGGGTTGGGCGTTTCAAGATCAGCCACTGCAGTTTCAATGCAGACTTAAACTCCCAGGTGTCATTTAGCTTTGGGCCAGCCAGAGGAAATGTGCTGCTGCTGTGGCGTGATCTGTGCTGCTGGCAAATTCATCAAACCCACTGAGCTGTCCAGAGGACATCAGCTTTAGAAAGCCTTGGTGCACTGGTAGGTGGAGGTCAAAGCTATGGTTACACATAATAAAATATGGATCTGAAGTGAATACGAAAAGTATCAGATGCTCTGAAAGAACATCTTTGCGTGCAATTAATGTGTAATTCAAGTTTTCAGTTTTGTTTCTTTGGCACTGGAACATTTAGCTATTGGGTTTCCTGCTGTTACTGAAAGGAAACATTCAGACTCAGATGCTCCCCAAGGAATCCTGAACCACACAAGCACTATAACATTCATAGATGCTTCCTGCACAGCAATTTTCTCTGACCTGCAGGTCTAGCACCCATTCCTCTAATGTCCTGGCTGGCTAAAGTTGCTGCTCTGCAGACTCTTGTTGGAAAAAAACAGTTTTTCTCATGTTTGCAGAGTATTTACCTTGTTGTGTACTTGTACCTCACTTAAATAATTTCAATTTCCCACAAAAAAGTGACTCAGGGGGTTCCTTTGAGGAAATTGCTCTGAAAATCAGTAAGTTTTTGTTTAATTGAATTGTTGAACAGCTAATAGGAAATCCCTGCAGCTAGTTGGCTTGGCAGAATGACTTGCAGTGAGTCAGAACATAGTGTTGTGATTGGTTTAAGTTGTGGAAAAGGGGAATGGGGAGTTGGCAAAGTGTGAGAAATACTTGAAGTAGTAATAGGAAGAAAGAGAGTCATTACAGTCGAATAAATGGCATTCATGTCAGATTTTTGGTAGAGTCGAAAAAGGAAAGAAGCAAAGGACAGAGCACTTGGTTTTAAATACCATTTATGAAATCAGGCGGTTACACGTGACACATGACAAACTTTGCCAAAAGGATGTAATATATCATTTCACATATATTCCATGTCATATTTTGGTGAAGTTGATGGGATAATCACCTTGTTCAGACGTAAGCATGATGTCTTAAACAGAGATCGGTAAATCTGTATAAGATGTGTTTGACAACATAATAAAATACAATAGAAGATGCCGAGACGTGACTACTTTTCCTACCATAAATCTGTCTGCTCTGTGCTTTGACTTGAAAAACCCCACTGACCCACCATGACAGCTGCCTACAGTGCTAAGTCGCATTTCACTGCTGCTCTTTTGCAGCAACAAATAATCCAGCTAGCCCATTGGCCAGGACTGACAATACAAGTGTGATTTAACAGGGTGCTGATTTACAGGTTAGAGAAGCAGAGGTCTTAAAGCAGAGTTCATGTCCTGTACACATCCCAACACACAGAGACACAAGTGCTTCTAAACTGGAAATTCAAAAATTCCTGTTCATATCTATACCTACGAAGAGTAATGGACCACAATGTGTATATAACCCATGTAATCATGAGCCAGTAATTTGTGTATAACCTACATAATAGGGAAGGCTGTGATCACATGACCAAATTGCTGATGGGAGTAAGAAAGACGTAAAACAATGAGTAAAAGTGATTGTAGGTTGGGGTGGGGAATAGGCCAACAACACCGGACTTCCCCCTAGAACACTGGTCCAGGACCTTGTGAAACCATATTTTAAGGTATGTCATCACCATGTTTCTTTTCCTAAAACTAACACTAACCCTTCATTTCCTTAACCTAACCAACAAAAATGTACTTGCCTAAACCTAACACTAACCTATGTAATATTACCTTAAGTTTAGAACTTTACATTAAGAACATAACAATATTCATGGAGTGCTAATTTGTAAGATATCTTATGAACCATTGTAGGTGCATTTTCGTACGATTTATGAACTGTTGTTGGCACTTCTTAGTTGGGTTAGATGGAGATGAAAGCTGCCACCATATACATCCTCCACCAGATCAGCCAATAGCAAATTTCAGCTGCAATAAAAATGTAAATGCCGGGTTTCAATAGGTAGAAGGGAGACACTATGTACATTTATAAAAAATTATGTAAAATTAAAATACTTTACAATACAATATCAAGATTTACTACAACCTACCCAGCCTGTTCTCATTCTGAACTTGTTAAATACCGCCCCTTGGTCAGTGATTTCGGTGTCAGACACAGATGTCAAAAACCATCTTTCACAGTAGTATGATTGGCTGCTGGGTGGCGTTGGTTTATATTGCGGCTCGACGGCACCTTTCGCGGTGGTATGATACGTCACTGGATGTAATCAGTGTGAAATGAAATGGGTGGGAAGTGGTGACAACTCCACTGTCCCAAAAATTGATAATCTAAAATAAAAAATTAACATCAAAGTGTCACTGAAATGAATGGGAAATTCCATTATACAGTAAAATGAAAAGCAGACTTTTGAACAAGGTCATTTTAGATAAAAAAAAAATTAGTACGATAAATGAAAAGGCACTTTATTGGCACATTTTGTTTATTTCTTTCATAATGTCCCATTTTTTAAATGTAATATTGAAAACCTTGGGGCAGAATTTTCTGACTACTTCCCCCTGTGTCATATCAGGGTAATTCATGTAATGTGCATACTGTTTATATATTCAGCAGTCCATTGAGGGACTATACTGTGTATTTTTTACACTGAGGTAAGAACACAATTCTCCCCATTACAACACCAACACACTTCTTGTGCTTGCCAAAACATCCTGAAAATTCTTAAACTCTTAATACACTGGAAATGTATTGTTCCAAATGCTAAAGTAATGAATAATTATAGAATTAAATTGGTTTATTTAAATTTACATTAGGGTACTATAATACAGCAGATCCCCTGTAATGTCTATGCTGCATAAAACAACAGCACAGCAACTAACAGCAGGCCTTTAGTGTTAATCACACATACAGCCCATATGCGATATTTTTAGAATAAAGTGGGCTATTTTAAAAGTGTCACAATAATATATAGTAAGAGTCCAACCAGCTACTTGAACTCTTTCAGCCCAAGTGGCTGTTAAGTGCTTCACCACTTATGGTTGACATTGATGAGCCTGCCACAATTATTCTTTAGCCACTGGCTCTGAACGTCATTCTGCTGTTACAGTACAGGCCTTTGTGGCTCTTTCTACACATAACACATAGTAACAATACCTAATCTACAATGTTTGTTATGCATGTCACATACACATATTTTTTAAAATAAACTCATGGATGCCGTAATTCAATACAAATAAATTACTTTATAATTGTTTTAATGGTTTGAGTCATGTGTTAAGTGCTGTTGCCATGTGGGTGTGTATGTGTGTCTCAGTGAAGCATTTGGAGAAGGAGCAGCTCTGGGGAAGAACTACATCAGTGTGCGTGTGTGTGTGTAGCCAGAAACTAGACTTTCTTCTGGATTGCTGTCAGGCCTGTTATAAAGGAGAAGATAAACCATTAATTTAGAATAAATAATAAACATGTCAGAATGGTATGGCGATTTGTCCAAGCTGTTCCTCTCAGCCTTCTGAAGTTAGGAACATTTATTTATAGATTCTTGGCTGCTCTCTATATCCATGGGTCAGATATTTCCTGCTGAATGCTGAAACAGGAGAGTGAGGGACACATTTAAAGTATACATGTTGTTTTTGCAAATAAAATTGTACCATAAATTGTCCATGTCAGGTTGTCCATACTTTTTTTAACCACCTTTACTTGAAGATGGGCTGAAAGGTTGTACAAGGTAGAGGGGGGGGGATGTATCGCAGAAATAGTTAAAATAGTTGCAATGGAACAAAAAATGCACAGCACAATGAAATACAACAAAAAATATTTATAGGTAACACACAGTTGAGTTAAGAGTACCATACAGACATTCTCTGTCACGGTGTGCACTTCCGACCTGCCATACATGCCACTCTCTTATGGTGTGTCTCAAATCAAATACTTTCGTTAGTATACTTCTATGTAGTATACTATGTGCACTATGTACTCATTGGCGTAGTGCGCAAATGTCGACAGGGTAGTGTTGTCTCAAACCAAACACGGCTGTTGTGCACTCACTGGAAATGACGACTGCAAATTAGCTAGTTAGCAAACAAGCATTAGCATTTGCATTATCGTTCACGATGCCAAATCATTACAGACTGCTAAATTAACCCAATAAACATACTGCTGGCTTATACCCGACAACAGTATAGTGGTGCTTAGTGCAAAAAACATGTGAATTTGTACAATGCAGCGACGTTCACGTTCCTGCCAGTGTAAACACTCCAGCTTCACAGACTATCCTTGCCAGATTGTTCTTTGTCATACTCATGCAAGACTTTCCAGCATTTATTCCTGTACTTCTTCCTTTTTTGCCAACTTTGCCTGTCTCTGACTCTCCTGCTTCGTCTGCTCCCTGGTAAACCACTCAGCCTTTTGTCGCTGACCAAAATATTTGCTACTGTGTTCCTGGTTTCTATATGTCTGTTCCCCATGACTGTTTGGAATAACTTCACCCAGCTCTTCATAGTGAGTTTACCTGTTCTGCTGCCTGTGATTTCCTGTGCTGTGGATTACCATGCCACGTGGCTGCACATTCTGTCAGTGTGTGTGTCGCATGACTCATCATTGCCATTGACAAGAACCTCGCTGCCTACACTTGGCTCCACACAGGTTTGCTGGGTTCTCCCGTGTGTACTCCTGGTTACGGACTCCCTGCTCGTCAGACATCACCTTCTGCCTACTCCCTCATGGTGCTGTTGTGCACTGTTTTTCATTTGTGTGCATCTAGCAGACATCACTTCATCTGCTCTCTGCTTTGATGTGTCACACCAAGCACTTTGGACTGTAACTGTGTCTTGGAAGGTTCTGAGCCAACTAACTGACTCTCACTGTTTTTCTCATTTGCCTGCTCACTCTGTGTTTGACAAGTGGTTTCACTAATGACTGTTACAAACTGTCCTTCTGTGTTTCTTACTGCTATTGGATTCAGACCACATCCATGACACTCTTGTAATATCGTCAAACTCATAATGGACACATTTTAAAAGGATTGAAATTGATGCAGCGGAACCATCTTTATATTCTATGCAATGTTTTTCTTGTAAAACATGGTGCCTTTATTACCCATTACACAACTTGACCACTGACACTTCAGTCAGACATTTGGTTATGCCAGTAGCGGTTAATGTAGCCTTAAGTGTCTGGTCTCAAACACAGATGAGGAGATGGCTACAGAGGTCTGATAAACTCACTGCTATCTGGGCATCTTTTATAATCTTTTTTTTTTTTTTGAGATACTGCATTATATTCAATAGTTTAAATGTGTGAAAGTTTTTACACTGACTTGAGATGGTTTTAGCTTTTGTCTAAAAAGATTTAATGTGATAAATAGGATATGGAGAATCCTTTGCCTAATAAGTTCCTACATGGCAAACATTTAACTCGCATTACTGATCAGCTGCTTCCTCTGTTGGTGTCATCCCATACATTACAATTGTAGCCAAGGTTTATTATAAATTGCACCTATACTTACGCAGATAATAAAATAAAAACATGGAGGCTCCTTATAAAACTTTGATTTACTCTGAGCACCTTACTCTGAAGAAATTTATGTTTCACAACTCAAAATATCCCACAGGAACATTGCATCCATTTGTCTTTGTCTCTGCACTGCAGTAGATATGGCTAATACTAGCTGACTTTTGAGAACAATGATCGTTTGCCCAATTGAAACAAATTCGTAAAGACTGCTCTCAATTTTTCTCTTGTAGATGGGTTAGATACCCAAGGTGACTTTTTTTGTGTCCAGTTCGCAAACTGTGCTTCTTCTGCTCTTTTTCCTGGCAGCTTACAGCCATGCGTAAAGGCCCCGACACACTAAACTGACATCAAACAACTCGTAGCGATGAAGGCCAACTGTTGCATCACCTCATGTAGCCTGTGTCTTGGCCAAAGAGTTGCACTCTACACACAGTAAAGACTACAGCCAACGGCCAACTAGCATCTACATTCTTCACCTGCACTAGTTAGCCAGTTAGCACATCAACAGCACAAGCAGATGTTGAAAGAACAATGGGTACTTAGTGTATGTCAGTAAACAATAACTCAAACAATTATGAATTGTTTGCGCTAAAGAGCTCAATGGTAAAAAAGAAACCTTATCTAATATAACAAATTTGTTTTGTTCTCATGCCCTCTTGACTTTAGTTGTTTGCTTTCCTCACGTCTGTTTCTCTTCTTGTGCCTATTAGGAGTGATTTCTTTCACAGTCGAGCTCAGCTGTCTCTGACGGCAATTCAACGTGCTCAATCAGCCAAAAAACAGCCTACAAATGCTGACTAGTGTCAATGTTGCACCATAAAAATTAGGGCAACAGACGCTCAACTACGGCCCAACACTGAGCAATGGAATTAGATGGCAACTCGTCAAATACACATTTCTTTTTTGCATCATTTCAAAAGTTATTAACTTACTCATTTGCTCAACAATTTTATGGAAACATGGCTACTCAAGTGACACCACTCAAAGAAAATGATCAGATTTCAACTTCATGCAGCACCCTCTGGAGGCACAATGTATTACTGTTTTTCCCTATATGCAGTATACTATCTGTAAAATGGTCACAGGTCCCCTTGAAGTTTATAAACAAAGTTACAATTATATTTTACGACTTTCAGGATATTCACACAGTGTTTCTACAGTAGCCTGTAAGGACATTTACACGTCAGTGCTGCTGTTCTGAAACCATTGTTCTCATAATGAGTGTCTTTATGTCCTCCACTTAGGGACACTGAGGTTGTTAGTAGCAACTGCAGATCTCAGGAATGAACAAGCTCTGCACTCAAGTAGAAAATTACAGTTTGAAGACACTGTTAATCTTTAGTGGGATTTCCACAGTCTAAAGGTGAAATGTTGAGGCAGCCACTCTGTCATGTTCAGCATAAATCCGGGGATCAAAAGATTAAACATGACTGAGAGTCTACAGCTAGTCTGGGAGGCTCTGCTTAGGCACAGCTGTGCTTTGAGCTAAATGCTGATGTCAGTGATGATGCTAACATGCTGATGTTAAGCTGAAATAATGCATGGGTCTATATATCAGCTGCATACAGCAGTCCAAAATGGGACTTATTTGCTTCGATAAAAAATTGGTTGCCTAGTGCATATCCTCCATCCCACTTCCCCAAAAATGTTTTTTCCAGCAGAGACTTTGCAGCCAAAACTGGTTATTTTTTAGTGAGACATCACAGTGTTTCCAGCTGTGACTGTACCACTATAACCAGGTGTTTTTTAACAAGACATTTACAGCATTCAAGCCATAATTGTGGCACTAAATGGGATATTTAAGCCAAAACACTTTCTTTTCCTAACCATAAGTGTATTTTGTGCCTAAACCTAACCACGCATTAACCACTGTGTTGTGAAATGTAAAAAACCTAACATTACAACATATCCACCACATATCAAAGTACTACATATCCAGGGTTTGCAGACACATTCATTGCCAACATTTATTCTGGTTGCTGACATTCATGTCCTAAATGTGCTCTCAATTGTACATGGACATTATGTATTACGGACTCTTATTTTGAAAGTGACTGAAAGCTGAAATGCTTGTTGGTAACCTGTCTATATAATGGGTGTGTCAATAAACGATTTTTTTTTGTGTTTGAGCAAGCAACACGTGTGGACGTCTCCTCATTTCTCCCAGGGTTTTATTCCTCCGTCATTTTATTTTATGCTGAATGAAGCATCTGGTACCACGAGCAGAGCGCCGTGCATTGCACTGTCAACACTGGTGATTAGGTTGCCATAAGGGTCATAAAGGGATCCTTTCCAATGGTAATTCCAGTGTGAGAGTCTGGGCATCAAATATACAGTCCTTTCTGTGCAAATTACATTTTCACATTAATACGCAGCTAATATGAGGCAGTCTGAAGCAAATCTAGTGGGTATCTTTCAAACATATAGACTTTTTCTTAAAACCTTTCTGTTTCTGTTTCCCTGGACAGTGATCCCTTGCTATAATGGAATACTAACACAAAGAGGGCACTTTATACTTTGAGATTGTAATTTTGGGGAGACTTGATTTGACGACTTGAGCCACTTGATTTGACTCTCTAAAACTTCTGAAGCCTTAAATCTTATAACCTTAATCATGTATTTTGAAATAGAGTGAGAACCGTGGGTTTTGTCCCCAGACTCTTCCACCACAGTAGGAAAGGGATCTTTTTATGGCCTATATGAATGGGAGGAATGATTTCAGTGACCATTAAACTCTTCATTGTACAGCTCACATGGGCTTGAAACTATTTTAATGGAAGAGACTTGATGAATATGAGCCAATCTTAAATCTTTAATAGCTTAAACAATAATATGGAAAGCACAGGTGTTATGGATGACATTTATGGTGGCTGCATTCCGTTTAGTTTTGTATGTCCCAGGGCCCTGTTCTTGTAAATGCTGGCTCACTGTGACACTTACGTGGAACAGAGCCATAGTTAATATTATTAGTTCTACCTGTGGTTTTCCTGCTATGACCAGTCAAATGAAATCACAATGCAAGAATTGCAGTAAGTCCACATCTGGAGTTGTCATCGCAACACAAATGGCTAAACACTTTAGCAATGACAGTACCTCTAATTTACATGTCCCTGTAAACTTCTAAATTCTGTTTTGCACAAGAGAGCTATAAAATACTAAGAGTGAAAGGTTGATTCACATCACCTCTCTCACCTATCTGATGCGACACTGCAGGTAGCATACCACACGTACTTTACTCATCTCCAGTTGGTTTTTCCACTAGTCTTGTTGTGTTTTAGCAGTAGTTTATCTGACTATGAATGCTTAATTTTTCTAATATAACCATTATTATAGCAGAATCTTAACCTGCCTTTTTCACAGTAAATGCTCTGTACAATCAAGCATGTACAACACTTTTGAATGAATTCTCCTAGACTTTTGAATAAAAAACAAGTATGAATGTATGTATGTGTGCATGTAAGACTGTCTAATCTGTATCACTGCTGACACAAAGGGCGTTAATTGTTTTAATGCTATGAATTCAGATGTTATTAAACTTCAGCCAAATTGAACAACTGTTCCTCCTCATGTTCCACTCAGCCATCTGCAAATCATGTTAGCGCAGATCACAGTCATATATACCTTAAACTGTGTCCTTACACAAGAATTTTTTTCTGAAAGATTTGTGTTCCTTTTTTTTGGTCTGACAACCATTTATTATTATACAGCACAGTATGTTGTGTTTGGAATACCTGGATTCACAAGAGAGGTTTCCCCTTGTTTCCATCAGTCTGTGTTTGTGACCAAGGAAACCATATCCACGCAGCACAGCCAGCTAGAAACAAGAATTCATTCACAGACTCTGACAGAATGGTTTAAAGGCTGCTCCAGGACTGCCAGAGCATCCTCTATTTAACTAGCAAATGCTTTTCACCTACATGTCAGAAATTACTGAAAAACATTTAGATCTTTTAAACACAGCACTTGTACTCTCTGGCTCCACTTCATATCTCCATGACCACCCAGATATACAACCAACAACCCACTGTGCTTTAATATTCAGGTACAAAACACTGGCTGTCCTTACTCCAGCTCAATCGCTCAACCTCTACCAGGTCACTGCCACTTGACTTATCCACGGGCAGACAATATTTGGAGATCACATGTTTTTGCCCGCAGTCAGCTGTGCACTAAGCAAGTAAAAGGAGATAAGACTGTACCCTGGGGAGCTCCCAATTCGGAGAGGTTGATGTCAGAAACATTACTATTCAGTATGACATACTGCCGTCTAGAGATAAGGTAATCCTGGACACATGCAGGTGTTCAGCAGTAGAGGTAAACAAGACTTCCAGTTCTGTTTAACAAGACCTCGCTGATTTCTCTGGGCAATTCCCCTGTCGCTATCTGAAGTGATGGCCCAACACTGAATACTCAAGTGGACTTTTGTGAAACCAATCCCATTAAAGCTGAGGGATGGCTGAAATACTAACATCATTTGTATTGCTCATGTTAACATTATTGTCACCAAAGTTAATCCAAGGTTTTGGGAAATTGCTGTCATTGCAGGTTTTTTGGGGTGAAGACAAAACAAAGAATACTCGGAGGATCAAAGTGGTTGAAAACAAGCCAACAGGTTTAAAACAAGCGCAACCAAACTGTAGCTAAAAATCTCTATTCCACAATTACGAATGAAATGTATCCTCATACAACGCTTCGTATGATATCCTGCAAAGAGGAACACATGACAATCCATATGATATCCTATGAATTAGCGCCCCACAAATTATGTTATGTACTTGATGTAAAATCACGCAAGTAACGAAAAGTTACGGTGTTAGGTTTAAGCTATTAAAGTTACTGTAGTTAGGTTTAGGAAAAGAAACATGATGACAACTTACACTAGAATGACTTTAAGTTCCCACAGTTCCAAACACCAGTCTCCTGGGGAAAGTCCTGTGTTTTATGACCCATCCACCACCACAACCTGACTCCTTACCACTCAGGACTACTTCCTTCTTAATTCCCTTCAGCACATGGGTCACGTGATTGCAGCTTCCCAAAATAGGTTGGTTATGCACAAATTACTGGCTCGTAATTAAGTGGGATATGTACAAATCTTGGTGCATTAGTTTTCATAGGAAAACATACCAACAGTGCATGAGAACAGCCTGACTATAGCAAGTATGGAGGCTCAAGGTTACCAAGATGTGAAGAAGATCACCTATTTAGCTGGCATGTCTAACTTATGAGCATATAGTTGGTTATTTACACATTTACAAGTAAAATTAGCCTTCTCTCAGAGATTTGTCTCTTTCCACTTGACAAATTATACATCCAATATTCACTCTCCATTTAGCTCTGGTTTGGTCTCCACCAGCTCCTTCAGGGAAATTTCTCTATGGCAGATATATGCTCCACCATGTTCAGGAGCAAGTTGCTGACTTTGTCTGTTGGTTTGTCACTAAAAGCATACACTTTCACAGTACACATAGTCATTTGATCCATTGTTATTGTAGAAATATAACAGCTTTAAAAAAAACCCCACACATATACAGAAATCAGTATTTCTGTTGATGTACTAGTGTTAGCCAGTTGGCTAATTTTCAGCTGCTTATAAAAAATTCAGCCATAAATACAGTTTACTTTTGATCTGTCTTCCAAACAGATCCAAACTGTCTTCAAAATTAGTTTTTTCCTCTCATGTTTGGCCAACCTGGTTTTTCATTTAAAACCTGTCTAATCTTCTGATAGCTCCTGCTTCCTACCCTTTGGGCATCTAGTATTCCCAGATCTAACTTAATAACTTGGTGGGTGCAGTGCAAATAAGGCCAAAGTTGTAATATACTTGATCCTTTAAGAGCTTATTAATGAATATAACCATCTCTGGAAATCTTAATTCATATTTTTGGAGTAGCTTTGATCACAGTTTATCACTCTGTTAAGTCTGGTCATGGGAAAGACACATCATGATACAAACATGTGGGGACTGACTTAAAGGCAGAGATAAACATTACAACTGTTGAGTAAATTATGAATATGATTTGGGTCAGTTGGTGTTGACAGCTGGCAGAGAAAATCTTTGTTCCCTAACCTGAAGTTATCTTTGTTTTCAAAGTTCACTGACCTGCAGTTCCCTCTGTAGGATATAGTCTGCACTGCCAATGCCTCTCCCTTTACATCTGGGATCCCACTACACTTACTCTACACTTTTATTCCTCCCTTTTTGGCCTTTTCAGTGCAATTTGCACTGTATAAACAATACAAGCTGCTGGCTGCAGTCTGTGTTTGTTTTGGTACAACTACATGTCTCAATTGGCATTCTCGCAGGATTTGTGGGCTTGTTTACCGCCAGAACTCCAGCCACTGCTCACCAGTGGTTGAGTTTGCTGTATTGCGTATTTATTCAGTCATAAAGTTTATGCCCCTTCATGCATGTCAAAGACTAAAACAATCTGTGCAAGTTAGTGGAAACAATCTTATAGGTTTAGTCCTCAGGTTTGTCTCAAGCGTGAAGGTGGCAGAACATTCACACATTAGCCATTCATACATGACTTTCAGAGCTTTACCGATGTGTTACTCTTAACTGTTGTACAGCTCTATCAAACAGTCAAGGGTTACAAAAAAGGTCCAAGGACTGTGTGTACCTGGAAGTTTACCCCCATGTGCTTGCCCACGTATGAATGTGAGGGAATAGATGATATGTCTGGTTATTGTATTCAAAGCAGCTCATTAGGACTGCAGCTGAATATTTTCTCATCTCCACTGGGGATTGGCCATCAGTATCACTTACTGAAGTATAACACTGATTTATACTCCAGTTTTAATTGCATTTCTTCACCTTCAGATTTGTATTGAAAACATAACCCTGAGTGGTTATAGAGGTTCTGAACCAGGCAAGGAACTCGCAAAACATTTGTCCAATGAATCCATTTGCATTTATTGGATGTTTTCTATTTCCGTGCTGTTTTCTGCTTCAGGTCTTTAAAGTGGCCAGGACAGCAAGTATTGTCCTGAAATGCTGATCAGCAGAGGATCTCTTGGGATGCCAGTTAAGAGACCGCACTCAGCAGAGAGAGAGAGAGAGAGAGAGAGAAAGAGAGAGAGAGAGAGAGAGAGAGAGAGAGAGCACTCAGCACTTTGTGGTGTTAAGTTGAGTGCTTTGCATGATGTTAATTTAAGCAGTTTTGTTTTTCAAGCTGGAGCCGAGCAAGCTCATACAGCTTTCCATATTAACCATTTGTTTGCTCGATCAGCATGAAAAAATATACTGCAGTTGTACTACGTGATCCTGCTATACAGTCTAAATAAAGTTGGACATTTCTGACATTAAAATGACAGATATCAAGTGTGACTTGCACGCTGTTTGCTAGTCATGATCAAAGTAACACAGTCACATCAAGTAAAAGGAATTAAATCTTCCCAATAGCAACAATCTAACCTACAGGCTACACTCTAAGATCAAATGTACATTCAATCATATTAGGTCAGCCCCAGTCAACTCCATCCATTCATCCAAGCAGAACATCATAGACACCAGTGACCCAATTTTTAACAAATGTAGAGGATTATGCCCAGGTGGCTGATGATAGGGTGGAAGATTTTCAGCAGTGTGTGGTTTGACTGTGCGCCTTTACAGAAAGTTCTCAGATCTTTTTAGCTAACAGTACCTCTAGTACTAATAAAAATAACAGTGGAAAGAGAAATGTGTTAAAGATTTATACTTCCTTATGGTCCTTATGCACTTTGGCACAATTTATTTTAGTGTGAATTATGAGTGACACTTTACAAAAAGTTTGTAATTCTCAAGTCAGCAACAAATCAAGAACTAACAGCTAATCAGCAGCTCACAAGTTCCGCTATTTCCTAGCCTAGTTCCAGACCATAGTCCCTGCCCACTCAACTGAGTAGGCTTGCATTACTGGTCTGGCATACTTCAATGAATTTGCGATTTATCCCGTCCAAACAATGGAAGGACCAATGAATGCCGGGGGTCTAGCGATTAGCCAATCAGCGCCACGCTGATGTCAAGCTGTGCACCGGTGGGTGACTGGTGAGGATAGCAACAATGGCGACCGCTACAGATCCTACAGACCACATTAACGATGCTATTGAGGTATTTCGCCACTACTCGCGTTAATGGAGGACCAAACTAAGGAAGCTGCTAAACTGGATTTAACGGCGATGCAGCTGGGCGTGCACAACGACGGAGACATTTTAAACAGGCAATGCTCGCTTGTTTTCGGCACCCCTGAGGCATGGATACTAATGAAGTCAGATTATGGGTGAGTCGTTGATCTCTAATGATTGGTTAGGGAAAAATCAAATTCCCTCCCCCTTGTAAATCGCCTTCAATGGAAGCCATGTCAGACTGAAGGTTCTGGGAGCTTCAGTCTGACCCTCAGGCTAGCTATTTCCTAAATCACTTTGAAGGGGTCGTTAACGACTATGTAGAATATTAGCATTTAATATAGTAAGTGACTTATGTTTGCCATTCCTGATTAGCTCTGATCTTGCTAGGTGCTTAATGGAGCTGAAACCAGTAACTTGCTATTGTTATTACACAGTGCTACATTTCTATTCTTTTTTTGTGCCTTTAGTGCAGCCTGTTCTTATTCCCAGGATGTCAAATACCTATGCTTTGTCAGACCCCTCAGTGTGTGGTATCAACACCAAAGGCTGCTCTTAGCGTCTTTATGGTATGCACTGGGCTTTTTGTCTAACTTCAATGTAAACCCATCCAATACTTGATGCTGAGAAAGTGCGGGTAGGGTGTGAGGGGAGGGGCGGTGAATGGGTCAGACAAAATAGACTTTCCTCCTACTCCTACTGCGTGAATGAGTCACAATCTACATATAGCTGTTGCACACTGGTTTCACTCACGTGACATATTTACGTCAAGTTACATTACTGGCAACTTATTGTTTCACAACATTGTTTTAGTTGTGCATCACATGGAGATACTACTGTACAGAGTGCCCTGTGCATTGCTATTAGATTGTGAGTGGTGTGACAAAGCACAAAGGCCAGCATTTGCCGCTCTGGGAATAAGAAGAGGTTGGCTGTTGAGCTTCCTCTGAGAATCTACCTTTATCTGAAGAACGATAGTAACAGAGAATAAAATCTTAGGGGGAAAAATGATATTCAGAACACATGAACATTCATACTGATATTTTATTTGCTATCATAGCATGCTACGTAGCTAGCTGGGTGCTGAACAGTGACAAATGGCAACTTTAGTCTCATACCAAGTAGACAGAAAAATATTCAACCTCAAAGTCTAAATAAATAAAAAAGAAGTCTATACCTGTTTTTAATATGATTCTTAAAACTACAGTGGTGGAAAAGAGTTTTCGGACACCCCATGTATTTGTGAAATATTGCATTAAGAATCACTCTTAGGTCTTCAAGTGCAATTTCTTTTAGTACAGTCACAGCCAAAATACTAAATAAATCCTAAAAAAGTCAGCCATTAAAAACTTAAAATTGACTGGTTCCATAAAAATACATAAGAAATTTTGAGTATTGGGTCATTTTGGTACCAGTGATGAAGGTCGTTCTTTTTATTAAAAGACAATTTTTGTTACCAAGCTTCGTGTCTACATAAAACCAGCACATTTGAAAGTTCTTCAGACACAAAAATGGCTAAAACAAGGAACCTAATGCAGGAAACATGCCTGAAGATAAAGATTCTCAGCCAGGAAGGGTACAGCTGCCGCCAGATAGCCAGGAAGTGCAGATGCAGTCCTTCAGCAGTTGGATACACTCTGCAGAAATACAGACGAACCAACAGCTTGGAAGACAAACCAAGATCTGGGCGTCCAAGGGTTTCTTCAGCAAGAAATGACCGCATCCTGATCCGCATGTGCAGGCAAAACCGCCGAATGACATCACAGGAGCTTCAGCAGCAGTGGTCAAACCAAACTGGTGTCCAGTGTTCCACCCGCACTGTGCGTGGCTGACTTTTAGATCATGGCTTAAGATCCTACAAGGCTATCAAGAAGCCCCTGATCAATGAGAGACAGAGATTAGCCCGGCGTCGTTGGGCCCAGGCACACAAGAACTGGACAGCCAGGAATTGGAAGAAGATTTTGTGGTCAGATGAGTCCAGTTTCCAGCTTTATCTTCCTCCTACTAATGTGAGGGTACGCAGAAGGCCAGGAGAAGCATTATCTCCAGCATGTACAGTACCTGCTGTCAAGCATGGTGGAGGCAGTATCATGGTTTGGGGATGCATGAGTGCTGCTGGTGTTGGTCATCTCACTGTCTGTGATGGCACATTGAACTCTACCAAGTATTGTACCATTCTTGAAACCCACACGCTCCCTTCTGCGCGTGCACTGTTCCATCGAGGTAAAAACTGGATGTTTCAACAAGATAATGCCCCTTGCCACACATCCAAGGCCAGTAGAACTTGGCTGCAGGAGCACAGTATCCAGGTCTTAGAGTGGCCAGCTCAGTCCCCGGACATGAGCCCCATTGAAAATCTGTGGTGGATTATCAAAGGTCTGTTTCAAAGCATAAACCAAAGAATTTAGAAGAATTAAAAGCAGTAATTCAAGAAGAATGGGACAAGATTACCCCTCAACAGTGTGAAAGGCTCGTGGGGAACATGCCAGCCAGGATTAGAGCTCTGCTACGTGCCAATGGCAGGACTACTAAATATTAATTTGATGATGTGAGGGTTTATTTATTTTTTGTTCAGTTTTGAACACATTCTCTGTTGTTTGTTGACTTTGATACCGACAATGTTGAGAACTGACATACTGAAACTGTCAAGAATTTAGTTTTGTTAGTTTTTCTTGTAAACAATAAACAAAAAAAATTGTATTTGTTTGTATCTGTCTAATGCAGCCACACCTTCTGAAACACAAAAAAGATTTTTCCACAAATATTTCATGATAATATTTGAGATTGTGTAAAATTTTAAGGGTGTCCGAAAACTTTTTTCCACCACTGTAGTTTATGATTTACTGCTTTCACTGAGGTTTGTAAAAGGATATTTTTTAAAACTTTTTTTTTTAGTGGGTGTCAAGTTCAGTGGTGGGACCAAGTCATTTTTTTGCAAGTCACAACTAAGTCTTTGCACTCAAGTCCAAAGCCAAGCCTCAATCAAGACAGGCAAGTCCCATGTTAAGACTCAAGTCCCAATAAATTCCAAGTCCTTCACTTTGAGTTTCGGGTCCCATGTAGTTTTTCTACATGAACGAAATTATCTTTGGTACCCTTTTCTCTAGCTGACACCCAGAAACATAATGTTGTTCTTCATGGTTCTCAACTTCTTGCAACTTCATTGGATACTGTCGGATTGGTTTAAACAAAGGGGACTCTGACAAAATCAAATTATATGTAGACTGGCTGGGTATGACTAGCGTTAGTTGATTCAGGAAATGAAGATAAATTAATTGATTCATGGCATGCTTTTCCATAACATACTTTTTAATCTTTGGGTTTTGGGGAAGGTATCAAATATTTTCATGTCAGAAGGTTCAAGTGAAGTCATGAGTCACTAGTGTCAAAGTCCAAGTCGTGTTGCAACTGATTTTGTCAAGTCAAATCTTAACTCATCAAGTGACTTGAGTCACAGGCACTGAACACCCACTTGTGCCAGCGTACAGTCGGGGGCAATTAAAAGCAATGTCAGATTAACCGCCAAAGTGTAGGCTTTGTTCTGCTTTGACCTGCCCTAGTGACTAGCCAATCACAACACAGAACCAAAGCAGTTTTGGGGAAAAAAACCAAAAAACATAGCAACTCAATAAAAGTTACAGAGCACGGCTGCAAGGAGCAACACTTTCCTCTTGAAGAAGTAATGTCAATGGTAAGTGAAAACAAATTCAATTTATTTAGTAGTTGTGTGGGTATACTTGAGGGTAACCTAAATTTACTTTACTGTGTGCACTTGTATGGTTTCTGTGCGTGTACAACGACTTCAGCCAGCCTTTTATAAGTTGTTATATAGACAGGCCTCTGGTAGCCAATGTAGTATCTGATGTGCCACATGTTATGTGATGACCGGGGTCTTATATGATCAGTTAGGGGCCCAGGTCAGGATTTATTATGGCTCAGGTCAAGGATAGATAAGTAAGATGAAAGGTTGGATTTCATCTAGATTGTCTCTCTGTCACTTGTCACATTTTGTCTCAAAGTTCATCAAAACAACCGACCTATATATGCAGGGTAAATTGAGCCGTTATTCAGAGCAGTTCATATTGGCTTCGAACTGTCTCTCAGGCTTCCTAGGTGCTTGATTTGATGCTGTACTTCTTGTAATAAACCTTTCTATATACAAGCAAGACGGTGTCAGCGGAGTGTCCTTCATCATCTTCACATCATCGCTATTTAATAAACAACACCGACACTGTTATGTTGCATTCTTTGGGTATTATAGCAGCAGAGTCTGTGTTGATTTGTGCACTTGGCCTATGATTTCTGTTCATGTGAGTCTTTATACTAATAATTACGGTAGCACTGATTATTGCTTTTCAGGGCATTTCATGGTGTGCATCATTTGTAATAATTTGATTGCTAAATATTTTATTTGTGTCAAGCTAGGAGAGGTGTTATTAAGTGTATGGATGGCGTCTGCAAAATTTCAGGACCATGGACCGAACTGTTTGTTGTGTGTATGGACCCACGCTTATGTGGCTTCCTGACCTTTCCAGTTCTATTGTGTATATATAGCCAGTTTGGTTTAGTTTCTAAGACAAAATCTAGAAGCTGCCACTTCATTCATTTCATTTTTTTTTTTTTTTTTTTTGCTGCCAAAAGTGCCTCGAGTGACAGCTAGCTGGATTGCAGTTATATTTGCTATAAAGAGCTGTTATTGTCCATTTGCAGCCATGAAATTTATTTAGTTTAATTATGTTATTGCAGTTCAAACTGTTAAATTAAGATTCGACCAAAACAGTTTTATAACTAGGTTCGGGAAAAAAGACCACACCTTGAACACATCCCATTTCCGCCCAACAGTATTTAAGCACACCTGATGTATTCTCTTTCCCTTCAACACATTTCTCACATCGACCGACGTGCACTTCATGGGTGGCACTACCGCGCATGCCCGTTCCACCCGGCCTTCCCCACGCAATAGCATTCTCCACATCATAATCCAAACTGGACATCAGAGACCAGGCGGCGGACAGTCTCCAATGCGTCCCAAAAAGACAAGGAATTCCCTCCATCTGCAGCCACACAGCTGGGTTCCAACGCCGCTTCATTAAACACCACGTCTACATAACCACCAGCATCGAGACATCCACGCTGGGATCGCTGCCCTTGACGTCACAGACTCCCGCCCCTCGAGGGCAGCAGCCAGTACCATTAGTTCCCACTAGCAAGTTTTAAGTTACTCATTGTCATATGCAATTAGAGGAAACAATTGTTTGTTTGTTTGGCAAACAGTAATCTTAAATCTCAGGTTCCCTCTATCAATGCTCATCTAATACGCATTAAGGGAAATCTTTCAAGTAGCCATTGCTCATTTAATTCGTACAAAGGGAAACCACACAAGTAAAACAAACTTACAAACTATAACTCTATGTGTTTGTCCTTTCTCAGATCATTCCATCATTCTTGTCATCTCTGCATTCGAAGACTTCATCACATCGTCACAGCCGTCTAATCAGTTCCACAACCGGAAAACCTTCCATCAGCTTCACAGAAAGCTATCGTAACGATCTCGTCCAAAGCACACCCTTAGCCCACCTTACTAGCCAGCGTCAGTCCCAGTTTATCTAACGCAACTTTATACTTCCAACTGTCTCTCGTTCTCACTCCCGAGAAGCAAATCAACGTAGCCTCCGCGACTCATCACTTCCTGCAGTGCTCCGAATCGCCCCAATGCATCTTCGACCCTCCACTTCGTCCCATTTTTTCTAACGCAACTTCATACTTCCAACTCTCTCTCGTTCTCACTCCTGAGAAGTAAATCAACGCAGCCTCCACTGCTGGCCACCACATTCTCTCCCACGTTTGCAACAGTTGTAACCATTTCCTCCTCCCAGACCCTTGTATATCCGTCCCAGACAAGCACTAATGGACAACCTCCTGCCCCATGTTTATCCCCTTCTCTCATTTGTTTATCCTTCCTCAACATTTTGTAATAAATAAACTCAGCCACCCCCACCCCTTCGTCCACAACCTGCGAAACGTACCCTGTCTCTACAGCAGCCATCCTTTTGGGGGCACAATCACATTTGCTTAACATGCTACTCATGCAGACACTCACCCTGGCCTCAGACCTGCACCAATCCATCAATCCGAGTGTCCCATATTCTCAATCGCCAACTCTTGCTTTCCCGTTATTAATTCCAGAAATTCTGACAGTTGGCACCAGCCTCCCACCTTTCGACTGTTTACTTGGGTTATCTCTTTGCACAGAGCCACTGTAACCGTTTATAGGAAGAAAATTCTTGACCACATTAAAATTCCAGAGCGCTGTCATCTTAAGTAAACATCACACATATGCAATATGATTCGAAACTCCCATGCACTCTTGAAGCTCTCTTTGCGGCTCTATCCAAAGCCGAGCTCACGAAGAGACAACTCCCCCACTCAGTCTCACTCACGGGATCCCTCCTGCGTTCCTGCCTTTGACTCAACATGTTCATCACTGTGCTCACCAGCTACCCTTCATCCCATATCCCTTCATCCCACATTCCTCAACCCTTCATTCCTCATCTATTTGACCCTCATCCCTCAACCCTCCGTCCCTCAACTCTCATCCCTCATCAATTCGACTCTCAATCCTTCATCCCTCATCCCTTCATCCTTTCAACCTTCATCCCTCATCCACTCAACCCTCAACCCTTCATCCCTCATCCCTTCATCCCACATCTCTCATCCCTTCATCCCTCAACCCTTCATCCCTTCATCCCACATCTCTCAACCCTTCATCCCTCAACCCTTCATCCCTCATCCCTTCATTCCTCATCCCTCATCCATTCGACCCTCAACCCTTCATCCCTCATCCCTTCATTCCTCATCCCTCATCCATTCGACCCTCAACCGTCCCCTCTTCGTGACAGGGGGAGAGACAAAGGGAGTGACATGCAGCAAGGTGCCACAGGCCGGAGTCAAACCCAGGCCATATACTAAGCCACCAACATCCCATCAAAGAGGATTCTGCTTGCTAAATTTTATATGCTGCCTCTTTTCCCTTGGCAGCTTTAGCGATGTTACTTTTTTTTTTTTACGAAATATATGCTCATATTTGCTGTAGGCATTAGAGTTCTCAACAGGCCCAAAAATTCAACCCGAAACCGAAATGACCCGAGGGACTTGAAGCCCGAAACCGGCCCGGCCCGACATCATCACGTACATCACTGGGTCTGAGCCCGACTGAACCAGAGTTGGTTTTTTTTGTGCACCTCAGCAGTCTGGCTTCCCTGGCTCAAATACACTATCTTTAATCACTTAACCAATCATTCATGTCCCAAAATAATATTACCAGACAGACAGGCTTCAACGTCAGCGTGGGGGAGAGCAACTATTGCGTATCATGTAGCGCTGCGGCGCTGCATTTAATGAGCCGCAGCCACTCTCAACACTTTTCCTGCACCTGCACGCTGACTGACTGACTGAACTTCGCTCACACTTCACAGCAGCATATCTTGTTTTAATATTATTATTTTTTTGTCAGAACGGAATTCAGCATTCTTTATTTTTAGCCTATAATTCGCATTTTCTTCATGCTTAATTATTATAGCCCTATTATCACCCCCTTTACACACACACACACACACACACACACACACACAGCAGAAGATAGCCTACTTCAACTTCAACTCGAACACTTTATTAAAAATGGTAACTATAACCTTCAAATATCAACAACATAACATTGAATAATGAATGGATTTGGAATAATCTTAACAGACATGCATATTTTCTTCCTCACAGGCTGCTCAAAAGTGAAAACCATGGACAGCAGCATTGTGTGTTAGTGCTGCTATCGCACCCTCACACAGTGCACTTCTCTGACAGACACACTTTTTTTCTCTCTCTCTCTCAAAGAGTATGGATACCAAGAGGCGAAGCTCAATAGAACGCCCCATAGCAACAGACTCGCCCATGGTTTCGTCCTACCACCGCCATTTTGGACTCTCAGCAGACCGCAGCAGACCCGCTTGCATACAAAAACACACAGACAAACTGAATATATCGCTATTAATTATGCTTACAATGCTACTCACCTCGTGATAGCTTGGTCACAGCTGTTTTTTCACGTTTTTGTAAAGCAAAATATAGACTTTAAAAAAAACTACTACTACTACTTTTTTTCTCCTCTCTCCTTGACATCTTGCATGTTGTCTGGGCGCAACAGTCCAAGCTCAACAGTCCAAAATGGCGGTAGCGCCCCTAGTGGCTGTTGGCAAAAATTCAACGGAGCTTCGCCTCTTGGTATCCATGCTCTTTGTCTCTCTCTCCGCTGTCCGAGCCCGACTCAGCCCGCCCCAATTAACTTAATTAGTCGGCACAAACCGACTACTGGCACAGATATAAATAGGTGCCTATGACTCAAGTCTGACTAGAGTCCAAGTCTTGGACTCTCGTCCACATCTCTGCTGACAGTTTAATGTAAGATCTTGCACTTAATATGTGGCACAAGAATAAATGGCAACAAATGTTTTCCTCCGCAGCAAAGAAACACCAGTGCAATGTCAACAAAAACAGTCCCACTGTTAATGTGCTAATTATATTGTGTGATAATGGAGAATAAATACTATGTTACTTATTTGTTGCTTCACATTTTCTATTGTATTAACTTTTTTCTCTCTCTGTGTCTCAGGGACATGTGATTGTGTTTTGCTGTGCTAATCTCTGAGTTTTTGTTTTCTTCCCTGCAGTCAGAGCCAAGCATATCACAGCAGGGTATGTGATAATGAAGAATGCTTCAAAGGAAGTTTTACTGCCACATCATTAAGGATGTTGAGCAGGCTTCTTCAGATAACTCCTCAGTGGTACAGTATAAAATAAGAATTATGATTAACCCAATTAATTACAGAGATTAACATCGATTCTACCAAGGACACAGAGACATGGAGTCAGAGAGGTCAAACAGTTCTTTTTAATAAGAGTGCACATCATTTACATCACTCATTGTCTTCAGTTGAGAATAACAGAATTACAACATCAGATCTGCTCCAGGTGTTAAGTTACCCACAGGGAGAATGCAATTAAAGATAAACACAGCATCAGCCAAGGGCAGACAAACCCCTTACGACTGGGTCGTGTGTGTCATCCCTTATTTTATTGTAACACAGCCTAATTAAGCAGGTGAAGATTTGCAGCGTGCTAAAGAATGATCGGCTACAAGTATAACCACAAGATGAATGTTCTGAGTGGCTACATTAACATGCAAGATGAGGTCTATTTTTAACCCTGTAATTCATTTAATTTAAGTTTGATTTGGTAGATATACAAACAGGTCGAAAAGAAACAGGCTGTGCTTTGTGTGATATTTATGAGAAACCTGGCTGAGAGACTGTCAGGACAACCTGATTTCCCTTTGATTTCATCACTACCTACAAAAGTACATCCTTTTAGGCTTAAATGGATTTAACAGGAGGTGGACCTTAATTTATCCACAGTTGACATTTACATTTAGAAGGTACTGTAAGAAGTTTTATAGCGACATGCTCAGCTTATAGCACCGAACTCACTGACAATCACAGACCAAATCCCAATGCAACTTTTAGCTTCTTTTAGCTTATTGTGGGTTTCGGACCCACATAGTATGGTTGAGTCTCACCACTCTCATCAGTTATCCCAAATTAGGTGTGTTCAGACAGATTTTCATCTACATTCTTGTCTATGTACATTTATGAAGCAGATTTATAAAGCTATGCTGTATAAAGAGAACTAGATACAGAGTTGGAGGTGGGGCCCCATTCATTCCTGTGAAAGTTGCTCAGTCACGCATGAAGCCAAAAAAGTCCCGCACTGTGTGGCCCATAATGGACCTCCAGGATTTTGTGGACTGTCTTTTGGGATTATCGCAGCCTTAAATGGTTGATTTCATGGCAGCTTTTCTCTTAAATTGTCATTTATGTTGCAGTGTTTATAGGCTTTTTTATGCAATGAAATTGTGGGAGTAAGTGAAAATGTGAAAAGTGAAGTTGTAATGCTGTCTTAGATTTGGAGCCTATCATTATGAGCATTTAATGTTTCCCACCGAATTGGAATTTAGGTGTGATGTAGTGGTAGTACATTCTGAATATGTTCTGAATCTAAATAGTCATATTTATGGTGAAGTTGTGGTGATAAGTCAAATTTGCAAGGTCGTGCGTAATGCATGGGGATTGGCTGAATTTGCATTAATTGTTCTGTTTGCAACATCCTGGAGGGACTTCATAGAGCAGGCACCCTAGAGACATCTACTGACCGAGCCTGCTACTTCTGGTTTAGTGCTCTGCTAACTTGAATGAGGATGAATTTTAATGAATCCCACAGCTCTTCTAGACTTTCCACGTTATTAGCCGGAATGGATCAAATTCTGTTACGGCAGTTGTGCCCCTCAAAAAAATGTATCCACTTATTTACAGAAGAGTCTTTTGCCATGTAAGTCTATGGGAAAATGTCTTTTTAGGTAGCAGGGCAGCACATGACGGACACAGTTCCACTGTTTGGCCACTACAAAAATTGGTCTACAAGCCTGATGTACCTTCTAGGGACCTGCCTGGGATTCCTGTGAACTTTCCACTCAAGTTGAAACATCTTCAACTTGCTTTTGCATCAGTGTACATCTAATTGTGTCTTTCAATTGACCACTTTACACATTCTGTCTGATTACAGAGTTGAAGTACAGGCAGTCATTTCCAGCTAACAAGCTCTTACAATCAGAAAATGCTACCTGTTCAGCAAGAAGTGGCAGAGAGCTGAAGCAAATGAGTTTACACTTAAGGAACATGCTAGCTACAGACTAACATTTGCCTACGAACCCATACACTAAGAGTATATTATTTAGTATATTAAACTCATCAGGTGTGTTTTTTTCACCTCCTAGTGGTCAAAGATAATTGAATACAACCTGAGGTTAAATGCCCTGACATAATTTCACTCCCTGTAGTTTTCACAAAAACACATATTGACAGAATTCTTTTGTTGTTGAAGATTGTAGCCTGACAGCTTTCTTTTTCAAAGACTTTTTTCTTTCTTTTGTAGTTGATAATGGAAAGATGAAAACGGGGAGAGAGGGCATGACATGCAACAAAGGGCTCCAGCCAGAATTGAACCAGGGACACTATGGTTATGTAGCATGTGCTGTAACGATTAGGCCAAAGTGGCACTCCACCTGACATCTTTTTATTGTCTCACATGCACATTTGGTGTTATTATTTAAGGTTATTATTTATTATTTTAGGTTATTATTTTACATACTGCCCTGGACATCTCTGAGGTTGTTTGACAGTGAATTGATGTAAACACATCTGAGAGGTTTGGCTAAAATATTAAGTTAAATTAAGTACTGCAAGTCACTTATCTCAGAGGGAAGATGCTGATTTTGGTCCATTATTAAGGTACCGCTTGATATACTGCTACAATTGTAAGACAGTATAAGAGTTGCATTTAAAAAGAAAAAGGAAAATTCAAAGCAACAGAAGCCCAAATATTCTTAAAGAACACAGAATGTGTCAACATTCAAAAGTACTTGAACCTTGTCAGACCCTCTCTGCCTGGTATATGCAGTCTTTCAAACTCCATGCCCCTAATTTGCAGTCGCAGTGGAATTTTACGTCTGCAAGCCTTATCTAAAATAACCCTGATGAAATCATAAGGTCCTCCAACAGAGGACATTTAATTTTTGTTTTCACAAGCTGAGTAGGTCTCCTGATAACAAGTGAAAAATGTGTAAAATTGGCCCTTTAGTGGCCCTTTAATTATTATAGATAAATATGCAGACACTGAACAGAAGTTGCATTCATACACAAAATGCCATTTGTGCTTATGACAGTGGTGAGTTCTGCTGAGGGTTTGCCACCAACCCAATCACAAGGATAAATGCTGGCATTGTATGTTTCTGCAAACCACGGATATTTTATATTTGTATGTTTCATATGTAGCTTGTGACAACGCTGTGGTTAATGTGTAGTTAGGTTTTGGCAAAAAAACAAACAAACAAACAAAAAAGAAAACATGGTTTTGATTAGGACAAGATCATGTTTTGGCCACCCTGCTTATTCCTCCCAACTCATCATATACAGAAGCTTGGTGGCCCTTGGTGTCAGATACAGCTGCCCCAAGGCACCCTTTAGCAACAGTATGAGATGTACTGAGCAGCGGCATTTTTTGACATTCCAAGCAACTGCTTTAGTATAAAGAGATAGAAAAGTTGCATAGGGTGGGTGGGTCAAACAAACCTGGACTTTAAACTAGGAGACTGCTGTTTCATCCCCCATGTGGAACCAAAAGTCAGTAGAGTTATTTTAATAACAACATAGTGTGCTAGTATGTGTAGCATACTATGCTAGTTACTAATTAGTTTTTTTTCTAAACCTAACCACATACTTTTGTTGCCTAAACTTTGTAAATTTCCTGTGAAAATGGAAGTTAATTTTGAAAATACATAATACATAACAAGCGTAAATTGACATACTGTCCCAAAGCATCCAAAACTTAAACTGGAGTACCTAGAGCATCACAGTCCTTTTACGTCAGCATAATAGACGCTTGGTCGCTGTTATTGTGTTGTAGCATGTGGTGGCGTAAGGAAGAAATGCGCCTGGACAACAATGCAAATTAAGGGGTATAGTTAAATCTGTTACGTCTTTCTAAACCACGTGCTTTTGTTGCCCTAAAGATAACCACATGCATTTGTTGTTGAAGGGAAAAAATGTCAATTTGTGGTGTTGTACTGACGTAGTATGTTTATTTTGAAAGATACTGCATGCAAACTATACATTGAATGTGAATACGGAAGGCGAGGGTACCTAGCATGTTATATGTGGATGTGGTAAGTCCATGACGTCACTGTGACAAGGTCAGTGTGAGAATGTGTTGCAATTTGATGTGATGGACCATTAACCAAGTGTTGGTATTTGACAAATTGGCAGTGAGAATGGGTTGTGTTGACTTAAAATACCTGGCTTGGTTGGTACAAACATGACTAGAAACTTTCCAACATCTTGCTTGAAATGTCCTGATGTGTGATTTTTGTTGTTTGTTGGTGTCAAACAGTGATCTGCTGCTGTCTGCTGGCAGCTGTCTTGCATCGGTGTCACTCAGCTCATATACATGTAATCTGACCTACATCCCTTTACAGATGTTGATATGTTATGTATGAAATGTACAAGTGTAACATATCCGTGGTTTGCAGATACGTACAATACCAACATTATACTCCAAAGACCTCTGAGCTCTGCTCTCCTGTCTACCAGTGAAACTCTGGATTCCTCTGCAGTAAAGACAGCCAGAGGCTATGATTGGTTTATGATTACAATCCAAATGTGGTTGTTATTAAACAGTGTCATGAATAATAATGAATCATAAATACTAATGTGGACTTTACATGTTACAGAAAGCACAGTTTTGTTTTACATATTTGACAATGCCCAGTGCTATTATACACCGTTAGGATTATCACTTCCTTTTGTCGCGTTCCAAGTAACCTACTGCTCAGTCACAGAGGATAGAAAGCAACCAAACCATGACATGCTTTTTGGCTGGCAGGCAGTTCTATCTGTGGCCAGTAAATTGGTTTATTTATGACATGGGAGCCTCAATCACAAGGTATGAAATCTGGCTTTACTCCACTGCATATTAGCATAGCCAGTGTTGATTTCTCATGTGTCTATATACAGTGTGGATGAGTACAAAGCCAGCAGGCTACAACTAAAAAGCCTATTGAACATCTTCAGATCCCATGGTGAGATCTGTATAAGTTTCTCCCATTTTTCAAGCTCCTGCACAAAATCTCCCAAATCTAAGAACAAGATTTCTTCAGAGGGTAGGTTGGTTAAATATGCATCAGCCAGGCAATGTTTGCTCCTTGTCTCCTGCTGCTCTGGGAGTTAAATCAATAGAGATGTAACAGCTTGGTTCCAACCTGCAACTCTGCTCACGTTCTTTGTATCCTTTCTTGTATCAGAATTGAAGCCATAACATGATCAAACTGGCCTAGGTTGACAATAGACGCCTCAGAGGAGCCTCACGGTTCTGAGAAATAACACACACAAAAGCGCATTTTGCATTTCAATATTTTGTTGGCATGTTGTAGAAATTGCTCGCATTGCACAGTAGCATTAAATAGCAGTATTGACATGCAAAGGAAATTTAAATATCTGTAAACAGATGAAATACATCAGCAACAACATCCATATGGGAGATTTCCTTTTCTCAACCATATATTAGATTTTGATCATTCTACTTATTACAGGTTATTTAAAAAAGTTGAGAACAAGGTTCTGATGTTTTTTTATATGGATTGAAGGAACATCTTGTTCTGCATAGACAATAAGGCAGGTGTTTCTCTGTTTTTCAAAAAAGTCCAATGAAAGACCAAAACCAACATTGTGTTCCCTTCATTTCTCAACACCTTGACTTCCCTACCCTGTCACTCAGCTCCAAGCCCATATGTTCCTACTTAAGATATAAATCTTTTTAAAAAAGTCAGAAATATGTATTTTTAATAGGCATAGTGTTCACTTACACATCTGGGCACTGTAGTTTTAAGTAAATGTTACTCATAGATAAATAAATACTGCATTTGTTGGAGACTATTTTCAGCAGTGGATAAATACACATTTTGTGGTCAGTTAATATTTATGGTGCCATGGTATTTGTGGGATTGAGTCGAAACAAAAATAAAAAACTACAGTGCCCATGGTAATTGTAGTGAAGGAGCAATTTAGCCACTACAACCGTGTGCCCATTCTATGCATGACCTGAAATTTGCCCCCATTCACTGTATATGGAAAGAGACTGATTTGTTGCATAAAGCATGCTGGGATACTTGCAATGTGGACCAAGCTGGAGGTGGGAGAGAGGGTGTGACAATTTGAAAAATTCATACGGTGCTCACACCAAAACAGCCAATACAGCTGCAGTCACAAGCAAGCGGCAGTGCAGGATGGACACAGGTTTAGACAAATTGTGGGCATGCAACAATAGCCCAGCTAGTGGTGTTGCTATGGAGATGGCAATATTGGTTGGTTATTTAGTTGTTCCACCTTTTTGGTCCAGATTGAGTTGTCTCCAGTATTACCTGGATTTCAATGAGATTTGGTACATTCCCGTCTTTGATGAGTTTCTGACTTATTACGAAACTCCATGTCAAAATGTTAATGTTCAGCACCTGGTTCATAACCAAATTCTAGTGAAACTGATGACAGGCCTATTGGCCCAGCTGTACCTTGGTGTGCCTTGGGTCTGGAGGGACAGGGAAAAGATTGTCAGAAACTTAACATTGCTGTGATTAGTTGTTTCTCTGTGAGGCAAAGCGTGTTGACACTGACCACAGCTACAAAGCTTTTTCTGCCAACATTTTGTCTCAGAAATATGCATAAGTCCAAAGCTCCACGTTGAGGGGTATGTGGACACTGAAGGACAGCCAACAGAGGGCCCGTGGCTGTGGGCATGGACCCCGCCAACTTCCCACCCTCCCTCTGGTTCTCCAGCAAAGGAGCAAAGCACAGCCTGGGTCAGTATGAGGGGCTTGCTGGAGGCTGCTGTGGGATAGAGCCAGGCAATAAGAGTCAAGCCAGGGGCCTGTGCCCATGGCCGAGTGCCTGCTGTCAGCTGTCCTCCAGTGTCCATGCTCCACTGGATGTGTAGCTGCTTCTCTGCCTCTTCAGTCCCTAACCTTCCAGATTTTTACAAACAAAACATAGAGGAGGAGTTTCTAAAAAATAAGTATTGTTCTTAATTAAACTACCTGAACCCTGGCTCTCCTTTCACCTACTATGACTACCTCTCCAGTCCTGTCAAATCTTCTACCTTGCCCCTCTGATCCAGGCTGTGCTCTGCTCCTTCACCAGAGAACCAGAGAGAGAGAGTGGGAGGTCAGCAGATGATCTGTGCCCACAGCCAAGACCCCTCTGTCGGTTTACCTCCACTGTCCACATACCCCTGGATGTGAAGTTGTGGACTTTGTCTTTTTTGGGGGGATTTCATGCCCCTGCTCTTTGGACATTTTTTCGATTTGACTGGAAAAATAATGTTATACACTCTAGCTAATCACACCACAGTAGAATGGGACTTGTCCCTCCAGGCCATCCATTCTCACATTACCCTTTTTGAAAACAGGCTTGACACACAGCTTCAACCTGGCAGCCCAGAGGATCAATACAATCAGCAGAGTTTCAAGGTGTAAACCTAAGATAAGTGTCACCAGTGCAGTATCTGACCACATGTCTCCCCCTCTGTTCCTGAGTTATTACATTGATTCACGGCGAGGAAAGTGTTTTTGCAGAACATTATGACATCAAAGTGAAGCTGACCCTTTTGGGTATAAAATATCATCATTTATCATTATATCCTATTCGTCTTTTGCATTAAATTTTGTCATAACTCTTGAGTTATAGCCAAAAACATATTTTGTGAGGATACAGTGACCTTTACCTTTGACCCCCAGTATCTAATCAGTTCATTCTTAAGTCCAAGTGGATGTTTCTGCAAAATTTGGGGAAACTCCCTTGAGGCCTTCTTTAGATATTGTGTTCATGAGAATATGACGGACACAAGGTAACAGTGACCTTGACCTTTGACCACCAAAATCTCATCAGTTCATCATTTAGTCCAAGTGAACGTTTGTGCCAAATTTGATAAAATTCCCTCAAGCTGTTCTCAAGATACCGCATTCACAAAAATAGACAGATAGGGTCACAGTGACCTTGACCTTTGACTACCAGATTTAAGCCGTTTATTGTTGATTCCAAGTAGACATTTGTGCCAAATTTTAAGAAAATCCCACAAGGCATTCTTGAGATATCGCATTCATGGACTTTCAAAAAACATTATGCCTCCGGCCACGGCTGTCGCTGGCATGGATGCATATAAACACAACTGAAGCGCTGTCAAGAGCATGGCAAACCAACAGATGGCAACGTTACTACAACCCTACTGTGAGAGGATAATGTTGGCCAATCAGGAGACTGGGAAAAAGCTATTACTGGAGGGCTACCTGACCTCTGTAGAGCATTCTGACACTTCTATTCCTCAATATATAGAGTAACTTTACATCAATGTGTAAATGTCAATGTGTTAAAAGCCCTGTTTGCAAGTTTAGAGCCAGCAGCATGTATTGCATGAAATGTCGCCTCATTGGTTCTCGATTGCGATGGATAACGGCCCACACTTTGATGTCATATTCCCAAACCTCTGTTTCCCCTGTCTACACTTCAACGCTTATTTTAAGTCAAATCTCAAATCTTCAGATCTTCACCTAGGGAGGAGTTTAACGAAAGATCCGTTTTCTGTGCCCTAAAAAGTAGTTTGCAGGTGGACAAAAGGCCAAACACAAAGAAATACATATTCAAAAAATATCTGTGAACATCTGGACTAGGCCTCACAGAGCCGCTAGCATGGCTTTAGTCTTTTTAGACAATGATTTGGGTCTATAGCACAGAGGGACATACAGTATATCAGCCTGTGGCTACACAGCTAACACCTTTTAGCAGCATCAATTCACTGTTGGTTTTGGTCCTTTTGTGGGATTTGTTGACAACAAGAAAAATAGATGCAGTAATATCGCCTTACTCGGTGTTCAGACCTAAAACAGCACTGTGTTAAAAACAACCCTTTTACTGTTATTAAACAGTATGATGTTTTTTGGTGGGCAGTGCTTACCTGGAGGCAAAACTATTCTCCACAGACATTAGCTAATACTAGCTAGCAAGTTCTGTTGAACTGTTTTATACAGTGGAGGAAGATGATGCGAGTGGTGCATTCAGAAATACTAATTCTGAGTGCCGGAGCGCACTCTGGCACAAACTGGACCTTTGGCTTTGTGGTTGATTACTATGTCGGTCTTACAAAGGAAGATGACACTTGAACAGTTTCTCCAGTTTGTTTTGCTTTCGAAGCTGAAGCGCTAAAAAGTAGAAATCCAGCACCTCCCCCATGTCTGATTAGGTAGACATGATAACCCTTTATACACATAATGTTATTCTACAACAGTAAATACTTTTCCTATAATGTTATATAGTGTGCACTGCACATGTGAGCATTTTTGATGATCACTTCTGTCCAGTCCCTTCGTCTTATCGCATTTAACCATAGTTGTCTTCGTTTTTGTTGACGGGCAGTGGCGGCTGGTATGTGATACAATTTAAGTTTTGAGCCATGACTTCTTCTATTCTAGCTCCCAATAACACAAGATGACATTTTAAGACTCCTATGTAGCCGACAGCCCCGCGGTAGAGAGTCATGTTTTGCCTCCAGCTAATAAAATTACGTCAATGTGACATCGAACCTAAGAGGCTCTATATGTTTGAAGGCTTATCATATGCCAA
Source organism: Epinephelus fuscoguttatus (assembly GCF_011397635.1). Lineage (NCBI taxonomy): Eukaryota > Metazoa > Chordata > Actinopteri > Perciformes > Serranidae > Epinephelus > Epinephelus fuscoguttatus. Next base: position 9,846,945 of record NC_064771.1, read on the forward strand.
AACACTGGACAGAGATTTATTATACCATGAGAAATCATTTTATCTTATGTCACATTACGTTGAACCAGGTTCAAGTTTTGTCTTTGAAACCCTTGCATTTTTTCTGGAGTGACATGGTGGTCCACTTTAAATGAATGAAGGGGCTGTGTGTTTCACACAGTGCTGTTTTGTCTGAACACTGCCTTAAAATTAAAATACAAACATTCTGGATGTCCTTCAAAACCAGTCTTCTGTGACAGCTGAAGCTGCTTCATGCATTTTTTCTCTGTCATGGATTTAAAATATCACATGCCAGACACTTTTTTTTTTACTTCAGCTTAACTGACGCTACAATATAATTTCCTTTTTTTTTGTAAATCAAACCACTTATGAGTCAATATGTTGCCTTTACCTCACTTGTGTGTCAGCATTACTCCCTTGGTGTCTGTTGTCACTGAGAGCACTACTCCTCGAGCACCAAGAAATAACAGTTCCAAAGACTCTTTTAAATGTAGGCTGACACAAAGCACCGTGAGAAGGACGGAGGGTAAACATACGAGAAAGCGTAAAAGTTAAACAGTCTCTGTTTTGTTATGTAGGATGCTGATATTTCTCGTCACGCCACAGGAAGTTCTGGGAGTGACAAATAAATACAGACGTGAAGGTGTATATGCAGTGTCAAACAGCAGCAACCAGCTTCTCATTCAGTCCCTGCTGGTCCCCATGTGTTGAACTGCAAATACGTAAGTAAAGTTTATTTATATAGCACCTTTCACAGATACTAGATCACAAAGTACCCTCGATCCTCTTCATCCTCTTTCACAGTTGTGGTGATGAGGAGTTGAAGGTCTGCTGGTGTTTGTGTGGTCTCCAACAGGTTCTTCCTGTCCTTTCTTCCTCTTCCAGCATTGCTCAGTCATATCTATCAGGGAGACACAGGACAGGCTATTAATACCCTGGTTGTAAATCTTCCAAACACACACATATGTTCACACACTCCCCACTGCAGCGAGTGTTCTCTTTGGAAACTGTATGTAAAAATAGCAAAGAAGCAGTTATCAGTTCCTGTGTGCATTCATAATGGCAGGCACAGCTATTTTTACACACACACACACACACACACACACACATATGGAAAAATTCAAACTCAAATCATTATAGCATAATTTAGAGAGCATAGTTAATAGGATTCCCTGGCAGTATCAGATTAGATTTGAACAGTGTCTGTGGCATATTTGGTTTCACTGCCATTGTAATGCCTTTTACTCTCACACCAGAACACAGTTTATCCTCATACATTATGTATAATTGCTGCAGATGAACGGAGTCTCTCAAAGAATGGAGATTTTTCAGAGCTGTAGGAGCATCTCCCAAATTAGCGCACCTACCGGTGGATGACAGAATAGCCCTTATAGCTGAATAGCTGACTGTTGACAGCTGCAGTTTCAAATAATTTTGTGATGTATGGCTCAAAATAAGTATTTTACAAACATAATGCAACATATCTCCTGTGAAATATGTCATCTACTGTAACATGCATCATGCATATTAAGACATTATATTACATTGTTAAAGGGAAATTTCAGTTTATTTCAACCCGTCTCCTATCGTCCTAAATTTGTTTCAAGTCACTAGTGACATAGAAATAATAGTTAGCATGTTAGCCGTTAGCCTAGATACAGCCGTAGCGTCAGACCTGTTAAAACTTAATTGAACGGGCATCCTTTCCAGTGCAAAGTTAGTCCACTAAACAAGCTTTTTCTCCACAAAGACCGCCTCATATCGTTAGGATAAATGTCAGAGAACATATAGAAAACGACATGTAAACGTGTTGTCTTACCTTACTGGTGTGGTGCCATGTTTGTTGTTTACCATTTAGCTAAGGCTGCAGCCGGTCCCATTCCTTGCAACAGAGGTATTCCTCTTCTGTGGGCATTGGGGTACAGCATTCACAGGTAACGTTACACCACCAATCTCCAGAGCTAAAGCCTTCCATTAGCCATTCCTCCTCTGTCGTCCTCTACCTGTTGTGCCTCTCTCTCTCTCTCTCCTCCTCTGTTCTTCAATTTCACGAAGCTCTTCATCAGTGTATTCTGGCTCAAATAAATAAGGGTGGAAGAGGAATACCTCTGTTGCAAGGAATGGGACCGGCTGCAGCCTTAGCTAAATGGTAAACAACAAACATGGCACCACACCGGTAAGGTAAGACAACACGTTTACATGTCGTTTTCTATATGTTCTCTGACATTTATCCTAACGATATGAGGCGGTCTTTGTGGAGAAAAAGCTTGTTTAGTGGACTAACATTGCACTTGAAAGGATGCCCGTTCAATTAAGTTTTAACAGGTCTGACGCTACGGCTGTATCTAGGCTAACGGCTAACATGCTAACTGTTATTTCTATGTCATTAGTGACTTGAAAGAAATTTAGGATGATAGGAGACGGGTTGAAATAAACCGAAATTTCCCTTTAAAGTAACTCATTGTTAACTTTTTGCTTCATCCAGGAGACCTTTAATCAGGTCTCCTGGATGAAAGTCCTGTGTTTGTGTGACCCATCCACCTATGTGGACTTGATGTCTCTAAACTACATCCATAGGAGCAATTTGAACTTTAAGGTTGCGCATTGCAAGTTGTGGTTAAACTTCTCCCTCAACTCTCTTTTTTATGCCTCTCAAAACTACTACAACTACTACTGTATTTGCACATAGAATAGTATGGGGGAGGCTACTTTCAAACACTTAGCCTGTGGAGCTAAAAGCTACTTATCATCGAAAGTAGTTAAGCTGCAGCAGAGCTACACTGTTGTTGTAGCATAGTCAGGAAAAGTAGCTTAACAGCTCCTGGCACCTTATCTCTCTGCTCCACACTGTCAACCAAGCCTACTTGATTGATTCTCTCCTGCACAATCTAAACTATGGTGAAGCCACAGACACATTTCTGAGCTTTTTTTTCATTCAAAAAAAAAATAAAATGTAGCATTAGGTTGTGCTACAGTGCTACTGTATCAAAAAGCTGCTTACTGGAAATGATACATAATTTTGAAAATAGTTATGCAACCCAAAGTCTACTGAGAAATGTAGGTAAGTTAGTAGTTCTGCTAGTACCCAACACTTTGTGCAACCAAGTGCAGCACTATGAATGGTCTATACATTATCCCCATTTGAACAATTATTATGTCCGCATATTATGGCAGGCTTTTTACCCCACCTTTCAAGAATAGCCATTCACTATTACCATCATGCGTGCCACTTCACATGATGTACAAACTTTGGGCACACCCCACCTTTTATTCTTAATCTGTATCACAACTTTAAATCTCTTCTCACAGCTCACTTTTATTCAACTGTATCTGCATATTACAACTGTCCTTGAGCTTATTCAAATCAAATGGAAGTGGGTCAGATGCAAATTCATTCATTCACTGACTATTCATCTGCTTCACGAGATTTATCCGCACTATTCAAAAAGTAAATAAACAATTCATTGAATTTGATATACACAAGTGTGTTATCATTGAGCATACAGTCTATTTCACTATTAAGACCACAATTACAAATCAACCATTATTAAAATCACAACAATTAACAGTATTTCTATTACAGTAACATATTTGCAGCAAGATACTGAGAGAAAGGCAGCAGCACAAAGCTATGGGATGGCAAGTGACACTGATTGTATTGAATTTTGCTGCTGGCTATATTTAGGACCCATCTAATGCCCTCTTCTATGTCCTTTGTGCGGTTCATGTCACATCTTCTCCAGACTAGTACAATCTGAATGCAATAAATGAAACCTAAGACATATGAATTGATTTGCTGATTGCTGCATGTTGATGAAATAATTCATTAATCAAAGTGTTTTTGTTCAGTATCTGCAAAAGAGAATAAATGGAATAAAATGACATGATCAGTATTCTGGGCAAGAAAAAAGGCCTGAAAATCAAGGTAATAACTTATGCAGTTCATTTGAATAATAATATTTGTATCCTTGATAGGAAAAATTGTAATACTGTTCTTTTAATTTCATTACTCTTGAAATCAAGCTCACTGGGATTGCACAAAAAGAAAGGATCTTTGATCATTTCTATTATTGAAACAAGAAATTGCAAAGATCAACAGGAAACTGTGGAACAAAGTACTAATGAGATGGAAAATGAAACGGTCATTTGAGGCATAGAAGTTTGATATATTTAGCACTCATCTAATTTCTGGCTCCACTTCCTTCAGTGTGATTTATATTCCCCAGTTAAATAAAGACATCTTTAATGAAGTTTTGAGCATACACAGGTGAATTCTTTGTGGTACAGATTCCATTAGAGAACACAGTATATTGTTATATAGTCATACCAAATAATTTAAAAGAATTCTTTTACTTCTACAAAGAGTTTGATGGGACGATACCACTCTCATGTCTGTACTCTAAATGTGACTGGAAACAGCAGCAGCTGGTTAGTTTAGCACTAAGACTGGAAATGGGGAATGAACTAGCCTGGCTCTGTCAAACACAAAAGTCAGTAGAATTCATCCTCTGGGGACCATGAATATCATTAAATGATTTCAGAGCAATCCATCCAAACATTATGAAGATAATTCAGTCTGGACAATAATAGTCTATGTATCCTTGTTCAACGTTCCTCGTTCTAATGCAAAGTTATGGAGATTAGGTTTGGGAAAGGAAACATGGTGACGACATACCTAAAAATAACTCAAAGTTCACTTGGTTTCTGGACAGTGGTCTCCTGGGGGAAAGTCCCATGTTGTTTGACCCATCCACCACCCCAACCTGCCTCCTTACGCAGACATTTTGGTCTTTAAGGTAAATGGACCTGCATTTGTATAGCGCCTTGCTAGTCATCTGACCACTCAAAGCGCTTTTTACACTACGAGTCACATTCACTCATGCACACACACATATTCATACACATATTAAGGTTTAATCAGAAACAGAATGTACTTAGATTAAACAACCTTCAATGGGGCAAGATAATAAGAGCAGAATGTTCCAAAACAATTCTCTCTCACACACACACACACCCACACCCCACACACACACACACACACACACAGCATGTGCCTGTATGTTTTGGGCCCACCCTTTGTTTTGTGTTTTCCCCTTTCTTTTTTTCAGTGTGCAGCTGATTCCCATCACACCTCATCAGTGAGGATATGAATGAATGGAGGAGGAGTAGTGCCGGTGCCAGTGGGCCAAGAGCTGTGAGAGTGTTGTGTCATTAAGACATAGGTAACAAGTGAAAGTTTAGCTTAGTGTGGTGATATTTGGCTGGCTGTGTTTATTTATAAATTAAATAAATTTTGACCATGGGTGCCCAAACTTTTGCACAACTGTATATGTACAAACAGTGCATAAAAATACCCTGAAATGGTGGACTGAACATCTTTGCTGCATGCTGCTAGCATGGCAAAAAAATTGGTGACATATCTAACACTGCATGTCGTTAAACAGCAAACAGAAGTCATGAGCAGGCTACTGATCTCACTGTAATGTCTGGCTGATACCATACCTTGAGTTTTAAATGACATGCATAATGAAGGGTCTTTATATGTGTGTACGTGACAGAGTGTGTGTTAGCATGAGCAGATGCTGCTCTCGTCACTCTTTCCACCTTCTGTTTACAGGACTCTTTCACTGGAACATCCAGTATCCCCCTCTCCCAGTAAATGTGAGAGCTCTATCATTAAAAGATAGAATACACTCTCACACTCACACTAACACATGCACTTCCAAAACTTGGCACACAACAGGGACACTTAAGACCTTTTCCCACTCTATACTGCTGTTGCAGTTGGCATGAAAAATGCTTTAAAAGAGAACCCTTCAGACATTCTTTCATTAAACATCTGTTTTTTTTTTTTTAAACTTTCTCTCCTCTTCCCTAATCCACTTTCTAACTCTGTTTATTCAGTGCATACTGTTGCAATCAGGGATGTAGATCATATATTTGGACTCCATGATTGCTTTAATGATTAAATCTAATGCTGGTGTAATTCATGCCAAACCTTAAGAATTATGAAGAAAGGGTGTCTCGTCAACCTATGTTTGAATATTTTAACTTTCCAATTGCCAAAATCAACATTTCCGCATAACGTCATATCGCACCCACTGAGCAAATTGCTTTAAAATGTGATATGGTCAGCAGTGTACCAGCTGTATATGACTGTTTACATATGTAGGCAAAGCCACTTTTGGATCATAAAATAAAGTACACGTATGGGTAATTTGTTTGTCCAGTAACAGTTCATTAGACAGCTTAGTAACGCATGTATGGGTCAGTAGCTAGCATAAACAAATCCACTGTTTTTATTAAGCAGCTCAGTTCCTGAAACACTGTTGGTTGCAAAACACCTGCAAAGGTTACTTATCTATGCTATGCATCTGCTCTTGTACTAAATATGCTGTGACACTTTAATTTTCCTGCATAGGATTAATATTTTTCATCTCATCTTATCTTAATCAGGAGAGTCAGAATGATATTTTGATATGTAGTTTCAACACCTCGGGGGCCAATATTTTTCAAACTTGGTACATTCCCTTCAGTTAAATAGGAGGAGAGTGGGAGGATGGTTTCTGCACAATAACAAATTTATACAATTTATTATAGATACATTTCACATTTTATCATTTGATTATTTTAGTTATTTCAGTTAGTTTGTCTTAAATGGGAAAAAGAGACTGAGGTTGTTGTTGTGACAGAGTGCAGCCTGCACAGCATGTGTTCACACACATACACACATTAAAAGAGACCATTGATTTTTGTCACACCACATCAGACTTGATGCATGTCACGCTTCTGCGGTGAACTAAATTCACATCACGTATGGCTTGCACATGGAAGACAACTCTGCCAAAGTGCTCAGTATTGCCAGACACAAATGTTGATTTTTGAAAACCCCTGTATTTCATTCAATGGTTATATTTTTATGTCCAGTAGAGTTTTTAAAATGAGCACTTTCTACTGTATGGTTAAGGTCAGGAAAATTATGGTTGTGGCCAAAAACAAAATTATTAAGATATGGACAAAGCTGGATACATTGAAGGATAACCACACCCTAACCAACCCTGTCTGCCTTGATACACGAGATACTGCTTTGGCACTGACTATTGAAATTGGATGTAAATCATGACGTGCAGAGTCGTCTAATATAAAGGCACTGTCATGCACACAATAATAGGCTGCACACATGCACTGATAAAGCCCTCAAAATAGCACATTAGCACCTTGCGCTGTGCACTTTTGACCTGGTCTGCTAAGTCTTAGTAACTCTGACACTTACCCCGATGCAACTTTTGCCCTACTTGGGCACAGTAAAGTTCATATCAGATCACCAAAATATCAAGCATGAGCCCTGACGTGTTTTTCATGCACACATAAGATGGTATTAGAGTAGCAGATGCCAAGCATGAATGGTAGAAGTTTAGTTTTCTCATAGTTTATGATTTTAAGCTTTTAATCTAATTTGAGCAATTTGTGCAGGCATATTTCACTGCCAATGCCAGGTACAGTTGTGCCAATATTACAATACAATTATTATTGTATTTCTGGGATATTTCTTTATTTCATGACCTTCCTTTCGACTCACCAGACACAAAAGACATAATTGTGAAAAGTAATCAAATAGTCAGTAAAACAAAAATACAAAGTCAGTACAAAACACTGAACACATTTTATCAGCTTATTGTCCATCTGTGGTTTAAAACTCATCAGACATTTTGCTGAGTTAAGGATATTAATGAAATACTGTCTTCTGATTGGCTGTAAGGCGGGTACTTTGTAATAATAGTACAACAGACATAAATTTTGTACTTTGTGGTGTCTCTTGCTGCCTTTCTCTCCCTAGTGTCTGTTAGGGGTGGCAAAACAAATTGATTGGTAGAGGTGTTATTTTATTGTGGTAACGTTATAGCATACCCAAGCCAAAGGACGAAAGTAGACAATTGTAGGCAGTACAAGTGGACACAGACCTTCAGCTGCCCAAATATTAACTCAGCCCAAGGTAAACTCTCTACCAGATTAGCAAACTTTCTGTTGCTGCTGTTACAAAGATTAGACCACAGCCCGCTGTGAATCTCAGTGCTGAGGTTTACGCCTGCGGAATGAGTCGCCACAGTTGTTACTGAGTCAGTCTCTGGAGCTTCCACCCGCTCTGCTCATGACAAATTTTTGTCTCATTTGTTGTCAGAGCAGTGAGAGAGAATGCGGGACAAGGGACTGAGTAAACTAATGCGCTGCACGCAGCTCTACAATTAAATCAGAGTATCTTGAAAGCAACAAATCTAGAGGTAAGCTGGCATCTTAGCCCTAGTGTCTGTATGGCTTCCTGCTGGTTGTTTTGCTTGTTGGAAAACTGAAATGTTTCCTCTAAGCTTCTTACTATTGGTGAAGACATGAACGTTCAAGTGTGTTTTACTTTAACTTCTCATCCAGCACCATCATCAGGTCTTTTTTTTGTAGTAGTAAAACTAATGACATTCCCATCAGGATGGATGAATGGATGGACAGCTGCTTTAATTGACACTGCCATAAAACACGGCTTGTTGACTTTTTAGAATGTTACCTAGCTAAATTGCTTGTTGTTTGATGCTTTGACTGCTTTACTAGCACACATGCTTGGCTTGGGAACACAAACTGAAAACTGCCTTCACTCCCATTTTCTTTGCAGCATAATATCTCAGTTAAGCCACATCCCACTGGGCAAAAAAATAAAGCTGATGAATCCTCTCTTCCTTTATCAACAGCAATTGGGACATAAATGTTGGGGCTATTTGATGATAGTATCCCTGTAAAAGTACACTCAAGTGTGGTTGTCCTCCTCTAAAGGCTGTATCACTGATGCAAGTCATGCATCCTCCTCCCTAATGCTCACAGTAATAGAGTCATGTTCTTTCGCTGTTTGAATAGCAGTGGGCAGAAAATAGAAACCTGAATGACTCTGCTCCCCCGGCCCTCAGTCCAGCTGTTCATTGGCCACCTGTTGACATGAGATTGCTATGCATTTGGCTTTAAGCCCTGCCATTAATGTCTCTCCTTCATTACCCTGTCTCATTTTTGCCACTGTCCTGTTCCATCAGACCTCCCTTGCTCTGTCAGTGGCAGCCAAACCACCTTACGGCCCACTTGGCAGCAGCCCTCAGGCGGCGAGGTGCATATTTGTCCCTCTTTGCCAAGGCCTCATCATCAAGAGCTCATCAGAGACCATGAGTGGATCTCAATATGCTGGGGAAGTCAGGGTTCATTGACAGACTTTCCTCTGCCATTTCCTGTAACTCCACAGATGTTAAAGGAAGCAACCCTCAGTATGCTTATGTTGCATCTTCATAGAACTTTATTCTAATATTTGGAGAGATGGAGGGAGCTACCAGGATTTAGTTGACTGCAAAGTGAAGTATAGTAGCAGTGCAGGGGTATGAATCTCCTCCACGGCACAGCTAGCAGAAAGATTAACAGAGTAATTATTGAGGTAATCAGAGCTGCTGTTGTTATGTATTTCACACACCCTAGACCACATTCAACCTGGGTGGCAGCCAATTTAAATTGGGAATAGATTACTCTGCTTCTAGGTGAAAAATGCTTTGAGAATTGCAGAGAGTTAAATCGTCCGTGTGTGTGTTTGGGTTGGCTGTGATATTGGCTGAATGTCTGGGTAAAGGATGGGTTAAAAGTTTGTGTTCCAGTTCTTGCACCATGAGGGCCTGTGTGTCAGTGTTTCTGGTTCCCCGGCTTTTATGGCTTCTGCTTCCCGTTCGCTCCCTCTCTGGCAGGACATGCAGACCTAGCTTATCCCACCTGGCTTAACACACTGGCTGGTTCTTATCTTCACCTTGCAGCACTGCAGGCCTCATCCACACATGCAATTACACCAATGCACACAGACCACTAATAATGAGAGTGTGTCGATACTGTGTGTGCACATGTGCCTCTGTTTACATATGTGTGCTTTGACTGAGACAGGAAAATTTTACTTAGTTTACATTTTACATTCACTTTCATCAACTCATATTCAAGTTATCTGCTGCATGAAATCTTTACACTAAACAGCTGGCGAAAAACTTTTATACTATCTTACTAAAACCAGATACTCGCAGAAAATGTGTGTCATTTCAATTTTAACTTTATAAATTAAAAATGCAAGCAATATCATATTTCTCACTCGAGGCATATGCTGATATATATTTATCTTAATTAAAGTGTTTTCTAATTTATTTCAGCATGCCATTAATCCAATAAAATAACAGCGCTCCGGAGTGACACCCCATTACAACCACAGTTGGAAACTTAAATATTCACACAGCTCAGGGGAGCAATGTCAGCATTTGTGCTGCAGAAAATTAAAGTTCTCAAGATTTTTTTTAATTACATAAAACCCCATTTTCGATTCTACTTAGGGCTAGCATTTTATCATCAGTAGCCATTCCATGTATTAACATTCTGTTATTATCTTTATGTCTTGTTGTTGTCTATTAGTGGCGAAGTCTACCAGTCACACTGGATTCAAACTGACCTTACCAGGCAGAAATTCACAAAAAATGATGCTGCATATAATCCAGTGTTACTGTTTGTGATGTTATCTCAGAAATATCAGTCTCATTGTTTACTGTTCATTCTGCCAGCATCATATCAGAGCTGTATTAGTGACTAATAATGAAAACCAAACATTTGTAGTTCACGTTAAAAGCCTTTGATTGGCAAACACAGAGGGGATTTTATTATGAAGCAGTGACAGAAAACATAATTATTATTAAGCACTTATTGAGTGACCTGTACTCAAACAATGTCATTTTATTTGGCTGCACTGTAACACTTGTTTCTTTTCTATTGTATTTTTGAAAAGCGTGATGTCACAGGTAGTGGCTTTAGTTCAGCGTCAGAAAGGACTGTCTGACAGCAAAGTAAAGCGATGAAAATATTGTAAATATAGGGTACACTCAGACTGATACTGATATTTTTAGGTGGCTAAAAACTAATGAACTGGTGCAGCACGTGACGTGAAGGTTTTGAACCTGGAAGTTGCTTTAAAAAAACATTGCAATTTGGTCTATAACTAAAACACACAAAGCATTATCACCTTAGTGATATTAAGCTACTGGTTACTAGGCTTAATTGCCATGTGTGGATCCCCATGCAAGACAAATTTGCCACTGCAGTAGCATACTGACGTACTTGTAAGAGCTCTGTAAAGATGGCCAAATAGCATTAGACGAATGATAACAAACTGCTGAAATATAACAGCTGATTAACATCATGTATCATTTTGTCATGTGTATAGAGAACTATCTGTATCGCTGTATGTTTAAAATTATCCTGCATATATATCTTAAAAAGTGAATCTGACACTGTTGAAAATACTATTAATGATGGTTGCATACCAATTCATGAAATTTAATGAAGACAGATGGAGGGATTATAGTGCATGGTTATAGATACAATATTCCTCAGCAAAGCCTCTGTAGATTTGAGCTTTTGAACTAATCAAGATAAAAGCATTGGATTATGGGAATTTATAGCCCGCTGTAAACTGGGTGAGAGGCACCCTGCTGTGGCAAAAGTGCTGGATCTTGAAAGCAGCAAATTACACCATAACCAAAAACAACCGGGAAAGCTGCTGTGTTTGTTACTTTACATGTTTTTATGTTGTAACTTATCAAAGTTAAAAAGTAATTATCCTGAACAAAATATATGTATATTTACACCAAACCTGTAAAATGAAGTGTGATTAATATAAGAAGACAAAGCTTAGACTGTTTTCACTGTTGTGCTCCATTTGGAACTGTTTATTTGTCTTTTTTTGCTCAGTCTACATCCTCTGTAGTATTTAGTAATGCCATTCAGAGGATATGTCTTTGAGCAGAGCAGCTACATGTGCCTATTTGAGTACATGTGCCAAGGTCTTCTCGTGAGACTCCAAGTCGCCAACTAGAGGGGCATTATAATGTCTCTTCCATGAGCCTGAACAGTTCTTATAAAGGCAGTAAAGATCAGAAGAACCTTATACATGTCTCCATCTGCCTGGGTGCTTTGACAGGATGTCACGTTATGGCCGAGGTTTTGTACTACAAGAGAACAAAGGGAGGTAAGGAAAGGTCGCTAGAAAAGCTTCCTTTAAAAGTAGGATAGAAAGAAAATTGTAATGATGCCAGCATCACAGGAAGATGGGACAGAGCTGGGAGTCATTTCACTCCAGGGATACGTCAAAGAGAAACCTTCGACGTCGCAACAAGGGCAACCCTTTGATCCCGTCACATATTTAAATGTCACTTCATCAAACTCTGGCATATCAACAGGGAATCTCAACACATGTCTGCCTGCATAAATTCAAAGATTTCTTAGACTTTGCTTTGTTGCTTTTAATGTATTTTGTGTCCCAGAACAGAACCGCGAGTCAAAGAAAGTTTGACGAGCCTATAGCTCAACTATTAATGAGGCTCCCTACAACTATGTTAATGACCTTTGTCATGTTAGCATAAGCCTATACAAACTAAATCAAATCAAATCAAATTTTATTTCTGTAGCACATTTCATGCAAAGTAATCTCAATGTGCTTATACATACATCTGTGAATAAAACAAATTAAGTCCTGAGAGTAATTCATTGCTAGCTCACCCACCCACACAGACATACCCAATCACACATCTCCAGAAGAAACACCAGAGAGGGGAAGAAGAGACAGAGAGAGGGAGGCAGACAGACAGATAGACAGAGAGAGAGAGAGAGAGACACTAACTATTCATAGGCCTGAGAGAACAGGTAGGTCTTAAGCTTGACTTTTTAAAGGATGACAGTTGCAGAGAATCTCAGATCATCAGGCAGTTTGTTCCAGAGGGGGACCATAATGACTGAACGCACCTTCAACAAATTTATTTTGCATCATGGGCACAGTTAGGAGACCAGTGTCTGATGATCTGAGGGTTCTGGGGGGGTATGTCCGAGCAGCCGACTTCTGGTTTATCACTCCGCTGACTTGAATCGGGATAAAATTATTTAGTTCTGCAGCTCCAAATGTTACTTTCCAAATGTTATCGGACTCAGTGGATCAAATCCTTATTATGAAATAAGTCATATTGTGGTGCTAAAAAAATTTTCCACATATTTACAGGTGTCTCTTTGGCTATGTGAATCAATGGAAGAAGTATTTTGGCGCTCAATCACATCACATGATAGACCCTGAAAATTGCAGTACCATTGTTTGGCTACTACCAAAATTGGCTTTGAAGCCCAGCACACTTTCTGGGGCCCTGGTATGTACTAGATGAGCAACTCCATTGGAATGAATAGGCGCCATCTTGGCATCCAATATTTTGGTATTATCATAAATCTGTGTTTTGGACAAAGAGACATTTAAACAACAGAGAGCATGAATGTCTTCTGGTGAGGTAGGCTACTAATGTCTACAATGCTTATTGTTTACTTATGACATGCTAAGAAATAGTGTAAAAGAAGCACAGATAGGAAAGAGGCATACAGTTGGCAAAATGGCTCCAAAATACCAGTAAAGTTTACCTAGAGAGGGCTAACATTAAAGTTAGCTGCTGCAGTTACTTAAACAAGTTGGCTATAGCAGCACAACCACTGAGTGCATTGAACAGTAAATAGGTACACACATACACATTAAACATTTTGTTTTTATGACACTGTATATGTCTCCATTCAAATGTTACATTGGCTCACTTTAAAACCTTTTTTGGCCACCTTTTTTGGGGCATATAATCCCCTTTTAAGTTGATATGGCAAACCTGTTCACACACAGTTGCCTATTTAAACATCCAACAGATAGACAGCAACATTTGCATTCACCTGGAGTTGAATTTTTTGGCCTCCTGGCAAATGTAGTCCAATATTCACTACTTTTTTAGCTCTGTTTTTGGTCTCCACCAGCCCCTCAAGGAAATATCTTAGTCTTTAGCTGCTAAATGTTCCAACATGTTTACCAGCTCATCGCTAACTTTATGTCTGGATTTTAATGCGGGGCAGGTAGTATAGGGTGAGTGTTTTAGAACTTTAAAGGCTAATGAGTGGTGGGTGCGAACCAAAGCAGTCAAGTTGGGGGCTGTAAAACCAAAATAATGAACGAAAAGACACCATAAAGCTCCATTAGGATAAAAGGGGCGTAGCTGGGTAATAATTCTCTGTGGTTTTATCACATACAAGTGGTATTGTGATCTATTGTTAATATCAAGATATACTTTTGTGGCTGCTTTAAGTTTCTGTTTATTATAATAATTTTCACACTTGTGCTCTTTGAAGATCAGTTTTCATATGTTCACAACTGGATTGGCATTATGATTAGGAATATGGGAGTGAATGATTAATGGTGATTGTATATATTGCGCTGTGAGGTAGTCTTCATAAAATAATATGATAAGAAATGATTGCTTAGCCCACAAAAACATCTTGGAGCATACTATTTTCGATAGAGAGATTTTCTCCCTCCCTCTATCTTTCACTCAAAATTCTCACCTGCATGTGCCCTTAATGCCACCCTCACGCCTCAGCCCTGTCCTCTTTGTACCCTCACACCTACTGTCACACCCACTTCTCCCAGTTTTTGGAAAAGTCAGCTATGAAGGGCTGAAACTGAGATTATCCCCTACCTTTAAAGTCTCATGTAGACTATCAAATTGGAGCTCTTGACCTCTTAACAAGCTTGTTTAAATATAGAGGAGCGTTGAAAGATTGCTATTGATTATCTGTTCTGTCTGTCTCCATGCACTACCAAACTTTGTGGCTTACTGCTGAGTAACCAACAACATGATGTGACTGCGCTTATAGTGCCTCAATTCACAGGTGATACGCGTGATTTGTCTTTGTTGCTCCCGAAAAGATTTGACAAGCCAAACCCTGATCACTAAATCTGATCAAAGAAAGCCACCCATGGCATGAAATTGGAAAACACAGGAGAGCTTTTCCCAGTTACCCCTCTCATCTAGTTCATTCACTGTTCTTTTTCCACACCTGTTGAACAACTGTTCTTTAGCTTCGTGATTTCACTTTCAGGAGATCAGAGGTTGGGGTTTATTGGTTCTCTTTTATCCCCTCTCCCTCTTTGCTCTCTCTTACACTCTTTCAGTGCGTGTGTCTTCATTTCATGGCATTCCCCTTGGCTATTCGTGTCAAGGTGGGAGAATATAGCATGGATATCTTTATATCCCCGTGTCACATTTCACTCAACCAAAGGCAAATACAGCTGGATGAGTCTTGGCAGCACAGCATGACTACTTGAAACACCTTGATCTTCTTTCAGAACAGCACAAGCCTAATTTCCAGGAATCACCCTCTGATTACTTCTGACCAAACAACCAGCTGAATTGCACACTAACTCACAAATTGCCCTTATCACAGTCTTCCATTTAATTTTCTTTTCTTTCTTTTTTTTTTTTTATCAGGGTTGTTTGATTCTGTCGACCTCTTTGGAATGTTTTCCTCAAAACCTCAGGGGCTGCAGACTAATGGACGCTGATTGAGCTTAAGTTTTAATACTCTGCACTGTGCAAGGTTCTTGGTGACAAAAGCAGCAGCAGCAGCATTAGCAGTGGGAAGCAGAAATGCAGCATGCAGGAGATAAACGAAAAGCTACAGGGGATCAGTGATTGCATTTGCTCTGTCACTGGCTATTGACGAGATTACTGGGAAACTGTTCACATGTTGTGGAGAAAATCCCATCCAAATTTCATGTTTATTCAACACTAGTACTATCCTGAGGAAGAATTAGTCATATTTTATTTCAATTTAATTGCTTTCATTTAACTCTGACCTAATACCTCTTGTTTGGTGAATTTATCGCCTATTAATTTTGACTGGCCTCATGCTGTAATAGGTTTTGAAAAGAGGCCAAGTAGTAAAGTCCTTGAACCATATTTGAATGGTGTAATAAGATAAGGTTATATTTTATAAGATAAGATGAGATATACTTTATTGTCTCTCAAGGAAATTTGTCATGGGCTACAAGCTGCCCCGATCATCCCAATAACCAGGAGAAAATTTCAGCATTGTACATTTCTGCAATGCGAGTTGCCCCCTCCGGAGTTGCCCCCTGCTGGCCATTAAATGTATTATTAATGCAGGAGAATGTTAGATTTGGACATTTAATACATATGAGCTGACTTTGTCATGGGGTGGTCAACGGGATGGCGGATGGCATGGGCAAAATGCCTGCCAAGCTATAGACCACCACAAACTACTGTTTGAGATCAAAAAACAAAATTGTTTGTGTTGAATCAAATTATAGTTGGGTCTAATGACTTTTTAGGCACCGTACCTGGGTGTTTTTTAGGGACCCGTCACTGTTTTTCCAGCGGCATTTTAGGCACCATACCTGGATGTTTTTTGGGACCTGTCACTGTTTTTCCAGCGGCATTTTAGGCACTGTACCTGGATGTTTTTTAGGGACCCATCACTGTTTTTCCAGCAGCATTTTAGGCACCATACCTGAATATTTTTTGGGACCTGTCACTGCTTTTTGTATGGCATTTTAAGCGCTGTACCTGGATGTTTTTTAGGGACCCATTACTGTTTTTTCAGCTGCATTTTAGGCACCATACCTGAATGTTTTTTGGGATCTGTCACTGCTTTTTGTGTGGCATTTTAAGCGCTGTACCTGGATGTTTTTTAGGGACCCATTACTGTTTTTTCAGCTGCATTTTAGGCACCATACCTGAATGTTTTTTGGGATCTGTCACTGCTTTTCCAGTGGCATTTTAGGCACTGTACCTGGATGTTTTTTTAGGGACCCATCACTGCTTTTCCAGCAGCATTTTAGGCACTGTACCTGGATGTTTTTTAGGGACCCATCACTGTTTTTCCAGTGGTATTTTAGGCACTGTACCTGGATGTTTTTTAGGGACCCATCACTGTTTTTCCAGCGGTATTTTAGGCACTGTACCTGGAAGTTTTTTAGGGACCCATCACTGTTTTTCCAGCGGTATTTTAGGCACTGTACCTGGAAGTTTTTTAGGGACCCATCACTGTTTTTCCAGCGGTATTTTAGGCACTGTACCTGGATGTTTTTTAGGGACCCATCACTGTTTTTCCAGCGGTATTTTAGGCACTGTACCTGGAAGTTTTTTAGGGATCCGTCACTATTTTTCAAGCAAAATTTTAGGCACTGTACCGCGATGTTCTTTAGGGACCTGTAACCATTTTTCCAGCGGTATTTTAGGCATCGTGCCTAGATGGTTTTCGCCGCTTGTCACTGTTTTTCTAGCACTATTCTAGGTACCACACCTGGATGTTTTTTAGGGACCCGTGGCTGTTTTTCTAGCAGCATTTTAGGCACCAAATGTGATATCTTTTAGCTATTTGTGGCTGTGTTCCATGTGACTTTTTAGCCCCCAAATATGAGTGTTTCTTAGCCACCCATCACTGGTTTTTCAGCTGGGAAAGTGGCATGAAAAGTGGTTATCTTGTACCACTGCTTCAAGACAAAACATTATATTTTCAACACCATAACCAGATTTTGTTCCTGAACATAACCAGACATTAACATTATTTAATTAATGTTAATCAATGTGTTTTTAAAACGTAAAGTCTCAATGTATTCACCACATAATAACATGTAAATGTAACATATCAGTGGTTTGCAGAAATGTTGAATGCCAGCATTTTTTTCTGGTTATTGTGTTGTGCAGAGACACACATAGAACCTAGATCACACATACATGCATGAATGTGCTCAAATTAACATGTTTAATGTAGGTGCGAATGTTGGTGTACTGTCATAATTTTTTGTTTGAGTGAAGTACTTTGATTGTGTACTGGAGCTGCTCTCGTCTCTCTAGCAAACATATAGTATCTGTGGGCTTTTAATAATACGATCGCCAAGGTCAAATTTCATCATTTCTTCTTTCTGTGTCAATAGTGCTGCTGCCTGTGATGGTTTTAATGGAACAAAGCTGCCTGGCCAGCATTTGAGCATTTTCCATTACTCTAAAAGCTTATCTCTAGCATGAATTAGATATAACGTGGTCAGTACGGTAAGTGGTAAAAACAGGATGCAATGGATTTTTCTTGCATGCTGCCTTCTGCACAGTGATACAGTTGGCAGGTGTAGTTAGGAAGAAAGAAAATTGTTCCCACATGAAACTGCTTACAACGAGGTAGGTGGATTACCATGAGTCATGATTTCTGGAAAGAGACATTGCTGTTGAGTTTTTGAAATGTATTCTTTTGGCACTCTCAGCACCAAAAGTCAAGTGCCATCCAGTTCCATTATATAAGAGAGAAGGTAGACATCTCTACCGCCAATATCTCCGACACTCGGCAACTCACACCAAAACAATCTAGATTGATAAATAGCACTACAGGTAAGAGGAAAAATATGTATTTTTGATTTTGTCTTTCATAAGTCAAATACCAAAGTGAAACACTTCAGTCTCATATCAGCTCTAATCACATGGTATGTCATTAATACTGCTTCATTCCAGTTTGTTTGGGTCAACCACATTTTGGATCAGGTGTCATTATCCTATCTATTGGTCCTGTTCTGACTGTCCTGGGGTCCCTTTCTGGGCTGTTTTTCTAATTCTTAAAATATTTTATGCATGTTGACTTAGCTTTTTAACTGGTTTTAGAAAGAGTACCCACCCTCAAGTCTCTGGAATATCCATCACAGAGGCCCTCTCCTGGGCTAACAACACCTCAACAGTGGTGGGTAAAGCACCACAATGCCTTTATTTTCTGAGAAGGCTAGGAAGACGCATCATCCCCTGAAAGCTGCTTGTCAGCTTTTATAGATGCACCACAGAAAGCATCCTAACAAACTGCGGGAGCTGCACCAAGGCTGACCAAAAAAGCCCTTCAGCATGTTTGAAAGAGCACAGAACATCATTATCATTGAGCTGCCATCACTGGAACATCCTTACAGCACTTGCTGTGTGAGGAGGGGTAAGAACATCATTAAAGTCATTACACACCCCTGACATCATCTGTTCAGTTCAATTGTATTGTATTGTATTGTTTTGTACGGAATTGTATTGTATTTCATTGTACGGATGCTCAATCAGATTGGGATCTGGGTAATTTAAAGGCCTGGGTGGTGCCTTGCACTCTTTGTCATGGTCCTCGGGCCATTTCTGAGTATTGTTTGTAGTGAGGCATGGTGCACTGCCATCCAGGAGTGTTATTGACAATGGGGACTTGATCTGTAACGGTGTTTGGATGAGTGAAGTGCTTCAAGTGGCATCCACATAAATTTGAGGACCAACGGTTTCCCAGCAGAGCATAGCACTGTAATTAGATGGTCAGTATTGTTCATGTCATCTGTCAGTGGTTTTAATGTTTTGACTGATCAGTGTATTACTTACACTTAATATTGCTTATATTTTGTAGTTATGTGGGTTAGATTTTATTGGTAAATATTTTTTATCTACATTTGTGTCTTCTTTCTATTCTTTGTATGTTCAAAGCTTTAACAGTATGCACCCTTTGAGCATGCAGCATTTGCAATTTAGTTCTTGAAGCTTGAATGTTGTCTGTTTAGTACTTGAAACAAACATTTTTCCTCCTGCAGTATATGACCTCTAAAATGGTGTAGTTACATTTTTAGAGCACTTAAACAAAATATGCATACTGAAATATAGAACAACGATTGTCTTCGATCAACCAAAATTCTCTAATGTGACCACCGTTCGGGCGGCACAGTGTGTGGTGGTTAGCACTGTCGCCTCACAGCAAGAGGGTTCCCGGTTCGATCCTGGGTGTGGGAGCCCTTCTGTGTGGAGTTTGCATGTTCTCCCCGTGTCAGCGTGGGTTCTCTCCGGGCACTCCGGCTTCCTCCCACAGTCCAAAGACATGCAGATTGGGGACTAGGTTAATTGGTAACTCTAAATTGTCTGTAGGTGTGAATGTGAGCGTGAATGGTTGTTTGTCTCTATGTGTCAGCCCTGTGATAGTCTGGCGATCTGTCCAGGGTGTACCCTGCCTCTCGCCCGATGTCAGCTGGGATAGGCTCCAGCCCCCCCGTGACCCTCAAGAGAATGAAGCTGTTAGAAGAAGGTGACCACCATTCACCTTTAAATCTATACTGGTACTGGTTCTGGTACCTGGAATTTGGTACCAGTACACATGATTACCTTTTCTAGATACTATAATTTCTCTGTAAAAACAAAAACTTTACTTTTGAACAAGATACAGGGTGACATAGTGGACTAAAAAGCAATTCTGCTCTTTTCTAATCATACAAAGAGCTTATCCTCTGTCACTGTCTGTCTGTCTACTTGTGAGTGTACGTGTGTGTCTGCTCCTCTAGCAGTGATATAAGACTATTACTAAAATAACATGGAAATTACACCAAACATATCTCAGCAGATCAGCACTGCAGTGATAGTTTTGTTCTCTCTGGGAAGCTGACGGAGCGCAGCTGAGCTCCATGTTGGGCTTCCCAGCGCTTCCACTTTCTGTCTGAAGTTAAACCCGGTGGCTCCACAGAGCTCCATTGCTGGGTTTGGAACTTTGTTGCTGGTGTCCAGGCTACTGGGCACTTAATGACACTTCTGTCTCTTGTCTAAACCTGGTATTCTCACACAGGTGCAATCTCAGGTACAGAATCTTAGGACCAATTGTTTTAACTTGAATCGGTACTTGGTAGTAAAAACGTAATTTAGTTGATACCCTTAAAAGTATCAAGTTCTGTACCAAACCCTAGAGACTACATCTTATCTGAAAGGGGTCATGTGTGTTGATATTAATTGACAATGGTAGATGTTAGCTTATTTGTATATGTTATCAAAAGAGGGTCCTTAAATTCAGGATGTTTATTTTTTGTTCTGTCTTGTCAGTCATACTCTTTTGTGGGTTTCCTAACTGAGATCAGTTCTATCTACAGCACTGAAAATGCTGAATAAGTGTAGAAATTTCTCCACACGGCAGAGAATCCAGTTCTGACTCTCCACGGATTTCACTGGAGGGAACAGAGCCAACATTTGATTTGCTAACTAAAGGAAAATAAGTTCATGTTCCTCATTCCTGAGGGTTTAGACTTACCGTCAACCCGTAATCATAGGGCTCATCCTGTGCATCCCACCCACCAGCTTTAACTGAACAACAAAGCCTGTGATCAATTGCAGTTACATGTGTAGCTGTAAAGCATCACAAGTAATTGCAGCCACTTGTTTGCCTTGTATTTAATCAGTCTAGGACACGTTTCAATTAATGTATAATGTTAGGGCACCTCTCACGAAAGCCCTCCAGCATTTACTTTGGACACTTGTCTTGTGGCATCCTATCAACCGAATCCTGTCATTAATGCTTTGTGTCTCCATCTTGATTGTTGAGAGAAGAAAATATGTTTTCCCACACATTTCCTGTACTTACTATTTATCTCTGCAGGAGTGTTTCCTCATTACTGGCATGTTTGTGTGTTTAACTGTCTTTTTTTAAGCAGGTAATTATGTAAATATATTTCACATGAATTTGCTGTCACACAAGAAAGTCTCATCAAACATTCATGCATTGCTGAGGTACCTGATATGTATAATACAACAAATACATGCATATGAAGTAATTGCATTTTTCCACGTAAATTGAGTAATTTTCTGTTAATTATGTTGGTAAGTCAAAGTATGTGTGATGTGTAGCCTACATGTCACGGTGTTTGCTACTGGTGACCTTGCTCTTGTCTGAAATGGCATATGCTCCTTACTGATAACATTCCAGTTCTGCTGTTGTGATGAATTGAACACTACTTGTCAAAAACTTTCCAGCCTATCGTGGAAGGTATCTGTGACACAGAGGAAGCTTCTGAACAATGGATGAAATATGCATAATGAAAGAACAGCTCTACAATAAATCAGAGCAGTGGCAGAGCTAAGACTGCTTCAGCTCTTTTTAATATTTAGTCTTGATAAATATTTGCTAAGAAATATCTTTTTACAATGTATACACTTTAATTCAAAATTAAAATGACCAAAAATAATTAATTTTTAAATGTTTTAAATCAGTGTTTTCCAGGGGGCATATGTTTCTGGTTCCAACTTGTCATTCCTTGTAATTGGACTGGTGCAATACCAGTGAAGGTAGGCACCTAAAATGGTTTATAATATTACTTCCATTCCAGTGGCCACAGAGGGTTGACGAGCTGTTGGGTTTTGCAGGATATAGCAGTGCTGTGCACTTTGTTGAACTCTGTAACGCTGTCTGTCCATGTGCACTTAAAGGGCTCTAGTTTCCCGGTGGGCGCAGGGTGATGCAGGATGGTGAACCCCGTGCAGAGCTAGTTTCGAGCAGCGCAACCCGATGCGCGCTCAGTTTGGTAGTTTGGCAGACCGAGGTGCGCTGAGATGGGTGAGGCTGCACAGCAGGGGGAGGTGTCGACAGATCCAGCTTAGCGCAATGACAGTTTCGTGCCAAAAGGCTTCGCCGAAGGTGCGCTAAAAGCTCGCCAGCTGAAACCAAGTGGAGGTTTGGCTGACCAGCGGACAGTGCGCACATGTCACCAAAACCTCACAGGCAGGTTTCCAGAATATCAGGCACATTAATGATGCAATAAATACCCAAAAAAAACACTATTCAATGCAACTATCTGCAATCAGCACATAAATGTATCTCTATATCGACTGTCCCGTCACATCTGATGTCAGATCAAAGGGGATTGGCACCGTTTGGCACGTTTGGCATGCGTAATGGAAACCCAACATGATTTGATTAACACATCTGCAAACTAATGAGTTCACATCCCTCTCAGCCAACCACAAACAGCCACAGCATCAGATAGGGAGTATATATTCAGCATCTGTCATCTTAGAAAAGTCAAAAGAAAAAAAACAGAGTGAGACTGCGAGAGAGAAAGAGAGAGCGCACACGAGAGAAACGCAACATTGATTTACAATTGTGGTGACCTCCTCCCAGGCTACCTTTGCATCATCAGCCCATGGAGGTCTGCTTGCAGTTCCGTATATTTGGACAATGCGAGCTTGGACCTCCCGGACCAAAACATCAGTTTCCTCCTGGGAGAAGTTTGGCCGTCTGATGCTGCTGCTCTCTTCCGCCATGGTGAATTGAGTAAACTCTCATTACGCCTTCGCGCGGCGCATTTAAGAGCGAGGACAGGGGCTCATTTGATTGGTGTGATGTGTGTAAAACCCACTCCACACCTTTTCTCCTCCCTCTTTCTGACTTGCGCAGGTAGCAGGAACGGAGGTGGGAAAGAGGAGTAGCTGCACCAGGCGCACGGTGTGCCAAACTTGCAAAATCCGCCTGGACACACCCAGTTGGCGAAGCGCAGGTGCGCTGCGCCCCCCTCTCACCTGGTCTGCTAAACTAGAGGCCTAAGACTTTATATGATAATCTGTGTGCACCTTTCTAAGAGTGCAGAACAAAAGTCCTTAATATGGTTTTATGAAAATGAGAAGTCATTTGCAATCACCACAACTGGACCCTTAGCTAAATGTTATTAGCCCTTCACTCCAAATTGTAATGTAGGATGAACACAGTGCGCAGGAGTTGCTGCTGACTCAGCAGGTGTTAAAATAGTATGAACAAAGAGTAACATCGAGTGAGAATCAGTGCTAATGTTAGCAAGTACGTAAAGCAGTTTTCTGCTACCTTCTACTTTCTAGGTGCTTCTCAAAGTCATGGAGGTATCCCTAAATGGCTGAATTTCAATGAGACTATGTTATCGAATCCCACTGAAGAACTGTTCTAATGTCAAGGATCCATGGATTTCTACTGTAGACAGAGTCCTTCCCTCAGAGAATTTTCAAGGATGCATGTGTTTATCCTCAGCAAGCATTAAGTGCCCACAGTTCTTAGCCCACGATTTGCTGGAATTGAAGGCAGGGCCACTTAAATGATGCGCACCTGGGCACTTGCTAGCCTGTTGCAATGTGTGTTCACCAAGTGGTAGGACAAAGTCTTTTCAAGCCTCTATAGGGTCCTTGACTTTCAGAAGCACCATTTGAGTGGTGTACAAATTTAAAGAGCAATGTTACCCTCCATTTTAACTTGATTATGCCCCCTTTACAAAAAGAGAGTTGTCTCAAATTGCTTATTGATAATAAAATAAAATTGTGCACAGTAGCTACTGTATTATAAAACCAATATTTCCCAGAGGAGAATTAAAAGTTTGAGTTCACTGTAACTTTAATGTGTCTCCCTTTAGATTCTTACCTCTATGAACTCGATCTATCATGATCAACGATAAAATAAGACATTTCCTCTCCACTGAACACGCATAATGTCACAGTCACATCTGTATGCATTACAATTCCTCGAGAAGGAAGGCAGTGATATCTCATTTACACACCTAGTTAATAAAAGATAAACCCTGCTGTCATTGAACTAAGCATCTTTGAAGTGGCTGACTGTGCAGACGAAGACTCCTTCTTTTCCTGTAAGACTCAGCGATGAAATTCACAACATGCCTTTGGCTTTTGAATGTCCTCCACTGTCTGATGCAGTGTAACAAACCATTGACAACAGAGAAAAGAGGAGCTGTCCTGAAAGGGAGCAGCTTCACTACGCCACCAGATCAATGCAAAGGCACTGTGGATGACCTCATGAATAACACTGGAAAGAGACTGCCTGTGGCACTTCCTGTAGCGCAGTACAAAGCGTACCCTTTACTTCCTTTATTCTTTCAGCAATCAAAGTTGTATGGAAAGAGTTGACTGTAGACTTCAGGAGTTAATGGGATTAAACCAGCCTACCATAATACCATCAGATAGCTGTCACAAGCTTCTGGCTGTTTGGAACTCCAAAACCTTTTTGAAGCTCAGCTGTTGCAGACTGTGCAAGCAAGGATATTGTTGAAACTTGATCTGTCATATCACGTATGTCTATTTAGTTCATGTACAAATAAAATAACTAAAGGAGAAGCTAGGTTATTCTGCTTCTACTGACAAAGTGTTAAGAAAATAACAAATAAGCAAACTTATTTGCCTTGGGGGGGAAAACATACATACCTTATTAGAAATCATGGGAAATTAGAAACTCTTTTTGCAGTGTGCACCATTTTTTTCCTCTCTGCAGGTGAAGCTGATATTTAACAAATGGATTCATCAGGAGTACCTGGGGTCAAAAACTAATCCATAAAAACAGATGAGTGAGAAATTAAAGTAAGCCAATGCAATTTTTTTGAGCGTGACTCTTCATACTTGGCCTTGTCAACAGTAGTTGACAGAATAACCTTAATTCAAGGACCATTAACTTGCTTGTTCCTGTCAACTGCATCACATGGTTTTCCTCACCAAATGAAGTGAGCTCAGTTGTCATGAAACTACAGCTGTTAAAGCAACATCATTGCGATTTGGCGCCCCTACAGTTTGGGAGTTGTACACCACTGTTGTAAATACAAATTGTCCTGTCCTGAAGTAAGCTGTAGTGGTATGTCCTTGGCAGGGATGTTCACTCTGTAGTGGAACTGTTGTTGTTCTCCTGGGTCAGAATAAACAGTTTGCAACCTGCATTACAGATGAAATACAAGAGACACAGTTGCAGCGGGCACATCTGCCGCAGCATGCCCGCAGCAGAGCATGTCCATTAGAATTAATTGAAGCTGCTACACTGACCACAGACGCCATGCTGCCAGCGCTGGTATCATCGAGGCTTTTTTTCCTACTTTTAACGCAGCTGGTCTATTTTTTCTTCTCTGTGCTTGGCTCTGTGGCCCTCTAACAGGTAAAAACTAAATAGAACTGCATAAAAAATGAGCACAAACTGTTAAGAAATGCTGTGGGTATTTTTACATTTCACATTAATATTAATCAATCAAATCAGTGCATCCTGTTGTTGAAATGATCCAGTTACTTAATTCAGTACCAGTTCATATAGTCTTTACGCATCCAAACCCTCCATAACCAACTACATTGTCACTCAGCAAAACTCAATAAAAATCCCTGCCCGGCCCTGCCTATGTGACGTGTCGTGTCTGTGCCCCTTTCTGCTCATGCATTACTAAATATGTATAAGGTATAGATTTTTACAAGAGCAGTGTTTCTGTCATCGTCCTCTTGGGACTCTTTGCCTCTGCCATGACGTCTGAACTGCGAATAGCGAGCTAGCTTCTTTTTTTGTTTGTTCATTTTCTTTTTTCATTTTATCAGCTGTATTTAAATTATACAACAAGTTTACAACACGTTGTGTATACAATGTAAGTCCACATTTACAAACACACTAAGGACATCAAATGTTGAAATAAAAAAGATTAATCCAAGCTAGCTTCTCATAGCTAGGTGGCCGTGAGTGCTGTAGTGGTGTAAAACATTATTCTCTTTTCCTGGGATATGCTATCCATTCACAAAAGTTACAAAGTGCCAGAAAAGGCATTAGGAGTGTTGAGTGGGAATAACAGCGGCGCCACTCTCTCTATTCCAAGTTAACATACCATCTAATGATGTAGAAGCTGTTATTTTAAAGCTATATTGTGTTGGATTTAGTGGCATCTAGTGGTGAGGTGGCAAAACTGAAACATCTCCCATGTGCTAAACATGAAAATGGGAATGACTCTCTCTAGAGACAGTTTTTTGTTTGTCCATTCTTGGCGACTGTAGAAACAACATGGCAGTCTCCATGGGAAATGACCTGCTCTGTATGTAGATATAAGCCATTCTTTCTAAGGTAACAAAAACACCATGATTACCATTTTCAGGTGATTATACACTAATGAAAACTATCACAAATATTATACCATTTCTGCCAATAGATGCCCTTATATCCTACACACTGGATCTTAAAGGTAAAAAAAAAGTTGCATAATGTTGCTTTAACACTGATAAAACAATTTTCACGTTTATGTTCTTTGCGCCTCTGTACATTTAGTTAAGCATCACTGAGACTAATTCTTAACCTTTTGATAAAAGCCTCAAAAGAGATACCATTTAAAAGAGACCAGGATCATGACTGTAATCAAAAGAGTTCATGATCATCACACTCAGTCAACTGTGAAGGTCGCAGCATAATGATTCACATCATTTTCAGACTCATAAAACCAGTGAACCCTGGTGCCCTTTATGAAGCATCTGCATTTGTTATGTTTCTCACCCATTAACACCTCTATATAGATTGGAATCACACTCAATCATATTGTCACAGGATTTCCTTCACCTCTTGTAGCTTTGATGTTTTATTCCAACTCATTAGCTCTAAAAATTATACAGGAGAAGAGGTGATTTGTCAGTCTTGTTAAGGTGGTACCAGGAACAACCACTGAGGCAAAGGTCCCCATGATGTCCCATAGGCCTGAAAGACACTTCCTTTTGATCATAATTTAAGCAGTTAAACACCCATAAGCTTCTCACTGTTATTAAAAAACATCAAAAGAAAAAGAGAAAACACTGAATGCTGTGCTACAGTATAAATGACCTTCAGTTGAAGAGCTCCCAATAATTTGAGCAAAACTATTTATGGCTCTCCATGGTTGGAGCTGTTGTTAAGTCCTTCAGTCATTTGAAGTGCAGTATAGTTTCCAGTATCTGAATAAAACACTGATAACTTCATGCTGACAACCTTAGTGTGTGTGTGCCTGAATGTGGGGCAAGCATCTGCAGTGTGTTCCTGTTTGTTTGTATATTTTGGCTCCATGTTAAAGCAATCGCTGCGGGGACCTGGGAAAAGTTTCCATTAAGCAAACTGCACTGCCTGGCCCACCTTCACCCTGTGTGTTCTGATTGTAATAAGCCCTGCATCTGTCTACCATCCGCCTCTCACTGCTTCAAGCCTTCCTCCTCCCTCACCCTTCTCTCTCCTGCTGTGTACTTATCTTTCAATAGGCTCAGTCCACTTCTCGCATATGGTCCCATCATGCGTAACTGCTTCGATTCGCAACTTAATTTTGATGGATAATCTATTTACCTGGGCGAGATGAAGACTGGCAGGATGTTTATGAGATTTCATCACGCCTAGGTTGACAACAAGAAGGTCTGGTTGCAATGCAGCATCTGCACCGACATAATTGAGATGCAGCATGCTGCGTGTCCACAGATTTATTTAAATAGGTATATGCAAAGTTTGTGTTGCACATGCATCGAGACTGATTCAGAGTAATCCACAGTGTCAGGGAGTTATTGCTGTAATCAGGCACCATAAAGACTTTTAATCTCCAAAGGACTTGAATTCTAAATGGCCCTGCTGGCTCAGCAGGCTAAGGTGTGCAGGATGTACTTGAAATGTCCTTTCAATTATGGCTCAACCACTGTGTCAAATGTCATTCTCTCTCCTTGTCACCTGCTGCTGTATATCCAATAAAGCAGCAGAAATGCCTGGAAGTAGATAAATACATAATAAGGGATTAAATTGTATCATCTCAATTTTGGACTGTTTGAAATCTTGAATTGTGGAGCTCTAAACCAAAGTCCATTTAAACAGCCATTGCCCATAGTGTTCTGACTCCTTTACGCATTTCTGTATTTCACAGCTGGCCATTCATCTCTGTATTTTAAAGTAAGTGTTGTAAATTTTACTTTTGACTGTGGCTCACTTAAAAAACAGACTTTTATCTTAATGTGTTGACCCCAGTTAACTAAAGGTTATAAAAAAAGAAACAAGCTGCATTTCTGAGATGAATGGCTTCTTCACTCAGACATAACTTCAGAGCCAATATCACAGTGGTTTAAAATGCCTTTGGACTCCCAGAGTAAACAAATGTCCGTGTGTAGACCAAATGATATAGCCTTTGGAATTTACCAAATGCACCAGTAAGCTGTAACTTATTATAAACTAAGCTGTTCCACAAAAAGTAAAACAACTTCAGAAAGGAACTGAACATAGCTATAGTACCCATGTAACTTCTGTGTGTCTGTCTCCAGTCCAGAGTGAAATATTTCAAAAACTGTTTACCAACAGGTCAAAATTACAATTTCTCCAACCCTTCGGTTCATGAGCAGTGATCTTATAAAGTTATGTCTCTCCCGTTAGCCTCAGGTGTACTCTGTGTTTAGCAAATATTAGCATGCTAACAGGCTGAGGCAAGATGGTCAAACTGACAAATATTACCTGCTAAACATTAGTATGTTAGCATTTTCACTGTGAGCATGTTAACATCCTGAAATTAGCATTTAGCTCAACTTCACAGAACTGCTAGCATTGCTGTAAGTTCTTAAGGCCCAGACACACCAAACTGACATCAAAGCTCTAACGACAAAAAAGGCCAACTGTCAGCCAAAAAGTAACACCTGAATACACTGCAAGGACTACAGCTAACAGCCAGCTAGGACATACGTTCTACGCTTGCGTGAGAGGAAATAACTCTCCATATTAGCAGGCGGTGGTAATTTGTATTTGTCATTTAAAAAGGGAAACTGGAAGAGCACAAGATGCTTATTTGCCAGTTAGCACATTAACAACCCAAACTGATATTGAAAGAACAAAGGACATATACTGAACAATATCACAAACAATTAAATTTGTTTTTTTGCTGAAGAGCATAAGGGCTGAAAAAAAATCTTACCTTATAACAAGTTTTTTTTTCAATCTCATACATTCTTAGCTTCAGCAGTGTGTTTGCTTTTTCTCTTCTCATGCACTAAGTTGAATTACTAGTCAGAGTGATTTCATTCATTAACGAGCTGTCATCTCTGATGTCAATTTAACATGGGCCGACTCAGGCCAACAGTGTGAGCCACACCGCAAAACTAGGGCAACAGATGCTCACCAATGGTCTATCATCGACGACAGCCAACCATTGGCTTGGTGTGTCAGGGCCCTTAGTCTTCCCTACCCTGTCTGTAGCACTCTGTTCCAAACCCATTAGTTTCTGGTGAAGACTTAAATCTTAAAAAGCTCACAAATATATACTTTCATGTTAAAGAAGGAAGAATTATTTAAATTAGCTGGGCATTGTTTAATGTTACTTAAGTAGGACAAAACAGTGCGTTTGTTGGGGACTATTTTCAGTCGTGGATTTGGTCAGTATTTATGGCGGCAGGATGGTGCATGTGAGCCAAAATACACTACAGTATGTGTGTTCAAGGTAAAGAAGGATAATGTCAGCCAGTGCACTGGTGTGTCTTACTGATGTGCTTTTAATAGTTTTCAACAATAATGGAGCTCTACGACAAGAGGAATAGGATATATCAAGCCAAAAGAATAAGATATAGTAACACTTGTTAGTAGTATCAATGTATTGATGGATTTAGTCTTTTCCTGGGATTTCTTGACAACAACAACAACAACAACAACAAAAATAGAGTATTTCTTGCAAGTCCAATAATCTCGTGGAACTGCAATTTCCAATTGCTAGAATACCCATTTTAAGGTTATAGCATCATATATTGGCAACTCCACAAAGTAGCATTTGTAGTCCTAGAATGCATTCTGTTCAAAGAGGTAGATTATGCTAAAAAGTGAAGAGAACAACTCAACATGCAGCTTTACTCTTGTGAATGCCTGCTGCTGGGAATGTTGATTGTGTGGGTCATGCCAGAATCTACATCATCTTAGCAAATTGAGACCACATTCTCACAAATTAGAATGTTTTTTTTTGTTTGTTTGTTTTGGTTTTTTTCTACCAGGGAGACCCATCATGATTGAGACACATCCAAAGAGTGACTGAGGCTAAGTGAGTGTATTCAAAATGTTCAGTTCAAGAGGTTTTTAAGGCTTTTAAGGGCTTTTCCCTGCCAAAAAGTGTTTCTAAAGATGAAAAAAGAAAATCTACCAATGTGATGTCTTTAATTTTGGCTGTGAAAACATCTTACAATGTTGGCACATTTTGATTCATTTAAATAAAAAGAATTTGAGATCCGACACCAAAAACGACTTATTGAGGTGGATGGTTCTCTGTGGGACATGAGTCTAAATTTTTATTCCATCTTTTCATATTATTCAGATGAACTAAAGACTGAGAGAGACTGAGATTTAAGAATAGTTTGAGTGCATTTGGGATTACTGAGTTGTGTGTTTGTGTGTGTGTTCTTGTACTTGTTGCATTGTGAGGACCAAGACACTTTTTTAACAGTGGAGGACATTTTTGAAATTGAGGATTTCGGACATTCCTCACTTCTTCAAAGGTCTGTCTGAGAGTTAGGACTCAGTTTTAAGGTTCAGGCTAGAATAAGGTTTAGCTTAGGGTTAGGGTAGGTTTTGGGGTTAGGCATTTAGTTGTGATGGTTAAGGTCGGGTAGGGGACAAGGGAATGCATTACGTCAATGAGGTAGGGCTGTGCCCAAATCTGAATAATGTCAGTTAAGTCAGATTTGGCCATTTAATACAAATATTTGACAATTTGGGTTTTTCCCACATAAAGTTTAAGAGTTTGAAAAGGCTCTGCTGACATTCATGTGATATAGTAATCAAGCTAATGCCACTAATGACAGATCGGAAAAGTGGAACAACCTTTTTTTGCCAACACTAGATATAAAACAAAAGCCAGGGACTGTGCTGTATTGTGTATAAGAAGAGAGAAGATAATGTTATCTCGGAGCCTTACAGTGGAAAATTTCTCCTCCTCTGTGCGGCTGTCTGTTGCAAAGAGTAGCATGAAAGTCAGGAGCACTCACTCTGCAGCAAAATCTGGGGGCGAAAATGAACCCAGAAGTACTCTGCACAGCACACTGACTAGCAAAAAACAGAACCAAAATGAATAAATAAATAAGGTTTGCTCAACTTGAAGCAATCTAAATTGACTGAGGGGTCTCCAGCTGATGATTCAAATCTGCAACTTTCAAAGGGCAGTCCAACAGTTAGGGTCCACTTAAAGATAGAAGTACAGGGATGTGTGTGTGGGGAATGAGTGTGCCTGTGGTAGATAAAGCGACCAACGAAGCCACTTACTCTTGTCCCAGGAAAGCCTTCTATTTGTATTTGTAGACGTGGCATATTGATTGCAGTTGTAGCCTTCTCAGAGTAAATGAGTCTCAATTGGTCTGTGAGAACCATCAGTATGAGACATTTAATCTCAGACTCTGATGGATGTTTAACATTAAAATATTCAGCATTATTAATCATCCTGATCTAACCCTGTGGCTGCTGCTTCTTAGCTTTCATTAGTTGTTGTAGATGTTTCTATTTCATCCTTCACCACTTGAAATGTCATGATTACTCTCTGTTGTCTCTCCATCTGTCTTTCACTCTCCACTTTGCTGACTCGTTTGTGAGTGTTTTATGAGGTTGAAAGGTCCATGCGAGGGGGCTGCAGTCTGCTCAGACAACATTTGTCTTCTACCAAATTTGGCTCAAACTCCATCTATCATTGTTGCTTTTCTACAACCCCTAATGTCAATGTCAAAAACACCTGAGTGTGTGAAAGAGAAGAAGTTTGTTGGAGTGCGTGTTTGTTCAAACACAACTCTCAAACACTTCGAATAACCTCAAGATTAGCTCAATTGCCATGGGAGAAAAGCACAACCGCAAACCCAGAGTTTTTTCTGCCCAGAGCTTACTGCTTTGCCCTCCACAGCTACTGGAATCTCCCTTAACCTTGTATTCCTTACATACCCAACGGTGTTCATTACCAACACCTCCCACAGCTATATGGGCCTTAGCAGACTCACATTCACCTTGATAGAGGTTTGAACTTCTTTGTAACTTTTTAGCCATGCAGGGTTCTGGGGATGGCATGTTAGTTTGTGAGTCGGTTCACTATTTTGCTTCAAGCTGAAAAATCACAACTATGAGGTAGACTACCATAAATTGTAGCTTAAACCTTTGCAGCCTGGAGCAACATCACTTTTCTTGTGCTGCTTTCAGATGCCTTTCGTAAGTATTTAAACCTTGTGCCTTGAGCTAATTCATGTGATTTCTTTCAAAACATGGGGGAAAAGGCAATAAGCAACTTGATAAAAAAATATCCCACAAATTGCACACACACCAAAAAAATAATTTAGAATTAAATTAAATCATGTTAAAGAACTATTATAATTTTTAAGCACTCTTTCTAGGACATTTTCCTATTTGTTTGTATATTTCATTCCTCCTTTTCATCTTCTTTCTTTTTTTTTTTTTTTACCAATTTCTTGCTGTTTTTGGGGGGGTAATTTCTTCTTTCATTGCTCATTGCTTAGGAACTTGCTGGTGAACATAGTCAAGCATTTAGCAGCTAAGAGCCCGCAATCTCCTTCACCAGATGATGGAGACCAAATCTGAGCTAAAATAAATAAATAAGTATAATGCTAGAAAGAATACACAAAATAAATGTTAATGTTTTATTTTTTTTTAATTTAATGTTTGCTGGATGTGTAAATAGGCAAACAATTGCTTTTTATACATCGACAGGCAACTTTTAACTGCCTAACTTAACAATGTGTAAATAGTGTGTTTGTTTCAGTGTTCTCAAATAGCAAAAATTGAATAAATAAATGCAGCTTTAAGATATTAAACTGTCATTTTAACTACCATGTCAGCATTGTTATTGTGAGCTACCATTTTACTTTTATTTTAACTTCAGTCTTGTTAATCCAACATCCACAGCTACTGTAATTATGATAGTGAAAGTATTGTAATAGTACTGTATTGTAAATTGTATATATGTGATGTTGGCTGTTGTATAGCTTATAGTGCAACAATGGATTTTCCTTGTTGTCTGTGAAAACTGATTTGCTGTTTGACTAATAAGTAAACACCATGTCCTGATGTTCCTGACTTGAACTGCTGTAACCTAAGTGACACTGATGGTGTTGTATTGGGCCAAAGAGTACAGATAACACTGTACAGTACACTCAACGTCAGCTAATTAGGCACAGATACTAATTTATTCAAACAGCTGAAACGCCCAAACAGTGACTCATGTATAAATAAGGCATGGGTATGCAAAATGCAGGTGGGTTGAAGAGGCACACTGAAGCCAGGAATACAGTAGAAGATTTAAGATCTTCATTGATTTTGGCATGGATTAAGTTCACAAATTGGAATGCGATTTTGGCAAGGATGGAGTTTACTGATTCCCTCGAGTGCAAATCTGTTTACAAGATGATTCGGCAAGAACAGAGACACAAATATAAGAACCAATCCTGCTGAATCAGGTAATGCTGGATGCAATGCAGCAAAATCAGCATGTATTTGACATACCATCGTAAAAGCTATATTATATGCATGTAAGTAATTGATTATTCATCTTAAGATGGAAAATGTAAAAGTACTCAAGTCACTTTGAAATTGTCCTTATGGGACTGTGGATTTGGCTGGTGCCTCACTAAGAAACAAATATCCCTGGGGTGCAGCCTTGTTGCCAAAATGCGTCACTGATGACGGTGCTCAAAGTATAAGATTCAGGCCAGTATGGAGACCACAATTCTTAAATAACAATATGTTAGCAAGGAGGTGCAGAGAAGTAGTTCAACAAAAAAAATCATCACACTCCCTCTGTTCTGTTGTTCCCTTTAGTCTGAAAAGACTTAAGAGGCAACTCTGATGCTAGCTGAAACTTTCAACTTGAATGCTCCATCTAACTTCAGTTGACTGGCGGGGTCATTCAGAAAAGTTTATAAGTAGTTTCACAGACTAGAGAGACAAGGGCAGGCTTAGAAAGAAAAGGGACAACCAGAATGCAGTCAGTGGTGAAAAGGCTTTCAGTGCAGAGGTATTGAGTTATATGTAATAGAGGCCATTTAATCAGTAATAAAGCAGGCTGTAGAAAATTCAGTTAAAGAGTCAATAATTGTTTTATTTTGAATAGATTTTATTAAAATAACTAAAATTATATTACAACATTAAAAACGAGAGTAACTGAATTAAGTTAAGAATGAATAAAGTTAAGCTTATTTGCTAGCTCAAGCAGCTAACTTGACTTCTGCTCTTACTGCAATATACCAATCATCATTTTTATCACAGCAGTATACTTTAAGGAATGATTTGACATTTTTGAAAATACAATAATTTCCTTTCTTACCAGACTTTGGTGAGGAAATAGATACCATCCTCTGTCCTTTCAACATAAGGTTACAGCCAGCAGCTGGTTAGCTTAGGTTTGCATAAACACTCGAAGCAGGGGGAAGATGCTAGTGGCCTGTTCAAAGGGAACAAAATTTGTCCTCTAGCACTTCCACAGCTCACTAATGAACATGTTGTACTTCATCGGTTTAACTAAGAGACTGCAGATTAGAACAATAACTTTTCTTATCATTGTCACTCCCCATGCTTTACTGAGCTTGCTGCTTCTTATGGGGAGTGACCAGGTCAGACCTTGTGCGCTAAATGTAAACGCTGTACAAATTCTAAATTCATAGTCATTTTACTTGCATTTGCTGGCTGAAATGCTGTAGTTGTGTGGCAACCCATAATCTAATTGAACTGTCAAGAAATTGTATCCTTTGCTGTCGTGTGGAAACCATCTATCTCCAAAGGTTTTCCCGACTCAAGAAAAACAGTCCCGTCTCAAGTTTTAAGTAAGAGAATTTTCGCAACCCATAACGAAATACTAAAACCTTTAGCTCATCAAGAAAAATATTCAAAATCACCAAATTTGAAGTTATCTTATTTTCGTTGGACAGCGACAATATGTGTGCTCCAAAATGTTGAACCATTGTCTCTAAAAACACAGAAATTAATACAGAGCCTCAAACAATGAGATAAAGACAGAGCTACTACAAACCAAGCAGCAACCTCTAAACTATGAAATGAAGCCAGTGCTGAAGAGCCAAAAATCAAAACAGTATGTGAGTCAGATCCACCCCTCCCTCCTCCACAGCTCCAAGTTCTCGTCCAAATAGGGTCTCTTCTGGCTCCAAAAAACCAAGATGGCAACAGCTGACATGCCGAATTTGAGACTTCAAAACCAAGTGTTTTATGAAGATGTTATAGAAGTAAAGCACTTTTGTACTTGTAGTTCTAAAAGTAGTTTTCTTGTAGACGTAGAATAATGGTAACCAAGCCATAATTATTGTATGGAGGTCTGATGCAGGCTGCTCTCATGCACTGTTGGTACATTTTCGTATGAAACGTAATGTACTAAAATTTTGACATATCCAACATATTAATGTGCCAGCGACTTGTGCATAACTCACGTATTCTGGAAGGCTGCTATCACGTGAGCAAAGCACTGATGGGGTTAATGAAGAAAGCAGCTCCGAGTGGTCCAGTTAGGGGGCAGGTTGCTGTGGTTGATAGGTCACAAAACACAGGACTTTCTCCAGTAGACCAATGTCTGGTACCATGTGAACTTTGAGTCATATTAATATACATCCTCATCATTTTTCTCTTCCTAAACCTAACCACTGTAACTGTGGTCATTCATGGGGTGTATTTTCGTGGATATCATACCATTGTTTGATGATACATTGACTAGTGATGGTGATAATAGCCTCTATTTCACATTAGGGGGCTCCCCACAGTCAAATCACACCTACACTACAGTTATTTTTTTCTTTTTCATTTGTAATTTTCCAGTATACAACAGCCCATTTAACCACTGTAATTGTATATTTTAGGTTTTTGGTTCCACCCTGCATATTAAAATGACATTTTTATTACCTTCTCAATCTGTTTTAATATCAAATTGTTTTTCTTCTCTTCTTTTTTTCATGCAATAATGAACCAATTACCTCAAAAAATGACTGTCAGATAAAGTGTTCCTGACCAAGTTTTTCAAGCATAATGTGCTCATAATGGCTCATTTTGAAACTATCTAACGCCTTTCGGATGTTGAGCAACAGGATGTTAACTGTATTTTCAGCAAATGCTGCATGATGTTATTGAGTCAGCATGGCCCAAGGTCTCTGTGTTACAGTTCCAGCACCCGCATGCCCCAAGGTGTCCAGGTTGTAAAAATCTGTCCTACATTATACTAACAAGATAAACTCGTTGGTGTTTGTCCATGCTTTGGCTCTGCCCTGACAGCACTGCAAATACTATCAGCTCCTACTGGAAACTGAAAATTATGACTGTGTAGACACATTTAGAGTGCTTTTAATAAAAGCTGCAGCATCTCATTAAGCCCCACAGGACATCTCTTAAATCTAGATTAAACAGTGCAAAGCAATTTACGATTTACCAATTTACGCTCAGTGCCGGCAATATGGGATGTTTCCAGGTGATGGATCACTTGATCCCTTTGTTTGCTGACTAAAGGTGACACAGCAAGGACAATGCTATATTTGTATTCTGTCTCAGAGGTGTAAACACATCACTAAACTGGAGAGCTGTAGCGTATTCAAACCATTGTTGATAGCAGCATGATGTGAAAGAGGTAAACAAAGGAGGAATAAAAGGGACAAAGATTGGACATAAATGCAAAAACATACAAAAAAAGAAAAAGGATGAAGGACAGACAGGGTAACTGCTGGTGATTTATTGTCATTCTGGTAAGGGACTATATGAGAATGATTGGGAAGGGGTCATATTTCATTTAAAAATTCCATTGTAAAATACACATAAATATTGTTACATGGTTTGGGTACACCATCTTATAAGATTTATCTTTGACTCTTTTAGTTATTGATGGTGGACTTGTTCCAGTATTGTTGTATTATTTAAATATGGGGGAAGTGTATTGTATATTTTCTAAGTCAAGGTGATGGTCCAAATAAAATATTAACAACTCTTTGAAGGGCTGATCAAAAAAGTTAAAAACAAGGCTAGGTCTGTCTCCCAACCCCAGTCAGCTTTGTACAATCCCTAGTTTGGACATTTACGTGCATTGTTATGGACATCATTGGAAGCATTGGAATGGACATCAGCAGGCTCCTGTGACTCACGTTCAAGTATGTAAAAAAATTCTCTGCCAGGATCAATAGTTTACTGAACATTACTTTTCCCAATAAAAAGAAAACCAAAAGAGCTGGAAGCACACCTGTTCTTACTCTTTTACAGAGAATTTATGGATCTGTGCGCACTAAGATGGCTAGCATTAGTGTTACAGAAAACATCAGTCAGACTCAGACTCAGATGAGGGGTCTGTTGACCACCAAAAATAGAAGGTTGTAACAGTAAGTGCAGTTAGCATCTTTTATTTATGCTGTTTGTTAGCTTGTAACTGGTAGTGGCTGATTCAGCATTCGTGGTTGTCAAACATTCAATAATATCGGCTCCAATGTTATAGTGTGTTTGCATTGTCCAGTTTACGTCCAAAAAACTTCCCACTCTACCATGTTTGCTGTCAAATGTTCACTATGTTTATGCTAACTCTGCTTTCTATACTGAAAAGTCTGCTCTGCACTGGAGATTTTCGTTTCCTTGCTGGCATTTGCATATTAGACTGTGACACTACCACAAAGGTGAGGGGAGAAACATGTATAGTATTGTTAGAGGGTTTTAAAGTAGAATAGCCTTTAAATATATCCCAGAGTCGGGGTGTCGGTAGCATAGTGGATAGTGCCGGTGCCCCACTCCGGCTCACGACCATTTGCTGCATGTCATCCCCCCACTCTCTCTCACTTCCCCATTTCACTCTCTCCTGTCAATTAAAGGCAAAAGCCCAAAAAAAAAAAAAAAGGTGTGCTGCTGCACACAGGTAAAGGGGGCATAGGCTTTGGGGAAAAAAGGGGCAGGAATTGTTTGGGCGGGGTTTTTTGATTTTGTTTGCCGAGGAGGAAAGGAGGAGAGTAGTGGAAGTCGGACAGTCTGCGTAGGAAAAAATAAACCTCAATTGACTCTTGCTTAAGGTGTCAACCTCGACCGGGTGTGTGGAAGACCATAAAAAGACTGACAGCACACATCTCGACACATCGGCCCTTAATTTATAACATCTGACAAGCGTCAGCTGCAAGGGCGGATATCTTTAAATTTAATACTCTTTTGTCCCAGCTCATCAAATGTCTCTGTTACGTCGGCTTTGGGTTGGCCCATACCTGCCCACATACGGAAGTCGCTACGGAAGGTGGAATTTCATATCCACAGTCTTTGTTTGGAACTGAGCTCGCAGGACACAGCATCTCATCACAGCTGGTTTCAGGTAAGCTAACTGGAATAAATTGGTAGAAAATAGCTATGTTGTTTATTCTGTGACCGTTAAAAGAGGTTCCTGGTGAGAGGTGAAGCACGACTGGGTGTATATAGCACATGTCCCCACCAGCTAACGTTATCTTTCGTTAACTATTAGCTAGTTTAGCTCATGTTAGCTAACAGGCAACAACTGTGGTGTTTTCATTATATTTTCCCTAGTTGACGTTATCTCCTATCTTTTTATCGTGAGCACTCGTTTTGGGTTAAAGTGGAAGTGCCCAGAGCTGCCACCCGTGGTCCCGGGCAGGGCTCGAGACTTGGGATCCACTCATAGGTCCTGTTTATACAACAACAATTTCAACTGAAAACGGTAAACTTTTGTTGCGTTTTGGCCGATCGTTTACACGACAGCATTGTTTTGGGTGCCTGAAAACGCAACATTTTGAAAACGAGTTCCAGAGTGCAATTTTTTGGAAACGGCGCCGTCTCCATTGTCATGTAAACTTGCAATACGCAGTCCCTCTGAAAACTGAGACTTTTCGCACATGCGCATTATGGTTCCAGTCACTAGGCATGCGCGAGAAAGTCCACCCTCACAATAACAATGCCAAGCTCTGTTTGTGCTGTTCACCCTGTTGATTTTATCAGCACTTCTCCAGCAAAGTGTAACTTAGATCTACAGTAGCAACTCCACCTTGTCGCGGTCCTCTCTGCTCTTCTCACCTACACTTGAGCAC
The DNA here is from genome assembly GCF_011397635.1 of Epinephelus fuscoguttatus. NCBI lineage: Eukaryota > Metazoa > Chordata > Actinopteri > Perciformes > Serranidae > Epinephelus > Epinephelus fuscoguttatus. The sequence continues at coordinate 9,886,415 of NC_064771.1, forward strand.
CTGTTCTGGGATACACAGTGTCGGTAACAGTTAGCTATTTTTGAATGTTATCATTGATTTCTCACATTGAATGGTGAAATATTTGTAGTTTGAAAGGTCCGACCTAAATGAATAAAGGTCATAGTTAACGAAGCATATGAATATTAATATAGAGGGAGCGCCCACTGAGCGCAGCTTCTTTTATTGATCGTTTGAACGTCGCGTGGTGGTCATTTTCGATTAAAGGCCGACGTCTCAGCGACGTCTTGGCAATGAGCGAATGCTCTCCCTCTTAACGATCTAAACTTGATACATCAGGCCGACGTCAGCCAGATGTATGCGTACTATCTGGGTGGATTTCTTTTTTTTTTTTGGGAGGATATTTTTCTTTTTTTGCAATGCATTGCTTTTTTCCAATTCCTATTTTGCATTTTGAAGGGTGGACATTGAACATTTCTTTCCTCACTTAGAATATTTTAAAACTATAGTTGGTAATCCTGTTCAGAAACACTTCTTGTTATACTGGGTGAAATGGTCCTTCCATCCTGAGAGTAGTCAATATATAATGTGTTCAGAAAAAGGAATGAAAAAAATCCGACCTCTGTGGCAGCTGCAGGCCTGTAAAAACCCTGACCAATCCCTGCCATTCGGTGCGAATGGAAAGAACCAATCAGATGCCTTCATGTCTCGTCCTGCCCGAGCCCCCCTCTGTCCGTCCCTCCCTCCTCCCTGCGTGCACTCATCACGTGTCACCGTTGCCAGAAATATTCAGCACACTCCTCAGCAGAAATACCGAGTTAGCAGGAGTTTGCTGAACAATGCAGAGAAAATGCAGCCAAGTATCATTTCCAGCGTTACTTGTAACGGCTCGCCCCGCTAAACAGGCTGAGAAAAGAAAGTCGGAGGCATAAAAGGCTGCAACGAAAAAGGCTTTGGATAAAGCGAGAGGACAAACCAGACATCAACATTGGTGCAGCTTTTGAACGGTGGAGACAACTGAGGGAACTGAAGGGCCTGAAAAGTCATGCAGAGGTTGCTGTCTTTCTGTTGGACAGGTAATTATTTGTTTGCTGTTTGCTGGTTTTTTTATTTTACTCGGCTCTCCTCTGCCCTGCTGAGGCTGACTCCTACTGCAGGATGCACGTTAAAGCTTGTGGGGCCGTGGCTTTGGACGGAGCACTGACGGGAGGGGGGGGAGGGGGTGGAGCTTAGAGGAGGTGCCGCTTTCAAATCTTGCTAGCTCTCCAACATTACCAACTATAGCTTTAAGTTGGACAAAGAGAATAACTTTTAAAGTGGACATTCTTCCAATTACTTTTTTTCCCTCTTTTTTTAAAAAAAATGTATTTTCATTTGGGGAGGGGAAAAATATATAAATAAATCTTGTTTGAGCCTTACTTAAGTTTCCTTTTTCTGGTGTCAGTAGACGCAGTAAAGGCAGCCCCCTTATTTTGTTTACCCTGCTTTAACCAAGTTAATGCAATTACTGTAACTTTTGAATTTAACTTGTAACTAGGCTTTAAAGGTGAGCTGTTATGAGACAGCAATTGATATTTGTATTAGTGATGTACCTTATCCAGCTTGCTCAAGGGATGTTTGAATCCCAGATTTTAGGGTACTGCACAGACATCTCTTCTTTCTGTAGAGGAATGTGAAAACACCTCTCTAGTGACAAACTTTATACAGATAGAAGTCAGTATAGTCAAGGTCAGACGTAAAGGTAAGACAAACACATTATTGAGTTGAAGCAATCTTTAATGTCAACCATTAGCTTCACTGTTTCAGCCAATTAAAAAAGGGCAACAAGAGTGTGTCATTGATAAATACCTTCGGTATTTGGTTAGGCAGATCTGCTGTGTTATGCCCAATAACTCGACTTCTTCATCCTCCATGTCCTTCCTAAATTTGTATTTCACAAGGCCCACTTTATTCTTTTTTTCAGTTTTTCTATCCGTTTGAACCTCTAAATTTAAAAACATAATCTCAAATATTGTATAATAAAAGACAGATTGTATTTGCTTTTGCTTGCCAGCACAAAGTAAATGAAATTCAAGATGTGAGTAAGTTAAGGGGACATGCTGTCATGCTTTTCCTTACTTTCATATATAAATCATATTATCATATGTTTAATGTTACAATGTTGGATGTTCATATTAGGCATGTTCAGAGTTTCAGATAATGAGGTAAACATATGGAAAAGTAATCCATGTTAATAAAAACCTTCACACCATTCTACTTGATTTGTTTTGAAAGGTTTTTCTTCTTGGCCACAAGCTGACGCCAGGTCATAACAGATTTCTTTATATGGTCATCTGCTCCAGGTACACTACTGAAGGTGTTTACATTATGAAGCCTATCCTGCTACATGTAGCTATGTGCTAACATCAGGGAAACATGTAATAATGATTGCTGATATTGTTAATTTCTCCCTGATTTCAACCCTATTCCTGTTGGGACATGGAGTTGTGTTGAGAAGCTTTCATTGGTTGGTAATTTAACAGGAGAATGTGCCGCTATACTCAGTCATTCCCCATCTGCAGGTACATTGCTCTGTGTAGCTACATGCTAATGTCAGGGAACCATGTAGCTTGATCTTGGTTACTGTTGTTGTTTTCTGTTACAATTGACCCTTTGCTAAGACGCAGACTGGCCAATCATAACGTAGCATCGGGCTGGCTCAGACCAGGGTCAGACAACAACACAGCTGCTCCACTGACTCTAATGCAATCATTTCAGATTCCTTCATTTTCAGGCTGGTTTTGTGGATTTGGAGCTAAATGTTGTGCCTGGGGCACGTCGTGTATTAATGATACTCGTTACCTGGAGAGGTTGGAAAAAGATATACGTTTCTTCCCTGTTCCAAAACCAAAATCAAACCCTGAAAAGTGTAGGGTTAGCTAGCTAGCTACTGAAGATATAGCCTACTGAATGTATACACATGCTGCTTTTGCTTTTTAATGATTATAACAGTGAAAAAAAGACTGACCTTGCTTCACAGGAACCAGTGAAGGGAAGCAGGGGAACTTTGCTGATATTCAACCAGCTGTGTGTCCGCAGCCCCCCGACAGTCCAGCTGCCAGTCTGGGTGCTGGGAGCAGCAAGGGGCTGAAGCTAAACACTGTTCATCTGCACACACTGCGATGCCACACAGCTGGTTTAATATCAGCAAAGTTTCCCTTTATATTCATTGTCTTCTGTGGCGATCAGCAGTGATGTGGTAGTTCACTTTTACTCTGTGATTTGTAGGCTTTAGCCTCAATCTTTATTTTGTTACCTTGATTCCGTTGCCGTGTCAGTCTGACATCCTGGATATATTCAAATGCATATTGTAGACCCTTCTGTCTGCTTCTGAACCTGTCTGGTTACGTTTAGAATCTTTTGTTGGTGTTTTTTCAAGGTAGACAGTGTAGTAAGTGTACTATTCTCTGTTAGAGTCATATCCCAGCTGCAATGACAGTACAGGGTCATTGAGATGAATACTGGTGTTCTAGCACAGACAGCATGAGGAAAATAACATTTTTTTGAGCATTAAAACATGATTATCTGTCCAAGTAGCAATCCAAAATACAAGTATAAATCTGAAAATGAGCATAATAGGTCCTCTTTAACTGCTGTCTAGCTTAGTGTGTTCATGGGTGCAATCTTTGTTTCAGCTCCAATTATGCACATTCAGGTTTATATGTGAGCAGGAATTATCTCACGAGTAATCAGGCATTGGAACAGCTTTGCTGGGATTAAGATATTATATGTTGTGGTGAGCCACATGCCACCATTAAAAACCAGGAGCCCATTGTGCAACGCATTGGAATTTCAATTACTTTTAACATTGACTTTATTTTCCATCTCTAACCACACTGTATTGTTTTCTGTCCATGCAGGGCTGTTTCTTATAGTTTCAACAAGGCCCTTAGTTCTAATGTAGGTGCATCTTTCTGCTACAGCATACTAGTTAATTTTAGACATTGCTGGAATGCTTCCAACTGTGTGGCAACAATTCTGGAAAGGCCCCTGTCTGTTTCCACACAGCAGTGCTGCCATGTTCAAAGCCAGGTCCATAAAGCAATGGGCTGCCACTCCTGGGCTGGATTCAAACTGCCTTTCTAGGCATAAGGGATTTACAGAGAACAATGCATGCATGTAATCCAGCATTACTGTTTGCCATTTTATCTCATTAATGTCAGCCTCCCTGCTTATTGCTTTAAATCAAAGTTTTATCCAAAAACATTTACAGACATTATGATTAAAGGGATTCTCAACCTTCTTTGTATCATAAAATTGGGGTAATATGTGTAAATGAACTGCGGTTAAATTCTCTCCAAATTAGCAGGGCCCAAATCTCCCTGCTCATCATCTCTGAGCTCAAATTTGTAGCTGGCTGTAGGGCTGTTGCTCTACAGATTGTATTTTCACATTTTCATATGTCTGCCACCACGGACAGAAAGAGTATGGAAACTGTTTAAGAAAAACACCAGCCTCTCTTTCTTTCAAACTCAGACCAATCTCTGATCAAACAGCCCATTCTCATTCCGAAGTTGTCAAATACCGCCGTTCTGTCAGTGATTTCAGCGTCAGACTCCTGATGCCAAAAGCCACCTTGTGCTGTGGTATAATATGTGGGCGGGCGGTGTCGGTATGTAATGCAGCTGGACGTAACCTTTCTTGGAGGTATGATAGACAGCTGAATGGCATCAGGTTGAGATGCTTCCAATGATGACATGATGTAAGGAGCTGGAAAGTCCCTTTAGGGTGGGTGGGAGGAGTGCTGGGTGGGTCCAACAAACCCAGTACTTTCACCTACGAGATTCCTGTATGAATGAGGAGCCACATCATGATGTTTTTTCTAAGCCTAACTATGTGCTAATGTTAATGTCCCAGCGTTGGTAATTGCATCCCGAAACATCTACGGCAGATGCTAAAGGATACCTAGTGCATAATATGTCAGGCTGAAAAGACTGAAATCAAGGGAACAAGGAATTGCTGATCAAATATGAACCAATATCCTTTTACTGTGTTGCCTGTTTCTTGCCTAAAATGTTGACAGAAACATGTTTTAGTTTACCCTTTCATTCAAGATCATTTGTTACCAGTCCACTGCCATATTGTTGTGTCAAAACAGGCAGGTCACAGTACCTCACCCACCAGTGGGAGCATTTATAGGCCAGGTGCAGCACAGTGCAGTCTGGGAGACCTCTTGAGCAAAGTAAATGCCACAGCCCTTTATCTGAGTTTTCTCTGGTCATATAGCACCAGTTTCAGAAATATTTGTGTCTCCCTACTGCATGGACAGTAGAATTCAATAATTGTTATCTACTGTTGTTCAATTATAGTTATTCAGTATTTTAAAAAAGGGTTTATTTAATATAATTGCTTAGGGTATTTTACAGCATAGAGGCCTCTGGTATAAAGAAACCACAGTGTGAACTTGGAAAGTTATAAGGACTCACTTATTTTTGTTGAAATGAGAAAACTTTATTGCGCAAATAGTTTACATTTTTATACTGATTATTTGGCTTTTGTAAAACAGTGTACAGTTTTTGTATGTCCACAAACTTTTGGCCAGGTAGTGTCAGTGGTTGAGAGAGAGGGAGAAAGCTGTAAAGTTAGATTACATTCACAGGCTGTTCTGTGAGCACACATCCAGACATTCTATTGATTGTAACCGCTTTTTATGACTGCTAGATGACTGTGATTTATTGCACCAGATTAGCCCATGCAGAGTGTAGCTCCCTCGGCAAACAGCCACACACAGACAGATATAAAAACATCTTGGTTTATTGTAATAGAAGATCTCTTGTTCCCATGGATACCAGTTCAGCCCTCCACTTGTGATTAGGACAGGAACTCAGACATGAGCGGAGCTTCTTGGAATCCCTATTCAACCTGTCCTTCAGTGAGATTGATTTTCTTTGGACAGGGAGATGGACACATGTAAGATAGGCAGCTGAACCACGAGAGAGATACAGACATACACTAATAATAAAAACAGATAAAGAACCAAAAAAAAAGAGATCTAAAAGATCTGGAGAAGGAAACAGGGCACTGCGTTTGAGGACAGTTTAAATAATGCATCCTCCTCATTTAGAGTCTTCCTGGTGTCTTGATCAAATGTGTTCCTGCAGCCAGGAAGGAAACGTCTGTTGAGGGATGAAGGTATCAGGTCCTAGCCCTGCCTGCCCCAGGGAGGCCATTACAGCAGAATGCACTGGATTTAGAAGAATCCTTTTTCCATGATAAATAATGCATTCATTTAGACATGATCTCAGAGAAACTTCAAAATATTGGTCCTTGGCCAACTGTGTGGTGTCTCATGGACAAGCAGCAGAGTCTCCCTGGGAATGGTCCCTACTGGACAATTGTGTAGTACAATACATTTTCAAGGACAACGCAGGTCTTTCTGCATGGCAGGCATTTATCAGCACTCCACTTACCAACAAACCCCACAACTGAAGCTGCAGCAGTGGCTGTGACGTGCACGTCATGGAGGCATTTAAGGTACTTTAAAACCCTTAGGTCCCAAATTGCCACAATTTGTTGAAAACGCACACTTCTTCTTGGGGTTGTAACTCCGTCAAATCTGAACATACAGATATGATTAACTTATTTTTATATTCGGTATGACTTTCACTTTCTAAGGATATTATATCTCTGATGTTCAACTTGCATTAACAGCCATACATCAGCTTAGAAATCACTGAAAAGAAGACACCCTTTGCAACTCTAGAGCTTACCTGAGAATTCTTATGTTTTTAAGTTTTCTCTAGTATCAGTATTTACTGATAGTTGTCCTTCCAACCATGAGTACATTTAGATTATTCAGCATGCCTTTAATGGTGCCAAATTGCCAAAAATTAAATCAGTATAAGTTAAAACAGTTAAAACCCACAGCAGAATCCCTAACTACATTGCAACATATGCTTCCTGTTTCAGCCCCAAATTATGGGAACTGCAGACCATAATTATCCCTTAAAGAGAGGGAGGTGGTGTACTGTTTATGTAGCATGGTGAAAATCAGATGTTGGCTTGGTAGACAAACTTATGTCAGAATATTTAGTTTTCTTAACTAGGAATGCAGTACATTTTTGGGATAGATTGGGCTTCTGAGAAATACCATAATTTAGCACATGAGTTTTACTCTATATGGTCAAGGAAGTAGAACACATATATGGCAACAAATGTTTCTCACTATTTGGAATTGTTTGTTGTTTGGATTGCTTGTCCATAAGGTTTTCAACACACAGTAAATGTCTGTACATAAACTAAGGAAAATGTTAGTGTTCCAGGGATATAAGAATGTTGACAGGACATTGTGTACCTAAGTAATGTAATAAAACTGTAGCCGACTTAATACACACAAAAATCATTGACTTTGTCCTGTTGTCTGTCTATCTCTACACGTACTATGTAATGTTGCCATGAAGTTAGTGAATTAGCAATCATCCACACACGAGTCCTGTTTTCATACCACTGGATACTGTTTGCATTTTCAATAATCTGTACCATCAAAGTCATTCTGTGTTGTCTAATAACAGTCCCTGTTTGCACTGTAACCATGGGTAGCTGTACAGATTACAATCAACTCAACAAAGACACAGTGCTCTTTTTAAACTATCTATAGCTCATGGTCTAAAGTGCATGACGCAAGTGTATTTAGGGTGTGTCCAATTCCACTTTTGCTGGTTAAACAGTGCAAAATCTGTGCACAAAATAAGGGGCAAAGAGGTTGTATTTTGTCCCTTAATCAATCATAGGTGTGTTTTTTGGGCGAAACATGAATTCAGCCAATCTGAGTGACACCTCTAATTCTCTTTAAAAAGCCAAGTGAGCCTGCACCTGCACACTGCTATTTACACTGCTGATTTTGCATACTGGAACAGTGAGCAGTTTTCTGCTGAGAGTTATGCAGTAAGAGCAGTAATGTCACTGCAGCAAATATTGTGGGACACTTAAGCAGCAAAACTGAAAACTGCATTTAGAAACTCTGCAGAGGAAACAGATCTAAACTTTTAGGTTCAGAAATAGTTTTGCTGCTCCTTGTATGTAAATGCACACAGCATCTCTCTTAATTGAGAACAGCTCTGCTCTGCTCTCTGCTATGTTTATATTTTAGAGAATGTTATTATTATTTTCCTCATTAATAATTAATTATTTAACCAACTTGTGGACTCCCTTTTTGAAGCCTCACGGTCAGCACTTCGGCCATCACCATCTTGTTATTTGGAGCCAGCAGTGACCATAGTTGGACAAGAGGCTGGAGCTGTGGAGGAGCAAGGGTGGATCTGGCTGAGAAATTGAGGACACTATGTGCAGACAGCCTGTCACTCAAAGCAGTCCACCACACTTAATTATGCACAACTTTAAGCCTTCATAAAATGTAAACAGGTGAGTTATAAAAGAAATTTGTCTCTGTAGCTAAGCTGTAAACATGTTTATTTCTGTTGTAACACTGGGCATTTTAAAGGCCCCGACACACCAAGCTGATGATTGGCTGTTCATCAGTGCTGGGCTGACAGTGAGTCTCTGTTGCTCTAGTCAGCCAGGTGTGTCCCACACCATTGACCCTCATGTGCTTTTTGTGCTTTTTTTTGTGTGCTCTTACTAGATTTAGCCACATTTTAGTAACTTTAATCCTTATCCTAGATTTAGTCAACAGAAACTCAAAATGTATTAGTCAACAAAAAGTACATTCATTCATTCATTCATTTATCTTCTAACTGCTTCATCCTCTTCAGGGTCACGGGGGGGCTGTAGCCTATCCCAGCTGACATTGGGCGAGAGGCAGGGTACACCCTGGACAGGTTGCCAGACTATTGCAGGGCTGACACATAGAGACAAACAACCATTCACGCTCACATTCACACCTATGGAAAATTTAGAGTTACCAGTTAACCTAGTCCCCAATCTGCATGTCTTTGGACTGCGGGAGGAAGCTGGAGTGCCCGGAGAGAACCACGCTGACACGGGGAAAACATGCAAACTCCGCACAGAGGGGCTCCATGCCGCCCCACAAAAAGTACAGTTATCAGAAAATAGAAGGTGACAAGCTGTATAAAAGTTTCATTTACACATTTACTTATACAACTATAAATTATTTCTACACACTTCTATGTAGGCACATCTTACTATCTGAATAATGCGCCCTTTACATAGCTGGAAAATACTGTGCCTAATAGCAATATACCAACAATTCACCTGATCACACCTAATTCTAAGACCAAATGCCCAATGGCGTACAGATGGGCGCAAGAACATTTGCTACTTACACTGTGTGGGTGCTGGCTGTGAAAGTGACAACCCCATCTGTCTGAAACTAGCAATGACAGTTGCGCTCTTCGCCGCTTTGTGCCAGGGTTAAGATAGGGACCTTAGAACAAACCCTTTGTTTGACCAGCATGCTGGGGCCAGAGACTGGATGTTACAAATGTTTACTATCAGGAGACTGTGCTACTGCCCGATCAATTGTTTTCAGTTGTTTTAAAAGGTTTATCACTCATTTTACAAGGTCAGCATCCATCCCAGGATGGCGGCCTGAAGATGAAAAACTGATGGCTCTGCAGTTCCATTTACTGCAGTTATGAGGTGCAACCGTAGTTCACATTGATTGACAATGCTGCAGTGACAATCTCACAAATTCTGTTTATGGGTGAGAGAAAGCGAAGGAGAGCAGAAAGACCCCATTAAATTCTAAATTTCTGTCACGGTTCTCTGCTTTGGAACATTCTGCAACACCTTCCACTGAGCTGTATCATCCTCTTCTTCTGCAAACATACACAAACATTTTCATTATTAGAGCAGGACAGGAGCACAAAGGGAAATGGTAGGAGGAGAAGATGCCAACAAAAGCCAGCTGTAGGATTGAGAGGTGTTCAGTACAGTAGAAAGGGATTAACACGGATGAGTGCAAGGCCGATTTTTAATGTCTTGGTGTTGCTGGTGCAAGTGTGCCCCCCCCCCCTGCCAAATTGTGTGCAGATGCCAGACAATTTTCTCCAGGGTCAGGGGATAAGTATTTACAAGCATGTGTGAAGCCGAGGACCTGAGGACTATAAACACACACAGCTGTCCTGGGTCACTCACATCACTCAACACACACGCACACATCAATACTTTTACACAATCCTAATCCCTATTCTCCTTTGCTTCATCACTCAGAAGTCCAAATCTATGTTTAGCATGGCAGTTTTTCTGTTCTTCACTGACACACAAACCCCATCTGTCTTCTTGACTTCCACTGATTTTTTTTTTTACATTGTTCTTTTTCATGAGAGCAGACCAATTAAAAAAAAATGGGAGCTCACCTGCCCCCATCTTTCTGTTAAAATGTATACCATACTCAGACCCTCTCTATCCTCACTCTCGGTTTTCCTTCACTTTGCTTCAGTGCAAACCCATAAGCTTGAAATACTCGCTGAAGCAGCCTGTAACACCTGAATTGCTTGAGGGCATAGACATTCTGCATGCGCTGTGAGAACTAGGGCTTAAAGTTATAAGGAACTGGTCTGCTATCACGTTAGCCACCATGTCCTCAAGCCCTTTTTTTCTTCTTGGAAAAGAGAAGGCAGCTGGAGGTCTGATATCGTTTCCCCTCTGTATTGGTGTACCATACTGTATCCATGCTATCACACTGCTGTGAGTTTTTCCATTAACGTTCAGTATGATCTAGGTACAGCAAAGTGGGATTATTCAGCAGCCTCAAATTTCTGATTGAGACCAGTTTGCCAAGGCTGGATTACGAACTGGGCAAAGTGGCAACTGGCCCTGAGACCTCAGGAATTCCAAAATGTATAGGTTTACTCTGTGTTAATTGTTGCATGTAATTTGATTAAGTGTTAATTTGTCAAAGACTTTGCACCAGTAGAATACAATATTAACTATGGCAGGTCCTGCATTACTTCATGATGTGGCTTGTTTTGTTTTAACCCTATGGGCCCTAGGCGTTTTTGGAGTATTTTTACTGCCTTTACTTTTAAGCTCATATCACAGTCATTATAAAGGCTACATACACATGCTATATCTTTTTTTTTTTTTTCAGGACAATCTGGGATAACCAGATTGCCATGTTTACATACATGGAAATACATGTTTGCCAGTATTTTTTCATTATTGCAAGAAATTCCATTGACTCATTCACAAGTCAAAAATGTGTTTTATCTGAAAGAAACATGCAATATTACATCTAAGATCATAGAAAAATAGTCAACCAAGTGCAATGATGTCCTCCAAGATAATATTTGTCACTTTGTTTGCAGTAAACAAAAATTTGGGCATGGGGGGGGCACCTGTCCCCCTCAATGTATATGGTGACTACGGCCCTGTCAGCATGCATAATTAGGCTACAGTTGTCTGGGTGCACAAAGATGAAGTGGCTGGTCTTGGCATAAAAAGTTTGATGAAGTGTCAACTGGACAATATGGAGATATTTGCATCTTGAAAGCCGGACTACAAATGTGGATAGACAGGGAGAAACACACGCAAGCCTAAGACGTGGTAAGATACGATATTCCTCAATATATGAAGTGACTGATAACAAGATCTGTATAATGGATTGTAAAGAAATTCGTCAGGTTTTTATTTTGTAGACAGTTAATCTGGATTTAAAGTATGATGAGATGACAGCACAATGATGTGTGTGGTATCATTGGAAAACTCTGCTCCTGCGCTTTCATGTGATATGCGTGGCATTTCTGTGCGACCCTGCATTCGTGAGTAATCTATCCAAGAGTAATGTGTGTGCAAAGCTGTATGAAAGCTCTGTTTTACATAATTTTAGTGTAACTTTATCATTTTTTTTCACTGTGAAAACACTGGACTACTGTCTTGTCGGAAAGCTACGATTCCGCTGTTTCACGTGATTCACGCGTGGCTTCTTGCCATGACGCACGGTCGCAGAGAAAATCCACAGAGAAGAACAGGTGTGAATTTGGACGCACTATGCGTCGTTCGGGCCCATAGGGTTAAAGGAACATTTCAATATTTTTATGCTTCCATGCTGGTGACAGCTGTGGCCGGAGCCATTATGTTTTACGGGTTGTCCATCCATCCATCCGTCCATCCCATTCTTGTGAATGAATTTTCTCAAATACGCCTTGAGGGAATGTCTTTAAATTTGGCACATAAGTCCACTTAGAGTCAACAATGAAATGTTTAGATTTTGGTGGTCAGAGGTCAAAGGTCACTGTGACCATGTCTGTCTCAATCTTGAGGGCATGATATCTCAAGAACATCTTGAGGGAAGGTTTTCAAATGTGGCACAAACATCCACTCAGACTCAAGAATGAACTGTTTAGAATTTGGTGGTTGCAGGTCAAAGGCAAAGGTCACTGTGACCTTGCAAAACATATTTTTGGCTGTAACTTGAGAATTCATACACTAATTATGACAAAACATCACACAGATTTCTAATAGAATATAATTACAAAATGATGATATTTAATATCTTAAAGGTCAAAGGTCAACTTCACTTTGACATCAGAATTTTATGGAAAAAAAACAAACAAAAAACCCTTTCCTGGCCGTTACTAAATGTATTATCTCAGGAACAAAAGGGGAGACATTTGATCAGATACTGAATTGGTGATGATTGTATAGATCTTGCCTTGTGTGCAGAGAGAACCGCAAGGCAATAATTCTAGTTTCGCCCTGGATCTTATTTAGCTATTGCACCCACTATCTCTGTTGTAGTTCTTTGGGAAGCACAGGCTTTGCACAACAATGAATAATAGAGCAAGCGGCAAAAGCATCCTAAAGCTTTCCAAATAAGCTAGGGTTTCACATTAAGGAGTTGAATCAAATGGAAGAAATATTAATTTAGACTGAAGTAAGTACAGCTATACTTTGTATCTGATGCTTATTAGGAAACACCAGCATTATACACTATAACATTATGCATTATAATTTAAAAATGTTAGCATGCTTAAGTAAGCATTTAGGTCAAAAAACAGGCAGCCTTACAGAGATCAGAGATGCTAACATGACTCTAGGCTCTTAGCCTTGTTGCAATACAGTATTTATGAGCTACTTCTGTTGTAATAGAATTGTGCAACATAAAACTGGAGGTAATTTATGTTATTTATACTGCAAATGGATAGACAGTTTTGTTTGGTTAGCTATCATAGAGTTCTCACTGGTTCCCCTTGTCAAAAAGACAATTGGATTTTTCCATTAGATTTTAGGTTAGTACCAGAAATAAGCCAAGTGGCAAACAAACGTTTATGATACTTACACATTTGTTCAGCAAGATAATCTTCACAAATGAACACCATTTTCACAATTATGGAAGCCCAAACACAGTAGCCATGAGTAAAAAGCTAATGTAAGGCTATAAACAAACTCCACTGCAGTGGCAGGACATAACGACAATCACAATACTGTAAAGCCGCGTTTGGAGTGGCTCTGCCTAATGATGTTCTGCGGTGTCATTCAGCCACTTGTTAGCAACTGCCTTTTAAAAATACATACAAGCTTTAAAGTTCACAAGCGTGGTATTTATTGACAAATTTTATGACAAAATCTGAAAGTCTATTAAAACCGTATTTCAGGCATCTTACCAAAAACCCATTCAAAAAACCCACCAGAACCAGGAGTGGCAAAATGCTAACTCATTTCCAGGTGTTAGGACTCATTACTGGCAAACTCTTTTGCTCCATTAGATTACAATGCAGTAAGCCAATGGCTATTTCAGGAGACTAATTTATTTTTTTCTACCAGTTGGACTCAGAAAAATGTGTTTCAAATCATTTATGTGAAACTGAAGTTTATTTAAAGCTTAAAGAGGCTCATGCTACTTGCTCTGTCAGAATTGCTTCTTCTGAATCTGTACAATGGGGACCAGTAGTCAGAATGGCTACCTGTAGAATGATGATTTAGAATAAGATCCAGATTGGAAATTAACAGAATTTCCCTTTAGGCTATAACTTTAGACTATATTTTAGTCTACATTATGCAGACATTGTGCATCTTCTGAATACACTGTGTTTCATTAGACTGAATAACATAAAAACCTGCAACCAAATAGTCTAGTAGGCCACTCCAGAATATACAAGCACTAATTGGTTTTTGGTTTGGGCATGAAAACTCTCATGTACTATATACTGTGCACCGAAACATGATGGGAAACTTGGAGGTGCTTACACAATGCTCAGCGGGTGGAAGGTAGGGGATCAATGAAGCTCAGCAACAAATCCTACCCCTAGTCCCCCTTAAAGTTTAATCTGGCCACGCAGCATACTCAAAGGTTACTGGGAAAACTAATTCTGGTCTACATTTTGCAATTGGAAACTTAATGTATATAATTCATCTCCTGCATGGGAAGGCCTGCACTGCACATGAGAGGTAATTACTATCTTTAAAGTTCCATAACTCTGACATCATGCCTATCATTTAAATCTGAAAAGCACAGCTCTTTTCAACAAGCACTGAAATATTTGCAAGCTGCACTCAAAGCACAAAAAGCAAAGTGTGAAAATAAAAAGCCATCACTTGCTGTCACCCGCTGGAGTTTCTTATCAACACCTCCTGTCTGCTTACTCTGCTAAAGTCTGCACAAACTGTCACTCATTCCCAGATCCTATGAGCTGTCTGACTAGAATCTGGGGAAGAAGAAAAACATGAGGAATGAGCTCCTTGGAGTCAAATGCTGAAATTTATGTGCTCTAATCTAATGAGGATAAAGAAGTATAACCCAGGGAAGAAAGTGCACACACATTTGTGTGCATCAAATCATCAAAGAAGCCCGTGTTTCATCAGCTTAAGATCTTTCCAAATGAGGTGTGGAGGATAACATGAAACCTGCTAAGATAAGGGGGCACTTGATCAATCCCAATGACGATATAATCTTGTACAACATCAGTAGAGGGTGAGTCAAGGTGCTTATTGATCACGCTGGGGATTTTCCCAGACAATACAGCTTATAGTTACAGGCAAAGCTTCCTATAGCCTATTATGAGAGGAGAACAGCCATTCCAGTTTCCAGTTCCCAAAATGAGCCAAGTCAATGTAATCAGCTTTCAGATATATGGCTGGGAGATCAATAGTCTCTCACCGTCATGAGTGAGAGTGAATGAGTGTGTGTTTCTGGATGACCTTTACAGATGCGACCTCTGCTCGATTCTGCCAAGAGGCCCTCACAAATGCTATTTCATTTGGCAGCTGAGATGGAAGCTCTATGGGTAAAAGGCTAAAAGATGATAACCAAGTTAATGAGTCCTCTATCCATGTTTCTATGACTTTCTCTGGCACAGTCTGTGATTGAAGAGGATGGCTTTAAAGTGTGCAGCTCTGGACACAGGATTAAATAAATTGTAATTAAACATGGAGGATGTCTGGTCTGTGAGGGAATGATTATTGCATAGCCAGCTCTAATAGCGGTCAAGGCTTCTTTCGTTTGATCTTTTTGGAGTTTATGGGCAAGATTGTGCACTGCTGTGTGCAGATGCAATGAAAATATACAAAGCTGTGTGATTTGATGGCCTTGATTTCATGCCAAGAGTTAGACATAAAATTTCATGGCAATCCATCTCATAGTTATTGGGATTTTTCAGTCCGAATAAAAGTGCCCATTGGCCACATTGCCATTCATAGCCATGCTGCAAGCACAACTTTAAACGCTTCAAAATAACAGTTAAAGGTCCAGTGTGTAGGATTTAGGGGGATATAATGGCAGAAATGGAATATAATGTTATAAGTATGTTTTCTTTAGTGTAATCACCTTATAATAAGAATCGTTGTGTTATTGTTACGTTAGACTGATTAGTAATGGGAAACTGCTTTATTTAGGAGTTTTACTGCTTTAAATCTCTGGGTCCATTTGTTTTGGACAGGAGGACACCTCAAATAATTTGGCTCCCAGTAAAAACCTCCTGAATAATGAACACTAAAGGAATTCTAACCAGGAGAAGTGGCACTCATCTTTTTCTCTTTTTTAATGATCAAGTTTTTTTTTCTTCCTGGGAGCACAATACATATTTTATTGCCATAAAAACACTGAAAGACAAAGCTTTAAAGTTACTGAATAATATGTACAGGTACATACAAGTGATTATAGTGTAGCAGTTTGTTTGGCTTCTTTTGGATTATTCACCTTTTCTATTCAGTCACAGAGCTGAGCTGACAGAGAGAAATATTACTCAAAAATCTTTTATTGAAAGTCTCACTTCCTTTCCTGACTTATTTCCTCTCCTTGTCTGAGAGGAAACGGGCAGGTGTTTCGACATGTCACTACAACAATGAAAATGTGAGATAAATTACTGTGTTTTGTGGGGTCCATGTCATTGGTTCGACATCCCATTAGTCCGACTGTCCGCGGTGCTGAACGGCTCGCGGCGGGCGTATGGTGCGCCACGACCGGCTTGAGGCAGAGCAGGCTCACGGCTTATGTGTTTGTCACTTTCTTTTTCATTTTAACCCACACCATGATCTTTTCCTGACCCTAACCAAGTGGTTTTTGTGCCTAAACCTAACCAGACCTTAACCACAGGGCATGATGATGATTTCGGAATGGACTTCGGAACAATGAGTTTAATATGGTCGGAACAATGGGATGTCGGACCAATGGGCTTTCGAACCAATGAGCAGTTCCCGTTTTGTGAACATGCTACACATGGGGTTATTTATAGTCATATAGTTATAGATTATGTGAATGAAGATGTCTGTGTGTTACCATTAAGGTAAGGCTAAGGATGTTCTTAGAGCTCTTTTAAGCCAGTGTGCTCAAAACATGTGTATCTGCTTTTAAATGGTGTAGCTATTATCTCAGTAACACAAACAGAAAGTACATGGTGTAGTTTCAGACACAAGGAGTGAAATGTTATAATGCACCCAGTAGTCTGGGTTAGTTGTAACACAACCTGAGGCAGATGTAATATCATGAAATAAGGATTATGACAAAATTTAAGACATAAAAAGCTTTTTATTCAACAACTGATTTTTTTTTTGCCAAAATCATTTTGTGTGTGTGTGTTATGTCTGTGTCCTTATTCATGTGTTTGCGCCTGTCTTGCACTCTTGTGTGTGTTTGCTTACACTTCTGTGTGCCTCTGCTTGTTTGTATACTACATGTACCTCAGAAATTGATTTTTCCTTTTAAACTTGGCTGTCTGCCATACGATGCAAATAACACAGTTGGCTCTGTGCAGAGTCTATGCTGTAGCCTAAGCACGTGGCCTACGCCATTGTGAGCATTTATACTTGGGCAGTGGTGTGTCTGTGTCGATCTGCAGTCACACTTCTAAAACGGTAGTCAACAGCAAGGTTTCTGTGAGGGGCTGTAAAGTTTGATTGATTCAAAACACACATTAAACATGACTTGATAGCCACAGCTCTACACACATGTACACGAATTTGCTTAACTATAACTTGCAAGATATACAGACACATTTTCCCAACAAATACAACATGCTAACGTTATTAGCACAAACCTATAGCATTTTACATTACATAAGTTAGCCTTGCAAGTTTTCCTCTACTCACATAACAACATTTAACAAAGGTAACGTCACAAAATTCGTCTCCATCACAACTCACAAGATTTACTGACAAAACAACTGTCTTATACTAGACACGTTTCCCCACTTACACAACATGCTAATATTATTAGCATAAGCCTATGACATTTTACATTGCAAAGATTAGCTCAGCAGCTAGCTGACTTTCCTCTACTCATATGAAACCAGTATAAAATCACACACAGGACTTGAAACACCATTGTGTGGGGGCTTCATTGTCTGCACAATTTATTGTTTCTTATCTCTAAATAAAAGTAAATACAAGAATCCCCAGTCTCCCCTATACTAGCCCAGGTTATAGGGTTTTTATCCGGACACTGTTATGGGACTTTGTAGATAGTTGATACCAGTGCACAAAGTTGCCATAGATTGGAACAGGCAATACAAAACCAACTGAACCAATGTCCTCATCCCCTCTCATCCCTGTTAATTTCCTGGGAACCTCTAACACCACATTTCAGGGCAATCTCAGACCTGTGTGTGTGGGGAATATTCATCTTTAAATGTATGGAATAATTAAGCTTGTTGGAGGGGAGATTATGTATGCCCTTGCTGATGCGGTGAATATTAAACCACAGTCCAATAACACCGAGCTATACAGTACGTGTTTTCCACAGTGACTGCAAAAAATGCCTGCTCCCTACCATTTCCTGTGTCCACTGGCTGCATCCTGGTGTGGCCTGCGTTGCAGTAAAGACTAGATGCTATCAGTGTACATTAGGAGTTAGCACACTTCCACATAGCCTGCCAGGTAGCTGTCACCATGTGGACTCATGAGTTTAGCCTGCAACTTTTTATTGAGGAAACATTTATGGGGCAGAATTTAGCAGAGAGATGAATTAGCCAGCACTGATGTATTGTCAAGGGGCTCTTTTACAAAAATCCACTAAGGGCAATGAAAGACGCAAGTGGAAGGTAATAAAAAGAAAGAAATGTGTAAGTTTTAAATAATTTTAAGACAGCAGACTGAAAGTAAAATACACGATTCCATTTTCATGACCCATTGCGTTTTCCAATAGCTCATTTATTCCAAAACTTCTTTTCCAAAGGTGCTGTGGTAAAAACTGAGCCAGCCTTTGTATGCACCATTTTCCAGTAGTCACCAAAAGTCAGCAGAGCCTAGTGTGAAGTAGCCTTTGAGGAAGGGAGGGGAAGCTGCTGCTGCTGCTGCTGCTGCTATCCAATGATTAAGAAATGAATAATGAATGTCAGTGTGGAAAAAGATAAGATTTTGCCTGGTTTTATACATTTTTATTAGTCAGCTAAACATGTATCTTTCATACAGAGATAATACTTTTTTTTCCTCTTCAGAGAAAGAGCAAATTATATTATAGCTTCATGCTCGCAGAATCTTATCTGTGCTGCTGTCTTTTTGGGTCATTTAAGCGGGGTGGCTGTTATTGCACAGCAGGAAGACATAAAGTCAATCCACTCTCTGCAGTTTGATATTATGGCTTCATGTTTAGCCTCCCGTGTCCCTCACAATAAAAGCAAATGAGAGGATTTTCCAGCTGGTGGGTTATCAAGTTTGTGATACTTGTACAATTCTCTAGGCCAAATAAATGTTTTAAGTGTTTATGTCATTATAATTAAAACCTCATACTTTATATTGTTATTGGTAAATTAGAACAGCAATTTGATGTTTCACTGTTGTTGGTTTAAATCAAAGCATATTAGGCCAGACTGTGACTGAGCTGAGCAGTGACCTTCAGAGTGCTTTATGAGCTGTACATAACAGACTCTGTATGTGCCTCTGCACCTCTGCAGTCATGCTGCATCTTTAGTTTATACGTGACTAATGACATTTTAGAAAACAGTGTTGGAGATGCTGACTAAAAATGTAATCAGTTATATATTGCACATTACTGACTGAGAAACTTAACAGCAGAGGAAAGTCATTACGTTACTCTAATTCTGTTACACAGCACAGTATTGACGGTGCCTTGAAAAACTCATAAGCCTCCATGTGCCTCCATGTCCACAAATCACATCTGCTGAATTTAACGGCATAGAAAACAGAGTAGAAAGAGCAGATAGCCTAACCCATGGATATAAACATGAAGTAGATACAACGTTTGAGGCAGGAGCCTGTTCATTCCTATGAAAGTTGGCTGGTCGTGCATGGTGCCAAAAAAATGTGACTTCCCAGCTATCCTGCATCACAGGGCCCATAAAGATGTTACACAGTTTGGCCAATATATCAAATTGGATTCAAAACGCATTATTGTTCTGATGCCCCCAGGAACAAAGCTGGGCTTTGAAGCTAATTTCACATAGTGGTCAAAAGTGGAATTACATCATCTGCGTTTCTCATGTGATGCCATGGGGCCTAAAAAATACTTTTCCCCATAGATTTACATTGTAATAGAAACATCTGGAAATCAGTGGATACGTTTTTGGGAATGTCACAACCCAGTTAATGACTCATGTCAATATCAGAATTTGTATCCATTCCTTCCAATAACATTTTGCAAGTCTAATTTTAGCCCAATTCAAGTTAGTGGAGGGCTAAATCATTAGTTAGCCATTCAACTGGTGGAAGTTAGGTGCTAAGCTATACTTGGCCTCTGGCTGAGCTTGCTCTTTAGGTCCAACAATGCAGAAGATCCGACTAATTTTATATGGTGGAAATTGCACTTTTTTTTTTTTTGGCAAATGCACCACTGAACAGCTTTCACAGGAATGAACGGGGTCCTGCCTCCAGCGCTATATCCAGTTTTCTTTATACATCCATGGCTGTTCCTGAGGGCTTGGCCTTATCATTGTTGGATAGCTTAATGCCAGCCAGTGACTTCACCCACCTCTCTATTAGTCCTGTCTTTACAATGAAGCTGTGGGGTTCACCTTAAACTCAAAGCCTTGCTGATTCCTTAAAGCCGGCTAACCAGTGGCTAACATAAGCAAACAGGCTAAGAGGAGCCATTGGAGGCACTGGGTGGTGCATTCTTATTAGTGGGAGCCACTCTTTTGCTGGATGCTAGCAACCCCACCTCCACCCATGAACATTGTCGGTCTCTGAAGCCAGTTTGACATAGTGGCCAAACCCTGGAATTACGACTACCAGGTCAGTCAGGTGTTGCCACTGGGCCCAAAAACACTTCCTCTCATAGACTTACATTGCAAAATAGACCTCTGTAAATCAGTGAATACATTTTTTTAGCATCACAAGTCCTGCAAAATGACTCATTTCACTATCAGGATTTGATCAATTCAGTCAGATAATACTTTGAAAGTCCAGAAGAGCCACATGATGTAATCATTTTATCCCAATTCAAGTTAGCATAGGGCTAAACCATAAGTAAGCCAGTTTGGCTGGCAGAAGTCTCAAATGTGCTTGTACTATGGGCCTAAAAATGCAGAGGATCTGTCTAATTTAATATCTGGGACGTTTTTAAGCTTTATGTGACACTGAGCAACTTTCATGGTAATGAAAGGGGAATCCCTTAAAACTGTATTCAGTTCTCCTCATATATCTCTCCACTAGCACTCACGCTAACAAGTCCAGTCTGTAAACTGAACACACAGGGACAAAAATTAACATCAGCCCTCATCTTCCCAGTAAAACCCCTTTTACACATGCACTGCATACCTAAAATTATCTAGACATTACCCGGTGGACATGTTTGTGAGAATGCATATGCCTGAATCAGTTGGAGGTCACATTAAATGGACTTTACCCTGCCAGCTCCCAAGTACAAAGTCTGTGTAATGTCCGATTCCGGCGCAGGGTGGCGAACTCCGCGCAGAGCTAGTTTCGAGCAGTGCAACCCGAGGCGCGCTCAGTTTGGTAGTTTGGCAGACCAAGGTTCGCTGAGATGGGTGTGGTGGCGCAGCAGGGGGAGGTGTCAACAGATCCAGCTTGGCACAGTGACAGTTTCGTTCCAAAAGGCTTTGTCGAAGGTGCGCTAAAAGCTCGCCAGCTGAAACCAGGTCTACTGTTTGGCACGTTTGGCAACCCAACCTGATTTGATTAACACAGCTGCAAACTAATGAGTTCACATCCCTCTCAGCCAACCACAAACAGCCACAGCATCAGATAGGGAGTATATATTCAGCATCTGTAAACTTAGAAAAGTCAAAAGAAAAGAAACAGAGTGAGACTGCGAGAGAGAAAGAGAGAGCGCGCGCGCACGAAAGAAACGCAACATTGATTTACAATTGTGGTGACCTCCTCCCAGGCTACCTTTGCATCATCAGCTCATGGAGGTCTGCTCGCAGTTCCGTATATTTGGACACTGCGAGCTTGGACCTCCCGGACCAAAACATCAGTTTCCTCCTGGGAGAAGTTTGGCCGTCTGACACTGCTGCTCTCTTCTGCCATGGCGAATTGAGTAAACTCTCATTACGGGTTAGGGTTAGTACACTTTCCACATCCACATATGACGTGCAAGGTACCCTTAGCGCGTTGGTTGTTGATATTTTGGGTCACCATGTCAAGTTCTCTTCATTAAAAATACGCTTCAGTTTTCACTGGAAATTAAACATTTACATATAGTCCCTTTTTGAAATTAACGCACTTCATTGTTACAACACTGCAAATTAACTTTTTTTTTTCAACAACAAACACATGGTTAGGTTTAGGCAACAAAAACACAGTTAGGTTAAGGCAACAAAACGAAGTGGTTAGGTTTAGATAAAAAAAAAAACAGGGTTTGGCTTTAGAATCTTACGGGACGTAAACACCGCTCTCTCAGGTAGAAGTTGGTGGTTATTGGACCCATTCACCACCCTTCCCACCTGTGACACTCGAACATTCGCTGCCTTAACTTTCATCCCTGTCCCCCGGGTTTCCCTCTTATGTCGCCGGGCATCGTTAAACTATAACAACAACCGGCCGCATATCATGCCAACGTGTAAGGACGCCTTTTTGTGTTGGTTTGTGACGCCACAACTCACTGCCAGAGCCCAAGATTTTGACGACTTCGGAGTGAGGCTCAGTCATCAGACGAATTTCGAAATCCCTGTCATGTCTTGTCCTGCACGCTCTACCCAGGCATCACCCCTAACTGACACCAAACAAAGTATTCCAGTAGGTGAGGACACTTCTGAAACCAAAAAATCTCCTGCTGTGTGCTGCATGTGTAAAAGGTAAACTCTGAATGAAGTCTGGACCTGACTCTCGACATTATTCAGAGATTTTATGAGAAAATGCCTTAAAGCAGCAAAAAAGCCTTGCTGTAATTGCACAGTAATTACTATTTAATTACAACATTTTTAATTATAATCCCTATGCTTCTTGTTGCTGGAAAATGTTCCAGTGGTGGTGAGCCTTTTGGAGAAATACTGTCCATGTGTATGCGTCTCCAAGCGCTCAGGCACAAATATGGAGCCATATTTTCTGCCCTTGTGAATTATGGTAGGTGTCACTCAGCACATTGTATTCCAAGGCAGAGTAGTAATATGACTCACACTGCTACTCTGTCTCTACAGGCAGCCTGGACACACACCACACAGTAATCAGGGGTAAAGCACTATTAGTTGAGTGCAGAGTTATAAACCGGATTGTAAATATTGGATTTTTCCCTCTTTTTTCTCTCTTGTGGGATAAATTGGAATGAGAAAAAGATATTACTATAGAACATAAAGTAGTCTAGATCCATTTGAGAGGTTATGGGGGGGAAAGATAAACACTCAGCTATAATATCCTGCTGTGGCAATCTGGATTTAGTTATGAGCTACATTCATTTCAGTTATTTATTTAGCAGATGTCATCATCTGTAAAAGAACAAAAAAAGTAGTGTTATGTGTGTCAGCTGGCTTTTCTTCTGCAGATATATGGCTGTGCAACCACTCTCGCTAAGTCGCAAGTTAGTGGCAAGTGTGTGCCTGCACATGTGTGTGTGTGTATGAGCGTACATGCGTGTGTGTGTGTGTGTGTGTGTGTGTGCGAGTGCATCCTGCCGTCCCACCCCCTCCTCTCCACACCCTGCTCTTCACTCTCCGTTCCCCTCCGCTGCACTATGATTCAGTCCTCCAGCTTCCTCTGCACGGAACGTTTGCGGGCAGCATCTAAAACCCATTTAATGTATGTGACAGTCGTGCAGACTGGCCGACACATACATAAATACACACAAAATATTTTAGTATTGCAAGAATGTTGGCTTTTGGCGATAGTGCAAAGATATATAATCAAACTTGATACCGATTCCACACATGAGCCACCTTTCAGTCCTTGAATACAGTAGCAGGGTTGTTCAAAAAAAAAAAAAAAAAAAAAGAATAAGGCAGAATCTGACAAAAATCTAAAAAATTAATAGGAAAGTAAACCTTGAAAAAAAAGGATCCTTGAGGCAATAAAAAATAACAACTATGAAGAATAATATTTCAGTCAAAGAGTTACTTTATAGCTTTCTTGAGGCAATAGAAATTCCATGGATAATACTCAACATAATTAAGAGGTAAAGCTGAGCTAGGAAATCTACATTATTGTAAATCTTAACACTGTGCATGTGAAATGAAACGTTGCATGAATAATGTATTTTGTTCCTTTTAGAGATGAGAAAATATTCAGAAATGTATTCCAATGGTGTCACTGCAGAAAAGCATTCAACAAGGCGATAGATGTAGTTTAATATAGGCCAGGTGGAAGGGTTGGTGAGTGGGTCCAACAATCCCTGGACTTTCACCCAGAAGCCTGGTGATCACTTCCCAATTGCCAAACCAAATTTTTTTTCCCCTAAACTAAACCACCTGCTTTTCTTGCCTAAACCCAACCATGTGCTTTTGGTGACGTCCTAGTGTTGGACCAGGAATGTCAACAACTAGTTTGATAGTTTGACTGCAGTTTGTCAGGATTGACAGCTGCGAAAGGCTCATCTTCTAAGGTCATCAGAAGCATTACAAGGAGGCAAAAGACTATTATTCTTTCCATGTACCATCTATCTCATGTAATACTGTACAGGGTTAGTGGCCGTTTCAGCGAACATGACAGAAAGTTATTTTTATAAAAGTTAGCAACTAAAGTTTTAAGTCAAATTTGTGAATTGTGACATTGGGCTATGCAGATAAAACTGACCTGACATTTATAACATTTAAACTGCTAAGGTACGTCTGAAAATGTTCAGTACAGGACTAACGACATACCCTTTAGCTGTTTAAGCCCATGTCAACGTTAGCTTAGCAGATAGAGGAGAGACAGCTTCGCAACCATGATTCCCAGAAGTCCCACAGCCTTTCCCCTGACAAGCTTAAAATGATGCTGTGATGTGTTTAAATTTTAATTGCATGTTTCAACATTTTCTTTCAGTCATTTACACTACCAAGCTACCTGCTAGGTCAGTGTGCTCACGCAATGGTTTGTTTGATATTCTACAAAAATGCATACATGATTCATATGAATTAGCTCCCCACAAATGCTGTTATGTATTCGTATGTAACGTCAAGTCATGTACTTCACGTAAGGTTACATATATTAAGTTTAGGCAAGTAAATTTACTGGTTTAGGAAAAGAAACATGGTGATGACGTACCTTAAAATGACTCAAAGTTCACACAATTCAGAACACACTCCTGAGGAAATTCCTGGAGAAAAGTCCTGTGTTTTGTGACCCTTCCACCAACCTCATGACCAATGTTGGCATTGGTCATGAGGTTGCAGCCTTCCCAAATCAATCGCTATACTTGACTGGCTCGTGATTACTTAGAACATGTATTTCAGTGCATTACTTTTCATGGGAAAATGTACAGTGCATGAGAACAGCCTGAAGAATTTACATGAGTAAGTTGCCAATTCATTTAAGTAGAGAAAGACCTGTTTTTCTGTTGGTCTTTCATAAACAGAAAAAAGACATAGAACATGTTTCAAACATATTGAAATCATCAGCACCCAGAAAGCATTACCAGACAGGAGTCAAGATCACGTTTTCAGCATTTTACCGCTTGCAATTAATCCTGATTAGTTACAGCTGAATGCATGAAAATTGCAGTTGTGATATAAAAAGTTAAAGTTCCTTGTTCAGCTCTGAGTTCCACCTACTATTTCATATTCTTTAAAGAAACAACAAGATGCGGTTGGAAGCCCTATAAAGCAAGTAAGTGGACCTTTTAATATAGATTAAATTACAGTGATATATATGTTCAAATCACAGCAGTATGGTGCTGGCTGGCAAAATACTGCCAATATGAAATCAGGAGTGACCAAGATAGGAGATCTTTTGATATGTTTGATTACAAGTACAGACTTGAAGTTAAAATGGTGAAAATTGAAATGGAAAGTGAAAATGGATTGTTTTTCCTCAGAGGAACTGCTTTTGTGTCCATACACATACCCCATTGGTGGAACTGTGTCATGACTCAAATGAAATATGACTTTGATTGACTAATGTTTTGTACCCTTCGAAGAAAGAGACAACTGTCCTAAAACTGTTGGCAGAAAGTGTATTGACTGAACTGCATTGCTGTCCTGAAACTTCTGAATTTCCTATGCAATTGAGTATTTGTTGTTGCTGAACATGTTTCACCAGCTCCCCCAGTTCCATACATAAACATCAAGAGGCACCACTTGTCCAGAATCGACATGTTTACACTGCATACCAGGAAGTAGGAATCCTAAACAGACATGTTTTCAGAGGGCTAGAAAGCAATGCAATCTGTAATCACATAAGCCATCAGCACCAGCCTTTCCTCTTATTAGAAACTCCAGCAAAGCTGCCAAGTCTATATCATCTGCTGGCTTCCAGGATATTGATGCAGAATTGTTAGTAGAAAGATGGAAAAGAAGCTGTAACTTACTGCAGTACTGAGCTGTGTTAAGAGAAGGATGTAGTTTAGGGAGAAAGCTTATCTGTGGTCCCAGGGTCCTTTGCTCTTCAGCTCAATATTCTCTTAATGTGATAAACTAAGGAGACGTGTAAGAGTTATGTGTTCTCAACTATTTCTTTTGCCCTAGGTCAAATGTTCAATGTATGTTTCTGGGTCAAGTTGAAATCACCCACCCACAGCGCATCAACCTACTGCAGTTATGCTCTTTGAAACCTCAGGGCAAGGCAATTCTCTTGACTTAAGACATTGATGTCTTCACAGTGGCTGAACAAAGACTAGGCCCTTGGGAACACTGGACCCTGAACACATTTGGATGACACCGTATAGGGATTACTTATGGTCTTCTCATCAGCTAACAAAATCACAAGTGTCAGCAAGTAAAATCTGCCCCTACCTTACAAACTGCTGTTATGTGCTCGCAGAGAGGCTGTGTGTGTGAGCATAAAGCTCTCAGTACATTGCTGACTGCTGGAAGATGGCGACCTGCGTGGCGAACGCTGAAAGCGACGACTCCTGTTGAAGTAGCTGCCAGCACTCCAGGACCGCTTGTGCTTCCTCAGGTACTCCTTGTAGTTCTTGGTGAGCAGCGTGTACAGAAAAGGGTTGATGCAGCTGTTGGAATACGTCAGACACGTGGTCAGGTAGTTGATGTTGCGTTTGGCTTTGGTGGATAGGGGCAGCGAGGGGTGGAACTGACCCAGCAGCTGCCAGATCCAGAAGGGCAGGAAGCATGCCCAGAAGAGGAGCACGATGGTGAAGATCAGGTACAGCACCTTTGGGAACATAAGAGATAAATCATTAATGTGAATTATTAGGTGTTTTAGGACCAAATAGTTCTGGTGACTCCCTGAGAGCTGGGGAGCTCCCAGGAGGACTACATACCTTCAAGGGTTTATTTTTTCTGTTTGCATTCCCACCACCTGTGGCAATACTAAAGTGACATACTGTTAGCTGGTCAGCGGTTGGTATAGCAAAGTCACTTTTGCTTTGACGATTCAAAATTGGGTTGCGTATATGCTCAGTAAAGCCTGGACTTCTCTATCAGTACAGTCGCCTGTGTGTTCTTTACATTTTTCTTGTAACAAGCTGTTGTTTGTGTTTTGTATTGTGTGTTGTTCACAGATGGCTAACCCATTTTTTAAAACAGTGGTTGCCGGTGCTGCATCGACTGTGTTTGACCAATCAATGTACGCTTATGTCTGGATCAATCACCAGAGAATCCACTCTAAAATAGGAACTGAAAAAGTCCCTCAAAATGGCTGTCTAAGAAATAAGATCATTTGTAGCTGTGTGGACAAAACAAAAAGGGGTTTCTTGAACTGTGAAAGAGTTCCTCCAGTCCAAAGAAGGTTAATACTGTACAGGATAGTGGTGTATTAATCATGACATGCCAAACAAACTGTTATCATCTCAGAAAAATTATTAGATTGACTGTATGACTGTACAGCACATAGATACACAGAATAGAAAAACTTCTGTTTAATCTTCTTGATGTAGCTTTGCTGTATGTTAAAATGCCAAAAACATAAGGTAATGATGATAACTTAAAATCACTGCATTGTGGCCATATATATGGAGCCTTCAAGTGGAGGTATTTTGGTTTTGATGACTCATCTTCCAAATCCATGCACTGTAAAATTTGCATGTACTTGTTCATCTATGATAGCTGCTTAGGAGTTGAGCAGTACTCATTTTTCTCCAGTGATTAGTATTATAAAAAGCTAAGGACAGCTTATAAAACCCTGCCTGTCGTTCCTCGTTGTGATCCTCGTTGAGAAAGAGACCCACAGTTACACACAGCACTGGTAGGGACGGAGAGTATTAATTATTCCTGTACCAAGCAGCGGCACTTTTAAAAGTTGAACAGTCTGCATTCTCTCTTGCTCCAAGGTACAAGTAAATCCTATGAACAGCCTTTAATGCAACTGAATGGCAGCACTGGCACATTGTTAATCACATTGATAAGACAAAATTAACCCATGTTAAGCCCTGCTATGAAGAAAATTGGAAGGGGTTTGGTCTCAGCGTGAGAAGAGAGCAAACGGGAATGGAAAGAAGAAAAGCTGCAGCCTCAGGGAGAGGATTGATAACAAAATGTTTTAAGCAGAGAGCCGAACTGATGATGCTCTATTTATACACTTTATATAAAATATTTATCTTTCATGACAACAATGCTGTTGGCAAACTGTTGCCACAAACAGAAGGTCAAACAATGGCTATGACAAAGAATGTCACCAGTGCATGAGCAACAGGATAGGGCTCCTCCCTTAGGAGTTTGTACACTTTCCATATGGAGTATGACTGAATCAACAGCCCTGGTGAGTGGAATGTCTTTGGCGGTAGTTTAAACAGCGGCGTCTTGCCCAACTTCCTGTCTGCTCATGAGGCTCTACCTGATGGATGTGTCTGGATCCCTCTCCAGCCGAGCTGCAGAGTGGTTAAGACATGATGGGACAGGGACTAGATTGATGCTGCACACCAAAACAAGGAGAAATAAAAATGGGGCTTTAAATTGGATTAGAGGGGCTGTTCTGTCTCCACGAAGTCCACAAAGGGAGGATGTTAGGGCAGTGAGTAGTTGGATGGTCAACAAAAGGTCAAACTTTTATATGGAAGGCCAATATTTGTTTCCAGCCTCATGCAGACATTTAACTTTTCTTTTTCTTTTAACCATGATCATCAGTCGTAGTTATTTTTCCCCTAGCCTATTCAATACGTTTCAGTACCTGAACCTAGAAGTGCCAGATGACAAAACACTTGTTTTTGCAACATTGATTTGTAACACTTTCAGAATGAAGAACGTAGTTTGTTGTTTAAGTTGAGCTACATCCACGCTAATATGTTTTCTTTTTAAAACGCACAACTATTTATACCTTGCATCCATACTGCTCAGGTGTTTTTGAACCCCACCGAACAGAGATTTTTGAAACACTGCTTGGTTTAAAAAAAACACGGGCTGCATTTTAGCCTGGATGGGCAGAAACGGAGATGTTTGATGAAGCAGACAACCATGTTTGCTTCCTGATTGAGTCTTATCAGTCATGGCATGTCAAGCAAAAACATTGTAGCTAGGTTAACATAAGTTTTGTGATTTTCTTGTCTGAGTATTCCTTTCTCATTGCTATGGCTTCCACCAGCAATAGATATTGCTTCTTGAACTACTTAAAGTTGCAGTATTTGCTTTGCAACAACTCCCAATCAGTTTTTCGCCACCTTGACCACTTCATGTATTACTTGCAGTAAAAGTGCCATCCTACTTTTGCCATCTCTGTAGTATTTCAGGCTATTCTCATTAGGGCTGCCCCCGTAATAGTCGACCAAACATTATTCGACCAGAAAGGTCATCAGTCAACAAGACTTAATTGGTCGTTTAGTTGCAGAGAGAAAAGAAAACCCCGCTGTGCCTTGTTAAAATAAATCAAAGCCTATATGACTGGACCATGTGGGAATTTAATTTGAAAGGACAGACAAAGGAAGTGGCCACGCTCAGCAGGCGGACAGAAATCACATTACAAACCAATCACAGCCGTCAGATATCTTTCCTTTCTTCTATAAATATTCAGTCTGAGGACGGAAAAGTTGATCATCTTAGTGCAAGGCTACTCAGAGCTTTACATCTGTCCCAGCACCTGGTAGAAAATCATCTCTGCACTCAGAATTTCTGGTAAATAAGCTATACAGTGCTTGTTAAGGTTGCTTAGCAACCTCAGATGCAACCTGCTGCGCACTCTTCAAAGCTGGTACAAAAAAAGCACAAGAGTAGGACCCAGCATCCAACCTCATGTTTCCAGGCAGTTAAAGGGCTGGCACCTGTGGTTATTACACAGGCTAGTCAATAACATGTCAGGCAGGAATCATTTTGAGAAGGTGAAAGACAAGACCAAGGTGATACATAAACTCTGCAGGCAAACATTTGCCTATCATTTGTTGACTACAAACATGACGTATCATCTGAAACATGTAAGTAGCTACGTACATGTCCATTAGCCACTTAGCACAGTCATTACTGCTTTTGCTGTGGCGAAAAAGGCCCAGTTAAGGTCAGATTGGAAGCAGAATATGTACTTAGATGAAACAACCTTCAATGGGGCAAGATAATAAGAGCAGAATTTTCCAAAACAATTGTTTCTCTCCACGCCAGTCGACAAGCGCTTCTGGTCCCAGCTGTTGTCTCCGTCACATTTGGGGCTGTTTTTCCATCATGGGTAAGTAAATAACCTCATAAAATTATACGCCATGTTTTCCTAACAACTGTACATGTGTGTCCACTTCTTAGTAATGAGTATATATATATATAAACACACACACACACACACACACACACACATATATATATATATATCACATTTGTCAAACGGGGTGTTTTATTTTGAAATTTGTTTTATTCTGAAAATTGACCGGATGCTGTTGTTGTTGTTCCTTTGTTTGACTTCCTGCCTGGCTTGACACATTAGCTTGCGGCTTGCGCAGAAAATAGACCAGATGTTGAAATGATCGCTGCAGGGCGGTGTCATCCACACTGGCTGCGCCGCGCAGCTCTGTAGCCGGTATGGATGACACAATTGGTTAACATGGGCGCCGAAAGGAAACTGGCTTCACTTTGAGGCTATTCGCAGCGCTTCCACGGGCAGTGTGGCCCTGGCGTAAGGAGGAGTATAAGAATATTTGGTGAACTGTTCTGGGGTGCTGTCTTATTGTTGTGTGAAGTAAGTTGGTTTACAGTAAACTACCTGCTAAACTGCTAATTGCTGTGAAATGACCTCATGTCATTGAGTCGTTTTTTCAGCACTTTGCAAATAGTGTAATTAACAGGTGGCTCGCTCAGTGTGTGACGTGCACTTGTAGATAAAATATAGGTCTATATTAATTAAGGTTCATTAGTACAGTTTTGTATTTCTCTGTAATGTAGCACAGTGTTAACAATGTTAGTTACACTATTCTTTCTCAGACCTTGAACTCAAACCATTGTGTTGCCCCACCCAAAATGTATAATTCAATAAGTAAATTAACAACATGTGGGTGACTAGCTGACTAATGGCCTTAAATGATGACTCTTGGTCGATTAGGAAAATTCTTGGTCGGGGGAAACCCTAATTCTCATGTGCTGTTCATTTGCTCTAAAAGAAAGTAATGCATCAAAATGCGTACATATCCCACGTAATATTACAGTAACATATTTTGGAAGGCTGCAATTATGTGACCAATGTGCTGAAAAGCAAAGAAGGAAGTGGTCCGGAGCTATCCAGTAAGAATGCAGGTTGGGTGGAGAATGGGTCACAAAACAAGATTTTCCCTTAGCATTGTCCCAAGGCTGGTCATAGGAACAGTGTAAACATCGAGAGAAGTTTGAATCATTTTAAAGAACGACGTCACCACGTTTCTTTTCCTAAACCTAACCACAGTATCTTTACTTGCTTAAACGTAACCTACATAACTTTATATTAATTATGTCACTTT
This sequence comes from Epinephelus fuscoguttatus, assembly GCF_011397635.1. Taxonomy (NCBI): domain Eukaryota; kingdom Metazoa; phylum Chordata; class Actinopteri; order Perciformes; family Serranidae; genus Epinephelus; species Epinephelus fuscoguttatus. Next base: position 9,918,108 of record NC_064771.1, read on the forward strand.
AACATTGAGGACATAACGTCATTTACGGGGCACAAATTCGTAAGGTATCACACAAACCATTGCATGAGGATACGCTGAGTGCCTCTAATAACTGAGCAATTAACTACAGTAGAGCATGCACAGTGTACCTGAATGGTCATGTGATATTCGTTTACAGGTGCGTTAGTATATTATTTCTGAAACGCTGTTAAAACACTCGTGTAGGGAGATAACATTTTAAAATTAAAATGCCAAAGTTTGGATGTGGCCTTAGAGGAATTGCAGGGTTTGGAGTACTGTTGTCATATATGGCTGAGCACATACATGCAAATATTCACAGCATACATCTTTGAAGATTAGCAGTAAAGCCCAAAAAGCACTAGCTTGTGTAAAATAAAACTACCTGTAACCCCTAAATTACACTCTCAAATATTCAGATATCAATATTCTCAATTTTGTGATTTACTGACCTTTTGATTGGGAAGTTTCTTGGTCAGTTTGAAGGTCTCCGTCTGCGAAACCCAATAAGTGCGTGCAAGCTGGATATAGAGATAGCCAATGATCAGTCCAGGAGCGACAATGCTAGTGCAAAACAGGAAGGAGATGTAAATCTTGTAGGACAGTGGCGACAGTGTGGGCTGACACATGGCCTTGTTGCCCAGTGTCATTAGCTGAATGCTCACGATCATTGGTAGGGTGAGTATGAGAGATGCTGCCCAAACCAGCAGAGCAATGGCCTTCCGGTAACTTTTAGACCGTTTGACTGTGTCGAGTGGCTTGATCACGGCAAAATAACGCTCCGTGCTCATGATTGTCAGTGTGAAGATACTGGCGTGCATGGTCAGGAAGTCCATGCTGATCAGAATCCGACACCCTGCATCCCCAAAGTACCACCCCTTTAGGAAGTGTGTGCAGACTACAAAGGGTATGGTGAGAAGATACAGCAGATCTGCCAAAGCTAAGTTTATGATGTAGATGTACATAGAAGCTGCAGTCCTCATGGAGTGGCACATGACCACCAGGGTGTAGATGTTCCCTGAGACTCCGATGAGGCACATGATGGAAAGGATGGTGCCGATCGTAAAAGTGGCGGCTGTGTCCTCATGTGAGCTCAGAGGGGGGTCGGTGGCGTTGGCGCCCCTCTCCACGAGGACTCCCACAGGCTCCATGGATACTGTGGTCATATCTGGATGTGTGGGAACAGAAATTTAAGGGTTGAGGTTAGCAATTTAACAGACATATTACATTTGCTAATCATCCTTGCCTCCTAACTTGGATTCATCTTTGAACATTTAATTCATTCAAGTGGACCTTACATAAATGGGGGCTTTTATAGTCAGAGAAACTATACTGGCCTCTTTTAATTCATTCATAATCTCCTTTTGTGACAAAAGAAGTCATTAGGGAAGGATTTAATGAGCTTGTGTTCAATGCAAAGCTTCTTTTTCAGGCTCCATCTCTACTAGTCATTTGTAAAATCTGTATCTCTCAGTTGACTGCTTGCATGTCTGCAGAGGTAAAAACCTTCCGTGACTAACTCACTCATACTGAGGAAAGTGAAATCCCTCGTTTTACTCGTGGCATAGAAGGCAGCTCTGAAAATAGCTTTTGGCGCATTCAATTTTTTATTTACATTAATATAAAACACCATGAGGTATGTCCCTTTGAGGTTACACAACTTTTCAGATGGCCACTGTCTGGAGTGGATGTGAAGAGGATTGCCACAGTCTGATTCAAAAATATGTTTGAAAAGCATTTGAGAAACAAAATGACAGAAACATACTACTGTAAAAGTTGCACTTTGATCACTTAACACTGATACAATTGTTAATCTAATGGGGAAAGAATTTCCAATGGAAATTAGAGCTTTACTTATATAGTGATATTCTGTCTGAGTGAGGCAAATTTACCCAAAACTACAGTTTAATCATTCCACAGCCAGACAGCAGAACCACCCGGGAAGCCATAAACACACACACAGCAGGACACAACTTAGGGCTGCAGTGTGGAAACACTGACAATTATAAAGCAGCAGCCTACAATGTAAGAAGAGGCAGGAAGGACTAAACGTCAGTGCACAAGTTGAAGGAGCTGGAGGTGAAGGAGTTTTACCTTGTTTAATTTAATGTGACAAATAAATGATTGATCAATTGATTTATGCCACCAGAATTTCAGGGGGGTGATGACAAAATACATCTTCACTCTCTGAGGGTAAACCAGCAAAATGATCAAGCTTTTGTAGCGCACTCACCAGAGCTTATGTTTACAGACAGAGCCAAATGTATCAGAGTTGATGCAACTGTTGAAGGAACACAGAGAACTTTTTACTCAGTCACAGAGGTCTCCTTTCGCCTAGTCTAATTCCAAGATGTCAAGACTCAGACAGAGATGAATAAGGAAGTGTTCTTCCTTTGCGACATATGCTGTTCCAAAGCACCAGGGACAGAGATAAAGTCAGACAGGGTTAATATTAAATTTCAGTCCCTGCTAATGGACCTGTCTGCTCCGATAAGCACAACAGCCCAGTAATGCATGCATGTAAATGCATCTTTAAGGACAATTACAAGTCTACATGGCCATGCAAGTGAATTAAAATACCCACAGCCTTACCTGGACTGCCTCCCAGGACAGAAGGGTTCAACACTTAGCCATGCTTTGTCTCACTTGGCTCCTCCAAACTTCACACTTACTGCAAAAATTTCACACGCCATAAAAGTCCAAACAGATTCTACAGCGTATTTGATAGGTGAAACACGCAGGTGGAAGAAAAGGAAAGAAAAATCTACATCCAGTACTCTTGAGGGGGGAAAATAAACTAAATGAGTCATCCACTACAAGAAAGATTCCTCCAGTGTTCACTAATCTCTCAACAGCAAATAAACCAATCCAAAGTGTCTAGATTCGAGAGACGTGCACTGATAGCTTAAAAGTTCTTTTCTATTCCCTCTACCCTTTGTGCACCTTGGTAGCATCCAAACACTGGATGTCAGCTGTGACATCGACAGAAGAGTAATTTAATTTAGCAGAGAAAAACAAGAGAACATCAATGAAATGATGATGAGAAGAGAGGATCACGTTAAGCTACAGCTGGTTACGGAGAATCCCCCCCTTTGACTGAGAGAGAGTAAGAGAGAGAGAGAGAGAGCAGAGGTAGAGAGGGAGCAAGAGAGGGAGAGACAGGAGCGCACTGCGAGTGAGGCACTCTCGCTCAGAAGCCCAAAGTGGGAGGGTGAAGACGGAGAGAACGGGTGAGAGAGAGGTATGCAGGAAATGTGTTCTGCCCTCTCTCTCTCTCTCTCTCTCTCTCTCTCTCTCTAACCCCTGTGCCATCTATTTCCATGCGACAGGGGCGTGCGCCACAAACTGATATGCAACACTGGGACTTGAGACACATTACACACTGACAGAACAACCCCTGCTGACACACACACACACACATACACACACACGTGCAGTATAAATCAGTAGCTAAAAAGACAGCCAGCACTACCCATTTGTTCCAGCTTGGTGTATCTAGTGTCCATTATTTTAAATGGATAGTGCCAGGGTCAATGTCACCTACCACTGCAGCAATTCACCTAAGCACAGTCATCAAACATCATCTGCCGTGGGGAGGTGGGGGGCACAAGCCAAGCTAAACAATGTATTTGGCCTTCTGCTGCTGCTCATACTGGCTACAGAGGGACAGTGCATGTATAATGGTGAATAGGAGCCTTTCTTACTTGTGCTCTTCCTCATTAACTCTGGCATTTCAACTAAAAACAATCAATTTGAAAAAAAACATCTCTGGTTTTCAAGGTGAGCTCAGACTGAAGTACATTTTAAAGGGAGAATTATTGCGATGTTGCAATGTTGAGACATGAGTGGATGTGAATAGATGCAAATTCTCGCAGGGAGGTGCAATCTGAGGTGAAGATGTGTCCATGTGAGTTGAAAATGTTTTCACTTCAGGTTAGAATCCCTTGGACTGTCACCATAACTAACCCAGTTTGTCCTTACAATTTATAGCTGACATTTATTTTGCTCAGGGTTGCCAACTTGGTGACGTTCTCACTAGATTTAGTGACTTTTCCGACCCTCTTAGCAACTGTTTTTGAATAAAGGGACCGGCAACGAATTAAGTAACTTTCTCACACCATCAGGGAAAGGCGAGAAATATATTCAAAAATATTGTAATTCATTCCCCTGCATACTTCTCAGAGTAATCGCAGTCCATTTCTCTTTTGGCAACAACACAGAGTCTCTTCTTCTCCTCTTGTGCCGTGCATGGTGCACAGGCCGTCAGTAAGTGTGGGGCAGGCGGGAAGACGCCGCAGGAGTGGGAGTTAAGTTGAAGCAAGTTTTTATGGTTATGTTGATGCTCTTGTTTTGAATTTTTCTCCAGATTGGAACTCTTTCTTTGACATTTGACTCTTGGCCTGACTTTGCTCTGTCCACCTTCTATGACTTTGGGCAGCGCCGGCTTGTGGCATAGGCAGTATAGGCAAATGCTGAGGGCGCTATCATCCATAGGGCACCACAAATGTTACTATTTTTTAGTTTTTTTCACTAATGCTATTACTACTGTTTTGAAATATTACATAGAGCCACAACAACATAACTACATAGCAAAGTCTACTGAATGATAGAGTGGCCTTTTTTTTATGGGTTCCTGCTGCCCCCTGGCCAGCGTACAGAAACGTAACTATTTTTACTGGGTAAAAAGTAGTGTAACGCGTTACTACTGAAAATATGATAACGGAACGTAGTTTCTTTGTCAGTTGGGCACAATGTTACTTTTCCTGGGGACAGATTTGACGGTGACACTGCCTGTCTGCTTCAGCTGCACACTAGGCAGGAACTGTGACAGTTGCCATGTCAACAGTACAGACAGGAGCGCCAAAATCAAGTATCGTATGAGGAATATGGAAGATACACACGCCTCAGCGGATTATTTTAACGGTTTGTCAACCGAAGACAGGTTAGCTTATTGTAATAAGCTAACAATTAGCAACGGAGTGAGGTTTCCTGACCCGTACTTAATGTCGGGTCAGTGGGTCACCAACCTAACGAAATGGCCTAAGCTACAGTGGCTGGGCATTTTTTTATATCTTGTGGAGAAACCCAGCGTTTATACGCATGAAAAACTCAAGGCATATGAATAATAATAATAATAATAATAATTTTGTACTTTGCGGTCATGCCCAAGATATTGAATATCGGGATTTATCTGATGGTTTTTGTGCTCTACGGGCCGAAGTACTGCCGAGCCAGCAACAAGGACACAAAACAGTAACGTTAACTAATGTACAAGACCTGGGCGATTCTGAACAAGTCGACCAACTATATACTGACAGCAAACTGCACTTGTATGGCTGGGTAATTGTTGTTTAATGTAACGTTAACCTCGCTAGTCAGACCTCAGACATGGGCAACATACGACCCCGGAACCTCAAAGGAAATCAAAACGACCCCCAAAACATCAATAAAATGCAGCATTGTGTTAACAGAAAACAGAACAATCATAACCTGCCTACCTTCCTGGTGCTGTGTGAACGGCAGCCTGTTGCAGCAGCTCCTATTTTGTGTATTTTAAATTGCTGCTGTGACATTGAAATTTCCCCCCGAGGGGTTAATAAAGTACCTACCATACCATACCAGAAGAGAAAATGAATTAATTTATTCGTGCAGGTCTGTAGCTTACTGCAAAGTATGAGTCTGTTACACAAACACAGTCTTGCAGTTACACATGTAATAACAGAACAGAAAATGATTTATTCATGAATATGACACTATTTGTTCAAAGATAGTGTCTGTGAATATTAATATTTTCCTCATTCAGTGATGCAGCAGGTCTGGCAAATAGGCTATTAGTGGTAGTAATCTGTCATGTAACAAATTCATGTAGCCTAGTTAACACAAATTAACTCTCACTCTTTAATCTTTATTTTATCACCAAAGTGGTAAATACCAGTGGGAAACTAAAGTAAAGTAAGGGATTACTTTTTTTAAGAAGTAACGAGTAATGAGCAAACACTACTTTTTAAAAGTAACTTCCCCAACACTGCCTCTGGCTTCCGTCCCCAGCTTGTTACACTTAACCTGCTCTCTGGGGGAGATGGGCGAGTTATCCAGCATTATGTGAACCCTGAAGCACGCTGTATCATTATCATGTCAAAACAACAAAAACCCTCTGGTGTCCACTCAACTGCCTCTACACTACTGAGAGGAGTGTATGTGGAGAGAAAGAACATGAAATAAACAACAACTCTGTGATGAAATAGGCAGGAGGAGAGCTTGTTAAGTTAGCTGTTGGCTGTTAGCAGTTAGCAGCTAGCAGCTAGTTTCATTACCGCTAAGCAGCCGGTGGCCTCAACGAACAGCTCATGGAGGTTGCATTGATTTATATTGTGAGGCATTCAAACTGTATTCAGTAAAAATTAGTATTGGTCGAAGGTTAATTACAACATTCTTATGATGTGTTAAGTGTAATCTTGTAAAGCTTTTGGTGAGAAACTTGATTAGGGGGAGAGATTTGTGGATGTTTCATAGCAATATAAAATAGATATTAGAGAGGGCATTATGATGTATCATGTATCATACAAAGGCATTTTGCTTTTTGCTTTTTCAAAGATGTTTTTTCATGTGAAAGAAGGTTATGTTAAAGGCTGTTTCATACATGTGCCTATGGTATCAAATGTGCTAAGACTGCCACTGGCTTTGGGTGATCTCTACCAGCCCTGTCTCTTAATAATTACATTTGTATACAACTAACTTGAAACAGCAAACACATTTTGAGGGAAATGCAATGCTCAATGAAATACGTGTTCTACTGATATAATGAGGAAATGTTTCTAAACATACCTGGCAAATCGCAAAAATGTGGAAACTGAACATATTGGCAAAATTTTCACACATTTTTTTAGTTAATATTTTAGTTGTTTTCCACCAAAATGGGCAGTCATGCATGACAGTACCCACTCATAGTGACTAAAGCATTACTTTTTATTACCTTTTTATCCACGTTTAACCTGAATTAAACCCAGGGTTCTGGCATCAAGGTTCTGTTTCCACCTTGCGAAGCCTATACAGTGCACATGCAGTGCTTCATTACCTTAAAGTAACATTGTCACTGATATCCAGGCAGTGATTACATTGCCACACTGTAATTAGGAAAGCAGTTTAGTAACATACAAACATATTTTCTTGCAGACAGGTACCTCACTGTAACTGACATAACCTCTATGCTTTATGCAAATGAATGACTGCTGACATCACCAATATTCAAATTAGTGTTTGATGTCATCCAGCAACTTTTAGCAACTTATACCCCTTTCCAACAGTCATGGGCTAGCTTGACTTGGCTGTCAGCCCAGCACAGCAGAGATCTGCATTTTCATTACAACAGGGCTACCTTCTTGAAGGTGTGTCTTCAGCTGATGGTGGCTTGTCTTAAGTGATGACGTTTAAAAGCAGTGGGCAGTGATCCACAGATCCGCGAAACTGCTAACAAAGTTCCACCAATTCAATAACAACACATTTCATTTCCAAAAGATTCTTCACAAAAGCCTCCCATTATATTGTTATGTATGAACTTTTATTGTGAAGCAACAAAATAAGAAAATGTTGAGTTTCTGAACAGCAACTTCACGCAACTTCTAATATGGCTGATAGGGAACAAGAAACAGTAAAATAAAGCATAAAGTAAAAAAAGATGCAGGACAGAAATCAAATTCCAAACAGGTGCAATGGTAAGGCAACAACAAGACATCCCCCAAAAAGGAAATGGTTTTACATGTGGTGGCCACAGACAGTTGGTTCCCCCTTCCTTCCATTCTTCTCTAGTTTTGTGTTCTGCTAGTGTCCTTGTCACTACTGATAGCATGAGGTGGTACCTGCGGCCCAGTCAGGTTGCATGTAGTCCAGCTCCTCCTGGATGGCACATCCATACACGCGGTCAAAAGAAGCTTTGTTGTGTCTCAGAATGTCTTAAGAGTATGGAGGAGATACCAGGAGACCGTTCATTACACAAGGAGAGCAGGACAGGCCGTAGAAGGGCATCAACTCAGCAGCAGGACCAGTATCTGCTCCTTTGTGTGAGGAGGAACAGGAGGATGACCTCCAACAGGCTACTGGTGTGCATGTTTCTGACCAAACTGTCAGAGACAGACTCCATGAGGGTGGCATGAGGGCCCAGCGTCCTCTAGTGGGACCTGTGCTCACACCCAGCACCGTACAGCTCAATCAGCATTTGCCAGAGAACACAAGAATTGGCAGGTTCACCAATGCTGCCCTGTTCTCTTCATGGATGAGAGCAGGTTCACACTGAGCACATGTGACAGGCGTGAAAGAGTCTGGAGATGCCGTGGTGAACATTATGCTGCCTGTAACATCATCCAGCATGACTGGTTTGGTGGTGAGTCAGTGATGGACTCGGGAGGCATATCCTTGGAGGGTCACACAGATGGGGGCCATACAAACTACTGAGTCACATTATGAGTTGCTGTGATAAAACTCACACAAGTTAGATCAGCCTGTGATTTTAATTTTATACTTTAATTTTCAGTGTGATTTTGAATCCAGCCCTCAGTGGGTTGATGATTTTGGTTTCCATTGATCATTGTTATGTCATTTTGTTCTCCACAAATTATATATTCTACATCAATGAAGATTTTCAACTTGAATAATTGGTTCATCAAGATCTGATATGTGATCAAAGTGTTCCCTATATTTTTTGAGAAGTGTATACTTAGATTATAATTTACACTAATTACTTACCTTTCTATATGGTGGCGGAGTCCGCCATCACTGCTCTGGATTCAAATGCCATGCATATCAATCTCCCAGGCAAATACCTGTACTGTGAAGCCATCTGGGCATAGCAGGCACTCAGGGTATTGAACCTCTGCCATCATCACATCTTTATGACAGTGTCTGTTTATTAGCCATGACCAGTAGCTCTAAAGTTTGCTCTGTAGGTTGGTTGGTCGATCATTAAGTCCATCAAAAGTGTTTGGCATGCAGTGGTTTGACATAACCACTGGATGCCAAAGTTAGGAATGTTCAAATCATCAATGTGAGAGTAATCAAGCAGGGCTCTCTTTGTTACATGGGTTAATTTCAATGATAGCCTCTTAATTGTTGTTTTTCTGTATTCTGGTGTGAACAGAACAAATAGTTTGAGTTATACTTCTTGAACTGTTTGCAAGTTCTATTTGTTTTAAAGAAAACAGCAGGAAATCAGATACAGAGCGGGAGAAAAATAGGTGACAAATAAACAACAGTCAATCTTATAAGCCAAATTGTTGTTAGTCTAAAGTCAATGCTGAGGAAACTGCAGCAGATAATTCTTAGTATTGTATGTATTAGTATGTATGCACTGACTTCTTTGGTGTGAAAATATATATTTTTGGTTTTTGTCACCACTTAAAATGCGGATAGATCAATTAGGTGCTTAATTTGACTGATATATAACAACCAAACATAACGCAAATGGGAAAGAAATCCAACCCACACATCCTAATGTTTTATTACCAGTAGGATGGTAACTTGACCAGTCTTTCCCAGTGGGCAGTTTGCAATTACAGTCAATTCAGCCTAATGCAGCTGCAGTCTTATCCCCCGCATTCTGTCCTTTGCTACTTATCTAATCAGCGCTGGCCTCCAGGCAGACTGATTTTATGCAGAAACGGCCACTCAGACAGGCCTTTTATGCTCCTGTATTTACAGCTGTAACCTTTTAACCTCTCAGGTCACAATGCCATTTCTAACAATAGAGACACTCTTTGCTGCAAATCAATACGTTTATCCACTCAACGAGGCAGACCATGGGCCGACCATGTGGTGAGCAGCCGCCATGTAGTATTCATGAAACTACAGCATATTTGTAGCAGCACTGAAATGATAAATAGCTGCTGGAAAAGACACTTGGCATTCTCAAGAGATACACAAATCTCTCTGACAACATGCATTTGCTTTTACGGCCAAATTAAATGTCAAAGAATTCCTATCAGAGTCGAGCAGGTGTAACGATGTAAACATGTCGGTTGAAAAACAAGCAGGTCTCTTTATGCTTTCTTGACTATCCAATGAAAATGAATTATCGGTTGTTATGTAATACTGTTCCGCGGGAATGTGTGTGTGAGCGTTTACGTGGAATGTAGCTGGGAGTTTATAAGGGGTGTCTGTGGGATCTTATCACAGCAGGGGTCACAATGCTTCTTCATGTTGTGTATGTGTGTGTGGGTGTGTTTAAGGTCACCCTCATAAAATTACAGACTATCTGTAAAGGGATTAAGGGAGCGCTGATGAGCAGCTATTAGAGCCAGATCAGGACTGGATATCTGCTGCTTACACAGTAAATGATGCAGTGCAACCGCCTGTCACAGATTTCTGCAATCATTAAGGAGTTTACGGGATGACACCCACTTCCACCTCATTAGCCATCACACACACACACACACACACACACACACACACACACACACACACACAGGGAAATGCAGAAAAGGAAGAGGAAAAGCAGAAAGGGTAAAAATAACACACAAATGAAGATTATCCATACCAAACTGACAGCTCTGTTGCGCTTGTGTGTATGGCTGCATGTGTTAGTGTGTTTATCCTCTTTAAGCATACTAAATGCCAGGCCAGTTGCTAAGGGGCAGCTGCATCTATCAGCTGCTCAGAAAATCACATGCTTTATCATATTAGTCTTAGTCTTAAGTGTGCGGTAAATAGCAATTTGACTGAATGGATAAATGCACCTTCAATGTGCACTCACTAACATTCACGATGGAGTGTGACTCAATGTGTGTGTGTTCGGTGTTGATAGTGACAGGTGTGCGTGGCTTCGTATGCCATTTGATGTTGTACGAGCACACGACATGCATAATGCAACCTTATTCTCAAGCAGTGAGCAGCGGTGACTGCTGTCTGCTCTTCATTTGTTCTGTGGATGAAAGGATGAAGTTTGCCAGTGTAGCAGACTGAGAGGAGAAGAACTGATGGAATGACGGAGGAATACAAATAAGACTGAATTCAAAATGAAGGCATGTTTAAAAAACTTTGAAACACAGCCAAGGTACAACAAAATCTTCAAATAATAGGGGCAAGGACAGCAAGAACATAGAGAGCACTAATAAAGTTGGAAAGCTCCATTGTTCCCTTCCTTGGGGTGGGTCCTGCATTCAAAATTATGCTTTAGTAAACGTTTTCAGTTTTTTCAATTGAAAACTTTTCAATCAGCAAAATGTACTCACATTTATGATTCTTAAAGGCAGAGTGAAAGTCCTAAAACCTGCAAGTTAGTAAGCATTTTAGCATGCCAGGTTCCCTCGTCACATAGTCAATGGGTTTTTTGAATGTGTAGGAGCCAAATATGTTTGTTAAAAAATCCAAGATTTAATTGGTAGTTCACTGTTTTGAACAAAAGGTGTCACTGTGATGTTCTCATGTGCAGGGGTAAAGGTAGGAGTGTCACTGTTGTCGTCAGGTGTTCGACCCGGAAGGGCAAAGGGTTTTTGACTGCTTTGGCGCCAAATGTTTGACATGCCGTATGCCGAGTGTTTTGGTCTTTTTTGGAACTAAATGGACATTGTTCACACTTGCATGGAGGAAATAAATTGTTTTTGCTGCAACCGAGAACAAGCTGTGGATTCAATATGGACACAATATGGCGTACAGTAAATCAAACTCAAGTCAGGTGTGTCAACCAGGTCACACAACATCTCAGTGGCTAAGTAATAGGCTAGCTTCTACAGAATGTTTTTTAGGTTAGATGCCTGACATAAGGTCTGTGATTAACACAAGCTTAAGAGACTTTCATGTTTTGGTTATGACATAAACTACATCAATAACTACCCCACTCATGAATTTTGAAGCTTTTCAAGCTCTAAAAAAACACAGCTGTTACCAGGTGGTTAAATGAGACTACAAACCATTATCATGCTTTACAGCCTCACTGCGGCGGCGACCTTAGTCATGCAATCACAGTATATTTTGTTTACAGCCTAATGTTAGCTTTTTACTTCTGGTGATTGCATTAAAAAAATCATAAAAGTGGTGTTCATTTGTGAAGAATATCTCGCTGAACAAAATGTGTAAGTATCATAAAGTTAAATTTGCCACAGAGCTTATTTGCTGCGATAATTAAAAAAACATCCCACTGGCTTTTTGACAGGGAACCAGGGTGATGCTAATTTCCATGTCGGACTACAAAAACACGACATCCCTGCAGCATTCTATGAGCTGTGTGTGCTCAGCCACGCCCACTTTTGAGCAATCTAACCAAATCTGTCAGATTTGATTTATATCCACCACATATTCTGTGTCCATGGGAAATTACTGACACCAAATCATCTGTTTTACTGTGATTAAAATATGTTTGCCTTGTTTTATTTGGTGACACCTGTGGTTAGTGGTTGTACTTACTCACAGTTTATAGATACCAAAAATTACAGTTATGCGACTTCACACCTGTCAAAAATGACACAGAATGATAATGGTAACAAAGTGTCTCAAATCTCAATTTGCTGCTCACTACAGAGTAAACTACTGAGTGTTTGTTAAGGGAGCTGTGATTGTGGGAAAAAGTGAGCGATTTCAGACACTGCATGGTTCTCTGATAATTTGCTTCCATGTAGTGGTGCCCATTTTGCTGCAGCTCTTAAGGTGTGCTCACAACAAATGCCAAACAAATTTTTCACATGGCAAAATTACATACAGAGTAATGCAAAGACACAAGCAATGGATGACAACCAAAATTGTGTGGTACGCTGTGTTGCAAAAGCCTATCAGCACTGAGATCTGGTTGAAATTCTCCTGACATCACCAAGTGTCAGAAATGGAGGACAATCTTATTGTCGCTGTCTGTGGGCACCCAGCGCTCTACCACTCGTTAGTACTTTACAGAAACATGAAGGAGAGGGTTTGGATTAAAGTCAGCAGAGCCATAGGACTACATGGTTAGTTCAAGCCTAGTTGTTGACCTGCTTCTTAGCAAAATGCTCTGTGTGATTTAAACTGGGCTTTTATTGTGAAAGGTAAAAAAACTAAAAGAGCCACAATGTGAAAAATGATAACGAGTGTTCCCAGTTTGGTTCACACTGGTTTCAAGCATAGAGCCTTCATGTTCACCGTGTTTACAGTTTTTAATTCCCTGCTTTCGGCTGTGCTTTACTACAAACCAAGTTAGCGCTAATCTTAGCATTAGCTGCCTTCCCCAGTTAGTTAGCAAAACTCTTAGCTCAGCTGGTAGCACAGCTGTAAATTGACTGTATTATCATGAGTAACAAGACAAAATTCGCTGTGAACACATCTTAAAGGGAAATTTCAGTTTATTTCAACCCGTCTCCTATCGTCCTAAATTTGTTTCAAGTGACTAGTGACATAAAAATAATAGTTAGCATGTTAGCCGTTAGCCTAGATACAGCCATAGCGTCAGACCTGTTAAAACGTAAGTGAACGGGCATACTTCAAGTGCAAAGTTAGTCCACTAAACAAGCTTTTTTCCCACAAAGACCGCCTCATATCGTTAGGATAAATGTCAGAGAACATACAGAAAACGACATGTAAACGTGTCGTCTTACCTTACTGGTGTGGTGCCATGTTTGTTTACCATTTAGCTCTGCTTTCCAAAGCGTGGCCGAAATATCACGAGAACAAGCAGCGATCTCATACCGTGCCCGAAATAAACCGAAATTTCCCTTTAAAGCTTTTTGGACTGCAGGGGCTTCTTTGTTGCAGTACCACATTTGGCCACTGGGGTAACTGAGCTCCCTCCATGATCCATTTACAGTGCACTGACAACTGATGTCACATAGATCTATCTAAAAAGAAAGTCAACAATGTAGTTTACTTTCTCAAATAAATAATACCAAATTCATCATTAAACCTATCTACTGCATTTAAACATGTCCATACACCATCCTTTGTTTACTAAATCATGTCCAGCACATACATGCATGATTTACTGTGAATTTTTTGAGCATGAGTATGGGACTTGAATCCCTCACAGGAAAGGCAGACAAAACTACCTTTAAACAATGCAAATACAATGAATGAACTTTCCTGTAAAATGCTGGCCATAAATACCATCAAAATTAGATTTGATGTGATTAAATTCATATAGGATTATAACTTAAAGTAAAAACTGACACATATGTGTGAGCAACATTTTAATGTTGTCACTAATTGAGGTGGAGCTAATTCTAATAGACTACACTGTTGGGTTGTTTACTCTATGACACTACGTCATTTTATACACTGGTCATACAGTTAATAAACAAGATTGAATGTCTTACAGCTACACTTAATACTAAGTTCACAGCTCTACATTTTTTTCCACAGCTTTCCTTTCTTTCCTCTGATGCTGAAAAATATTGCTTGCAGGGGTTGTGCTGTCTCAGTGGGGTGAGCTGAGGTGAAATGTCAGAGGCGAAAAATATAAAAAAGCTAAGTACTTTGAAATAGTAGAGTACAGTGCTACAATATGGGACTTCAACATGACAGACGGAGTGTCCAACCACAGAGCCACCCCTTAATTAAAATTCTTGGACGTATAAAAACTACGCATTTTTACAGTCTTGATCTTTCTTTTTACATGCTCTGCGAACTGCATAGGTGAAGTGCTGCTGGAGGGCACCTAATCAGTGCTCCACCACCTTTTTTCTCTAAGTGAGGAAAAGGAATATTCATGGTTCTCACAGTCTGGTTGAAATTCACATACATTTTTTAAGCATTTGTACATCTAGTTATCACTAAAGTGTATGCCATGCAAGAGAGACAATTCACTGGTCAGAGTGGTCATAAAGACATTTAAGGTGTGTTGATTCACGATGTCACGATGTGCGTTGAGTAACATGAAAGCAAACATTCCATCTTAAATGTTGACAGTAGCTGCCGGCTGTAACATAGACTAACAGTGTTCTGTACACGGATGAGGTTCCGTACAGATTACCCATAGCACCAATAGCTGAGAAAATACTTCAAGGCTATGAATGAAATTTATATGTGTGTAATCTTCAATTCCCCCTCTTTCATTCTCGCTCAAGCAAGAGACCTCCACGCCATACGTTCCTATTACATTTCAGGTTTGCTCAGTGCGTCCACAGCGCTTGACAATGGAGGGAGGGAAAGCTCCGGTCCTGACTGCAACTTGAGAGAGGAGATGACTAGAGTAGCAAAAATGTACATTTCGACTTAATTCATGCTTCTCACAATACAGTAGTTCATTGTCTGTACAAAATGATAATATTATTACATATGAAGTATTACCAGTTTAATATATCATTACTATATAATGACGAAAACTCTTGTCTGTCTGTGGGTGTGTCTGTTCCACGTTTTTCTCCTCACTGACTTGGTCAATCCATGTGAAATTTGGCACAGTGGTAGAGGGTCATGGGAGGATGTGAATGAAGTAATATAACATCAATTGGCCAAAGGGGGGCGCTAAAGCAACCAATTGAAATTGCAAACTTTGAATGGGCTGTATGTCGTAGAGACATGAAACTTTGCACAGAGATGTCTCCCCTCGTGAGGAACAAATCTGCCTCAAGAACCCATAACTTCCGGTTACATAGATTTTCCGCCATTTTGAATTTTTTGAAAAACACTTAAAATTGATCTCTTCCTAGGAAGTTTGACCGATCTGCATGAAATTTGGTGAACATAATCTAGGGGCCAATATCTAAAGTTCCCTCTTGGCAAAAGTGCCCAGGAGGTGAACTGGCACCTCTCCAGCTACCAGTCCACGCTCCATATTTTGGTCCGGACGGGGACTTGAACAGGCGACCCTCCGGTTCCCAAGTCCCTATGGACTGAGCTACTGCCCCCTTGAGGATTGGCATAGTTAGAAGGTGACAAAGTTACCAATGGGTATGGACTAGTTACCTTTTATTAGGTAAATGCTTTACAAGGGGCATATTTAACATCAATGCCAGGGAATGACTGCTTGACAGCACTCTCAAACTGCAGTTGCAAGTTGATTTTTGCTTTAGTTTTTTTAATTAACTTTATTGAGACAATTATATAACAAGTTTACAGAACTGCTACTTCAAATCTGTCAAAACAGATGCTGTTTGCACATCATTCTGCTCACACTGACAGAGATTTTCACAGATACTTGTCAAAATAATGTTATATTTGCTCTGTATGGAACACCATAAAGCCTCCGATCCTCTCAAAGGTGGAGGTGTTATTTTTTCCCACTTTTCTCAAAAACTATCGATCCAATACAGTATATAACAAGGTGTAGATTGTCCTGTGGATGTTCTCCCAGAGAATGAGCATATAAAAAGGTTGTCTGGCTTTTATCAACAAAGAAGTGCTTACTGACGTGCACTGAAGGGCAAATAGTGTACTGAACCTACGATAGCCTTTGAGTGATACAGTGAATTTAATTATTTTTTCTTAGTCTGTAGCTAAGTGTTAACTAATAAAAATGAAAAGGCAGTAAACATCATTTCATTTTTTGAAAAATCTAAATAGGTAAAATGTACCATGTTGTTACGTTACTCAACCCACCTCGGGCTAGCTAGCTGGTTGGCTTCTACTAATGCTAGCTAGCTAACTAGCATTGGTGACAATAACATAAGCCCGTTCTTCAACAAATGTATCTGAAATTAGTGGGGGTGCACCATCTCTTTCAACAGTACATTCATCTGGTGCGCTTTAGCAGCTACAGAGCAGGCCAACAACAGCAATGAAAAATAGTGTAGCTCTTACAGGTCCTAGGCGTGTTCCTTGATAACAGATTATGCTGAAACCCCTCGCCCCTGAAACTTCCTTCGAAAACAATCTGTCCGACTTACCTCCTCATGCAACTGGCCTGTCCCGGTCCTTCCTATTCAGAATCAACATAAGTGTGGCACACAATGATGACACGTTGGATGAGGAAGACTCCTTCGTGATGAAGGCCATCATCCACGCCATAAAGGACGACAGCGTGCCTGATCTGCGGCAATTGCTGGGCTCCTTCAACAGTTAACGAAGTCAACCAGCCAAACAAGCGTGAGACTCCTCCACTTCTCATTGCAGGTGTCTGTAGCAACATTCAGATCATTGAGGTGCTTCTTCCTTCAAATTTTCCTCACACTTATTTAAACCACTAAAAACACTAAAAAAAAAGCAGATTTTATGTTTTAAAAATCTGTGTTGTTCCAACACTGCTCGTCAAAGAGGGGCAGCTAACTACGGTGGCTGACATGAAAACTCAGATGGCCCAATTTAAAGCCATGTAGGCTTGTTAGAAACATGGCAGTGCCACATGTAGATCTCCACAGACGAGGAACCGCTCCCTAGCTCATTCTAAGGTAACGAAAATACAGTAACTCTTATTTTCCAGTGATTATATACCAAATAAAACATCCTTATTATTTTATATCCCTTATCTAATGTACCCCCCTAAATCCTACACACTGGACCTTTAAACAAAGCACTCCACCCCTGGCAAAGTGTAAACTCCAGGACAATGTGGTGGGTTAGAAGCCTGACTCTACCTCAGGCTGGTCCACTTTACTCTGTGGGTGGGTTATTATTATTGCCAAATGAGGCTTTCTTTCAGTGTGAATTAATTCAAATGCTTAATTACTAGATCTGACTTATTGGCCACATCAAAGCTGCTCTCAGCACAAAGACAGTAGGAAAACACAAAGAAAACGCCAGAGAAAAATGAGAGCTGGAGTTATGTAAGTGTTAGTTAGCCAGTAAGGAAAGCCGTCACAGTTCATTCATTACACTGACAGACAATCACAGTCCATTGTCTCACACGGATCAGTCTCAATAAAGACGTGTCTCTGCAGTGTCTCCACACTCACATCTAAAAGCACTGCTGTCAGCTCACTGTGTATAAATCATTCCACCAGGTTGGAAAGGGATTTGAATCAAAAACAACAGATTGTTTTGTTCTCCGGTGAGTTTGAGCGCACATCTGCAGCCCATCATAACGCAATTCATTACTCCTCCTAAGAGGAGAACCGCAGGAGGCTCCGTTGAAATTTGAAGTCAGGGAAAGTCATAATATGGGTTCAGGTAGATTCATCATTTTCCCGTTTCTATGCCCTATCTTATATGAGCTTGTATCATCCCATAATGCCAGGATGAATTCAGAGATGGATCTGGGTGCAAAATAAATCAGGTATTGCTCATATTGCTATCACATCTTCAAACAATCTGTGCAGCCTGGCCCCAATCCTGCCACATTTCAGAGATCAAAAATGAGACATGGTTATAAATACTGTAAAGGCAGCAGCAGGAAATAGAGACCAGCAATTATCTGGCTAAAAGAGGCCAAGGAGTGATGTGGTTTTTAAAAAATCTAATCTTTAAAGTCGCAATGACTATCAAATCTATTAACATGTTTTTAGAAATTGATTTTCTCGTGAGAAGGAAAAGGCCAAAGGGGTAAGAACCAGATTGATTTTCTTGATACTGGAGAGAACCGCCAGTCTGCCTTGTTTCAAGATAGTGGACTTGTTCCTTTCGTAGTGACTGTTAAAATAAAAAGTCTGATAACTTGTATTTTACTGCATCTTTCCCAGAGTTATGTGGACCTTAACTCATTAGGATTACGACACAAAAATAGCTTAATAGTGTAAAAGTGGCATTTTGTTGTTTGGGATGGGTGTAGGGAGTAGAGGTTTTCTGGTTTGAAGGTATGCTTCAAAGTGCTTGTCAGATTGTCAGACAGCTTTGAAAACCCCCTTTCCCCTTCACCTTTCTGACAATGGAATTTGATAACTGCCTCCAACTATTTCTTAAACTTTCCGAAACCAAAAATCCAACATTTAAACTTCCCTCTTAAGCTCTCGTTTTTCATTCTTTACACAACCTTTTGTGTGTAAGACTAAGTGCAACAGCATGAATGCCTTCAAGGAGAGACAAAAGTACATGCCGTTATCCCTGTTTGAACCATTTTGCCGTCTTTCATTTGTCTATGACAGTAAGCTATACACACTTTTGCCTTTTGACATCGTCGAACTAGTTTGTTTGGAATATAGTGTAGATTGGTCTGGGGCAGATTAAAAAGGAAACTCGCTGTGGGGAATCTGTCGCAGATGTTGTGTCACCCAAGCCAACTTGAAACCCCAGATGGTGTCCTAAAAAAAAGGGGAGCGATGGGAGAGGTATGCACAGGTTAGAATTAGAGATAAAGGATGATGAAGATGAAATGTCTTAACCAGGTATACTTAGTTTTGACAAGTTTGACAGTTTTTTTGTTGTTAAGATGTGGTCCTGCTCTCAAACCAAACAAAAAGTTAACTAGCTAACTGTTTTGTACTGATTCTAAAGGGACCTGAAGCTCTGCTGGAGGATGGCAGTGGGAGTGTTGTGGAATATGTGGGGATAAAGGAATGAAATGATGAAAATACATGGCAATCCTACATTTAAACGGATCAGAATGCAATGGTGAAGAAGAAAAAGATGATCACAGAATTAGTTCAAGTCAATACACACACACACACACACACACACACACACAGAAAATATTTTTTCAACTGAAGCTTAAAACTGTTTTTACTCAAAATAAATGAAAACCATCTAATGAGAGAATAAAATTCAGCCTACAGGCCTTTACACACTGGGGGTCTTTTTCTTCCATCTGACTTATTGATGCATTAATATATGTTTCATTCTTTCTCTCACGAGTACTCTCACACAGAACAGGACATTTATGTATGTACCATAAAGATTAAATTAAAAGCCTAGTCCAGATTTAACACCCAGTCCATTTTGCTAGCCTGGTGGGGCTACACCTTTTGACAAATAAAGGCCGGTCTGGTTGCCAAGCAGTTTAATTTTATAGAAGTTGTTGTTATAGAAAACCGAATTGTGGACTACCCACATGAGCTAACATCAGTTAGTTATTTAGATTGCACATACAAATATAAATGTTTAACTTTTGTTGATATGGTGATGCTACACATCGTTAGCTTGGTTGATATTATCTTACTGAAACTATAAGCACCAGAGAACACTGTAAGTCATTCAGATTTACAAGTGGTGACTCCGTTCTGCTGAAGCTGTCATAAAGTCGGAATATGTGTCCATTCATCGATTACCCGGTAAGTTGTTTACATTCCTTTAGTCTGTAAAGGTTCACTGATCCAAAGAATCAAAAGTGATTTTTAGAAAAATTAATCCATGTGATGAATTTTGTTTTAACAGGATAAAGTATTGTTGTGTCAGTATGCTAGGTGCAACAGTTTTGTGCAAAAGGATTTAAAGGCCTGTCCCCAAATTGACGTATCTTTTTTTTTTTTTCAAAACAAGGTCAATTTTTCATAGCTTTTGCACCAAAAATAATATCATCAATCAATCATTTTGCATATACTCATGAGGATTATAAAACTTAAGCCCTTTTTAAACAGGAATTGTGCAGATTTGCAGGAAAGCTCAATCAGTCTTATTTCAGCATGGGCAATAGGGGGCGTGAGTAAGTAACAAAACATGCAGCTCAGCATGTGACATAACGTGATGAGGGAAGCCGCGGCTGGTCAGTCCTTCGGCGATTCTCTCATAAGTTGGCCCGTCCCTCACCGTCCCCATCATCTGACGGTTAATGGCCTCTTCGTTTGTGAGGGCAAAAAGGGCGCACAATTCCTTGTCTCCCCAGTTGCTCATCTTTACAGTGTCTCTCAGGTTTACATTTCCCTCTTGCTACTAGCTGCTCGCAAATTCCTGCTATCAGCTGTTTCCTGTTTATCCACCGCCAGTGGCTCGCACATGCAGCGTCATCAACAGCTCCTCCCACAAGTCATCAACAGCCCCTCCCGTGGCAGAGGGGCGCCTTGTTCTTTTTAAACCAAAAAGGTTCCATAAATATGACTACCCTAGAAGGTGGAAAATTGGGCACCTCGGATCAACTCGCCAATCCGGCTCTGTGTGTCTAAACGCTTGCAGCTTGCCGGCAAAATGGCCCAACATTTGCTGAAAATCTGGCAGTGTAAAAGGGGCTTTAATTACTCCTTTTAACCTTGACAAAGGCAGTGCATACTGTTAACCATGTACAATTCCAATTCACTCAGACCATTTTGCTAAAAGGAAACTATAAAGTAGCTCACAGTAGCTCATGCTATACAACAAGTTACTTCTTACAGACTGTCAGATCCTGCTCTGGGTCATTTAGATCCTGGATTTCACAAATTTGAATCTCTGCTGGCGAATCTATTTGCATCAAAACCTTTTATTGAACAAAAGTTACAACTGTCGCAAATTGGCATTGCTGCCGGTATGAATAGTTTCACTGTAAAAAAAAAATGTTGGATAGAACGTGCCATTTATTTATCATGCCCCTTCTGTGTAAAGGCCTTTAGGATGGACATTCTTAAATAGTGTGTTACTCTCACTTGTTACCCAAGCAATAGCTGCAAGTAACAACTGTGTCACACAACTTTCAGACTGTTGAGTCTTACCGGGAAAACATAACTTCCAAGAGTTTGCGGGTGGGTGCTTTCAGGTAACAGAGGAACAGCAAAGAGATGGAGCAGTGGGGGTGGGAAGCTGGCAGGGATCCATTGTTTTGGACCCACACTAATGGACACAACTGCAGTGTGGGATTCACTTGATGAGTTAAAGTGGCCCACAGGGTGGCTCTGCATGTATGTGTTTCTGTGTGTGTGTGTGTGTGTGTGTGTGTGTGTGAGAGAGAGAGAGAGAGAGAGAAAGAGAGAGAGAGAGAGAGGTGTCATTGATTTCTGTCTGATGTCAAGCTGAGATTACATTTCATACAGGGCTGGTGTTTCTGGCTGTGTGTGTGTGTGTGCGTGCAGACAGATGTGACCGCAGACTCAGACCAAAGCACTACGGGTCGAACCATTCGCTGGCGATGACCACGATTTGATTGGACTCATACCCAAACAGCGGTGTAAGACAAGCCTCCCGGTGTGTATATCTGTGTGTGTGTGTGTTAAGGCAGTGTGTGCTCCTGATGCCAGATTAGAATAGTGTCTTTCTTTTCTGTTAACAGCTCACACACACACACACACACACACACACACACACACAAGGACATCCTGAGGGTGAAGTAAAGAGATGAAGGAAACAGGTTCTTGGTGGCGAAAGCAAACCAAACAAACACACACCAGACAGCCACTTTTTAAACCAAACTCTAAAGTTTCTTCTGGAAGAAAAAAACCATCCCTGGTGAGCCGTCTCATCTGCAAACACAGAATATTTGCCAAAATCTGTCAAAATCACTTAAATTCACTGAGCGTATGAATGCTCTTAGGTGCTGTGTGGTGCAGAGACAGCGTGAAAAAGTTCAAAGTTAGGTTTGTTAAAAAATAATGAAACTTTAATGAATGCTATGGTGGAGTGTTTGTAATACAAAATATTGAAAAAATCTAAGATGTCAAACTATAGCTGAAATCTGAAAGGTGTTGAGTTAGAATTCAGTCAAAACTCAGCTATAGCAGAACGTATGCAGAATGTATTTGGAGTGCCTCTGCATGAATTATTGAGCACTGAAGCTAAAAGAGAGACTGCAGCGACTCACTCTGACCCCACACTGCCCTCTAGCACCTCTGCCCCCTCTTGCTTTATACACCTAATACCCTCCTTTGTATTTGGAGGGTTGGAACTGCAGCAGCAAATTCTCCCATCACTTTTGCTAGTTGTTTTCTCTACATGAAGCCTAACAATCACCATGGAAACCAAAGACTATATAAAGGTGGCTGACACATGGCATGCTGCTTCATCTTTACTAATAGCCAGATCTACGGGTGAGAGCTGAGTGAACCAGGTGATGGAAAGGTAATAAAGTCATTAGCTAGCCCCTGTTCTTGTAATGACCAATTAGCCATCTGTGTGCTTGTGGATGTCTAAGAGTACAAGGGTTTCTTTGTAAAGCCAGTAACTTTGACCATGTGGCGTGACAGCATGATGATTATCCATATTATAAAGACCACATTATTATACTCAGGCTATAAATGAATTCACCTACTGCACCCCGCTGACTGAAATGTAATTAACTGATGCTAGGACTATAAAGAACTTTTTCCAGTCCTTTGTTTTATCATCATTAAAAGCAATCATAATTTCTTGCACCTTACTCTCAGTTTGCCTTTATCTGGTTTAATGGTTGACTGTTTTGAAAATTGTTAATACCCAAACCCACTTAACAACTAAAACTATTTTACAATACTACCCTCTATGTGGTAAACTACAGCAACAAAATGATATTTACTGATGAACACTTTCATTCAAATATGATTCTGAAACATCTCTTTCAGAGTTACTTGTGGAATTAGAGGTTTGTTGTTGGGCCCATATTATAGGGCAGACATTGAAATAAAGCTATTTATTTATATATTATCATTGCTGTTATTTAGTGATTTGCCGGACTTGTTGGAGCATTTTAGTCTTCTGAGCTTCATGAAGAAGATTTCCGTGGCCTATTGATTTGGGAAGTCCTTGAGAAGAGCCACCTAAAGGCTGCTGTAGGTGGAGGCAAAGGGTATTACAGTAGGTATATTGTGTAGTAACCAGAAAATAATGGACATAACCACTTAAAGGTCAGCATTGGTTTGTTAACTTTTATTTTGAAGCCTCAAGCTTGGCATTTTTGGCATCGCCGTCTTATTTCCTTGGAGCCGAAGTGACTACATTTGGACAAGCTGCTAGCTTAGTTAGCACGCTGCTTATACACTTATGGTTAACTGTGATAATACTAATGCTAATGCAGATTTTTGCTAGCAAAAAAATGGCTAAAACCATGAAAACGAATTGTACGTAACAGAAATACTGAACATCCGACCCCTCAAGAGGGTCTTTGAGTACAACCAAACTCTGAACAAGACTTTTTTTTGGCAACAGAAACATTATTAACTTTCAACAACTGACAACATGCTGTATAGCAACAGCCACAGCTACACCTATACTCTGTGAATCTGTGGTTACGCCATGATCATATTACCTGACCAAAGTTGTCACTGTCGTAGGGACTTGTCAATGGATGGCATGTCACTCAAAGCAGCCACGACCTTAAAGCTTAACTTTAAGCCTCGCTAAAATGTTAACCCATTGCACAATTGAAAGGGGGATGAACAGGGTGTAATCATGTTTATTTATGTTTATTTCATGTAAAGTTGGACATTTTAACATGGGGGTCTATGGGGATGGACTCGTTCTTACAGCCAGCCTTGAGTGGACATTTGAAGAACTGTAGTTTTTGGCACTTCTGAGAAGGTTGCTGCTTGGTAGTAACTTAGTCATACACTCCATACATGATGTCTGAAAGAGGCCCACTCTTGCAGCACAGTGCCCTCTGGTATTGGAGGAGCTGCTTTGCCAGTGTCTTTAGGCTAGCAATGATTCTCACTTTATTTGCTCTTGTGTCTTGGGGTCCCAGCACCCTGAAACCTGCGAACCAGACTGTCTTGACCTTGATATGGCAAATAATAAAAAGTAAGTGAATTAAAAGGAATACTGATTAAAATACATAAAATACAAAACATAAGCAGCAGGTCATGAGTTTATTTCACATTAAAGGTCTAGTGTGGGTGATGTCGTGGCATGTAGAGTTTGTAGATGGCAACCGACTGCAACTTCTCTCGTGTGCCAAGCGTGTAGGAGAAGTACGGTGGCCAGGTAAAATGCGAATGGCACTATGTATGTAACAACATGACAGACTCCATGGAAGAGGGCCCACTCCATATGTAGATGTAAACATCTCATTCTAAGGTAACAAAAACTAATAAAAACATAGAACATCATATTCCATTGCTGCAAATACATCCGTCTAAATCTTATACAGTGGGCATTCAACATAAGTCTTCAAAGCAATTGAAACATGAATATCTTACTTGCTCCCTGAACTTGCCCAGAGTTGAGGTTGTCTAGGTTCTGGTGTTGCTTGTCTAATAAAGAACTATGGGGCTGGGGATCACCAGGGTCTTTACTAGCTTTTATATAAGCCACAGTCATTGGAACCTAAAACTGTTTGTTCTGGTTGTGTTTATTTTCTTGAAACTTGCATTACTGTAAGGCTGTACTTTAAAATGGGCAATATTTCCAGATAGTTGCAGGCATACCTGCTGTTCACTAGCCAGGAAGTTGACTTGTTCTCTTTGGAAAATCTTTGACAGCCTTGACAGGTGGGGCAGCACATGTGCTTGCATATATACAGCTGCCACAAATCAGTACTTGGTGCAAAAAATGTACAGCCATTCTGCCAGCGGGCACTGGTCTACCTCCACCTCTTCAGCTAATGCTGCCAACACAGCACTGAGGTTCTGTGATAAATTTAGTGGCTGTCTGCTGGTGCTGGGACAGCCCGCAAGTGTCTTTGACCTCCTAAAGCGTAAATAAAAGAGATATCAATAAAATAAGATTGATGAAGTCAGGCAAGTCTGGAGATGTATTACTGATGAAATCTAACGTGATTAGATTGACATTTGACATTTTCTGTTAAATTTACCTTCACAGTCATATCACGTAGACCTGAGGTCTTTGATGCTGCCTGAAGGACAGTAGTCCTGTTACTGCTTTTTTGTTTTAATGAATGTGGAGCTACTGCAGGTGCTCGTCCATCCTGATGCACCCTGGGTCATCACAGCTGCTCCATAAGTCCTCAGCCCAAATACTTTGTGTGTAGGGATGTTCTTATTTCTCAAGTACCCCCTTGATTGCAGCCACTATAGTGTTTGCGCTTCAATCTAGCAGGTTTAGGAACATGCTCTACAGTTCCCCTTCTTGGTTGATGTATCTAATAATGATTTTTAAAAATGATAAAAGACAGAAAAGACATAAGGGATCACTGCAATCGAGCGCATCACAAATTACATTTTTCTGTAGACCATCACGAAAGTTGGCATTGCACTGATTCACTTGATATTTCCACTGGATTTTTGGATTGTCACTGAAAACAAGCTCTGTGGCAAACAGATGTTTATGATACTTAGATGTTTTGTCCAGCAAGATAATCTTTACAAATGTGCACCCTTTTCATAATTATAACAAAACTGTAAAGCCGTGTTCGGCGTGGCATGGTGTGCTGACGTTCTGTAGTCTCAATTAGCCATTTGTTAGCAAGTCTTTTATAAAACACATAGAAACTTTATATCAGCCATCTTCCCAAAAACCCATCCGAAAAACCTGTTGACTTTGAATTAGGGAACCATGAGTGTTAAAAATGCTAACTCATTTCCAGGTTTTAGAACTTATTCCTGGGGCACTGTATGCCAGGGTCAAGAATTACATAGTACCATTTTTAGTGCCTGGCATGCGTCATGGCTGCAATGTCTGTGCTCTTTTTAGGCTCAAGGCCTAAATTGGTCTATTTTCCTTTGAGGGTGGGCTCCTCCATTTCCACTATATTTCATTGATTATGAAAAGTGACCTTTTTTCTTGTGTTTCTGCCAATCTATAAGCGAAGCAGACTGTGTTATTTTTGGAGTGAGGTGATAATGAAAAGATAAAAATAGCACAGTACTGTATGGAACCTTTTCCCATGAGCTTTTCAAAGTAATCATGACAAAGTAGCTCTGCCAAGTCCAATAGCACTGGATAATTGGTGTGATGGGATTGTTATCGTTTTGTCAGATGGTACAGAAATTTAAAGGCCTCAATGACAGCGTTATACAACAGGCCTGAAAGCAATCTGTGTGCACTGTAATTTGTAAAACATATTTTGTTAACATATAAAATCTGTCTTCCAAATACAAAATGGATTGTGATGATTACAAAATTGTAGCTTTTGTCAGGAGTTTGAAACGACCTTTGCAGATAGAGTACAGGTCCAAGGCCATAGTCACACGCAGTGCTGAGGACAGTCATCAGAGACTGCAGTGGAAAGCCTGATGTCCACTCTCAGGTCACTTTCACCGTCAAAGCACAGCACCAGTACTTGCACTGTGGCATTCAGCTACCAGCTGCTGCCTGTTTAAATGCCTTAGTTACAGTTTGAGCTGATAATGAACATGTACAGTAGAGTCCACTTTTCTCTAAAGGCAAAAAGAAAAAGTGTGCTGGCTCCTCTGAAACATTGTGCACCTAATCCTTCAAACACTGTCAGATAACATATTTCGCACTGTCAGGCTGCCAAAATACAGAGGAGAGGAGCTGATAAAAATGTTATGTTAATCTGAGCTGCTCTCACATATTATCACGGGTTCAAAGTAATTAGCTTTTCAAACAGCAGCGAGTGATACGTGGATAGTCGTTGCCCTGGGTTTCACCTCTCAGACTACGTACATGTATGCTACATCGTTTTTCTTGTCTGAAGAATGTCTGCCTGCATTACGTCTGAAACCAAAGCTACATCTTTATGTTGTAAGGAAGAAAATGAGTATGTATTGTCTGTACTTGGTTTGCTGTGCAAGTCTGCAGGTTGGAAGAGTGATTTTAATTATTCGTAATCAACATTTATTGCATAGTTT
This sequence comes from Epinephelus fuscoguttatus, assembly GCF_011397635.1. Lineage (NCBI taxonomy): Eukaryota > Metazoa > Chordata > Actinopteri > Perciformes > Serranidae > Epinephelus > Epinephelus fuscoguttatus. Next base: position 9,945,443 of record NC_064771.1, read on the forward strand.
TAGTACTTTTTTATTAGCTTGTTTCATATTTCAGGCATGTATTTTAGCACTCATTCTGCCCTATTGACTCTTGCAAACTCACAACTTAAATTACTACAATAATCCTTTACACCTGATTGATTGACTGTGGCCTGAGCCAGTCCCTACCTGGTGAGCAGGGTGCTGATGGTGCCCAGTGGTATGGCCAGAGGGAAGGATATCCCCTCCCACAAGAGGACATTTATTGGTAGAGTGGAACTACAAGACGGGGTGTTTCTCAAAGTCAAGGATCCTTTCTTGGGAGGACGAGTCCTCCCAAGAAAGGATCCTGCAGAGGCAAGGTAAGAGTCCTCCCTAGCATTCAGTGAACACACGTTGAAACAGGCTAACAAGTGTCCCCGGATGTACATCATTAACCCTCAGCAGACTGAGGGAGTTTCAGGGTACTGTGATCTTACTATATAATGACGAAAACTCTGTCTGTGTGTATGTGGGTGTGTCTGTTCCACGTTTTTCTCCTCACTGACTTGGTCAATCCATGTGAAATTTGGCACAGTGGTAGAGGGTCATGGGAGGATGCGAATGAAGCAATATTACATCAATTGGCCAAAGGGGGGCGCTATAGCATCCGACTGAAATTGCAAACTTTGAATGGGCATATCTCATGCCCCGTATGTCGTAGAGACATGAAACTTTGCACAGAGATGCCTCTTCTCATGAGGAACAAATCTGCCTCAAGAACCCATAACTTCCAGTTATATAGATTTTCCTCCATTTTGAATGGTGAATGAATGTTTTTTTTGAAAAACACTTATAATTGATCTCTTTCTAGGAAGTTTGACTGATCTGCATGAAACTTTGTAGGCATGTGACCACACATAATCTGAGGTGACCCCTCCATTATTGACCCCATCAAACAAAATGGGGGCGCTAGAGAGCTAATTTCTTATCAAGGCCTAACTGCCATATCGATTTTTACTAAACTTGGTAGATATGTAGAACAGGACGCCTCAAGGTGACTGGAGAAATTTAACTCTAATTGGCGACTGGGTGGCGCTATAACAACAGAAAAATGCTTAAAAATGGCTAAAATGTGACCGATCGCTGTGGCTCCCCCTGTGGCCGAATGTTTTGGGGGGTTTTCAAATTTCTGGTATGACTAAGTCATGGTATGGTATGCTGTACATAATCATGGAAACTGGCAGTGTGTCATTCTGTCTGTCCCACATTTTTCTACTCACTGATGCGGTCAGTCTACTGTATGTGAAACTGCACATAGGCATTGAGGATTGGGTAGAACGTGACAAAGCTACCAATGGGTATGTACTAGTAATTTAAGTATTTTCAGAGTCACGTGACTTTTAGAGAGAATATATTTCAGGATCATACTTGTGGAGTAATGAAGTAAAGACAATAGCTGGAAAAAGTTCTAAATTATCATTTACAGTATGAACACAGACTCACACACAGAATCACTCTGTCATTTCAAAGTGGTCCATATTTTATGTGTGTGTCACCACACACTCCACTACAATAATATGAATAGCAGATCTGATCTGATGATCCATTGTATATGATATCGCAACAAATGAGTGATGCTTTGACCTGCAGGATATTCCAATGTCTTTTCTGTGGCCGTTCTCACAGTGATTCCCCTGAAAAATACACCAATTAAGCTGACAGAATGAACGCAATTCTCGTGTGGGAGGGACACTTAGCACTCCATCTCTGCTGTAAATGATTAATTTAAAAACTTTTATGTTTTATCTAAATCATCTTATTTTAAAAATCTCATTATTCAGCAGTGGACACATTGGAAAGTGTAAATTAGGAGGTTGCTGTTAATATTTTTTCACGGTTGTATGATAAAAAACTCCTGGAGATATTAATCCAAATAAATGACATATTTATCTAAATATCCTGCAGAGCTCTGCTGGCGCAGGTTTCATTGAAGAAACATGCACCAGCAAATCGTGTGCAAAGAAATGTGGGGATTTTATACCCGCAGAGGACACACATGCATGCTTGGAATTTCTCTGAAAGGAGGACTCAGTCCTCTGTGAAATTCATATCCTTGACATTGGAACAGTCCCCGGCGGGGGTAGATGGCGGAACTTTCCTTAAATTCGGCCTTTTGAGGATCCTTTCTTGACTTTGAGAAACACCCAGGGGTTCAGACCAGCAACCAGGAACATAGGGCATGATTGAGGAGACAGCGGCATGAGACTAAAGAGGGGAATGATGAACCTGGGGTACAGTGCCAGGTACATCTGCGGTCCAAAGGTGAGGACCAGGTGTGCTTGTAGTGATTGATTGGTGTAGCCTATGTCTCTCCCTCAGTGTATATATAGGCACAGCTTCATAGATTCACAGGGGAGGAAGGAAAGGAAGACTCCAGCAGCACTCCTGAACCATGGTGACCAGCAATTTAAGACAGGTGACGCTCCCCAGGCAACGCAGGTCAACATCGTTACCCCACAGCAGCCAGAGAAACAAGCAGTTCAAGCGTAGAGAGAAACGAGAGTGAGAGGGCAACAAGACGGAGGACAGGACAAGCATACACCCGGCTGAGAGTAAGTCCAGAATGTTGTAATGCGACATAGAGGCAACAGCAAAGTGATGAGCTCTGCCTACCGTGTGTGTCCTTTGGGAAATGTTTAACATTGTGGCATAGAGGTGTGAGCTGGGTGGAAGCCGAGGTGTAGCCTGTTTACTGCTGTTTATTTGCTCTGTTCCAGGTATCATCATTGTTAGAACATGGACTGTATATGAAAATGGATGTCGTGACAGCTCTTCAATCATTTGGTTGGATAGGTGTATGGGTGGGAACTTGATACCATGGAGATTGCTACTACACAGACCATGGATCCAAATGATGTCACCAGTGCAAGAAGGCAGTGATCATATTAGATATTTTGACTTCATAATTGTACAGTGGGAGTAAGTGGAGATGCACCGCCCATCTTTATATAAATCTTTTTAGTGGTCAGAGAACAGCGGCAGAGCCCGAAGACGCAATGGCAAACAGTAGTGACCCACAAGGGCTGTAACAAGTGGGCAGACGATGAAGTCGTTGAGCAAAATCCCCCCTCCCTTTACTGTCCTACTTTTCCTCCTTGATGGCGCTGGACATTCTTTATTAATTTTAACTAACTTTTATAAGAACTGTGTTGGACTTTTAATTATTTCTAGCCTACTTATTAGCTTTTACGCATAAACATATTTTCATGGTACATTTTTAAAGTATAAATACATTTATATTTTAACTGCTTCCTGCTCACTGATTTTGAAACCCAAGCTGGTCTTTTCTAGATTTTAAAAGAATCTAAATACAAAATGGAGACCGAGTTGTTTTTACCTCTTTGTTCATTCCCAAAAATTTAACTGGTAAAATGATTCACTTGTGGATCTTGTTCACCCCATACACTCACACTTGAGTGACAAAACAGAAAGTGTGGAGGTTGTCAAACCAAAACAATTACCTGATGCGCGAAAAAGCAGAAGGGAACTGCCGAATAGGGGGATCATTTCCTGTGTGTTCATCACTACAAGCAATCCCTTTAAAGGGATAGTGCACCCAAAAATGAAATTCAGCCATTATCTACTCACCCATATGCCGATGGAGGCTCAGGTGAAGTTTTAGAGTCCTCACAACACTTGCGCAGATCCAAGGGGAGAGGAGGTAGCAACACAACTCCACCTAATGCAGGCTGATGGTGCCCCAGATTCAAATGTCCAAAAACACATTATTGAAACCACAAAATATCTCCATGCTGCTTGTCTGTAGTGATCCAAGTGTCCTGAAGCCCCGACATGAAAAGTTGTTTGGAAAAACGTCATTTGAATTCTGTTTTAACTGCCTCTCTGGGCACCGCGTTCACGTGTGTGCGCGAGACCAGCGAAAGCACGTGAACACACATGAACGCAGTGCCCTCTCTCCCCTGGGATGTTGTGAGGACTCTAAAACTTCGCCTGAGCCTCCATCTGCATATGGATAAGTAGATAATGGCAGAATTTTCATTTTTGGGTGCACTATCCCTTTAATATCACACAGAGTCATTTGATGCATCGCTATATTTAAAAATATTGATTAAAGCAGCTTTAAGTTTCACTGCTTTTTAAATTTCAGTGCTGAGTCTGATTTTCAGATCAAGCAATGAGCAGCATAGTGATCTTCAAACTGTCCCAGGAGATTAAGCCAAACATCATGTTTCATCATTGACCTACAGTATCTTCCCATCCACCAGGGTCTAGACTCCAGCAAAGGATCCGGCTCGAACTCATCTATTTTTGATGATATACGGTTTTCATGGGGTTTATTTGATAGGACTTTCAGTGTATGCATCATCTGGATTTGAACTCACTGTTCCTATCAAAAAAAAATCCTCTAAAAAAGTGTGGATGAATTTTTTTTTAAAAAACTTGAGATAAAGTCAGCTTTTTGGAATGCCATATAATATTGCTTGTTTTTGTTGTGAGCCCACCAATAACAAGATGAATTGAGATTAAAGCTTACAAAAGGAATAACCATTATTTCTGATGAATGCACTAATGTGATTTACTGTTAAACTAACATTGCCTTTAATTTTGTGCTGCGGTTCCTCTTTTGTAAATTTATTGCAATGGTTTTGTCTTCCTTGGCATATGCAGCTGTATGATTTTACAGGTGGAAAATATGGGCTCATAAACCTTGGAATCACATTAAAAAAGGTGCACAAAGTAAAATAAGAACTTCCAAGTAATGACTCTAATGGCAAATAAATCTTTTGTTGATGGTGTAAAAGCCCTAATAATCCATTATAATGCATAAACAAAATGTACAAGTACATTCTCTGCCAGCTTTGCATCATTAATAACCCTCTGGTAATTAGTCTAAAACAGCACAATCACTTCTCAAGCTATTTTACTCATAAGGTTGGCTGAGGAGAACTATTCAGCCTGTGAAAAGAACTGTAGAACTTCTTTGAGTCAGAAGGAACTTTATCAAGTCTGACATAGCAACCTGTGATGACATCATCAGAGTTATCTAAGCTTTGGCTCGGAAACTTCAAATTTATATAGTTTGTGAAACAAACTGAAATTGTGGTTTGCCAGGAAAGAGGATCTAACAAAAGATCAAATCCATTTGCATGACAGGAATTTTTGAAGGCTGACTCATACGGGGGACTAAGAGCCAAAATCATACTTTTTTGGCGTTGGAAATGTCATCTCAATCACGAGAGACAGAAGACTGAAGTAAAGATAACCTTTAATACTAAGAATTAGAGTACAGATAAACAGATGATCTGTGCTGATTTCTGGAGTCCAGACACTGGTGGTGCCGATGGCTGCTGACTCTGGGGTTGCAGAGGTGTATGAGGCTGAGGAATTTGTAAAGAGTGGGTGATGGGGAGGTGGAGGGCGCGCACGACAGCAGCAAGAAAAAACTACAGAAGAGAAAGAACCATATTTAAAATGAGGAGCAGTAAGATCGGCTGACAGAGAGGGGGTGTCACTGTGCTATTGGTTGATTGTCAATCAGCTGATGATTCAATTGACCTACCCAGACAATGACACCTAGAGACAGTGAGTGAGCATACGTGCAAGGAGTGAATGGCAAGGTGAGAAGGAAACTTACAGCCTGAGTATGAAAAGTATTGTCCTCCTGACTGAACTTTTGCTAGAGCTTCATTAGTTGGGTTTCCATCCAAATTTTTAGTGCAAATTTTGATGGAAATTTTAGAAAATTGGTAAAAGAAAATGCAAATTTATGTACATTTCTATCCACCCATATTGTACAAATACTAGGAGTTGATTCATCGAGATAAGCAGTAGATGACAAGCATATTTTCATAGAACGGTTTGAATGCTATCCTACGAATAATGAATGCACAACAGTTGGAATAACATCCTATGAATTTGCGCCACACAAATTATTACGTCCTTAACATACAGTTACGTAATTAATATAAAGTTACAGAGGTTAGGTTTAGGCAATAAAAGTTACTTGGTTGGATTTAGAAAAAGATACATGATGAGGACGTACCTTAAAATGACTCAAAGTTCACTAAAAGTTCACACAGATCAGAACATGCATCTCCAGGGGAAAGTCCCAGGGTAAAGTCTGATTTTTTGTGACCCATCCACCACCCCAGCCTGCCTCCTTACAAGCACTCAGGACTGCTTTCTTGTTTACTGCTGTAAATGCATTTTTTTTATGTGATCGCAGCCTTTTGAAAATACATGGGAAATGTACTAATTTGGGTGAACTGCTTTTCATAGGAAAACGTAAGAAAAATTTGTGAGAACAGCCTGAGATAATGAAGCCTCAAGTCAGGTGCCACTACAGAGGAGATAGCAACAAAATGATGTAAATAAAAGAGCACCAGTCAAACCTCAAACAAGGGAAACAATGGAAATAAAATTACTGAAATTGAAATGTGCATGTAAACTATGGAAATGCACCTAGCATCAGTTGGTACACCATTCTATACTGAAATACATTAACAACAAAATGGATTGCCATGAAATTTGGTGCAGATATTCATAGTGGCCAGAGGATGAATCCTGGTGACTTTTGTAATCCTCCGATTATTCCGTCAGGGCTAGTATCAGGTTTTTGTTTTAAGTCTCAACAATGTCTCAACACTTATTGCATGGATTGCAACAAAATTTGGCACAGATGATCATGGCCCCCAGAGGATGAATGAGTTTGGTGATGCCCTGAATTTTCGTCTGGTGCTACCATCAGAGCAAAGTTTTTTTTGGTGAACTATGTCAGCATGTGCTAAATGGATTGGTACAATGGTTTGTACAGATGGTCATGGTTCCCAGAGGATGTATCCTTGTGATTTTTGTTCTTAAAGGGATAGTGCACCCAAAAATGAAAATTCAGCCATTATATACTCACCCATATGCCGAGGGAGGCTCAGGTGAAGTTTTAGAGTCCAACGAAAGCACGTGAACACACATGAAGGCGGTGCCCATATCTCACAGTCTCGCGCAAGCGTGCACACGTGAGCGCAGTGTACAGAGAGGCAGTTAGGGCTACAGGCTACAGTGAGAAAAAAAAAACAGATCAAATGACGTTTTTCCCATGGACCGCAGAACGCATCTGAACAAGGGGGGGCCATAATTTCAAGTCACGCGGAGGGGGTGGGGGGGCATATGTATTGAAACAGACAATATTACTGATGTATTAAATAACGTTGCTGCACAGTCACATCTACAGTACACGCATGAACACGAACACATGCTTGCTCAGATTAACCCCTCTGATCCCACTCTAACATTCACACACAACAGGCCAAGCCTATTTATACATAAAGGCACAGATGAGGCCACAGTGGAAGCTGGAGTAATTTGATCATTTTGTTTTTTCTGTTTACTTGAAGAAAATCAGACAAATCAATGTCTCTTCATTTTCCCAGATGCAGCCAGCGCAGGTGCCCGCCGTTAGCTCGCGACGCTCATGCATGACGTATTGATAAACAATGCACTTGATAGGCACACTAATATCAAATCAATATGCAGCAGTCAGTGGGAGTTCTTTTTTTTATCGGCAGCAGTTGGTGAGAGTGAGTGAAGGTGTGTGGTGACTTGGCTCGTAAAAACACAGATAGGCTACAACTTAGGCTTTTATTCATATAAAATAGTTTGTCAGAGTAGAGCCCTGCGCGGGACTGTTTTCTTCATCACGCTCCTGCCCGCTCCGCTGAATTTCTGACCATTACCGCCCGCAACCGCAATGTGTATGTCCACTCCCGTCCGCTCCCGCAAAACTCTGAGAATTTATGCCCGCACAATAATAGAGATGCATTGATTTTGTGTCTTCTCCCGTCCCACAGGAGAAAACATGTCATTTTATAGGCTATTAATAAAGAGATTCATGGGGTTGTTGTTTCGTTTCCCTGGCCTGCATGTCTTTTGACGCACTGGTCAAGAATTGCGCTCCTATTTAGTTGTTTTCATTTAGTTTTTAATGAAATAAAGGCTGTTTCATATTCTATTCTCCTCCTCTGTATTTATTTATTTTTCTACCTTTATATAATCACGCAGTGATTGAGGTTAAGGCAAGCCTGGCGCCAGGATGAAGTTACTGAGAGAGCGGTTAAAAATTACGAGGGGGCAAATCTTTATTATGCAACATAGGTTCACACAGTGAGTTATAAAGAGCGCGCAGACGTGCGTAATAGTCGCTCGTAATGACAGCTCGTCGCCGGTGAAACACAATAAACTGCACGTCTTCTTTCATGTTTGTCTCATGACAGATGGAGCTGAATGACAGACAGACAGGTGGAGCAAGCGGCAAATTGGTATGAAAGCTGGATCAGGGCATATTCGTCCATTTATGAATAAATATGGAGTGGAAACGCTCATGCATGTACACCAAGTTCCTGTGTTGACATCCCGTCGCTAGGCTACATCTTCTTCTTCTTCTTATTATTATTATTATTATTATTTTTCTTCTTCTTCTACTGTTTAATGGTGGTTGGCAAACAGCGAATTGGCCCATTACCGCCACCAACTGGTGGAGTGTGGATCAAAATGACTATTAATATTTGCGTTGGGTCCCGCCGGGTCCCAATGCAGCCCTCTATGTCAGAGTACAAAAGTTACCCGGGCCATGGCTCCCCTGGCCCCCCCGGTTCCGCGGTCTATGGTTTTTCCAAACAACTTTTTATGCTGGGGCTTCAGGACACTTGGATCACTATGGACGAGCAGTATGGAGATATTTTGTGGTTTCAATTATGTGTTTTTGGACGTTTGTCTGGGGCACCGTCAGTCTGCATTAGGTGGAGTTGTGCTGCTACCCCCTCTCCCCTTGGATCTCCACAAGGGATGTGAGGACTCTGTGAAATTGCTGTGAAATTTTGTAAAGGCATTCATGTCCCCATGAGGATGAACTGTAATAAGTGTGGGGATCATTCCAGTTGTCCAATACCTTGGTTTATGACCAAATACATAAAAAGCTCCTGACATTTCCTTCAGCCTTAACTGTGTGTACGTAGTGTTAATTAGAAAATGCCAACATGCTAACACACTAAACTAAGATGGTGAACATGGTAAAAATGACCTGCTAAAAGCTGCTACAGACAAACTGAAATAGAATTGTAGTTGCAACACCAGGGCCTGTAACAAAAGATAACACGTGGAGAAATGAATCCATGTCTGCCAACAGCTCAAAGATGATTTCATGTTTGTAAATGTATTTTCAAGGAGCTCTGTTGGATTCAATAGTGAAATGTGAGAAATTACAGCCAAAAGAAATACTTGAATGATTGAGCACACCGTCACCTGAGAAGGTGAAATATGACTGAAAAAGAAAGGAAAAATACACCACTTAAAAAGTGGTTGTTTTTGTGAACACATTGCAGTGTGGGAGCTGGGTGGTTGTGTTCTCTGCCTCCACCTTGTCATCTGCTTTTATTTTTGGAATTCCAGGTGGTGGGGTCACAAAGGTTTTATCATTTCCTGTGTAATCTTCCTGAAAACTCAATTTTGGGAATTTTGGGTTTTCAATTTATTTGACTTCACTTTACACGCAGTCAGTGGGCTCAATCTCTTAAGGCTGGTTGGATTTAAGAAGAGTTTGGCATCACATCAAGGGTCTGCTACTTATCCTGTGTTGTTTTTTTGTCCTAAATATAAAGTCTAAGTATTATTCAAGCTTTCAAAGTGTTTTTATTCTACATAAGGACCTGAATGTCCCTTTTCCAGTGCTTCGCCATCAGGCTTCAACAAGGAAGTCTGGTTTGTGGGAGCTTAGAGGGAAATGCTCTGGAAACTGGAAACTTCTGTCTTTGACTGAACAAAGAAAAAAAAAATCCCACTTGATAAAACAGCCAGACACTTTGAGTCATGACCTCTGTGAAAAAGGAAGAAAGCAGTGGAGACACATGGTGAAATATGGAGAGAAGACACGCAAAAAGAAAATGTTATCTAAAATAGTTTGCAGAACTTCTCTCCACCGTGCTTCTGATCATTTATGATTAAGCCTGATAACACAGGGGTTGTTTTTTATTATTTTTTTAAGACTTTGGCCAGTGGACATAAAAATGTAAAATCAAATGACACAAATGAAAGAAAACAAGATAAAGTCTGGTTCAGTTAGATTGCAGACTTCCTGAAGGGAACTGTTTTCGTCAAGTACTGAAATCCTGAACCAATTTCTGTCGATAAATTAAGTTGGACACTGTTTTCTCAATGTTACAGACTATACCTCCAGGCTACTATCAGTCAGCCACTACATGTTTATCTATTTTATATAGAGTTGTAAAGCGCTGTCTCAGGCGCCCCTGGTTATAGAGTATATATATCTCATTCATTTTTCTCACAGACAGTGTTACGTGACTCACAGTTGGAGCTCTTCTGTGGCTTGGATCAGCATTAAACACTCTTGAATCATTAGTACAAAAGATAAACTGTGTAAGAGAATATCTGTTTCTTTGATAAAAAGTAGAAGGTACATGCCTGGGTACAAAAAAAAACTTGGAGGTAGAAGTTACAAACTAAATATCACAGTGTAGCACTTCCTTGTTGTTGTGAAACGAAGTGGATACACAGTCTCATTAAAGTCTATTTAAGAAGCAGTGTGTAAGATTTAGGGAGATTTAGTGGCAGCTGGCAGTGAGGACTGCAGATTGCACCCAGCTGCCCCAGACAGCCTGCTTGCCCAGCTCCTGCCAATGTGTGCACACCTTATTTTTTATCAAGACGTTCAGGAGGTTTTGACTGGGAGCTGAATAAAGGTGTCCTCCCCACCAATACAAATGGACTAGGTAAAAACATAAATAAAGCAGTTTCACATTACAAATCAGATTTTCTTTGATGTTGTTTTGGCAAGTCGAAGATGGGCCGCTAGCCTAGCACCTGCTAATCTTTGTTTACCTTTTTCTCTGATAACTTCAGACTCAGATGTTCAGGAGGTTTTTACCATGAGACGAATTACCTGCAGAGGTCTCTTAAGAAAGAATCAACCCATAGATTTGAACCGGTAGAAGCACTGAATAGAGCAGTTTCGTGTTACAAATCTGTTAAATTCAGAATGAAGAATGGCCTCAAAAACGCAGACAACTCAGCAGAGCTCAGTTCAAAAGATTTATTCAAAATATGAAGCAGAGCAGATGATACTTGAATTACCGGAGCAGGAATTGCGCCCAGGTCTCCCACGCAATAAGCAGGTTAAGTTGTCATTGGACCGGACAAGCTGTTCTCTAAGAGGTAGCAGGAATAAAAGATACAGAGGACCAGGGAGAGGACGAAGCAGGACCGAAACTACTGGGAAAAATCCAGTCTTGCTGGAGCTGAAGTCACATTTCCATTACAGTTTTGTGTAAAATAAATGCGATATTTCTAAAGTTTCGACAAAGTACAATTGCAACTTGCAGGTGTTTCCATCGTGTGAGACGTAATTCTCATATAATCTCCTCCTGCGAGACTCCACTTTGTTTGCGGAAGTAAGATGGACATTCCAAATCTCTTGCGAGCTGGAACAATTATCTCAGTTGCCACTGCTGCTGTTACAGTAGTCTACAACCGAAGACGAAGAGAGCGAGTGGTATTCCAAAGGCAAAGTCCTTATGTGTGGCAGCAACCACCAATAGGATTTCTGGGAGAGGATCGTGAACAAGGATTTTTTTTTTCCCCTCAAAACTGTATTTGTGAACAAGGAATTCACCGAGGACTTGAATGTCCGGTGACGTATATTTTCGAAAAAAGTGTTTCCAGTACACTTTTGAAATATACAGTACTTCTATATCGACACATCTGAAAAACCACCTCATGAGAGCGTAAAAACTTTTTCTGGATATTTTAGAGTTTTTTCGAAATGTAGGTGTTTCCATTACCAGTTTTTATTGCAATATTTAGGTTTTGCACATTTCTAGGGTTAATGGAAATGCACTTTGAGATGCAGAGCAGACAGTGAGGGTAATGGCAGCTTGAGGCTAGACTGAGGCAGGTGAAGGAGTCGGCAGGCAAGGCAGGTCTGTAAGTGCTGAATGAACTGCAGGTGTGTCAACTTCATTGCAGCTCCCTGCCCCGCATGCTCACTCACACACACACACACACACACACACACATACTGACAGACAGGGGAGACAAACTAGGGACAAACAATAGAAAGGGGAAAACAGGGGGCAAAAAAAGGGAAGGAGAAGAAAACAGGTGCAAATCCTGACAATATCTGTGTTTCTCTGATGCTGTTTGGCATGTTGGAGATGGGCTGCTAAGCTAGCACCTGCTAACTTAAATTCCAGATGTTTAGGAGGTTCTTATCAGGAGCTGAATTATCTGCAGAGGTTGCTTGCTCTCCAAAACAAATGGACCTGATGATTTAAATCAGTAAAACATTCAATGATTTCATTGAAAAAAAAACCAAAAAAAAAAAAACCGTTGGATTTTAGATGCTCTTGTTGCAGAGGAGCTGCTAACTACGTTGGCTGATGGGAAAATGCGAATGTCTCTATCTAGAGCCGTGTGTGATTTGTCTGTTCTGTGCTACTGTAGAAATATGGCGGTGAACATGGCTATCTCCATAGACGAGGACTCTCCTATGTAGATGCAAACAGCTCATTCTAAGGTAAGATTCTTATTTTCAGGTGATTATACAAACAGTAAAAATACTTATGATATTATTTTCCATTTTTGCTAATATATTACTGGACCTTTAATGAATGAAAAAACAAACAAACAACAACTCCTGCTTCAATGGTGAACATGACTGTAAATGAAATCACTAGTCCATCATTATTATGATCAAAAAGTAAGCTCATTCTTTACTGAAAAATACAAGCAGTCCACTGACTGTGCATGATATTGTGCATTTCATTTCTGCAGTTGTAATTTATAATCCCCTTCTTGGCTCAGTCTGTGTGTCCATTCCTGAGGTTCTCTAAATACTGGAGATGTGTTGTGTTTGCCAGTTGGCTGCCACAGGCAGGGATGCACAAGTCAAACCTGCACATGGTAGGTCATGCAAGGTCAGAGATGAATCACATTAGCACAAAGCCATCAAGCTGCAGGCTCTTAGACATCATACAGGCAGTGATGATGAATTAGTCTGAGCTCCTCAGGAAGAGTGTCTGCACGCCCTGACAGCAGATTGCAGCAAATTGCAGTTTTAAATTCACTGTACAAACTTTGCCTCAAACATCTTGGAGATGATAATTATAAAACAAGTCTCAGTGACCCAAGCTGCAAATCATTTTCAGCTGTTCAACAAATGGCTTCCAAGAAGCAATTAAACAGTGAAGTTTGGGGCTTACACTTTAAGCTGCTTAAGACCTTTGAGGTGTGGGGTCAAAAGTGTTATAATTGAAGATGTGAATGAAGAACATAAGTGACTCTCAGGAATCAAGAAGGTCATTGTGACAGGTCACTTGAGTCACATTACTGTACTGTGGATGAAAGAAATTGTTGCTCTCACCCCTCGCTCAGGCCTGACTTTATCTCTGCCTTGCATTACAAATTTGCAGTCAGGAATAAAATTAGCAATGTGAAAATATAAACAAAATGTGACTTGGTACCAATGCCAGTTCACTGACATTGTATCAACCCATACATGGATTACCATATGTGACACATATTGAACATGACTACTGCAGCCTTATTCTTGCTTTAAAGTATTAAAAGTGTATTATCAAGTCAGTCATTTGGTAAATTACTATGCTGAAATATGGAGTATTAGATAATCAGAGTGCCTGGTTGAACTTGAATAAGTGACTTCAAAAGTTTTATTCAATACTTTTACAATTACATGTTACATAAAATGTAGCTTGGCTACATTACATTTTACATGTAGAATTTAAGATCCAGACCTTAAACCACCCAGTTTATAGATTGGAGATATTTACTCACCTTCAACAGCTAACGCTAGCTAAAGTCCAATCATCAGAATGAGGCCCCAAGGTTCACATCAGCGATATATGAAGAGAACTGGATATAGTGTTGGAGGCAGGGCCCTCTTTATGTTTATGAAAACTGCTAAGTGGCATATGAAGCCAAAAAAGTTCAACTTCCCAGATGTAAAATTACCTGGATCTTGTGCATCATTAGGCCCTTATGGCAGTTTGGCATAATGTGGCTTATTATGCAGTCACAATAGAGACTTCGTCTCTCAGGTCATTATGTCAAATTGGCTTTAAAGTCTGGCTCTGCTACTGCAGGACTAGTTCACACACGCTCCAGCTCTGGACAAAGTGAATTGATGGAATTTTTTCACATGAGCCCTTTTGACACATCACAGTACGATTCCTATTCCTAAGTGTAGGTTTATTGGTGACTTTAGCAAATCAGGTAACAGTCCCTGCCCCAATAACAAGGCTCAGGCCAATCTCTCATGAATACAAAATGAAACAGAATGAACTTGATACTACCCATGACATCGAGTCTTGGTAAGAGAGCAAATGAGCTGATGGCTCAAAGTTTTTCACAGAACATAAGCCAGGTTAGTAATACACTACTAAAGTTGATTTGAAATTGTAACTTGTTATGCAAAAAACATTATTGTAATTTATGAGCAATTATTATTTGAACAAAAATTCAAAGCACTGACAATTTACAATTATTTTATGCTGTGAACTTGTTATTCACAAGTGAAGTCTATTTTATTTATAGCCACAAAACTTTTATACTTCAGCCACAAAACAATCACTTGTACATTAACTACTTGTCCCTTAGTGATGGGCAAAGCAATTCTTTAGATGTTACTGAATCACTAGAATCAGTTCATTAAAAAGATAAGTTCAAAAGATTTGTTCACCGAATCAGTCAGTGCTAGGCGGGAGGAGCCCTGACTATGTACTGCATTGTCCGACTCACTGAACTGATACATGGCTGAGCTGCTGCTGCATCTGCCCTGCACTGGTGAATCTCATTACTGGCCAGCCTAAGGTTTTAAGTTTGTTTATCTGGAAACTAAGTCTGTTAAAACAATGAGGAGGTGTGTGATTGTGTTCATGTGGCTTACTCCTGGCTACATTAGCCGTTAGCTTGGAGAAAACGCTCCCTATGAAAGTGTATCACTGAGAAGAAATGATGTGAATTACTCAGGGACCAGGGTTACGTCGTTCACCGAGTGATTCGTTCACCGAATGATTCGTCACGTGGTAGGCAGTCCCTCCCTGCCCCCAGGCTGCCTCACGACTCGCAAGTGATTCATTGTTCGCACAGACCGAATGTGCAGTTCCACTCCTGGCCTGCACGCTCGCTGCTGGGCTCAACTGAACTGAGAAATGAATACGTCACTTCCCTAAGTGATTCAGTTTAGTTCTGTTTCAACAGATTCGCTGTTTTGAACGATTCGTTAGTGAACGACACAACACTATTGTCCCATAACCTTGAATTTGTAAGGAATACTTTGTTTTTTGAATGTCTCAACAGTGAACGAAGAACCCAAAAACGGCAAACATTCTTAATGAATTGAAGTAAATGTGAATCTAATCTCATTTATCCAGTCATCATGCACAGTACTTCTCAAACACATGCACCTTTCCTAAAACCTTACTTTTCAAAACATGTCCGCATAAACAGAAATGCAACAGCAGATTTCAAACATGCACTTGCTCATGCACACTACTTGTATTCACACAGCCAAGTGAACGGAAAAAAAAATGTTGGAATTTGGCATTTCTGTAAACCACAGATATGTAGTTCACATTACATGTATATGAGAAGTTTTTCTCATCAGGAGGAGGAGAGGATGGTGGTTAGTGTTGTTTAGCACCATTTCAGGACATGTGCAGCCCGGTCTGTTGTTGTGTTTGGGAAGTACTAAACATATGACTGGATAAACAAGACTTGGCTTTTGCTTTTACTGCAAAAGTTATGTGACAGTTTGTAAAGGAATGTTTTGATGTAGTATTACAATTACCAAAACATTTCTCCCTGTACTTCAATTCATCAAGAATGTTTGCCATTTTTGGATTCTTCGTTTACAGTTGAGGCATGCACAAAACTTCGCCTTTAGGGCACATTTTACTGTGTTACCTTGGGTTCATCACAAAGTCTATGTAACGAAGGGTAAAATATACAGAAATGGTCATATTGTGGGTGAAGTATTCCTTTAAATTATAATCTGTACAATATACAGGATCCTCTGTCCTGAGACCCTAGGTTTAGAAAAAGACAAATTAGACACACACACACACACACACACACACACACACACAAAGAGGACACGTAAAACACAAAGTCAGGCGTCAACTTCAAAATCACTTCCTTCGAAAACATAGATAATTAATGGATTATGGCGGGTCCAGACTCTGCATCATCCTGTAATTACCTAACTTATTTTTTGCTGTGAATTAGCTACAGGTGTTATGTAAATTTAGCAGGCATTCCAGTCTCTCATGGCTGTGAGCAGAGAGTCTTACTGTGTTAATTTAGGATAATTACTTCAATAGGAAATGTAACCGAGGGAGAGTGTGAAGAAACTGTTCTTGGTGAGGAGATACGCGTGGAAAATTTTCATGGCAACAACAGCCAGGTGTTTACATCCTGATTTTTAATTATTTTGTATTTCCCAATAGACTGATACTTTTGTCCTGGACACCTGTGCTATTGTTTACAGCTAAATTTTGGTTTCTATTAGGTGAACTGATGAGAATTTGAATAGCGATCTGTTCATTAGTGGGTACACAGCAGTCTTTTTAAGCACAGGGAAAATACAGCCTTACAGGGGTATGAAATTTGATTATGCAAAAACCTAAATGCCTAAATGACTTTCATGTTTGGAAATTTGGGTTTGGAAACATTTATTTTCCATTTTTAGCAAGACACACTCATAATCTGTCAAGACATGTTCAAACACCTGGATTCATTGTTTTGGCAATCAGAAAGGAACATTCATTTGAGTAAATCTTGGAGTATTGAGTAAAAATGATACCTCCTTATCACAGAAGCCACAGGGCATTTTAAGGTGGATCTGGTGACATTATAACCATAAAAACATCTCCTGTGCTGCATACTTGTCCTAGTTTATTGCTCTGTTGTAATTCATTCTGTTTAGTCTCATCCCCCCTTTACCTTTCTCTGACCTGTTCTCTATGATGTTCTACACAATGCCTTCATTAGGAAAGGAATCCTTTTAAGTTATGTTAAGAAGATCAATCGGAGATCGGCCATAACGTGGAGGATGAAAATCCATGACAGCTTGCTTATGCTGTTTAGGTGCAATATCTACTTTCTTCTACATTTGTATAAATCTTGGATATGTGTGCATGTGTGTGTGTGTGTGTGTATTGTGGTTCGTCAGCAGCAGACTTGAGGTGTCCCAGAGAGTATAATTGTTGAGCAAACACAACCACAGAGTGTGAGAGAAACTATGGAAGCCCATTTATGCCACTGTGATGACAAAAAGAGACCATGTAAGTCATTATAATTAGAGAAACTTTTAGCAACCACCCCATCTCGTCCTTACAGGAACCTTCCTGTGTAATCAATCTACTGTTGTTTTTTCCACAGTAATTAGTATCTAGTTCCTAAAATGGATAGGCAGAGGGTACTTGCTCTAGCTGTGGTTGACGGTGAAAGACTACACTGCACAGGGAAATGGAGATCTATATGAGATCCTAAAGAAGAGGGTGGATCATGGGGAGTACCACCAGTTGGTCCAGGAGCTTCGTCTCGATGATGGCTGTTTCCAGGCATATTTCAGGATGATGGGGTAGTTTGACAACCTGCTGTCTATCGGGCCGTTTAGCTCTGTGTATCCAGCAGTTGCTCCCACCTGTTTTTCCTCAATTGTTTACCAACTTTAAACAAATTGCCATGACTACCACAGAGGACCCGCCTCTCAAATCATCTGAATGGACAGTGGGATAAAAGATGACGCAAAAAGAGATGACAGAGGGTGCTTTTCTGCTCTGAGTTGAAGTTTTTTCAACTTGAGGAGTTCAGGGAGCTCCGTCAAAAACGCCAGGTGCCTAGAGTGTAGAAACACAAGGCGCACAGTAATGCTAAATCACGTTATGTATGGAGCCTTAGTATTTCAAAATAATGAGAAACGTGCAAAATAATGACTTAGTATCAATTTTCATTATTTTGAAATACTCACTCATCATTTCAGGAAAGTTTCCCGTCATTTTGAGATACTAGGTGTTTTTTTCCATCACTGGCAGAAATGGACCTCCAAAGGAAACATCAATAGGCTACTACTACTGTAATCTGAGTCTGTTCTGTGTGTCAATGTTTGTCAGACACCCCTGATCAAGAAAATTAGCCAGATTTATATTGAAAACTGCACTGTGAGCACAATATAAACTGAAATAATTAAGGTAAAACAAGTTTTTGACATAGGGCCCTTCGTCAAGAAAGGGCCTCAAGATTAGGTGACCTTGCAAGAACCTAAAGGGCTTTCAGTGTCAGATGATATTGTAAATTAGTGACACAGATTTGCAATTAATTAAGTTATCGCAATCTATGTATTCAGTAAAACCTGGCCTTGAAGGGTCATGAGGGGCTGTGGGGCACCTGAATATGAAAGGGAAATATAAGTGTAAAGAAACTCAAGCAGAAATGAAGGATATTTAGTTTTAACCCTTAAGATTTTCATGCAACCAAACTATTAACTATCATTATATTTTCCTTTCTTAATTACCATTCTAGTCAGGCATTTAAAACCAATTGGGCCCTCCTGATGCTAAATCTTTCCAAATTAAGTAACCAGGAGTAAAATGAACACAGCTGTTTGTATCCTTAATCCATTCAAAAGAGAAGATAATTAGTGATTATCTGAGCAGCCTGTCAGGAGCCCGTAAAGTGCATGGAAGACAGAAGTGTTAAGAATTGTACCAAGTTAACACTTTCATTGTTAAAAAAAACTATAAAGTATTATTGGACCTGGTTGTAGTCATTTGTCTGCACAGTCCACTTAAACTCCACTATCCAGTGGAAGCAAGCAGATAGGAGACCATAAGGAGACATCAGAGTAGTTTCTTTTGGAAGACTGAAAAACCTCAGACTAGACACTACAGCAGCAAAAATGGGGATTAAAGAAATGTTAAAAGCAGACAGAACACCTAGGGATGCTGCTGCTGAGAAACACAAGTCAGATGTAACAAGTAGCTGAGCTAAACTCTGTCAGACTCTATCTTGAATCAGGTCGATTGGACGTCTCAGCTGGCTAACAGAGAGAAAATCATCTTTGAATGCAGACAACAAACAGACCCTCTCCTCTTGAAGATTTGCCTCAAGGTGTGATGCTGCTGATTTGTCAGTAAGTTTTTTAATCCCAGTAAATTTGTGATCTGCAGTTGAGGGTGTCTTCCTAAGTTTGACTGGAGAAGACATCTTAGTTTTATAGTTTTTAAAAACTGCTATAGAGAAAGTGATGTTTGCACCAGCAGACCCTGACTCTGGTCTGCGGAGATGGATTTTGGATTTATAAGAATTAAATCCAGTGAGACAGGGAGAGAAAAGTATACCACCAAATCCCCGTAGATAGCATTTCAGTGGATGTGAATTCCTCCGCTTAAATTCAACCACAGACAAAAAACAAGACAAATATCAAATGGTCCCAGCAGTAAGCCACAGTGATAGATTAAAATCGACAGTCTGATGCCACAGGTCCAATTCAGGGACTTTATTAATAAAAAGGCTTTAAGGTTTCTTTTTGTCTGCTTCACATTTGACACAAGGACATCCTGATGTTCAGAAGACTTAAGAAGCCTGCACAAACAAACAGTTGTGTGCAGAAACTTTTAAATTCTTAAAGAAAGAGGTACATTTCCACATGGGGATAATCAAACTGTGACAGTTTTGCCTGCAGTGTGCTGATCCCTGTGCAGCTGAGGCTGGATGCTCATCACCCCCCGGTACCCTCATGCTGAAGCAGCAACCAGCCAATGCAAAGAAAGGTCATATATAAACTTTCATACTGATGGCAGTTTGTAATATAATACTCATGCGCTATGTTAGTCGTTCAAATTGTCAACAAAAACAACATAGGGTTAAATTTGTTGTTTTTAATCAATTAAATATTGTTCTTACCAATTAATTGACTTTGTTCTCAGGTGAGAAACAAGAAATACATGTTGTGAAAACAGATGTTCAGCTGTGTAACAGCGCAGCTTCACAATGGTTTGGAACATATTAAATATTAAATCCAAGTACCATGTGTTTTATTTATGAGTTTCTGTGTCTCCAGTCCAAATTCATGTCTGCTGGGTTGGGCACATGGTGATGCCAGGGGGTTTGATCCATCCAGATTATTATGCTTTACTCAGCACAGCTGCTGCTTTGTTAGACTTTACAGCCCAGCAGAGGATACTGAGTAAAAAATCAGTAGCTATTCACAAACGTAAACAAACACTTTATTTATTGTTTTCAAACTAATGCAGACTGTGCCTCTGAGTTATGAGTGTGGACTTATCAACAAGCCAGCTGCCTGTCCTCTTACTTTTGTTTCTGTTGAATACAAAAAAAAACAAAAAAGCAAAATTAATAAAATAAACAATATTTTAAAATCATAAGAATTTAATTTCAGATCACCCTTTGCTGAGTCCTGCCCCTCGAACGCAGCCTGTCCAATCATAGCCTAGCAGGAGCTATAACTATTCTGCTGTGCTTCATAGACTCTTGTAACCGTGATGATACTCATTGTCATATATAAATATATAAGAATAAATGACTTATTTTTGTGTGATTGATTGTGGTGGGCCAGTCTGGCCAAAATACTGAGTCCAGCTTGTTATCCCAGCCCACTCCTGGGTGGACCAACAGTGAAAGAGCTGCTACGTCACATTTCCTGAAATGAAAGTGAAAGTTTATCTGACAGAGAGCAGAGCTGCAGTAGAGACAAGTCTCTCTGTGTCTCTCTAAAGAAATATTTAACTGATCCAGCAGGTTCTTCTCAACAACAAACACCGGTGAGTACGCTGCCCTACGGAGACAAAATGCAGTAATTAAGTTTTCTGTCATAATTTAGTTAAAACCAGAATCAGTAACAAAGAATAAACAAACTAGTCATGCTAAAAGCTAACTAGCCTAGCTTGGATTCCCTTAAAATGCATCAGCATACAGAGTTTCGTACCTGATTTTTATTCTCAGTTCCAGTGTGTCTGTAATTAGTGCTGTCTGTCTTTGTAAGGAAGTACAGCTTAGTGTGTTCCAACAACCAGTATGAAGTCTAATCCCGAGCTCCACTCAGACAGGAAGTTTCACTCATGGCAGAATTTCAGCTGAGGTCCATCAGTAGTCGTAGGTGTTGTAGAAATGAATGATCTCATAATTGTCTGCAGTCCAGAGCAGCAGATTCCAACTTTCTTGTACACATTAAATGTGTCTTATTCTCTGCTCTTTGTATCATCATCCTCTCCCTGTGTACCTTCTCTTCCTCCTCTTTGTCCAACCTGACTTCTCTTTGGACAGAGAAGATGATTTCTTCTTTAGCTCTACTCCCTCAGACACATACTTATAAAATGAATAGAAATAGATACATGTTAAATATAACTGTACATTGTAATAAATGTGTGAAGTTAAATGTTGAATTTGAATTTAAATTGTTATGCCTGCTTTGAAAAATTATTTTACTCACACTAGATTTTAGACCCAAGAAAACCAGTGTGGTTTTTATTTTTTTGGTATTGATTTGGTGACACTGGATGAAAGCTATTAAAGAAAATATATACATTTTCCATAAAAATGCATCTGTTGAACAAGTGAATTATAGATTAGCAATTAAAATAAGAGTGCAACTTGAGAAGAATTTAGTATATATTTTCTTAATCCAAGTTTTCACTAATATGGGCACATCAGCATCAGTGTTTTGTCATTCAAACAGTAATTTGTTGATGTTACATAAGTCAACCTTAGTGGTCCAGCATAAAACTAAGAAAGCACTAATAATAAAAATAAATAAATTAAATAATAATAAAAAAGAACAAAATACCAATATAAACAAATCCTACCTTTACCCTGTTACCACTAATACCAGTAATTGAATGATAATTAATAATGAATAATAAAGTCAGGGGGAAGTGTCCCTCCGTCCACCTGCAACGAGGCAGTACCATGGCATCATTGGAAAAACTCCAGAACGGGTCAACCTGTAGACAGCCAGCACAACCTTATCCCTTTATCCCCTGGCAACAATTAATTTACTGGCCTGTATTCACTTTTGTATTAACTGTGTTTTGTATTGTCTTGCAATAAATAAAAATAAGATAAAAAAAAAACACTGCTGGATCCAGAATGGCTGTTGAATTTTCAACTTAAAACTAACTTCACCACAGCAGACTGGTTGCAAATTTAGCTCAATTTCTATCAAAATAAACATCAAAACCATCTCCACCTGCACCTACTTTGAGGAGCATTTTGAGAAAAAGTATTTTCCTCCCAGACAGCCAAAGTAAAAGTTTTAGAATATGAATCTGCATGTCATCATTTATTTTGTGAGCCTGGTGCTCACAAAGACATACAGCTGAGCTGCACATCTGAGCTGTCTATTATTCACTGCATATTCCAGGACCTGACTACATAATGAGCTGTCTTAGTAAATTAGAAGCTGAATACGTGCAGATTGTGGCCACCAATTCATTGACAGCCACAGGTCATATTGCATTACACCATTTTCTTAGTGAATTTAGCGCTTAGTTGTAAAATAATAATCCACTGATCAAAGTTCATGGAAGTAATAATGACAAGATAATTACAGTTTTGTTCTTTCACACTTTTTGTCCTCAGAGTGCAGATATGTCTGCTGCCAGCTGTTTTCTGACTGAAAATCAGTTTCTGTGCTCCATCTGTCTGGAGGTGTTCACTGATCCAGTCGCCATACCATGTGGACACAACTTCTGCAAAACCTGCATCACTGGACACTGGGATTTTAATGTCCAGTGTCAGTGTCCAAACTGTAAAAAAGTTTTCAACACAAGACCAGAGCTGCAGGTCAATACTTTAATTTCTGAGATAGCTGCTCAGTTCAGACAGCCAGCTCAACAGAGCGCCAGCAGAAGCAGCTCAGAGCAAAAACTTTCAAATCTCGAAGAAGTTCCCTGTGACATCTGCACTGGAACCAAACTGAAGGCCGTGAAGTCCTGCCTGGTGTGTCTAGTCTCCTACTGTGAGACTCACCTGGAGCCTCATCTGACAATATCAAGTCTGAAAAGACATCAGCTGGCCGACTCTGTGGAGAACCTGGAGGGCAGGATGTGTACGAAGCATGATAAACTGCTGGAGCTGTTCTGTAAGACTGACCAGTTGTGTGTCTGCATGCTCTGCACTATTTCAGACCACAAGACACACGATGTTGTTCCTCTAAAAGAAGGATATGAGGGAAAGAAGGCTGAGCTGGAGGCTGAAATTCAAGAGATGATCCAGAAAAGACAAGAGAAGGTTGAACAGATCAAAAACTCAGTGGAGCTCAGTAAGGATGACGCAGACCGAGAGATAGCAGATGGCGTTCAGGTCCTCACCACTCTGAAGGAATCTGTTGAGAGAAGCCAGGCCAAGCTGATTGACACAATCAAAGAGAAGCAGAAAAAGACAGAGAAACAGGCTGAAGGCTTCCTCACAGAGCTGGAACAGGAAATCTCTGACCTGAGGAAGAGAAGCACTGAGGTGGAGCAGCTCTCACAGTCTGAAGACTATCTCCACCTCCTCCAAAGCTTACTGTCCCTGAACACTGCTTCACTCACCAAGGACTGGACAGAAGTCAGTGTCCATCCACTGTATGCAGGGACTGTGAGTAGAGTTTTGGCTCCCCTGGAAGAGATGCTCAGTGAACAGATTAAGAAGCTGTTTGGGGTTGAGCTGAAGAGGGTTCAGCAGTACGCAGTGGATGTGACTCTTGATCCTGATACAGCATATAACAAACTCATCCTGTCTGATGATGGGAAACAAGTAAAATGTGGTAATGACTGGAAGTTTCTCCCAGACAATCCAAAGAGATTTGATACATGTCCTAATGTCTTAGCAAAGCAGAGTTTCCCCTCAGGAAGATTTTATTACGAGGTACAAGTTAAAGGGAAGACTGACTGGTATTTAGGAGTGGCCAGAGACTCCATCAACAGGAAAGGGAGCATCACGCCGAGCCCTCAGATTGGCTTCTGGCTAATATGTTTGAGGAATGAAAACGAGTACAAAGCTTGTGCCGGGCCTGCAGTCCCTCTGTCTCTGAGATCTCAGCCTGAGAAGGTGGGGGTGTTTGTGGATTATGAGGAGGGTCTTGTGTCTTTTTATGATGTTGATGCTGCGTTTCTTATCTACACCTTTACTGGCTGCTCCTTCATGGAGAAACTCTACCCACTCTTTTGTCCTCTTGGTGACAATAGTGGTAAAAACTCTGCCCCTCTGATTATCTCTCCTGTCAAACACACTGAGTAGAACAATTATTTGATTTTCCTCAGAGAGATTCACTATCAGGGTAAAGCAAAAATAGGTATGTGTTCTTACTTTGTCACACAACAGAAAAATGTGTTACTGACCACCCAGCCAAATTTGAATGATGAAAAATTGCTACTGGGAGCGTGTCCACTGAAGGATCTGAAATGAGGGTCAAGCTGCTGCAAAGCAATGGACTTTCATTAGCAGCTAACCCAGTAGCACATACAGTTTATGGTAGCACAGCATACACCACCCAAGCCAAAAAAAACAGTGTTGCTCTGCAGCGACAGCCTCTCGTTCAGCAGCTAACAGCAGCTAACGTTAGCACAAAGTAGGGCTGCAACTAACCATTATTTTCATTGTCGACTAATTTGTCGTTTATTTCTTTGATTAGTCGACTAATCATTTTAGCGAAAAATGTGTTATAATGTTGAAAAATGTCGGTCTGTCTCTCCCAAACCCCAAAAACTGTCTTGTTTCGTACTGGCACAGGGTTTTAGTTCTTTGTCATGGGAGAGTGTGTAAAGCTGCCAATATCTGAACGTAAGAAGATTAGTGGACTACTAAAATAGTCACTTATTACTTTTATAGTCGATTAGTCATCGATTAGTTGACTAATCGTTGCAGCCCTAGCAGAAAGCACACACCCACAGTGGCAGGCCGTAACTACTGGCAGGCTAGGTAGCAAACTCAGGCAAAAAGACAGAAAGAAACATTACTGACAGGTATTTTGCTTGTGTTTATATGATTGTGGCATTTCACAGAGATGCTTTTTCATGTATTTGTAGATATGAATTTTAAATGGCACTGCATAGTTTTCCATCTCTTCACATGTTTTCAACAAGTATTTTCAAAGATGTGTGACATGTTTTGAAAGAAATCACTGAATTTACTTCAGCCTTTAAAGGTCCACAGTGTAGGATTTCGGGCATCTAGCAGTGAGGTTGCAAAACTGAAAGTTCTCTTGTGTGCCAAGTGTGTGGGAAAGTGATACTCAACTCAAGGCCCACACTAAGGTGCCTGATGGCCCCTTTTATACTTTTATTATACATTATGCTGCCTTTTCACAGCCGCACAGCAACCGCATACCTGCAAGAGTGCTCCCTAAAAAAGCAAAGCAGTCTGCTGCAACTACAACGACTACAACTGTGCTGACAGAGATAATTCGGGGAATGACACTGAGGGAAGTGCAAGCTAGCTTGGAGCCATATAAATAACAGCTGAATAACTCTGAAGTCATCGAATACTGGTGTCAGGCAAAGACAAAAAAAAGCTGTACTCTCATGTCGGCTTGATACGCAGCCAGTCCCAGTGGCATCGGCGGGAAATGCGTCTAGACAACAACAGAGGTTAAGGGGGCAAAAGTCTCAGTAGGGCAGGCAAGAGGGGAGGTGGATGGGCCCAACAACCACCTACTTTCACCAGGGGTGCTGGCATTCATGTTCCGAAAGCGGAACGCTGTTCGTTTTTCCTCAACCCAACTATATGCTTTTGTTGCCTTAACCTAAACATGTGGGTGCTGGCTAAAGGTAACCACGTGTGCGTGATGGCTAAACATAATCATGTGCATTTGTTGTTGAAGGGAAAAAACATCAATTGGCGGTGTTGTATCCATGCAGTGAGTTTTGAAAGAGACTGTATGCAAAGTGTACATTTCCTGTGAAGGAATAAGTGTATTTTGAAAACAGATAATATATGTAACAGGCTGAAATTGACATGGCATCCCAGAATTTCAACAACCAACGCACCCAGGGTACGTTGCACGTCATACGTTGACATGGAAAATCCATTACCAAACATCAATATGTGACAAGGACAGAATGAGAATGCGTTGTATAAGTTGTTAATGCTGTGTTGTTCGACTCTGGGTGTTCCGACATCAACATTATCAGCTTGGCACAACAAAATCTGTGCGTATTTACGTGGGCGGCAATTGCTTCATACGCCGACTGTTATGTTCGTAACCACATTCCCTCTGCCCCCTTCCTCTCTTTGAACTGACTGGAGGCTGCCAGTTACCACACGTGGGTGTGAAAGCAGCTTTAAAAAGGCATCAAATTAGAGCTTGTTTATCAAAATAGTGCCGGAGGAGGATCTGTGGATCCCCTTACAGACATCCAGTCTAAGCCCCAAATGTCCTCAAATCCTTGAAATGCCCCTGCATACGTGTGCGGGGCTGCTGACTGGCTCTTGACCTCCTGTCATTTTGCAAAAGTGGCCCCTGGGCAATGCAAGTTGAGTATGCATGATGTAGGAGAACTGCAGTGCCTGGCAAAAAAACGCGAATGGCCCTAACTGGAGCCAGTGTTTGGTATGTCCAGTCTGAACAACTGTAAAAACAACATGGCATAGCCCGTTGAAGTGTACCCATTCTACATGTACATACAAATGGCTCATTTTAAGGTAACAAAAACACAACAATTCTTAATTTCAACTGAATATAATCTAATGAAAACATAGTTATGAATATTATATACAGTTACTGCCAATAGATGCCCCTAAATCATACACACTGGACCTTTAATGTAATGTGTATTATTTGTGATGTTTGTGCATACAGTGATGTTCATTTACTATTTTTCTGTAAATGGTTTTGTTTGATGCGTCACTTGGCTACTTAGAGCAGAAAGAATTTTGTGGCATTGACTTAATTTGTCTATGTAGTAAATTTAGTAATTCTCTGAACCCAGAGGCTGTATTCGGCGTCTGACTTCCGGCAGACGGCGAATACAGCCTCTGGGGGCAGACCTCTGATTTTTTGGCATTCCGGTTTGATTTGGGCGGAGGAGACAAATTTCCGTTTTCTGACTTCCGTTTATATATAAGTAAATATGCTGAACCATTGCAATGGATTCAGAGTTTGCAGTGACGCCAATTATATTGCACCTCGTTAGTTCACTGCACGGACCATTTAACCTGGCAACAACTGCAGCTGGCTCAAACATGTTTGATCAATATCACGTGGACTACAAACAGCTCTTCAGCTCTTCTTCCGGAGGCAAGATCTCCGGGGTTTGCCTACAGACTCTACAGTCACTGAATGTAGATTCTGTATATAGTCTGTACATACCTGGCTTCAAGACTATTTATCATCAGAAAACAATGTACTCAGACATGAGAAGCATTTCCACATTCCTTAGGTGTTGGTGTACAAAATTCTGAATATTTTAATTAATTTTGAATAAGACAAAAATCATTTGCTTTTCTCTCATCTCATTTTTAAATAAACAAAAGCAAACTAAAGTTCAAATTGTGTCTGTTGAAGTCATTTTGTTTCTTACTAAGCACTGAAAAACAAGCTGATGGTGTTTGTAATGACCACTAAATCAGTCAATCACCACGTCAAACTCCTTATTTCACAGACTTTCACAAGTCAACACTTTGAGATTTTCAAAATCATGCACTGAAACAAAAGTCCTAACTATAAATTATGTGTGTTTTCTCAGACATTCCATAGATTTTCTTGTGGTAGAGAATGATTAAGGCCTTTTACTCTCTAACTGGGGAGCCATTACAAAATTACAACATTTTACTTTAACTTGAAGGGGATGTATTTTGCACCTCTGTACTTTTGTCTGAAATACAGCCAAAATGGCCAAAATGCAAAATGTTTAAATCGTATGCAACTACTAGCTTATTAGTTCACCTAATTGATATGGACAAACGGTGACCAAAAAAAAAAAAAACGGTGCCGCACAATGATTTAACGTTAACTTGCTCACATAGTTACCTCCGCCAAGGAGGTCAAGTTTTTGCCGGCGTTGGTCAGTTTGTCTGTTTGTCTACAAAATAACTCGAAAAGTTCTGAATGGATTTTGATGAAATTTTCAGGAAGGGATGATAATGGGACAAGGAATAGATGATAAAATTTTGGTGGTGATTGGTTGAAGCGAAGTGGATAAAATAATAAAATGGCGGGAAATCCGAGCTGCTTGGCGGAGGTCTGCGAGTAAATATTGTGTGCTGTAAAGTTGTTTTTTGTGGAAAGGCCAATTTATCTTCACCTCATCCTCTTTTTCTTGGCTGCTTGGATTTACCTGCAATGCTTAAGGGTGACACGGAATTTCAAAATAAAGGTGTACCATAAAGATGCTGGTAC
Source organism: Epinephelus fuscoguttatus (assembly GCF_011397635.1). Classification (NCBI taxonomy): domain Eukaryota; kingdom Metazoa; phylum Chordata; class Actinopteri; order Perciformes; family Serranidae; genus Epinephelus; species Epinephelus fuscoguttatus. Next base: position 9,973,827 of record NC_064771.1, read on the forward strand.
GGATCGATGTTTTGACCTTGCATCGATGACACCAGATCATTGATGATCATTTTTTTTATAGATAAAAATTTGATGGATCTTTACACCCATATTATACACATGCTGCTTTTTTGCTTTTTAATGACAAGTCTACAACAAGAGCAGTTAGTGACAATGTGGGATTCCAACACGTTCTCATCCCAAGTCATCAAATATGGTTCCTTTGTCGGTAGCCTTTACATTCACATATTCCACGCTAGGTATCCCCCTACTGTTGACGTTCCAGGATGCGCTACCAATACCAGTACATCAACTAAAGCATATGATCAGGTTTGGGAAAAAAACATCTTGGTTTAGCATTTGGGAAGCAAACATCAGATTCCAGGGTGAAAGCTGTTTTTTTGACCAATCCACCTTCAGAATGAGAACAGGCTGGGGCTCCATGCTCGTTCTGAAATAGAAGTGGCTAATAAGGAAGAGGCGGGGCTTAGCAAAGGGCAAATTGTGTGAATAATTAATCCGACTTAATGTTTAAGAATACATTGCAAAATATTAATCTGAATCCAAAATAATAACAGACTACACCAGCACAGCGTGTCACTGACAAACTGTCTGTTTCCACAGACCTCTCACTTAAGAGATAAGATAAGATAAGATAAGATGGATTTTATTTGCCAGAAGGAAATTTGTCTTGGATACATGTGGTACCTACATACAATAAAGTTATACATACAGTTCCTACATCCATACAGTCCATACACAGAGCTGTCGTTATTCACAATCCCACACACTCAGTATCTACAGTACATGTACAGACTGCCATCAGCCAACAAACTGTACGCTGCCCATTGCACCACACATCTGTTTTACATAGTCACCATAAAAATGACATGGTTATGTTTTTTTTTTTAAAAAAAAGTGAATATATATATAAATATACATATATAAATTTAAAGGATCTAAAAACACACAAAAAAGTACACCATCTGATACAAACATTGACACTTAAAAGAAAAGGACCAGCAGCAAGTCATTATCGAGGCACTGAAATTCCTCTGCTGTTGAGGGCTGTTATTGCAATTGGAATGAATGATTTTTTGTCCATTGTTTTTCTGGCCAGTGGGACTTTGTATCTCCTGCCTGATGGGAGGAGACTGAATGAATGATGGAGGGGATGAGAGGGTTCCTCTGTGATCAGGGTGGCTTTCCTGATCACAGAGCGCTCATACAGATGGGACAGTGGAGTTTGTGGTGAACCGATTATTTTGCTGGCTTGATTTGTGAGCCGTGAGAGTTTTGTTTTCTGTTTGTTGGTGAGAAAGTTGTACCAGGAGGTGATATTGAAGGTGAGAATGGATTCTATGAGTGACCGGTATGGTATATGGACTCTGTGGTTTTGTCTGTAAATCAGCTGATTTTTGCACACAAAATTGAACAGAATTCTGCAGTCAATTTATGAAAGCCTAACTTGCACCCATGTCATTGTACATTCTCAAAAAGGGAAACTTCACTGATTTTTAAAAAGCTTTGTATCACCACAGTGTGGGCAATTTGTGCAGATCCCCAGGTTTGGCCTCCCTAAGTGCTTCCTGGAGCTTCCCAGTCATGCACTGGCAGGGTCTCCTGGTTCACTGTCATCCACGGATTTTGACAGTGGATGAGCATGGTGCTCCAGGCAGTGGCAGCCCAGAGGGAGGCTTACATCAATTTTACTGTCTTCATATGTATTTTACTATATTATATTTCTCTAAAATGTAATTCCTCTAGTTTATACAACAGTGACATACATATCTAAGGGTTAAATCAAACAGTGATGTTATTTTAGATAATATTATATATATTTATATAACAGCATGGCCTAAAAATATTATTTGTAAGCCGTATCGGCCAGTCCTCCCTCACAGACACTAAGTCTTGTTTGTCCCGGTAGGAAACTCATTTTGGCAAACAGCTTAAATGCACAAATTTAATTATCGTATTTTTTGTCCACACTTCATTCATCACTGTCTGAACCATAATCCTTTTCCCCACCAGACATCAGTCCTCTATCTGCAACACCCAAGATAATCCTCTAGCACACACACACACACACACACACACACACACACACACACACAGCCATCGTCTTCTTTCTGTTTATTTCATGGTACTTGTTTTTGGTGGGGTGTGTGAGAGAGCTCCATCAAAGAGCCTGGTTTTTGCTATTCAGTGACGGTACTCGGCAGCAGACTGGAGACAGGCCGTGGTCGGTGTACCGGAACATTGTGGATTCAACCTCTGCAGCACGCAGCCCATGGGTTCTTCTTAACTTGCTCTATCACCACATACAAGAATGAGAAAATGGACGAGAAGTGGCAGAGCGTATCGGCTGTAAAGGCATCATGTGCTGTGGGCTCCAATGGCTCTGAGAGTGGAGACCAGTAATGACAGAGGATAGCGATGGCACAGGCAGAAGTTAAAGAAAAGAGATTGTATTCAGTCTTTTTTGTTATAGTGCTACCTGCCTTCCTCTTAATGCCCCCCTGCTGCTTACCTGATACTTTCATCATCAATGTAGCACTCAGTGTGTATTTATGGGAGAGAAAACATGGAAAAAGGGTTTGAAGTTCAAAGCAGCGAGACGTCACAAACAAGACTTTCCCTCTTTGAAATGAGCATGTACTGTGTCTTCGTAATGAGGGGAGTAGTCTGCAGGGACTCATGGATCCTCTGAAGTGCCAGCAGGGTCAGCTCAGCTCCTTCGCCATCGATAAATGCTCTCTTCTGGAATTAGAAAAGTCTCTTCCTTGCTCCCTTGTGTGCAATGCCTTCACTACTTATTTCCTGTAAAGCCTGAGTCAGATCCCTCAGGCTGGCCAACAGCACTTGTGGTGCTCTTTTCAGTCCAACAAGTATGAATATCCTCTGCAGAGTTTCAGTCGAGATGAATTTTCTGTCAAGCAGTAAGTCAATCGATGTGGTCCAGGGAGCCGTGGTGAAGAGGTTCTACGGCTACAGTTTCACCAGTGAGAGCTACTTGATGCAAATTTGAGTACTGATGAAGAGGAAATAGAGGGCTTGTCAATGCTTTTCTTTTAACATTTCCACAAATGAAGTGGTAATCCTCAGATATTAATTGAACGTGGTGACATCAGTACATCCATGCATGTCCCAGAGACAACTTGAAAAACTTGGTTTGCTAATTAATGCCAGGTTGTAAACAAACTCATTATTGTCAGTCATGCTGCATGCTGAAGGAATTGTTAATTAACCTTTAAGATGTCTTAGAGATTAATGAAGACATTTCCAAATACTGATTCCTAGTTCCTTTCCTCTAAAAGACTGATATTAATCTGCACCATTTTGTAGGATTCATTTATCTGGTTGACTCCTGATGGCCATGCAAGCACCTGCATCGGCCACTACAGTCACTAATAAATAGACTGACTGTGATTGACTGGCATCATGTTAACAGAATACTAGAAAGTCAATTACAGTCATTTGGAATAACGTTACTACCTGTATGGTCCTATATTTCAGTTAAACCACTGGCTCTGTGATACTAACTAGCTTCCACCCATCCATCCATTTTCATCCACTTATATGGGGTCAAGTTACAGGCGCAGCAGGCCAAGCAAAGCACCCCAGACACCCCTCTCCCCAGCAACGCTTTCCAGCTCCTCCTGGGGGACCCCAAGGTGTTCCCAGGCCAGATGAGATATGTAGTCCCTCCAGCGTGTTCTGGGACTGCCGTGGGACTTCCTACCAGTGGGACATGCCGAACACAATGGGAGGCGCCCAGCAGCATCCTGATCAGATGCCCGAACCACCTCAACTGACCTCTTTCGACATGAAGGAGCAGCGGCTCTACTCCAAGCTCCCTCCGGATGTCCGAGCTCCTCACCCTATCTCTGAGGCTGAGCTTGCCACCCCACAGAGGAAACTCATTTCGGCCGCTTGCATTCGGTCTAACTGACTAACCAAGTAGTTTGCCATTTACAAATCACTTTATTGGTTGATGTTTCAAAGTAACCAAGGACAGATCTATGCAGTTTAGCTTTACAGCTAACTGGCTAATCTTTGGTTCGATTATGTTCAGCTCGTTGGTCACTGGGCTTGCTGTAACTTAGCTATGATGCATGGATCCTGCACTGGTTGCTTTGTAGCTGATAAAGTAATTTGTACACCAGCCGTGGGAGTCTGGATGAATTAGCTGATAACATCTACTTAATACAGTCTTTTGCTCAATTTGCTAGCTACCCATTTGTCCTCATTAGAAAGCGAGCCAACATTAGCTAACATTAGCCTGCTAAAATCACAATATCAAAATATATTTCACATGTCAGTGTATCCTTAAATAGGGTTCCCACAGGTCTTTAAAAACACTAAAAAGACATTGAATTCATTAATCCAAAATCGAGGCCTTAATTAGTATAAGAAAGTCTTACATCAATCTTTTAAAAGTGACCACACAGCAAGTACAATTTTATGAATTGTTTTTTGTTTCAACTTTGCAGTTAGGACTAAAACTGAAAATTACTGATGCAAATTAACCATATAACTTTATAAGGTGCATTCTGTGACATGAAAAAGAAAATGTCAAAATTGCAGCAAGGGGCTAAGAGAGGAGACCATCCAAAATGACTGAACATGTCCAAAGTTTGGGATCATCTCAAACTCAAACAAATCAGGAACTCTGGACAGTGTTTTTTACTGTAAAACAAAACTAGCTCAGCGCAGTAGCACAACGTCAATGCATCAGCATCTCAAAAGACAGCACCCAGTCCACAGAGCGGACTCAACAGACGGTAAAATTGATGTAAGCCTCCCTCTGGGCTGCCACTGCCTGGAGCACCATGCTCATCCACTGTCAAAATCCGTGGATGACAGTGAACCAGAAGACCCTGCCAGTGCATGACTGGGAAGCTCCAGGAAGCACTTAGGGAGGCCAAACCTGGGGATCTGCACAAATTGCCCACACTGTGGTGATACAAAGGTTTTAAAACTCAGTGAAGTTTCCCTTTTTGAGAATGTACAATGATATGGGTGCAAGTTAGGCTTTCATAAATTGACTGCAGAATTCTGTTCAATTTGTGAGCAAAAATCAGCTGATTTACAGACAAAACCACAGAAAAAAAAAGAATAGCAGATAAAATGCTGCTGGCACTTTGTGAAAACCTGAGCTTCTTACATGTTATTATGATAGACACACACACCCACAGTACTCCTCTCACAGTGATGCATAAAAAAGAAAATAAATAAATAAAAAAATCAGGTGGTGTAAGTAGCAGATGGAACGAATTATTTCATGTAATTTAAGCAATGAAAATGTTGATATTTCCAAAAAAAGAACCCAATTAGTTATTATTTAAAAGACTTGTCTTGTCTTCTCTTTTCTATATGTATTATTGCCATTATATTATCAAGATAGTGGAATCAACAGTACTCACGAAACTCTAGCGAAAGTTCAGTCAGGAAGACAATACTTTTCACGCTCAGGCTGTAAGTTTCTTTCTCACCCTGCCATTCACTCCTTGCACGTATGCTCACTCACTGTCTCTCAGTGTCATTGTCTGGGTTGATCAATTGAATCATCAGCTCTAGGCTTGTCACTATACCAGAATTTCAGTAGTCGATACCAATACCAATGAATTTCCACGATTCTTGATACTCATTTGATACCACGATAAAAATCCAAAAAAAGAAACTGAAACTCCTTCACCTTGAATTCTTTAAACAAGTCAGGGTGTCTGTCTTTTAAGTCTTTAGCCAGGTTTTAAGTGTTTCCTCCTTTGGTCTGGAAACTTTGGAGGCACCACTTGCACACTGGTTTTTGTGAGTTACTCCGCGGCGGCCCCCCCTTGACGGCGCCACTGGCTGCACACATGTGAGTTGTTGACGGTGACAACGTGTGTGTGTGTGTGTGTCAACTTCGTTGAGTGCAGCGCTATGGTGGTATATGACAGCAAAAAGACGGGGACCTCGACACTTAGGAGGCGCATAACGAAGGCTTGCCATGGAAAGAAAGATGAGAGTCAGACTTCAATGTTCACATTTGTATCCTTAAAAAAAAGTCGGGTCTAAACCCAGCTAAAGGGACAGGCCGGGCTGGGCTCGCACATAACATTTTTTGGGCCGGATCTAAGCTCTAGCACTTGTAGAAGCCATTGTTTCTTGTCCTCGACACAGACTGACGTGTGTATACTGCCCCCATCAGTTCCGACAGGAATCGACACGGCCCAGTGAGGGCAAAGCTGTGTCTGGTACTTGTGCATGTCATTAAATGTCACAAAAAAAGGACATAGAAGAGTATGACATATAATATCATAAAAAGTCATAGTATAGTATAGTATGCTTTAATGTTATAAAACGGTCATAGTAAAGTACGTCAGAATGTTATAAAAATGTCAGGTAAAGTATGTCATAAAATATCCGAAAGAAGTTTTAGTTTAGTTTGATGTACAGTGTCATAAAAATAGTCAGAGTATGTTATGTCATAAAGAATGTCTATAGAAAGTCAACATAAAGTATGTCATAAAATGACATTAAATAAAGTCATTGTTTTTAATGATGTGCAGTGTCATAACAAGGTCTTAGTCTGTCTGAGTATGTAGTAAAATGTCTTTGATGAAATTTATAGTATAGTACAGTGTTCAGTGTCATAAAAAAGTCATAGTATAATATGACATACAGTGTCATGAAAATGTCATAGTATGGTATGTAAGAACATGTCATGTCATAGTGTAGTTTGTCATACAATGTCATAAAAAGTCCAGGTAAAGTATGTCATAAAATTTCATTTAATAAAAGTCATAGTTTAGTAGGACGTACAGTATCGTTAAAAGGTCTTAGTATATGTCTGACATTGTCATAAAGTACATCAAGGTAAAGTATGTAGTAAAATGTCTTTAAAAAAATTCATAGTATAGTATGATGTACAATGTCATATTATAGTACATCATAAATTGTAATTAAAAAGTCAAAGTATAGTATGACGAGTAGTATAGTAAATTATGCAGCTGAGACCAAACCAGAGCTGTAAGTGTTGGAGAAGTTTCTCCAGCTATACCTACCCTAGGGCAAGGCTCCACCAGCCACCCTCAGCAGTGACCATCAGACGCAGAGAGTAATCAGCAGTAATTGTATGAGTGTGATAGGCGTGTTCCTACTCTTAGTGAAATTTCCCTGATTAAATGAAAATGTGTTTTTTTCTGGATAAGTTCATGTAAATAAAACATTTTGCTATATTTGGCTTTGACTCATTTGGTATCATGGGAAGCTTTGGGATCTGCTAATACAGTTTATGCAAAGCTGAACTTAACTTAGTCAATCCAGCGGCAGGTCAGGCAGGGTACAGGAGGTTAAATAACTTGGGTCAAATGATTGCTGTTTTTGCTTCCATTTGTATTGTCTAGAGCAATGCTGCATCCACTGACAGTTGATGAGTGTGTATGTCAGACAGGAAAAGATGGAAAAAAGGATTAAGAGAGAGACATGACATAGAGGCATGTGGAGCAGCTATCATGTGTGAAACAGAAAGGAGTAGAAAAAAAGCAAGAGGTGATAAGCTGGTAAAAGGTTAATGACAGAGCAGCTGAGACACAATTGATCCCTCATAATCTTCAATATGCTGAGTGGAACACAACTTCAGCACAGTGACAAGGCTATTTCTGCAGCCAAGCCCCAGAAGGAAGACTAGTAGGTGTGTGTGTGTGTGTGTGTGTGTGTGTGTGTGTGTGTGTGTGTGTGTGTGTGTGTGTGTGTGTGTGTGTGTGTGTGATCTTGATGTCCAGTACTGAATGTAACCTTGTAAATGATAGAGGACCTTAAATCTTTTTACTATACAGACAAAAATGTTCACATATACACACAGACAAGAGTGTTTTCACATTTTTTGATTAGCATGTCATCACTCCTTAAAGAGACAGCAGGTTTATGGTTCACTACACTCTCAGGTCACACACAAACCTTCAGCTATGAGTGGAAATTAGTAGTTTTCCAGCATCATTAGAGATCCGACCTTTAATTTTGCAGGGAATAATAAGAAAAATAAATGCTGTTATTATATAGTGCCACTAAGCTGCTTCATCACTCCATCACATGTTCATTTGTGGTGCAAAAATCATTGCTCCAGCAGCTACATACTGCAGCTGTCCTATCTCCTCCATCTGTTGACCTTAAAGGGGGAAGTGAAGGACCAAAGAAGGACAGAGGCATCATGGAGAACAGCCGTGAGGAAGGGAGATAACAGGAAGGGGGTGAGAGATAGAATCAGATGAGAGGCAGGGCCACACCCGAACACAAACACACACACACACACACACACACACACACACACACACACACACACACACACACACACACACACAAGCAGTGCTAGAGAGCTGTGTAAAAAGGTGGAGTGGATCATTTTGTCATATATGCTGAACACATTTGAAGAGAGATATGATTAGTGCTTTAAGTTGCTCATAACAATATTTGCATTGCTTTAATGTATAACTTCTCAGAGCAAAATTTTCTTTTGTTTGATCTGTTCAATTTAAATTACATTTGGCTCCATGAGCAACAACGAGCCCATTCAATCTGAAAGCAAACTTGAAGCAGCCACATGGAAAATGGATTTATGCTTAGTTTTATAAGAGGAAAGACGTATAGGATGCAGACTAATTTGTCGGTTTGGTTAATGCATATCTGTTTAACTTTCCCATGTCCATTATAGAACAGCACATAGCCCCTAGCTTTTCTATGGGAAGCATCCGGGACAGTCTTTATCCACTGTGTGGGAGACAGTCCCAGATGGAGCTTTAAGGAAATATGACATAAATTTGTGGTTATGGAGGTTGAACTTTAGCACACAGCTTCAGACATAGTAATTCCCATATTATGACTATCATATATTTTAGGGCAAACAAAGACACCAGGGAGGGTGGATATAGATGGGAGACACTTTGGTGATTGATGTAAAAGCGCACTATTCTTCCAAAAGATATATATACCCTTATATGGTGTTTTTAACACATCAGTCCAAACTCAGTTGAGTTGTTCATATAGGCTGAGATCTGGTGTCTGTATAAACTGTTTGAATTGGCAAATGTTTCACTCATTAGTTCATGTCCTTCTTTTAATTTGTCCCATTTGTACATATTGTGGGGTGTGGGGGAGGGATCATGAGCCACTTCCACTGACTGAGGTGTTAAAGAGTCTGATGGCTGTGGGAACGAGGGACATCCTGATGCTTTCAGTCCTGGAAATAAGCCGATCACTGCAACTGCTTCTCTGTCCTGCCATGATGTTGTGGAAAGGGTGGCTGCAGTTCCTAACGATGGCCTGCACCTTGCTCCGTGCACCTCTCTCCACCACAGTCCCCACTGAATCCAAGCTCCTGCCAAGTACTGAACCTGCCTTCCTAATCAGCTTGTCCAGCCGTTTTTTCTTCTTGTCCATCATGCTGCCTCCCCAGCAGACTACGGCATACAGGAGTGCACTTGCCACCCCCGATTGGTAAAACATATTATGCAGCATATCACTGTACACATTAAAAGACCTATGCTTCTGGAGAAAGAAGAGCCAGCTCCGCCCCTTCTGGTAGAGGGCATCTATATTTGCTGACCAGCCATGGGGATGCATTTTAACTGCTGTGATTCTGAGCACACCACAGTGGCCATCCTCCACAAAGATGGCTGCAAATCTTTCAGAGTAACTTATTAAATCACAAGATTATTCATTCATTTATTTTCCGTAACTGATTATCCTGTTAAGGGTTGCGGGGAGGCTGGAGCCTATCCCAGCTGACAATGTGCGAGAGGCATTTAACCTAACCTGCATGTCTCTGGGCCGTGGGAGGAAGCCGGAGTACCAAGAGAAAACCGATGCTGACACAGGGAGAACATACAAAGTCCGCACAGAAGGGCTCCCTCCTGGGATTGAACCAGGAACCCTCTTGCTGTGAGGCGACAGTGCTAACCACTGTTGTAAAAAGTAACTTATATGACAGCATTATGTACCAAGAACAGTAACTTGATAGAGTACGTTTGTATTACCAAAATTGAAAACGTGTTTGCAGTTCCTTGCATTGTCCAGACGGTGTGTAGCCTACTGTGCACCTTCCTTTGAATGGATTTAAAATGTCAAGACAGGAAATATTCTTACACCTATTTTCCTTATTCCACTGCTCCACTGCTCTCAGCTCTGGTTTGGTCAAAATAAACTCTTAATTCATAGATGTGAAAATACGCTGCCAACATATTGCCGACTTGTTGTGAAAGAAATTGTTCGGGTTCAAAACTTAGGTTTATTTATTATTTTCTGTCCCAAGTCCTAGGCAACAAGAAGTCTCCTCTGAGGAAACCTCTCTACAAGATTGCATCACAGCAGAGCTCTGTGATTAAAGGGGGTGAAATCAGCAAATGTGCTAAGTCATGATTCTTACAGCCTCTTATGCACCCACCTTTATAATTGTGTTCTTTGTGATGCTACCCAGTGTGCAGGTGCATTATAGGTACGCCAAGGAAGCCTGGCTGTGGAAATACCGAAAGCTCATTTGGCACAATACCTGCGCAAATGAGGGTACTTGATTGTGATCTGATTGTGTTGGCAAGCCTGCGGTGTCCTCTTGTGTGCACAGTGCAGCAACTAACCCTCAGTTTATAAAAGATAAGATAAATAGTTGTTGATTCTGAGCACAGAAAGTATGGACATCTGAAACATGATGCATTATTAATAACATGTTGAATAAAACACCACAAAGTAAGAGGTAATGAAAGTATTTTTGTCCCCACCCACAGACTGAAACACACTGCTATCCTTACCTGACTCTGACCTTGTTGTTACGGCTGCACATAACAACAAAGTTAATTCTGCTCAACTTAACTTATAAATTCTGAGTCATGTAGTTACCTTATGAATTACAGTATTTTTCTTAAGTGATCACCCGTCATGGTTTTAAAAATGACAACTTACTAATGCATTGCATTTACTAAACTCTGGGGCCTTTGAGGACATGCTTGCAGGGAGGTCTGCTTACATCCCCAGTGGATCTTAAATTTGTTGACTTGATCAAGATATGAAGTTTTCCTCCAAAAGAGACACACCCTGTTTGTGACCAGGAACAGACTGATCTTCCCTGCGGCAGCCCATAAGATTTACACAGTTATTTCACAGTTTCAAAGTGGACACCCAAGATTAGTGTCACCAATTCAGTATCTGAAAAAAATGCCTCCCCTTCTGTTCCTGAGATATGACATTAGAGGGTGTTTTTGCAGCAATATTATGATGTCACAGTGAAGCTGACCTTTGACCTTTTGACTATAAAATGTCATCAATTCATCATTTTATCCTATTTGACATTTCTGTGAAAATTTGTCATAACTAGCGTATGAATTCTTGAGTTATGGCCAAAAACATGTTTTGTGAGGTCACAGTGACCTTGACCCCCAATCACCAAATTCTAATCACTTCATTCTTGAGCCAAAGTGAACATTTGTGCTAAATTTTAAGGCAATCTTGAGATATCACGTTTACAAGAATGAGACAGACAAGGTCACATTGACCTTTGACTACCAAAATCTAATCATCTTTGACTCCACATGGATGTTTGTGCCAAATATTGAGAAATTCCCTCAAGATGTTCTTGAGATATCGTGTTCATAAGATTGGGATGGATGGAAGTATGGACAGACAGCCGTACTTACATACATACAGACAGCACAAAAACATTGTGCCACGGCTTTCGCTGGAACAGAGGCATTAAAATGAACATGTAAATGTGTGCTTGAGTGAAATTGGAGAGTACATACTGTACCTTGAAGTTTGCATAAGAGGACATTAAGAATGTTTTTCCCTTTTATTAAAAATAAACATTCATTTACGCTCATTCTGCTACAGTTGTATATTCTTGACACATAGAAACACATATAGAGAAATGCACTAAATACAAAGGCTTCTATTCAAGATGTGACATCAAAGGCAGAGAGAATCTGAAAATCCTGTCGGATTCACTGTGTTGAAAGAGAATCTGAGCAAATAATGGACTGTGATGGAGAGCTGTGACAGGTATGAGGGCAGTAGCGGAAAATAAAAATGGACATGGACAAATGAACATGCTGTCAGTCAGGCAATGAGGGGCAGGGTTTGGACAGCTGGAGGCACCAGGGACATCATTTTTATAATTACAGAGGTGTGTTTGGGGTGTGTCGTCTGGCACGCTTTGGGGTGGCTTCTAATTTCAAGAGTGCCTGTTTGTCTGCCACACTGCTGTCCCTCTGACCCCAATCTCACCTGAGATATGTGTACAGTTTTAATATGGCAGCCAACCCTCCTCCTGTCCTCTTTGGGACAACCCCAGTTCAACTGAGGACACTTGGCCAAATTACAGAATTCCATCTGCATTTATATTGTTGGATTGATTTTTCTCATTCATGCAGACAAAATCTTTTAAAACCAAATCTGGGTGTACCTTATATATGAGGTGCACACTGATGTCTCATCTTTTTGTACTGTCAAAGCCACTTTATGTAAACACGGTTCAATTGGATAAGCCACCAGTCTCCTTCAACTAGCGCAGCACAATGCAGACCGCCTCAATAATCGAAACTGCATTAAAAGTTGAACTTGGCCAAACAGAAAGCACTGGCAGCAGTTTGCTGATCTGCTGAATATCACAGAGGTTTGCACAATCAAGCTGTGGTTAAACAAAATCACCCTTTGCCTCTGTTAGAGCGTGTTTCAATAATGAGCATTAGCAGGCCCTCTCGCATTAAAGTGGTCTAAATGAAATAATGAATGGAGTTGATGAAAAGTTAAATTGGCACAGTCCTGAATAATTTTCTCCTTGGCTTCCTGTTGAGGCCGTGCACGGCATAAAGAGAGAAAAATAAACTATTCAGGTCCAGCTTTCTGAGTGTCAGTCAGGTTAAACATTATAAAGCGGACGTGGAGTACAAGTGAAGCTGGCTCACTGCAGTGCAATACTCTGCAGCCACACAGTGACAGCCATAATGAGTTAACAATAACTAAATGGATGTCTTGCTAACAAGTATTGTGTGTGTATCAAACCCTGGTATATGTTATACCCCTGTGCCATAGAGCTCTATTGTTTTCCAAAAACTATTAAAAACACATCATTGAGCCACACTGTTGCACTGGGTGTGATTTTCACTTATTAGGATGGACATCGTAATAAACCGTAGCTTATTTTGACTTACTCCTCAACAAATACACAAATAACTGCTCTTCAAGTAGCACTACAGTGCCCACATATTTTAAGAGATTATGACAACTTTTGACAAAATGAAACTATATGTTTGTGACATTTTATTAAAGACTTACATCTAGGAACTAATGGGCTTGGGGCTGAGAGCCACAGACAGGGAAGGTAAATTAAAAAGCATAAGTCAGACAAATGTGTGGTTTGGTTTGGAATTTGGAATTTGTTAACAATAAGGAAATTTGGAACAACTTTCTTTAATGGTTTTTAAATGCCCAGGACCCAGTTGTTAATCTGAATCAGAATTATCTTGACTGACCCACCTTCCTTTGGTACCATGTTTTGGACAACACAAACTAAAGTTTTGATTCAGGTCATGCAACACTTCATCGAACCCATCACAAAACTGTCAGGATATAGAACATTAGCATGCTGTCACCAAAACAACCACCACAGCCTGCCCTGATGTACATTATATTCTTGTTAAATGCTTAGGGGAGACGTATCAGGACACAATAGTGTTTTTACTACAGAAAATATGTGGTCAAATGTCCAAAACAATCTCAGCAAGTGGTTTGATTAATTGGATCACAATTCATCATGGTGGTAGTTTACAATTGTATTAACTGCTTTCCATCTGTGATCGGATCACCCAATACATGTTAATATCAGGAATGAACAGGCTTCAGGAGTGTTTTAGGATGTTCAAGGACAATTCTATGTTGTTTGAACGTAGGGCTTATTTTCGTTGCTCTGACTAAAACCTCAAATGAGCACAAATGTAATGTCGACAGTAAACTCAAGTAAGTAGGCTACACTACAGTATAAACAGTAGAATACAGTTGAACCAGGAAGTCAGTCTGTAAACTGTGGTGGATGCTTTGGGTATAAATTTTATCATTTGCCTTTTTTTTCTAGCCTGGGGGTTTGTTTTAAATCTGATTGTCTGACTGCTTGTGTTTCTTGTTTCCTCTGAATTCGCTTTAACAATGCTGCCTTGTTCACAGATCTCTGCAATTTACCTGGTAACTACAGTGTAACCATAGTGACTAGAAACGAAAACCACATATTACAAGGTATTTGTGGCAAAGTAATGTTTCCATAGTCACTGAATCCATTAGAGTCTCAGCTTTACAGTCACACCCAATTTATGCAATTACAACACTATTTATGGACTCCAATATGCAGAAATGTTCAAATACACAATGTCTACAATAGGTAAGGGATAATGTATAATGAGCCGGTGAATACTGGGAAAATAACTCCCTTCGGGGGAATTAAAAAAATTTTTATTCCCCTGAAGGGAGTTATTTTCCCAGTATTCACCGGCTCATTATACATTATCCCGCTTATTACACTGCTAATTATCAGTTGAATAAATAATGTTGTCTGCCTACGCGAAGTGCATTAAAACCGACCAGGTTCGACAACTTTTGGTGAAAGTTTTGTACTCACCCAGGCTTAGTGGACTGAACTGAGACATAAAACTCACGTAAAATGTCATTAAGCATGACTGCTGAGTGTGTATTCAAATCCGTGTTCTTTTGTTTTTGGCAGAGAAAATCCATCAGGGGGTGTGGGAGCCCTTCTGTGCGGAGTTTGCATGTTCTCCCCGTGTCAGCGTGGGTTCTCTCCGGGCACTCCGGCTTCCTCCCACAGTCCAAAGACATGCAGATTGGGGACTAGGTTAATTGGTGACTCTAAATTGTCCATAGGTGTGAATGTGAGTGTGAATGGTTGTTTGTCTCTATGTGTCAGCCCTGCGATAGTCTGGCGACCTGTCCAGGGTGTACCCTGCCTCTCGCCCGATGTAGCTGGGATAGGCTCCAGCCCCCCCGCGACCCTCAAGAGGATGAAGCGGTTAGAAGATGAATGAATGAATGAAAGTCCATCAGTATAGTAGTAGTAGTACAGTACAGTATAGTACAGTAGCCCATTTTGTTGTCTTTTTTGTATTTATCTCATTTTTCTCCTCCTCTATCACTTGAAGCTCTTCAGGTGTCAGTTCCTTGTGCCGTTTTTCGCTTGATTTTTTTCATTCCTTCTCCATTTCTTTTTCTTCAGCGGCATCCCATTCCTCAAAATCCTTGTAGCTACTCTCCAAATAAGTCAAAAGAAATGTTAAAATCAGCCACTTCTGTTTGTTTTTTCCCTCGGAAGTTGTTTGACAGCTGCAGTGTTGCAGGGCAGAGTCCCGAGCAACGCTGGGCTACATAGCAACTGTTGCTATTAGCAACGGTCATTACACAGTAATATCAGACCGCTGAATGCCGCGACTGACCAATCAGAATATAGCATTTAATAGAGCCGTGTAATAAGCAAAAATAACACATTTATACTGCATGAGAAAATGGCATGGTTTTTGCCATAACCTGCATGGAATTAGCATATAGTGGACATGTACTCATGGGTATCCATAGAAACCAATTTTTATTCAGATATCCTGAGGTGAGAGGTCAAGGGACCATCGTGAAAATGGCCATGCCAGTTTTTCCCTTTGGAGCATTATTTAACCCCTTTCCTGACAAGCCAACATGACATGGTTGGTACCAGTAGAGTCCTTTGGTCTTCTAGTTTGAAATAATACCAGTATCCTCCTGGTACATCCTCTGAAACACAATAATGTTGGCCGAGGATGCCAGTTTCCCAGGGGAGTGGAACTAGGGCAGTCCGGATCAATCAAAGCAGAGAACATGCAGTGATGAATTCAGGATCATGAGGGAGAATATAAATCAGTGACTCATGGCACTGTTTCAAGGCTTTAATTTGTCTATCAACATGTAAGGCCGCAACACTCCCCCGTCCCTAAGGTTGGCTATCAAAAACTAGTGCTGCTTGGCTGATTGTAGGTAGATGAAAGGTGTACTTCATGGACTCCCTTGGGTTTAAAACTGAGCCTTTACCTCACTGAGGAGAAGGCACCTGAGGACACTTATTCAAACATTTCCAATGAAGTAGGGTGGGTAAAAGACATGCCATATCAGTGATAATCAGTCTCCTTCCCTGACTGTGATCCAAATATGCTCTAGACCACGAGCAAAAGCTCCCAAATCAAGGCTACATTTTCTATGCATCTGTGTAACCATTTCACAGTTCCCATTGACGAACACCTACTTCCACAAAAACTCATCACATCCCAGTGCAGCTGCAACTAACGGATGACTTGAGTCAAACTGTGACACCCTGCTGCCATAAAAAGACTGCACACCCATGCAGAGATAAATTTGGACCCATTAGATGTGAATGTAAATAATGTGTGTCTCTGCAAAGTACTGGTTGGTATGATACCTTATGAATTAGCATCCCAGGGACTTAAAGGTGCAGACACACCAAACCGACATCAAAGAACTAGCGGCAACGAAAGCCAACTGTTGCGTCGTCTACGTTGCCTCATGTCGCCCTGTGACAGTTGCATTTGAACACACTATATGGACTACATCCAACGGCCAAGTGGCACGTACGTTCTGCGCCTGCGTGAGAAAGAGCAGAGTGAGAGAGTGGTACATCCTGACAGCCGAGGGGTTTCCTATCTGTGTTGCCGAGAACTGCAGCACCTCCACGGACTATTACATCGAGACGGTCCCGGTGTTTCCTCCGCAGGGTCCACTTCACTCGGCACCCCGATAAACCCACTGCTTCTTCGCACTTTAACCTGAATAACACACCAGGGTTCGGTGCTTTGTTTGGATCCAAACGGAGAGCCGGGGCTAGCTCAGAGCTGTGCTGTCATGCTGCGGCTGACGCTCCGGTAGCTGCTCCCAGCTAGCCCCGATTCTCCGTTTGAGAACCGGGGCTAGCTCAGAGACTAGGGGAGGCTAACTGGCTGTGCTTCCTTCCGGTCATGCTGCGGCTAACGCTCCGCTAGCCACTCACAGCTAGCCCCGGCTCTCCGTTTGAATCCAAACGGAGAGCCGGGGCTAGCTGGGAGGCTAGCGGAGACTAACTGGCTGTGCTTCCTTCCGGTCATGCTGCAGCTAACGCTCCGCTAGCCACTCACAGCTAGCCCCGGCTCTCCGTTTGAATCCAAACGGAGAGATGGGGCTAGCTGGGAGGCTAGCGGAGGCTAACTGGCTATGCTTCCTTCCGGTCATGCTGCAGCTAACGCTCCGCTAGCCGCTCACAGCTAGCTCCGGTTTGTTATTCAGGTTAAAGAGGGAAGAAGCAGCGGGTCAGTTGGGCAGCTGAGTGAAGTGGAGCCTGAGGAGGAAGCACCAGTTAGCCCTGGTGTCACCACAGGCAGATTCACTTGCTACAGGGGCAAGGAAATAAAACCTGAACAGCCAATCAGAGTGATCTCTATCAACGTCAAGCTCTGCCGCCGATTCAACATGCTGAATTGGCCAAAAAGCTGCCGAGGCCGAAGTGCCGACGGTGCGGGACGCACCACAAAAACTAGGGCGACAGGCGCTCTCCGATGGCCCGACTTCAGTCGACAGTTGACCGTCGGCTTGGTGTGTCAGCCCTGTAGTTGCCTCTTTACAGGGCCTACTTCGCTGTTCACCCCCGTCAGCATGCTGGTGAAGTGATCGAACCCTTTCCAAGTGGGTGGGTTATACACAAATTATTGCCTCATGATTACTTACCTCAGGATTATTTTTTGTAGAAACACGTATGAACAGCGCATGAATACAGCCTGGCCTCTGTGTTAAATAGATAAGCAACCTTTGTGTAGTAGCACTTCTTCAACTGGTCTCTATGAATCTATATTTATATTGCAATGTGAGTCTGATCCCTAGAAGCTTTAAAAAAACACTCGTTAAATAGATTTGATCCCGACTGTTCTTTTCCAGCTCAGCATAATAATTGAGCAAATCTGAGGTCTGTACACTTTGCTCTCCATTTGATTCTTTGTTTTTATACCCACACGCTCTGCTGTGCCAAGAGCTGGGATTATTTTGACATCTTACTGTGGTGCTCTGCTGCTATATTTGGAGTTTGTCATAGTGTACTTTAATATGTTTCATTCTTGGGTGAACAGATGCTTCCTGTTCATTAATAATAAAATCATACAATACTGTATAGGAATTCATAGGCCCTCAGCTCTTTTAATGAAACTGAGGATCATCACACAGTTAGGTATTATATTATTCTAAGTAATTAAATTGGCTTACCATTCAAGTTTAAAATGGTAATCATTTATTATATTTATTTATGTGTGTCTCGAAGATTTCACACATGGAGGAGCAACAGCAGCAAATCCCCTCAACTCTGGCATGGCTTTAATTTCAATTACTCCTCAAAATCACCCCTGAAAATATCAGCTCCTGAGGTAACTGACAAAACAGCGTGGCGACCTCTTACCCACTGTAATCACACTCACTTTCTATTGATATCCTACACACTACTGCTTTTACTTTTCTCCAGAGGTGTCAAGCTGTCTGTCCTTACACGTTATTTTCAAATTCAAATATCATACTGTTCGCAAGCAAAGATGTTAGAGGTGAAATACATAACCCTCTGCATGTTGTGCTCAGCAGCAAAGATGTCAGCTGCCATTTGTTTGAATCAGCCGCTGTGTAAATGTGTGAGCCAGGTCAAACAGAGCACTTGCTGCTTCACTCACTCAGCACACTCACTGTAGTACGTTGCCAGTGTGCCTTCTGCAGTACAATAGTGAGGTTATCTCAGGTGTCCTGGCTTACTGAAGTAGAAGTCCAGTTTATTGTCTGACAGTGTAAGGTGGGAGTTGAAGCACATTCAAAGTGTGGATTGACATGAACAGCCCAGTCTCCAAGAAATACATGAAATGACCACAACCTTTTAACACCTAATTTCATAGTGGTAGCACTGTGTTAAAATTACACAGCACCACCATGGCAAGACTGCCAATGGAAAGTCACTTAAGATCATTTTTCATGGTAGACACACAAACATCATGCAATAGGTAGTATAAAGAGCAGGAAAGTCAGCACGGGGATGAGTTTAGGGGGTCCATGTCATTGGTCCAACATCCCGTTAGTCCAACGTCCTATTGTTCCGATATGTGATTATACTAGGCTATACTGTATTTGTGTACCATAGAGGATCAGCAACGCAACAAAAGTAGGGTACTGGTTGAGATCTAAGTGTCATAGAGAGGAGAGACTGAAACACCATAACCTCCTGTTATTAACTCTGGGGTCGGGGTTGTGTGGGGAGCTCTCCGCAGTGCTGAACGGCTCCCGGTGGCTCCGCAACCGGCTCTGGGTCAGCTGGGAAAGGCTTGAGGCGAAGCAGGCTCATGGCTTGTGTGTTTGTCACTTACTTTTTAATTTTAACCCACACCATGATCTTTTCCTGACCCTAACCAAGTGGTTTTTGTGCCTAAACCTAACCAGACCTTAACCACAGGGCGTCATGATGATTTCGGAATGGACTTCGGAACAATGGGTTTAATATGGTCAGAACAATGGGATGTCGGACCAATGGGCAGTTCCCAAAATTTCAGCCTGCTTGATGCCAGACCTTCCCTTTTCTAGTCGCTAGCCACGTCAGCAAGTACCACGCGTTTTGTAAGCTATGTCGGGCCTACTGTAGTGTGGAACACGGCTGGGAAAACGACGTGAGCAAACTCTAACTGCAGCAAACACACACAGGCAGTGGAGGCACAGAGAGGTACTAACATCAGCTCATTCTTGCTAAGAGGTGTGTCGGAGGCACGCACACACACACACACACACACACACACACACACACAGGTGTGGGGTTTAGAGACTCTAATTGAACTGTGTTCACTCTGAATTTGTTGACAGCACTGTTTTGTTGTTGTTTTGTTGTTATTACTGTTCAACATGTTTGCCTTCAAGTAGACTATAGACTCCTTCCTGTTCTTTCTGATAAAGGTGTTCCTGGCAATGATGACTCCTCAACACAAACACTCACACAATGTTTGCACTTGCACTTAACACACATTTTGTGATGTACATTGTAGCACATTTCATTGTTACAATGGATATTATTATTATTTAATTAAAAGTCATTTTGTTTATATCTTTGTATTTATTGTATTCATTTGTGGTGTAGGGTTATCCTACACCCGGGCGGGGATGTTGCGAGTAGACCATTCCAACCGTTATACCAGAAAATCTCCCCCTTTTTCATAGCCCAATGTTGGCAGGTATGCACACTTTTTTTTGTCTTGCTAAATTTAAGATGCCCTGTTGCATTTCCGTCCTCATAAAACACTTAAAAAGATTGAAACTTTTGTTTTTTAAATAACTTAGTCTTCTTCCCTGCCTTGGCCAGTACAGCTACATATCATGACATGTTACCACCACCTGTAGATCAGTGGAATAGTGTGAAACCATTGGTACGACTGTTTATCAGCCCACCCCCATGCACAGGACCAGCCTGGTCTCATTTGGGGTGATGGATGGGTCCAACAATCACTGACTTTCACCCAGGTGGCTGGTGTTTGCTTCCCTATGAATGTAAAGCCAAACCCTGTTCTTTTTTTCTAACCCTAAAATCCATGTGCGTCTGTTGCCCCTAACCTAACCATGTGGGAGTGTAGGCTAAAGGTAAGCACGTGCGTTTGTTGTTGAAAGGAAAAAACAATCAATTTGTGGTGCTGTAGTGATGTAGTACATATATTTTGAAAGCGACTGTATGCACACTGTACATTTCCTGTGAAAACAGAAAACAGAAGTGTATTGTGAAAAGACACAGTACATGTAACAGTTGACAAGTGGTCCCAGAACATGACATCAGATGCACCCAGGCCACCTTGCACGTCATATATCGATGTGGAAAGTCCAGGACCAAGTGCAATATGTGACAAGGTTAGAGTGAGAATATGTTGATGAGACAAACAATGGCAACTACTGCAAAGTTTTATTTGATACAACTGATTTGTACTAATTTGGCTTCTTTTCAGTAACAATGGCGGTGATGTTATTAAAAAATGATGGCACTGACATGCACCTACAGCACCGTTCAATTATCCAGGGGACCCTCTTGTTTTGTTGAAGAATATTAAAGGGCCAGTGTGTAATACTTGGCATGGTTTATTGTCAATCTGAATCTGAATCTGAATATTCTACCCATTAATATGTTTATACAAGTGTATGATCGCTATAAAATAAAATTTGTTTGGTTATCGTAGCCTTATAATTATGCTATTATATATATATATATATACATATATATATAGCAAGGGCCTTGCTTTAGGGAGATCGCCATCTTGCACTGCCATGTATGTACGGCAGACCGAGTGGACAATCCAGCCAGCCAGAGAACGCGTTTCGCGTGTATAAATGAACCACCGAAGACAGCAGAAGGAAGGAAGGAAGAAGGAGGAGGAAACAGCAGAGAGTGTTAGTAGTTCGTCGATAGAGAGTAGTGAAAAGTTTTTTTAGTTATAAAGTTTGCGAATGGACCACACTTACCACGCAACAGGAGAGAATGAACCCGAACTGTCATCTGCGAGGAAAAGAAGACGCAACTTCACTCCTTGTGATGCACTCTCTGCGGCGCTTTCCCTCCTGGTGATATATCTCCCCAACGATGGTAGCAGTAGCACCGAATCCCATTTTGTGCATTCGGCCTCTCTTCTCGCCCGCTCAGCATCAAACACATGGAGTTCCTCATCTGTATGCTCCGGGTCAAACAGGTATGGCTCTGGATCTGTGTCCGCTACAAGAAACTCTTCAAAATCGCGTTCAAAGTCGTCCATTGCAGCTACTATAGTCCGGAGATATTGCTAGGCTAAATAAACAGCTGAGCTCTGTTTACCGGCTACGCTGTCAGTCAGTGTGCGGGCTGGAGATTGGTGGAGCAGTGAGGGGAGGGGGGTCGGTCCCCACTCGGGACGGTAAACGAGTATGTGTGTAAAGTTATGAAGTGTGTGTGTTACGCCAGAAGAGTCAGAGTTTGGGATGGAGTGGAGTGTTACCGGAGTTTCTGGAGTGCTCAAATAAACGGGCCTTTTTCCCCAACGCTCCTCTGGTCTCCTGCTTGTGAGGGATTCATTACAATATCGTAACATGGTTTAGATTTCTAAATAAACATTCACCTCGTTGCTAGGTAGACCTACTCCTGAAAAAGTCGTGCGCAAGGCTTTCTGTCCCTACGAGGCCACCATCATCTACCCGACGGGAGGGGTGAGCGAGTGAGCCCTGCAATCTAGAATTTGACCACTGATGTCACTCTTTCCAACGGTTTTCAACCCATTTTACACACTGGCCCTTTAAGGATATCATTAAAAGAAAACTTTGAAATCAATGTGAAGAGTTCAAAAAGTTACACTGATCTCCCCACAGAGCACACAGTTCTACAATCTATCAGATATTTTCCTGTGAAATCATGAAAACCTCAAGTTTACAGACCCATTTTATCTCTGTCCTCCTCAGACTCTACAGAGTCAGACAGACATCAATTATCCACACCGACTGATTTCAGATGAAAGGTTCAAACGGCAGCCTCAGGTGAGTTGAGTTGTTTTAATGGGGCTGGTTTCACCTGTTCAAAAATCAATAGAGAAAAGTATCAGGACTGGTTGATTGGATGCTGAAAGAACAAAGTGAGAGAGGTTGAGACAATGCATTTCACAGGAGGAGGGAACAACATCAGATCAGTGTCAGAATAAAAGCAGTCATACACTGAATGATCTCCTATTTAAACATCAACGTAACTTTGATCAACAAAATATATTGCAACATTTCTTGGACTTTAGGAACTGTTGATGATGTACTCTCATTTCACAGCAGAGCCTCCTGTCACTAGTAATAATGTGAGGTGATACAAATATACTCTGACAGGAATTTTTTAGGCTGCAACAGTTCGGCTCCATTACAGCTCACAAAGATCACCAGCAAAACTGTCTCATATTAAACACCTTTTCCAAACAACTACAACATGCTAACTTTATTAGCACAAGCCTATGGGATTTTACATTGTATAAATTAGTCTAGTGACTAGCGGAGAGTTTCTCTACCCATATGAAGCCAGGATAAATCACACACAAGACATTTAACACTATTTTGTGGGGGCTTTATTGTCTTCACAATGTATTGTTTCTTATCTGTGAAATTAAAGTAAATAAAAACTTTGTTTCTAATGAGGGAAATGGTGCACGTAAGGCTACTGCGTAGGGTACGGCATAGGCTCTACGCTGACACAGAGCCTACACCGTAGGTATGGTGTCGATTCTACACAGAAGTATAAATCCCACTTAAGGCAGTTAGAGAAAGATGTGCTCAGTGCTGCCACTGCTGGCCAGACCTATATTACAAAATACAATTGATTCAAAAGGCAGTCTCGTTGGTACACTATAGCTTTTCATCACCAACTATTTATGTTTTTAACTCTTCGACAGCTCAGCTGCATTCAGTGTCCACTTATGGAAAAAGCCAGGAAAGGCCGTGGTTTACAGTGATTTTAGAATGGCTAAGGAGGGTTAGGCACTCCCCATCACTCATTAGCCACAGCTTCAAGTGGCTTGTAGCTGTTATAAAATGGTCTCTACATAAACCTGGCAAAATTTTAAAAATGCAATAATATTTTGATAATAACTTTTCATTCTTTCCTCAGGCAATGTAGTTCTCCAGTGATGATTAGCAGAGTGGTTGCCAAGCAACACAAACACAGTAGAAAGTGCAGACTGCTTTTTACAAATTCATGGCTACATGGAGCTAAAGAGATTCAACTCCATGGACTTTAGTATACCTAACGTCAGGAGAAAGAACTGAAAAGTTCTTATCATGTTGCAGTGACATTATAACCATACATGTATCCACCATCTGCAATTATAATGCTCATGTAGCCGGTCTGACTTGACACTGCGGTCTGCTACAATCTCTGCGTTGTGTTAGGTATGATGAGGAACGAGGCATGGACAACAGCTGGTCTGCTTGGCTGGGCGGATTTATTCTGTGTGAAACACATTAAATTCAATACAGCACTTTCTCACGACCAGTCTCCACAATGCACACCTCTCATCTCCAGGGCTAGAGCCGAGTGGGTCATAGCATTTATCATGTTCAATTTTACATTAAATTAAATCAATTGTATAATCACAGAAATATTTTTCCATCTGTTAGCAGCAGTTTTCAGTATTTCATGAATTAACAATATATCATATGACAAAAAAACAAAAAAGGGAGCTTACATACCTGTGTGAAACACATTAAATGGCCAGTGTGTAATATTTGGCATGGTTTATTGTCAATCTGAATCTGAATCTGAATATTCTACCCATTAATATGTTTATACAAGTGTATGATCACTATAAAATAAAATTTGTTTGGTTTTCGTAGCCTTATAATTATGCTATTATATATATATATAGCAAGGGCCTTGCTTTAGAGAGGTCGCCATCTTGCGCCACCATGTATGTACGGCAGCCCGAGCGGACAATCCAGCCAGCCAGAGAACGTGTTTCGCGTGTACAAATGAACCAACGAAGGCAGCGGAAGGAAGGAAGAAGGAGGAGGAAACAGCAGAGAGTGTTAGTAGTTCCTCGATAGAGAGTAGTGAAAAGTTTTTTTAGTTATAAAGTTTGCGAATGGACCACACTTACCACGCAACAGGAGAGAATGAACCCGAACCGTCATCTGCGAGGAAAAGAAGACGCAACTTCACTCCTTGTGATGCACTCTCTGCGGCACTTTTCCTCCTGATGATATATCTCCCCAACAATGGTAGCAGTAGCACCGAATCCCATTCTGTGCATTCAGCCTCTCTTCTCGCCCGCTCAGCATCAAACACATGGAGTTCCTCATCTGTATGCTCCGGGTCAAACAGGTATGGCTCTGGGTCTGTGTCCGCTACAAGAAACTCTTCAAAATCGCGTTCAAAGTCGTCCATTGCAGCTACTATAGTCCGGAGATATTGCTAGGCTAAATAAACAGCTGAGCTCTGTTTACAGGCTACGCTGTCAGTCAGTGTGCGGGCTGGAGATTGGTGGAGCAGTGAGGGGAGGGGGGTCCCCCACTCACACACCCCTATGAAGTATGTGTGTTACGCCAGAAGAGTCAGAGTTTGGGATGGAGTGGAGTTACCGGAGTTTCTGGAGTGCTCAAATAAACGGGCCTTTTTCTCGAACGCTCCTCTGGTCTCCTGCTCGTGAGGGATTCATTACAATATCGTAACATTGTTTAGATTTCTAAATAAACATTCACCTCGTCGCTAGATAGACCTACTCCTGAAAAAGTCGTGCGCAAGGGAGAGAGGGGTGAGCGAGTGAGCCCTGCAATCTAGAATTTGACCACTGATGTCACTGTTTTCAACCCATTTTACACACTGGCCCTTTAAATTCAATACAGCACTTTCTCACGACCAATCTCCACAATGCACACCTTTAAAAGAAAGGTACATCACAACAAACTGCATCAGAAATGGTCTCCACGCTGTGATAGCCTATCTTAAAAACGGCGACCTAACCAGCAACATAACAGTGCTATGCATGGTAAAAAAGTAGCATACACGCTAGAGAGAGCGGTACGCTAATAAAATACATCATGTGTGACCCATACAAAATACAAGTTACAAGTATGTTTAACGTTTTTACCACATTTTACCACACTATTTACAGAAGCGCTAGTAGCATCTTACCTCTCATCTCCAGGGCTAGAGCCGAGTGAGGAGAATTACCGCTAAACAACAGGAAGTGACTTCGCTGTAATGTCAAAGGTCACGCAATGAAAAAGTGAAATTAACAAAATAAAAGCTCCCCAAGAAAAATACAGAAACAGGAAATTTTACATGAAAACTACCAGCAACATGTGAATAGACATAAAAACGGACTTTTGGTGAAATATAAACAATCTTATTTATTTATCGGTTACACTCACGTTCCTCGAGCTGTTGCCACTTGTGAACCAACTTGGTTACTCAGTAAGTAACTGGGCTAAATGGAAACAAAAATGATAGCAACTGACAACAAAAGTGAGCTTAAAAGGCTACGTATAAACATGCAAGGTAAGTGAAGTTATGTTGTTAACTTACCATAGATCTGTGGTGTAGTTCATCCACATTGGATGGGAATTAAAGGCTGGTGGATTGGGTGGCCACAACAACAGGTATTTCTCCATTGAAGTGACAGGACACATTCATCCCAATAGGGTCTGTTTGTTTCCTTCGCCACATCTTTTGGTTGCTTTTTTGTGCATTCATTTAATTACAACGTTGTCTACTTCTGACTGTTCTCATCTTGATGGTTGATAAATGATTTGAGCTACTCTGCCAGATGCCCTCTTTAGCTCACCGTCCCATATGACTATAGGTGAGCAACTGGTGCATCTAATACTGTGGCAATGTGATCACAGCTGTGTGTTGACAATGACTTCAAATGCAGCTCAGCCAGCCATAAGGAGGACTGCAGCTATGAATTTTCAAGCATAAGTTAATACTTATTAAACAGATTTTTACTCTTCTGCTGATGGCTCATCTCTGTCAACTTCTGTTTCTCTCATAGCTAACCACTTTGAAGCCTCAGGTGCTTTCACTGCGAATGGTTAAGCTGACTTCATTCATTTTGTTTTTCCAAATGGCACTTCAACTACTTTCATCTAGATTTCAACAGTTGATTCAACTGCTTTCACATCAACTGACATTTGACTTGCTTTTATGGTTTAGACATCAAATGACATTTTCGTTTCTTTCATCACTTTTACTTCAGCAAACACTTAAGCTACCTTATTAACTTCATTCAGCCTTCAGGTCTTCAACTGGATTTTTAATGCGTTCAGCAATTCCACTTAAACTGATTTCAGCTGCTCTCAGCTTTAACTTTAATTGTCCCCTTCGTGCTCCCATTGCACACACTTTATATATGTTTATAACATTTTCATGATTTTTCCTACCTCTGGTGAATGTAGACAAATGAAAAAAACTGAAAAATGTGATACATTATCATAGCTTGCTCTTAGTACCACAATTTATTCTGCAAGCATGAAATTAGTAGAGTGTCCGTCCTCCTCAGTTATTAGTTCTGCACACAGTGAGTGAAGGTGTTTCGGTGAAGGTGACATGAATTCATTTTTATCACACACACCACAGTTTGTATCCTTGAGGTAAATAAGCAATTAAATAATGGAGTTTAATTTGTTGGCTATGTATAAATAATACTGGGGAGTTGGCATCTTATGTTGCATCAATATACCAGGCTGGACCTCGAAATATTTCAAATAGCACACTGGTGTCCTCATGGCAAGGAACACTAACTAAGTGCAGGTATTGCATAGTACGGTTAGTATAAGTATATTGATTCTACTAGTGTATTTTCTAAAACATAGACAGAAGTCTAAAATATGTGATTTATTATAACAGTATTTGGATATAAGAAATGAAATAGGAGGAGTCTTTGAGTTTATAATAGATGATAAATGATGGACGTAGCCACGGTGACATCACCCATTGGTTTTTGGGCTCCTGTTTTGGAGCCTTGAGTTTGGTATTTTGACAGTCGCCATTTTGGATTTTTGGAGCCAGATGTGACCATAGCTGGACCAGAGGATGGAGCTAACCCTGATGCTAGCTACTAGCTTGGTTAGCTATATATCTATATGGTTAATTACAATAAAGGTAATGCTAATGCTATTTTTTTCTAACGAAAAACAAGTTTTTACCAACAAAACAAAATGTACTTGGTGGTAAAACTGAATATTGGACTCCTTAGAGAGTCTTTTAGTACAACCAGACTTTGAACAAGACTTTTTTTGGGTGACCAGAATGTTACAATTAACTCTCATGAACTGAAAAGACACTAAAGCGCAACAGCTACGGCTATGCACAGACTCTGTGAATCTGGCCATGGCCATTACCTAATCAACGCTGTCACTGTGGTAGCAGCTTCTCAACAGATGGCATCCATCTGTTCAACATGGCTGTACCCTTCATATTGGATAAGTATAAGCCTTAATAAATGTATGAGTTATATAAAAAATCACCCCTGTACAGTTCTTATTGGGAAATTATCTATAAAGACCAAACTGTTTTTGGAAGCAGCCTGTAAACATGTTTATTTCTGCTGTAATGTTGGGCATTTTTAAAAAGGAAGTTTATGGGGATTGGCTTTTGGAGTGGCCATTAGAGGAGCTGCAGTTTTTGGCACTTACAGTACATGTTGGGGTCATTTTTCAGCCAAGGAGGCTGCCTCTTGCTATTAATTCAACTACTTTCTGCACTTACATACACACTAACGACTCTACTTCCTGCAGGGGTTAGAGTTCAATCAATCAATCAGTCAACTTTATTTATAAAGCCCAATATCACAAATCACAATTTGCCTCACAGGGCTTTACAGCATACGACATCCCTCTGTCCTCAGGACCCTCACAGCAGCTAAGGAAAAACTCCCCCCAAAAAAATTTGGGGGAAAAAAATGGTAGAAACCTCAGGAATCAGTAATTCACATGACACAGAGGGAGAGAGAGAGAGAGAGAGAGAGAGAAAGAGAGAGAGCGATGCAGGTAATGACAGTAGCTTACAACAACATTATTGAAAGTAATAATATTATAGTTATAGTTCTGGCTACTGTGGTACAATATGTTGAAAGTATATATTAATATCTGGCAGTATACATGTGTGACAATAGTCATATGTGTATAATAACAGTAGAAGTATGACTAATGACTAATGATGGCAGCAGCAGCAGGAGGCATCTGGCAGGACCATGGCAGCAGCACAACCACACACGTCACGCTGTCCAGGCACTGCTGCAATATGAGTTAACCTGAGAGACAGTGGAGCACAAAGGCTCCAGAGAAGAAGCTGAGTTAGTGACATCCAGAATGGCCGAGTTAGCCAGATGCAGTAATAGAATACAAGAGAGAGAGAGAGAGAAGGAGAGAAGGTGCCCGGTGTATTATAGGGGGGTCCTCCGGCAGACTAGGCCTAAGTCAGCCTAACTAGGGGCTGGCACGGGGCAAGCCTGAGCCAGCCCTAACTATAAGCTTTATCAAAGAGGAAAGTCTTAAGTCTAGTCTTAAATGTGGAGACGGTGTCTGCCTCCCGGACCGTAACAGGAAGATGATTCCACAGGAGAGGAGCCTGATAGCTGAAGGCTCTGGCTCCTGATCTACTTTTGGAGACTTTAGGGACCATGAGTAACCCTGCGTTCTCAGAGCGCAGTGTTCTGGTGGGATAATATGGCACTATGAGCTCTCTAAGATATGACGGAGCTTGACCATTTAGAGCTTCATAACTTAACAACAGGATTTTAAATTCAATTCTGGATTTTACAGGAAGCCAGTGCAGAGAAGCTAAAACAGGAAAAATATGATCTGGTTTCTTAGTTCCTGTCAGTACACGTGCTGCTGCATTCTGAATTAGCTGGAGAGTGTTTAAGGACTTACTAGAGCTACCTGATAATAGAGAGTTACAGTAATCCAGCCTTGAGGTAACAAAAGCGTGGACCAATTTTTCTGCATCTTTTCGGGTCAGGATAGGCCTAATTTTCACAATATTACGCAGATGAAAAAATGCAGTCCATGAGGTTTGTTTTAAATGAGAATTAAAAGACAAATCTTGATCAAATGTTACTCCGAGGTGTCTTACAGTAGTGCTAGAGGCCAGAGCAATGCCATCTAGAGAAACTATGTCATCAGATAAAGAGTCTCTGAGTTGTTTGGGGCCAAGAACAATAACTTTAGTTTTGTCTGAATTTAACATCAGGAAATTGGTGCTCATCCAGGTTTTTGTGTCTTTAAGGCAGTTATGGAGTTTAGTTAATTGATTACTTTCTTCTGGCTTCATCGATAAATACAACTGTGTATCATCCGCATAACAATGGAAATTTATAGAGTGATTTCTAATGATGTTACCTAAAGGGAGCATATATATAGTAAATAGGATTTGTCTGAGCACAGAACCTTGCAGAACTCCAAAACAAACTTTAGTACGTAAGGATGATTCATTATGAACGCCAACAAATTGAAAATCAGATAAGTAAGATTTAAACCAGCTTAGTGCAGAACCTTTTAGGCCAAATAAGTGATCCAGTCTCTGCAGTAGAATTTGATGGTCAATAGTGTCAAACGCTGCACTAAGATCTAATAAAACAAGTACAGAGACGAGTCCTTTGTCTGAAGCAATCAGAAGGTCATTTGTAATAGTGCTGTCTCAGTGCTATGATGCACTCTAAATCCTGACTGAAATTCCTCAAATAAATTATTATCACACAGCTGGTCTGCGACTACTTTCTCAAGGATCTTTGACAGAAAGGGAAGATTAGATATTGGTCTATAGTTGGCTAACACCTCTGGATCCAGGGTGGGCTTTTTTAGTAGAGGTTTAATTATAGCTACCTTAAAAGACTGTGGTACATAGCCTGTTAATAAGGATATATTGATCATATCTAATATATGAGTGTTAACTAAAGGTAAGACCTCCTTAAGTAGCCTAGTTGGGATGGGGTCTAAGAGACACGATGATGATTTAGATGAAGAAATCACTGCGGTCAATCCTTGAAGAGAAATTGGGGAGAAGCAATCTAAATACATATTAGGTTTTACAGTTGTATTTGAGGTGAGGTAGGTACTATCTGAGGACAGGAGGTCATGAATTTTGCCTCTAATAGTTAGAATTTTGTCATTAAAAAAGCTCATAAAATCATTACTGCTAAGGGCTAAAGGAATACAAGGCTCAATAGAGCTTTGACTCTCAGTCAGCCTGGCTACAGTGCTGAAAAGAAACCTGGGGTTATTCTTGTTTTCTTCTATTAATGCTGAGTAATAGTTTGCTCTGGCATTGGAGGCCCTCTTATAAGTTTTGAGACTGTCTGCCCAGATTAAACGAGATTCTTCCAGTTTGGTTAATCGCCAATTCCTTTCAAATTTATATTTATTTTAACTTACGGGTTTGAGAGTTATACCAAGGAGCGAACTTTCTTTGCTTTGTTAACTTCTTTTTAAGAGGAGCTACAGAGTCGAGTGTTGTTCGCAGCGAGCCTACGGCGCTATCGACAAAATGATCAATTCGGGAGAGGTTAAAGTCGGTACGGGAAACCTCTGTTACTGAAGGACTTGGTATTGAATTTAACGACAGAGTAATCTTTTCCTTAAATTTTGCGACAGCACTATCTGATAAACATCTAGTATAGTAACTGTTGCTGAGTGGCGTGTAATTGAGTAAAAAGAAATCAAAAGTAATCAGATAATGATCCGATAGCGAGGGATTCTGTGGAAAGACTGTTAGGTTATCAATTTCAATTCCATACGTCAGAACTAGACTGAGGGTATGGTTAAAACAATGAGTGGGTTCATGTACACCCTGACTGAAGCCAATGGAGTCTAATAATGAGATAAACGCGGTAGCCAGGGAGTCATTATCAACATCGACATGAATGTTAAAATCGCCTACAATAATAACTTTATCTGATTGAAGAACTAAACTGGATAAAAACTCTGAGAATTCAGAAACAAATTCAGAATACGGGCCAGGAGCACGGTACACTATAATAAATAAAAGTGGCTGCGAGGTTTTCCAGGTCTATAATCTAGTTTAGGTTTAGGGCTGATTAGCAGGCTAGAGTTAAAAATGGCTGCAACTCCCCCTCCTCGGCCGCTGCCTCGAGGAATGTGGGTATTATTATGACTGGGAGGAGTGGATTCATTTAGACTAACATATTCATCTTGACACAGCCAGGTTTCAGTGAGACTGAGTAAATCAATATGATTATCTGATATTAATTTGTTTACTAACACTGCTTTAGACGATAGAGACCTGATATTTAACAGTCCACATTTGATTCTCTTGTTTTGTCTTTCTGTCACAGAAGAGGTTTTGATTTTTATGAGGTTGTTATGCACAACTCCTCTTTGTTTAATTTTAGATTTAAATAATATAGGTGGTCAGGGGACAGACACCGTTTGTATAAAACTATGAAAACTATGGCTGGGTAACTGAACTAGAAGCTCAGAGAGGCGTATAGGACTGCGACTCTGAGTCCTGATCTCAACTCTGGGTTATCAGGGATTTAAATTACTAATAAAATTTGCCAGGTTCCTAGAAATGAGAGCAGCTCCATCCAAAGTGGGATGAATGCCGTCTCTCCTAATAAGGCCAGGTTTTCCCCAGAAAGTTTGCCAATTATTAACGAAACCCACACTGTTTGCTGGACAACACCTGGACAGCCAGTGATTAAATGATGACATGCGGCTAAACATGTCATCACTGGTCAGATTTGGGAGGGGTCCAGAGAAAACTATGGAGTTCGACATCGTTTTTGCGTATTCACACACCGAGACAATATTAATTTTAGTGACCTCCGATTGGCGTAACCGGGTGTCACTGCCGCCGACATGAATAACGATCTTACTGAATCTACGTTTAGCTTTAGCCAGCAGTTTTAAATTTGATTCAATGTCGCCCGTTCTGGCCCCAGGGATACATTTGACTATGGCCGCTGGTGTTGCTAACTTCACGTTTCTCAGAATAGAGCTGCCAATAACCAGAGTTTCATCCTCAGCGGGTGTGTCGCTGAGTGGGGAAAAGTGGTTGGAAACGTGAACAGGCTGGTGGTGAGCCGTGGGCTTTGGCTTGGAGCTGTGCCTCTGGCGAACCGTAACCCAACCTCCCGGCTGAACGGGTGTTACCGGAGGACCGCTAGCAGAGGCTATGCTATGTGGCTCTGCACCGACTACAGGGGGCTGGCTAACTACCGCAGCTACTGAATGGTTTTCCATGGTGCGGAGCCACGCTTCTAATTCACTAAGCCTTGCCTCCAACGCAGCAAATAAGCTACACTTGTTACAATTACCACTGTCGCTAAAGGAGGCAGAGGCATAAGCATAAGCTTGTCGTAGAGTTAAGGTGAGATTTTACAAGCTGTCAGTAATTATACTTAAACTGATATAAAGTGCTCAGCTCTAACATCTCAACTGACACCTAAATTCATTTTGATGTTCACACTTCAACAGAAACTATTTCGCTGATGGAACATTAAATAACACTTCAACTACTTTAAGTGCTTTGGCGAGAACTGGAACTCCCATACAATATTTATGTTTTAAAATATTTAAACCTCCAAAGTACAGTGGTATGCAAAAGTGTGGGTTCCCCTGGTCAAAACCTCATGTACTGTTAATAGTTAAGTAAGCAGAAGATGAATTGATCTCGAAAAAGGAATGAAGTCAAAGATGGAACATTATTTTCAACATTTTAAGCAAGATCAGTGTATTATTTTTTGTTTCGTGCAATTTTAGAGTGGAAAAAAAGGAAAGGAGCATCATGCAAAAGTTTCAGCACGCCATATACGTTTGAGGTCTCAGACAATTTTTACAGGGTCTCAGACCTTAATTAGCTTGTTCGTTAGGAGAGGCCAGGTAATGCAAGTTTTAAAGCTTTATACATACTTGACTCCTAAAATCTTGTCCCAGCAATCAGCAGTCATAGGCTCCTCTAAACAGCTGCCTAACACTCTGCAAAACTAAACTGAAATGATGCCCACAAAGCAGGAGAAGGCTGTAAGAAGGCTGCAAGAAGATAAAGTGTTTTTGGGTAGCTGTTTCCTCAGTTCGTTATGTAATTAAGAAATGGCAGTTAACAGGAGGTCAAGTTAAGGTCAGGAAGGCCCAGAAAACTTTCTGAGAAAGCGGCTTGTAGGATTGATGGAAGGCAATCAAAACCCCTGTTTGAATGCAAAAGACCTGCAGGAAGATTTAGCAGACTCTGGAGTGGTGGTGCACTGTTCTACTGTACAAATATGACCTTTATAAAAGAGTCATCAGAAGAAAACCTTTCCTGTGTCCTCACCATAAAATTCACCATCAGAAGTTTGCAAAGAAACATCGAAACAAGCCTTATATTTTTTGGAAAGTCTTGCTGACTGATGAGGTTAAAATAGAACTTTCTGGATGCAATGAGCAAAGGCATGTTTGGAGAAAAAAAGGTGCAGAATTTCACCAAAAAAAACACCTGTCCAATGGTTAAACACAGGGGTGGATTGATCACGCTTTGGGCTTGTGTTGCAGCCAGTGGTATGGGGAACATTTCACTGGTAGAGGGAAGAATGGATGGAAGGATTGAGTTAAATTCCAGCAAATTCTGGAAGCAAACATCACACTATCTGTAGAAAAGCTGAAGATGATGAGAGGATGGCTTCTACAACAGGACAATGATCCTATACACACCTTAAAATCCACAATGGACTACCTCAAGCAAGCTGAAGGTTTTGCCATGGCCCTCACAGTCCTACAACCTAAACATCGTATCAAAAGACTCTTAGCTGGATACAGATAATGTTTAGAAGCTGTGATACTTGCCAAAGGGGGTGCTAATAAGTACTGACCATGCAAGGTGCCCAAACTTTTGCCCCAGGCCCTTTTCATTTTTTGTTATTTTGAAACTGTAACAGATTGAAATTGCTTAGAATATTGGAGAAATGTGTCTTTAACTTCATGCCTTTTGGATATCAGTCCATCTTCTATTTACTTAACTTTTGCAGGCAACTGCATGGTTGCAGCTCAAATTTGAAGCATTACTAAGCAGCACACTTTGTTTATTTCTTTTCTGAAAATGTTACATTTTCTAGTATTTTCTTTGTTGTTTCCTGGTTCTGGAGAATGTGGTATAGATGTCATGTTTAGGATTAGGGAAAAAATATCAAAAGCTTTTAACAATATGCAACAGTAAAATGGCTTGCTCAAAATACCACAACAATTCATAAAACAAGAGCACAGACACAGCAGAGCTTTGTCCTTCTGCAGTTACATTTTTCCTTGAATCTGCATACAATGAAGGTGATGCATAAAGTAAGTCTTTGTACACACCACACCGTGCACCTACAAATTTAGTTTGTGAGCTGTCCATAAACTCAATTACATGTTTGACCCTTATTTGACGCGTGTTGTTTAATGTAGAATGTATAAACTGATTTAATCAGATAATCCAAATCATTCTGCCATATGAGCACAGCTTCAGGCACCAGGCCTGCATTTGGAGGAACAGCTTCATAGTAGGTTTGCCTCGTGTTGGCACAGCTAAGACCTCCTCTGATTCCCTGCTCTGCTCCACCTATTGTGGCTGACATACCAGAGGCCCTTGCCAAACAAGGATGTCATATGTGTATGCCCATCAGTCTTTGGTTTTCCATTCACTGTTACAAACTTACACACAAAATGGAAACATTCTAGAGCCACACGTCAAACCTGCAGATGGTGAGTAAAGATTTTGTAATTGAACTGTAATCATTTTTGCCTGAGCAACTAAGTGATTATGTATTTGTGTATATGCATGGCTGCCTTTGCAGACTGAAGCTAATGAGAGCAAGAAGAGTGTAGAATGCAAAAATCTTGCAGATAAATTAGGTCCACAGTTTGACTCTGCCGCTGCTTTCATTATATCATGTTGTTTTTGTTTATAATGCCATGTACTGTTGTTGTATAGCTGATAGCATTATGGAAATGAACTCAACATATTTACATATACATGTATAGGGGCTTTGCAGGTGCTTTGTTTTGCTTGTTGTTTATCCTGAGGCTAATTTGAATCACCAAGCTGATTTTTACGCTTTACCTGTGTTATTTATGTCAGTCACAGGGAGATCCTGTTATTACCATACACATTAGCCCACACACATTAAATGGCCAGTGTGTAATGTTTGGCATGGTTTATTGTCAATCTGAATCTGAATCTGAATATTCTACCCATTAATATGTTTATATAAGTGTATAATCACTATAAAATAAAATTCGTTTGGTTTTCGTAGCCTTATAATTATACTTTTTTATATATATATATATAGCAACGGCCTTGCTTTAGAGAGGTCGCCATCTTGCGCCGCCATGTATGTAAGGCAGCCTGAGCGGACAATCCAGCCAGCCAGAGAACGTGTTTCTCGTGTATAAATAAACCAACGAAGACAGCAGGAGGAAGGAAGGAAGAAGGAGGAGGAAACAGCAGAGAGTGTTAGTAGTTCGTCGATAGAGAGTAGTGAAAAGTTTTTTTAGTTATAAAGTTTGCGAATGGACCACACTTACCACGCAACAGGAGAGAATGAACCCGAACTGTCATCTGCGAGGAAAAGAAGACGCAACTTCACTCCTTGTGATGCACTCTCTGCGGCGCTTTTCCTCCTGATGATATATCTCCCCAACGATGGTAGCAGTAGCACCGAATCCCATTCTGTGCATTCAGCCTCTCTTCTCGCCCGCTCAGCATCAAACACATGGAGTTCCTCATCTGTGTCCTCCGGCTCAAACAGGTATGGCTCTGGATCTGTGTCCGCTACAAGAAACTCTTCAGAATCGCGTTCAAAGTCGTCCATTGCAGCTACTATAGTCCGGAGATATTGCTAGGCTAAATAAACAGCTGAGCTCTGTTTACAGGCTACGCTGTCAGTCAGTGTGCAGGCTGGAGATTGGCGGAGCAGAGAGGGGAGGGGGGTCGGTCCCCACTCCGTATGGTAAACGAGTATGTGTGTGAACTGTGTGTGTTACGCTAGAAGAGTCAGAGTTTGGGACGGAGTCTTTTACCCCCTGGAGTGTTACCGGAGTTTCTGGAGTGCTCAAATAAACGGGCCTTTTTCCCGAACGCTCCTCTGGTCTCCTGCTCGTGAGGGATTCATTACAATATCGTAACATGGTTTAGATTTCTAAATAAACATTCACCTCGTCGCTCGATAGACCTACTCCTGAAAAACTTGTGCGCAAGGCTTTCTGTCCCTACGAGGCCACCGTCATTTACCCGATGGGAGGGGTGAGTGAATGAGCCCTGCAATCTAGAATTTGACCACTGATGTCAACCCATTTTACACACTGGTCCTTTAACAGAGTTTAGTGAGGCAGTTGGAGAGAACATGGATACACCATAAATATGTAAAACTATTGTTAAAGAAATTCAATTACTTGTAACATTTCCATGTTATTGAGTAAAGTAATTCAAAAGTCCCGTGTCCACAGAAAACTTTCGGTATAGTATCTTTAGAGCCAAAAGTAACCCCTACGAACATGTACTGTACCTACACTGTAGGTCCATTTAGTGCTTCCACCACAGACAGTACTTTAAATGTAGGCAGGGCTGCTGTCATACAGAGGAACATCTACACCTTGTTTACCTTCCACAGAAAGGGGTTGCATGCCAACATTTTTAGAACAAAAAACAACAGGCTGGAGTGACGGTCTCTCTGTCGATGGGATATTTTAAAATAGCGAGTTAGTGCATTAAGTCCTTGTCGAGCAAAAGCAGTGATATAATGCTGCCAGTGCACTGGCACAATGATCTGCCACCTTTTTTTCTCCAAGTGAGGATTAGATCATATGCCTGTTAAAATTCACATACATTTTTAAACACTTAAAGACCCAATTATCACTAAAGTGTATGTCATTCAAGAGAGACAATAGAAACAAATGGAATTGTCAGAGTTGTAATATTGACTTTTAAGGTGTTGTGATTGATTCATGTCATTAACTCATGCATTGAGTAACATTAAAAATAAACGTTTAATATATCACGAGTAAATACTCAAGGTTAATTAAAGTAAATTAAGTATATTCTATGAGCTATAATTACATAAATCCTCATAGTGTATTCATCTCACTTTTATTTGATTTAACATAAAACTTCAGTTAATAGTGTCCCGGGAGCTTGCGTCTGAGGCTGCACCCTGAACATGCATCATATCAAAGGCTATTTACCTGAAATCCTGAGTGCAGAGCTGATCTTCTTCCAGGCACTGTTTATAAGTGTGTAGGCCTACTGTCTGTGGGACAGATGTAAAGCTTTGGCAGCCCTGCATCAAAATGATCAACTTTTCCACATCTATCACAGACTGATATTTACGGAAGAAGGGAAAGATATCTGTCGGGTGTAATTGGTTGTTCCTCGTCCCATGATATTAGAGTAGTTTATTTGTCCTATTAGGAAAATTTTCTTCACGCTTCCGTACATCTTGAGTGCCAACCCGACATATACACATACCCCACAGATACAACATATACATTTGCCACACACACATAACATACAGTATAACACAGACACATTCACACATTTGCACGTCACTGCTGTTTTTGAGTTTTGTTTAGTTCTGTGATGGCCTTGGGGACGAAGCTATTGTTGAATTTGATTGTTTTCCAGGGGAGTGTCCTGTACCAGTGTCCAGAAGGCAGCAGTGTGAAATGTGGGTTGAGGGGGTGACTGGGGTCCTGTGCAATGGTCTGAGCTCTGTGTGTAGTGACTGTGTTGTTAAGGTCTGAGAGATTGGGAGTGGGGAGGCCGATGATCTTGGCAGCTTTGTGTGTGATCTGTGTGAGTCTGTTCTTGTTGGGGGCTGACAGAATGTAGAAGAAACAGGCTGAGCAGAGGAGGATGGGCTGGATAATGCTTTGCGACATGTGGTGCGCACTGCTGCGTTCCAAAAGTTGAACTCAGTTTATCTGTCGCGCCCTGCGACAGCATTGCTCTGGTGATTGAGCAGGCCTGAAAGAGGTGTACGCCACTTCCCACACAAAAGTTGTGATGTGTAAAAACAGACTTGACGGAAGAAACTTTAACCATGCTTCTGAACATTTTGGAGAAAGGAAATTTGCTACCCAGATGGAGAGGCCTAACTGTAGACATTGTCAAACATGTTCTGGTTCATGCCATCTTTTGCTTTTGTCCGTACGTTCATTTTCAGCATGAATCCTACACATTGTTTTATAAAGGAAACCCCTGGTCTTGTTGCCAAGGAGTATATTCTTTTTTATAGAAGTTGTTTAGATGTATGAAAGCGGGTTGTTGGCTAACTCCATTCCTTGATTACTCTGTAAGTTATTCATATTCCTTTAGTCTGAAAGGATCCGCGGATCAAAAGAATCAAAGGGTTTTGAATAAAAAATAATCCAAGCTGTGAGTGTTATCAGGATAAAGTGGTGGTGTTGGTATGCCAGCCCAGGGGCCATAATATTCAAGTGTTGTAACTTGCTCCCTCTCTCATGCTCTGTCTGTTGGAGCTAGATCAAATGAATGATTTTTAATTGATATCTGAAGCCTGATTTTTAAACAAGTAATATTCACACTGGTTTAAATGAACAGTTTGATTGTATTTCTTGATCTTTGCTGAGCTTTTGTGTGAATGGAATTAAAGGCCTATCCCATATAGACGCCTGTCCCAAATATAGGCATGTTGATTTCACTGATAGCTCAGGC
Source organism: Epinephelus fuscoguttatus (assembly GCF_011397635.1). NCBI lineage: Eukaryota > Metazoa > Chordata > Actinopteri > Perciformes > Serranidae > Epinephelus > Epinephelus fuscoguttatus. The sequence goes on from NC_064771.1 coordinate 10,013,035, forward strand.
AATTAATTGAAGTCTTACGGTATTTACATAAATGGTACTTCTTTGGTTTGTTAGAATTAGAATTACATAAATAAGTTTGATGGAAATTCTATATGTAATTGAAATACATAAACCTGACAATAAACCAAATAATTTGCACTTCATTTAAAAAAAAAAAAAACACCATCACCCATCCTTTCATTCTTGCATATGACTAAGAATATGCTGAGCCAAAGGCAGCAATTCTTTCTTTCATCTAGCTCTGTAATATGAGTGAAAACTAACATAGCAGTGTCTTAATCTGTTGATTAGACTGATGCTTACAAGTTTTGATTTATGACTTTAATGTCTCTGTTAAACTATTTAACAGCAGGAGCTCTTTAAATGACAAAAACGTGTCATTATCACCCTGACATCATTATTTCAGCTTCCAAAGTCAGTTGTTTATTAACCACAAGTGCCTTAGGAGCTCCCTTTTGCTCCTGCTGAGAGATAAGCACTTTCATAATTACTTATAATTAATGATTTAGTTCATTCTTTTACATAAAAGTCAAACCAAATATTTACAGTTTGAAGAGCATTGCAAAAACACAGCCTAGATCACTGCACATTAGCATATTTAATAAGCCCTATTTTCCCCTGCATATCGTTTGTAAAATCTATGCTCATTTGTATGAATTATATTTGTGCAGTGAATCATGTTGCTGACTTTTATGACAATTCATTCAGATCATTAAAAGCACAAATGAACACTGTGTGATAATGTTTTAGTGCCTCATTAGATACATTTCCCTCTGTCCAAGTTTATGTTGTCATGTTTTCTGTGTCTCTGCGGTCTCTAACTGTTGTTTATTTGTGTAAAAGCAGACAGGATATTTCTGGCAGTGACCACATTTGTCTCCTGCTAATGCATGTCACAGTAATAAAGTGAGCAAGAGTTCATAGTGCAACCAGTGTTGTATCCTGCTCACTGTGCATTAGATAGTTCAAATAAAAACATAAAAGGAGAAAAGTTATAAATAACTTTTGCTATTGCTCGATGAGATAATGAAGATGCTGTTCCAGAAGGAAGAACACATACACACCCCTTGAGACATTTATTTTTCTATTCTTTTCTGGCACTGATGTGATACATAGCTAAAGCTCTTTAACTTGCTGCTGCTACCAAGACGCCGATAACTATTGTCAGAAGGTGCAGATATTTAAAACAATGCATCCTGTGTGCAGCCTTCATCAGTAAACACTATCTGATCCTGAGGGAAGACAAAGATTGGGTTACATGGCATCTTTGTCGATGCTAAGTGGTGAGTGGAGTTGTTTCTACTCAGTCAGACACCATGTTAAGGCAAAGTTAAATCACTGTGTAGACAACATATATAAATGTGGTGTTGGAGATTCAAATCTAACACGAAATATGAGAATGTTTTGATCCATCGGGGACTAATTTTCTTTGGCGTTTCCACAGGAAATGATGGTAGAGGCAGTGAGGGAAAACCTCTCTTATCTCTGCTTTAGGACAGCCTTTCTCAGTTAAGCCAAATGTATGCTTGCTCCTGTTCATGGCACCCGCATTACCAGATGGATGTATCATCCATGACTGGACGAAGTATTGCTTTAAAAGAGTTCTCCATTAATTTAATTTTGCACCCCCGAAACGCTTTCAGACTCTTGATGGACAGGTCAAAATAAAGAGCATCAAAGTTGATGCAGCAGAACCAGAGATATCATCTTTTTTATTTCACGCTGTCCTCCTCCTTGTCAAATCCTGGTGCCTACATTACTGACATTGTAACTCAACCATCAAAAGTCAGATTGGAGATTTGGGTGTGTTATGCTAGCAGCAGCTACTGTAGCCTCAAGCAAAGATAAAGTGCAGGCTACAGAGGTCTGGTAGGATCTCTTCTTTCTAACCCCATGCCGTAAGATTTTTTTTTTTCATTTTCAAATTTGTAGTCTTCAGACTCAACCGATGCAAAGGCATCATTAGGGGCAGATCATTAGACTTCACGCAGTTGCCTTTGGAGACACAAAAGGAGCAACTTTTGTCCACATAGTATTCCCCAACAGGTACATTGTGTAAAATGTATAAAATGAGTGTAATCCCCCTTTAAAGGAACAGTTCAACCCAAAAATTCATATTTTTGAGTGAGTTGCTGAGTGTTGGAGATATCGGCCGTAGAGATGATTATAATGGAACTAGAAAAATACCTTTGACAAACTCAACAGCAATGTCCCTTTCCAGAAACCATGACCTGGTTACTCAAGATAATCCACAGTCCTTGTTGTGAGCAGTTTCATGTAGGAGCTATTTTCTTTCTCCCGAACTACACCTGCCAACCATATCACCATACAGAAGGAAGAGTGCATCTACTGCTAGCTCACCTAGCACCACTAAGTTAGCTAACGTTACAGCTCAGCCAAGGAGGGCGCCAATAATGTTTACATCTTGCACTGTCACAAGCGTGAGCCTCTGGTCCATGTGTAGATGCACACCTCCTTCTGCAAGGTGAATTGGTTGGTTGGTAGGAAGATGACAGTTCCTACATGAAACCGCTCACTATCTTGAGTAACTAGGTCATGATTTATGGAAAGACAAATTGCTGTTGAGCTTTTCAAATGTATTCTTTTGCCGCTTTGAGCACCACAAGCTGAGTGTTATCTAGTTGAATTATACTCAAGAGAAGGCAGACATCTCTACGGTCGATAGCTCCAACACTCGGTTACTCACACCACAACTATCTCACAGGTAAGAGGAAAAATATGTTTTTCATTTGATGGTGATCTGTCTCTTTAACTGTATTTCCCAGAGTAAGTGTTACACTTGACATTGTGATGCAGAGCAACGCTGGGGTATATTAGCACACCTTAACTGGAGTTACATTCAGGAAACTTCCATTTCATCTTGTCTCATAGTAAATACGAGAATCCTGCTGTGCATTCATTCTGTTTACCTTAATTCATTGTGATAGAGAGCAGTGGTTGTGGTGAGGAGAAGGTTTGCAGTAGAGATGGCTGTGTTAGGTGTGCTATGACTTCTTTAATGTTGTTTTCACAATTAACAGTCTCCAGTGTCAGTAGAAAGTTCAGCTCATGAGGTCAGATTTATTGTGCTTTTGGGTTTGGGCAGCCTAAGAGTTTCTGCAGTGACAGTCCACTCTTCACACAAAGAGGAAATGTGAGGAATGGATATCAATCTCTGATGCCCAGAGGGATATAAATCTGCTGCAGACACACACCTGAACAACAAAAGTTGGATTAGCACATTCTAAGAAGTCAAAGAAGAAGTAATGTCAAAAACACAACTGCAGAATCAATTTGAAGTTGTTTTTCTGAAGTTGTTCTAGTCTCTGTCCTCACATCCCGTGCACAGAGACCTCAGGGGCTGTCTCAGACCCTCAAGAGAATCAAGCAATCAATGTAAAAACTTCAAGTGAAACCTCCTTTTTCCACTAACAATCAAACCACCACGGTCTAATGCGTGTGCTTAAAAATCCAAGCTCAGTTTAATGACTTGTTTTTTTTATATATATATTTATATATTATTCCTACAAATACATGGTTTTCAGCACTTTGAAAAACGTTCACTTTCCTCAGTAAACCAAGAAAGCTAGAAATATCCTACAGTGAAAAAAAAAAAGACAAAGACAAACCATTTTGACAAAAAAAAAAGAAAATCACAAAAAAGACATGAAAATAACAATCAAATGAAATTAAAAAACAACATCCTGTACAAACACTATGGCCCAATAATTTAAGAAAATAGTGTCTCTAAAACGTTCATATTGCTTTGTACCTCCACTGACCGGGCAAAGCCCACCCTGTGTAACACCAGACAATTCATATGACGACCACAGAGGGCGCCAAATCCCAGGTGCTGATGTCACTCCAGAGGTTACGGGGTCGAGCTGCAGCCAGTGGCATGCAGACGTAACCGAAGAGAAACAGTCATGTTTGTGTTGTTGTTTCGTGTGTTCTCTTCTTCTCTGGTTGTTTTGGCAGTAACAATACAAAGACAAGGGATGGTCACACTACTACAGTACTGCACTCCTTATGAAACCAAGGATGTTTTTACTGTTTGTTGTAGTTTTACCATTATTACTCTCTACAGCATTATTACTAGAACTATCACCATCACAGATACACGGTGTGCATCGTGTGTTTGTGTGTGTGGAGGGTTCGTCCAGCTGTGTGCGTGTGTGTGTCTGTGTGTTGCAGTATCAGTGTTCAGTGCTCAGAGCTTGTCTTCTCTGGGAAGAGTCAGTAGCTTGGGGTTGGTGTTGGGGTTTGGCGAGCCTCCGTCCTGTCCCGAACCCTCTCCAACTCCCAGGTCAAAGGAGTCCTTGGAGTCACTGGAGGGCGCTCTCCTCCTCAGGCAGGTGTCCCGGCTGGGCAGAGGGGGGGGCATCCCCAGTCCCCCCAGCCCCATGCCCCCCAGTCCACCCATGCTTGGGTAGAGGCCAGACTGAGGCTCCAGTCCATCAGGGGGGTCCACGGAGATGCAGGGCGGGCTCATTTTCTTCTTGCGTCGGGGCGAGGGCAGCGAGGTCTGAGTGGAGGTCTGGCTGTGGATCTGCAGGCTGTCGGCCCGCGACACAAAGCCGGAGGAGGTGGAGGTGGTGCTGCGCTGGGGGCTGGACTCCACTGAGGAGCACACCTCAACAGAGTGGCGTCGTGGGTCGTCCAGCCAGGAGTAAGGGCGGGGGCGGGGCAGGGGAGCACTGCGGCCCTGCGTGTCAGCGCTGTGGAACCTCTTCAGCTGCCTCAGACATGGACTCCGGCTCTCCAGGCAGCCTGCATAGCTGCTGTAACCCTCATTACCGCCATCGCCACTGTCCTCTGCTATAATATCATCACTGCTGGCCAACCCTGCCCGGGTAATGAGGGACACTTCCTGATCCAACTTCTCCTGTTGGTGCGGCCTGGCTGGTAAGGGTGGGGGAGGAGGGGATGGCGAAGGGGAGGAAGGGGTGTAGGAGGCGAGGCAGTGCTGGTCATGAAGCTGGGTGTGCACGCTGCTGGGGCGCGAGGGTTTAGGGGAGGCGCCTGGCGTAGCGGGGACCAGGCAGAGTGCAGGCTGCTGCTGATGATGGGAGCAGGGGGAAAGAGAGGTGGGGGAGTTGGAGGGGGATTGAGGGAGGCCCACAGAGGCCACATTCACTAGTCCTTCACTGCTCTCCCCTCCGTCTGAACACAGGGCCTCCTGAGAGTCAGTAGACACTGCAACCTTGAGGACGGGGCATGGAGGGGACAGGGGGAGGGATGAAATATTTAGGAGAGAAGGGCGAGGAGATGGAGGTAAATGTGCGGTGAGGGAAGGGAGGGGGAGATCAGGGGATCGGGGAGATGAGAGGGGAGACTAGTTAGTGAGAGGTGATGAGGATGAGAAGCAGTAGTTGGGGTCAGAGTTCACAGTCTAATCAGCATGTCCCCAGAGTCCTCTCTGTACTTCTTATTGAAGGCAGTGTGCGGCTGAAATGCATTGCAACACTGTGCCATGAATTATAAGCCAGAGGTTACACTGGATTACTCAATGGCAGAATTCCATATTACGATTTGTCAAGAGTAAGTTGGGTAAACAGCTTTTGACATTATTGGATGTGTTCTTTGGTTTTGTGTTATTAATTTACTGCGCAGTGCTTCTGTTGAGCCAGTATTTTGTTTTCACATCTGATAGGAATATTTGTCAAAGCCCCCCTCCATTCTTCAGTGATTATTGTTCTTACTTCACTCGGATGTCTGAGTGTCACTGCACTGAATGATGTATGTGCAGAGGTTTTTTTCACATTCATCTTCTGAAGAAGGAAAGTTTCTCTGTGCTGCTCGCCCTAAATCTCAGTTCAACATGTGCGTGTGTGCCAGCAGGACTTTGGGCCATGACCGGAGGGATATATCATGAAGCAACACCACTGGGTTAGGGAGGTATGTTGGGCCTAATAGAAGGTGGCTGTCTCTTAATCTGCCTGGATTGCTATGGTAACTGATGCTGGAGACCAAACCTGGAATAGACCAGTTTTTGTACTGAGTTTCAGTTTGAAATCGGCGAGTAGCCTCACTCTATAATCGATGTCAATCTATGAGCAATACAGATTCTCATCTGGGGGAACATGTTATAAATGCACTTAATCCAATTTATTGAGCTGTAACATTTCATTAGTGCCACCAAACGAAGCAGTGCAATTACAGTAGCACTTACTGTACGTATCATGTCGTTTTTTAACCATAGGAACCTAGAGTATTTGAGTGATGCAGAAAATCTGTTCTTCTCCCTGAACTCCGTGAATGTGTTTGTAGTGTTCTCTGGTCCATTTGCCCACACTGGCTCTCAAAGCTTTTTTATAAATCCACAGATAACATTATACTTTAATAGTTTACTACATTATTAATAAGTGGTGTAATGTCACTAAGTAATAACACTTTGTTAGAATATTTAAGTATTTCTAGAAAGTATATGCACTTTACTTGAATTTTTATATTTCTTAAACTTCTGCTTTTACTCCACCACATTTCCTAAATAAAATGTATACCTTAACTCCAATACATTTCCCCTAAGCATTTTCATTACTTCATTGCTTCACAATAAAATTGGAAGGTTTGTCAATATTCTTCAAAGGTGAAAGTAAGCAGCATGCACTTGTTTAATTTTAAGATAATGTGCTGAATTCGTCATTTGTCATTTGACTAATTTTAAGGGAATGCAAACAGAGCCTGAAGCAGAAAGCCTGGGTTAACAGAGCAAGTTGATAACCACCCATGTGATACCTGCTACCTCTGAGTGAGGCTTTAGGGTTTGTCAGTCCAGCTACTTCGTGCTTCGTAATACAGCCCTCTGATCTATGAAACTTACGCAAGAGTGATGTGGGAATGTAAAATCTCCAGGTCACATACACTGAGAATTGACTCTGTCCGACTTATGTATTTAACACTATGTGCATATTCTGGATTTTCTAATAAGGCGGGAGTGGATGCATTTTTAATAAATTAAATGACAAACTTAAATCAGCCTAACTTGTGCTGAGGACCTGTATCGGATGCAAATTATATTTCAAAACACAGTATTATTTATTTGTCTTAAAAGGGTTCTTTAAAAGGATGTGATGACTGTAAAATTAACTTCTTGTACTCAAACTTCCCTGACACTCTCAACATCACCATGGTGATTCTCTTGAAAAATCTTCTGCACAGTTTTTTACATATATAAAGATTGTGAAAACAGAATGCCCCTTCAGTTTGCTGGAATGTAATAAATACAGAGGTGTGTCATTTTCCTGTAAGTCATGCTACAGTTCAGTACTTTAGAGGAGGTGCCAACTGATGTGAATATTTCCATGTAAGGAGCTCATATCTGTTTTTTTCACCAGGAAAGTGTACGCTGCTTCTTTTCGATTGGACAGGAGGACTCAGCTGATTGAGCACCAGCTGACACAGTGAACTCTGAGCCACACCACCTGACCCTCTGACTTTTGACCATTCACACAAAACCCTGTAAACTGTCTGCAGTGCAGTTTGTAGTTCAATTTACAGCCAAATTCTGATCAGTGTTTCCGTACTGACGTCCTTGTCTCTGAACAAAACCGTCCACAGGGTGTGAGGCCAACAGTCAGAGGGTAAACATAATATGTAAACACTGTAGGAGAGGAAGCGTTAGTAAGCACCATGGTTGCTAAAACTCAAAAAATGACTCGTTCCTCACAGAAACAAACTTGGGGGGAGGAAATTACAATAATATTTGAATATAATTGAGTTGAATTAAGTCAACTAAAGTGTCTTGAATCTCTAGAGATGAGGAAGCAAAGCATGCATGAGTTTTAGGGCACTTTGAGAAATGTTTGAAATCATGGGTTTCCCTGCCTGAGCCTGAATGGTGGGACCACAGAGACACCTAGTGGTCAAAGATATCACAACCAGGCCAGGCCAATCACCAGCCACAGCACTACAACACCGAGAAACAAATCCTAACTGCAACATTACTAAGAAGAAATCACCCTGTCACACTTTTTTTAAAGTAAAATTGGGTTTAGTGCAATAACTACTGCACTCTGATCAACATCTATGTACCTATGTAGAGCTAATCTAGTCAATAGAAAAGTCACAAGTGCTCTATCACTGTGGTACTGTGTGTACAAAATGGCCAAATGCATATGGACAGCCCTCGCTGTTCTGTTGCAATCCCCTGAGTTGTACTGTTTATATTAGTAAGTGCACTGCATTGTGGGTAAAATTCTCAGCCAAATAATATCTTTGTCTGGCTTGAATACATTCTGTCTCTCAGCTACTGAAAAATCCACTGATGCAATGTTACACCCAACTCCTGCTGCTTAGGTTTAGAAGGATTAGTGAGGTTTCCTACAGGCAGAGTTACCTGTTATAGAGTTTAGATGCTTTGTGGCTGATGGTTAGCAGGAAATAAAAATCAAATGAGTGACAAAGGGGGAAAAATGAGGGAAGCCTGTGTGTTTGTTAATCTGTCTGTCTGTTGGTTGATGATCATGGAGAACAGTGTTTCTGAAAGGCCCAGTGGTAGCTAATGTCTGCTGTTTGTTGCTGTTTCAGAAACAGGAGTATCTGTGTTTGTGCAGTAGCTCAGGGTCGGGCGGCTTTTGGGACCAACTGAGCTGAGATCAGAAAGTTAACAGATACAGTATGAAGAATGAGACAGCAGATAAGTTAATAACAGATAGGAATACCAGGAAGAAGGGGAGAAAGGTGGAGGAAGAAAAGTGAAACTGTTTAGAACATGCAACAAGGAGAGAGTTGTAGGAAAGCTCTAAACCAATTTCTCTCTGCAACAGGGTTTCAGGGCCACAACTTGATGATAAAAAAAAAATGATTTCAAGTTGTAATATGTTTTTGCATATTAAAGGAATTTTGCCCACAAAATGACCATTTCATGCCTCCACAGTGATCAAAGAATCCAAAAACAGAGAAAATTCTTGATAAATTGCAGTGAAAGGGGTCCGTGTTTAACAAAAGCAAAACTATATCAAAGCATCTGTTTACAAACTCTCACACAACTCGTGCAGTGTAATCCAAGTCTCATTTATCCAGTCGAAAGACAGGCCTCTCTGACAGGGAGCTGAACTAAAATTTAATTTTGTCTATGCTCTCTTCAAAGCCAGACTCCATTGACAAAAACAGTAATTTTACCTCACTGAACATGGGAGCTGCTGGTCTACCTCTGCCTTGATCAGTTAGTTAGTTTATGTTGTTGTGTGACTTTGCTTAATCCAAACTAACCCTTCAAACTACAAGAGTCACACAATAACACAAACAAACCAACTGATAAGGCAGTGGTAGACCAGCAGCTCCTGTGTTCAGCAAAACTATTGTTTCTGTCAGTGGAGTCTGGCTTTAAAGAGAGCACAGATAACTTTCACTTTTTAGTTCAGTTCCCCGTCAGAAAGGGCTGTCTGTCTGTCTGTTTGGGTATTACTGAGCATTCGACAGGATAAATGAAACTTGGTTTATAGTGCACTGAGTTTTGTAAGAGTTTGTTCAGGAATGTTTTGATATAGTTTTGCTGCTGTTTAAAACGGACCCACTTTTCAGTTTTTGGATTTTTCGTTTTGCCCTGGAGGCATGCTAGAAAAAAAAACTTTTCGTCAAGAATTCAAGGTAACACAAGATGAGTAATTTATATACAAAAGGTGATTTGAGGAATAAAGTATTCCTTTCAATAAATCATAGATATGTATGTAATATTTCTAAAAAAAATGAAGACACAACAACAGCCCTCATACTCTAAGTTTTTATTCACATCAAACACTCCAGTTCAGCTTTTTGTCTCTCCTAGAAAGCTGCTTTAAGCAGTGAAATCACCCTCTGTAGTGTTTGGTGTGAATCAAAACTTCCAGATCACTGGGGCTAAATGGCACATGGATGAGAACCACTAAGCTGTCATCACATACAGTACAGACACAGACAGGCTTTAAAAGTGATTTCGGAGTAAAGTGAAAATCAGAATCAGTGCGATTTAGTCACCTGTCTGCGAAGCGTGCGGCTGAATGTGTGTGTGCGTCTGGGAGGGGGAAGTCGTGGTATACTCTCCGAGTCTGAGTGGCTGTGGGGGCTGATAGGTCTGAAGAGGTCTGTTGGAACGGTCAGCTGCTGGGAACGCTCCTCTGGTTGTGAACGCACCGAGCTGCTGGAGCCTGCACACAAACAAGCACAGCACTGAATGTGAAACAAAGCAGGTACAGCAGGTGTGTTTGTTCTCAAAGGATTTTAGCTGTATCTTACTTGGTTGATGTCAAATTTCATTATGTTACAAATCAGGGCCTACTGTGTCTGTCCTATTCAAATGAGGTGTCACAAACTCTGGATCAAAACAAATAAATAAGCTCCCAAGCTACACCTGTGGTCTCTCACAAAACAGTAAATAATGCTCAGGTGTTGTTTTGTCGCAGGGTGCTTGTTTCAATTTACTGTGACATTTGCTGGAAATAAAATGAAAACTGTATCATACATTACCTGACTGGGACCTGTGGGTGCCCAGTATGTGCTCAGGCCCCTGTGTCTGTGCTAGAAGATGTGCTGAAGCCACGGTCGTGTTGCCACATGGCTGCAGGGGGAGGAACATGTAGCTGTCGTTGGGCAGGGAGTGTGTGCGTCCCACCGTGGGCTTCCTGACGCTCAGCAGGTTGTCCTCCAGTGGCTCCCCAGGATCTAGCTGCTCCGGCTGTGGAAAGAGAGAAGAGAGTCAGGATCTCTCTGGGGCTGGAAGGATTGGGGCTACTCTTTAACTCAAGCTCTTTCACACTCTTTTTAGCAAATCACAAGTTGAAATCTTTGTGAGCAAAGAGGCGGTGGTCATTAGCATACACAGAAAACAGAGAGGATCTTTGCATGTTGGAGTTGACTGGCACAAAGCTGCCACAGATCACAGAAACGAGACTGTGCTAGGCTGAAATTTTTGAGTGCTTTCTTTTTTCAAGCGCAACACACTCTGCGTCTTATGTCTCCATTTCCCCCGGAAGTCATGTAACTTTACGCAAGCCTGCTCCGTGATTGTGTGTCAGCTGGGGCAGTGTCCTGCAGCCTGACCCATTACAAAACCAGTTCACATTCATCACAGAGCTACTGGAGCTCCAGCGCACTGTTCACCCCAGTAGCAAACACACAACAACTCTGAGAAGAGTGAAAACTACCACAGCACCAGAGGACAGAAGACAAGTACAAGCACAGAAGAAGACTGATAGGAAAGGACCGTGAGAAAAGACGTGGACTCACATGTAAAGCACAGAGGATAAGGACAGTAAACCAAGGAAAAGAAGAAGGAAGGAAAAGGAGGTTACAGAAAGAGAGAGAGAGAAGAAAGGAAATCAAGAGATAAGAGTAAAAGGAGAGAAAACTTCAAACTGGCAGGTGAGGAGGCGCACTACTCTACTGGACTGGACTGGACTGGACTGGAGAGTAACACACATTAGGCTGGAAAGGTGGAATGAGAAAGAGAAGAGAAAGCTGGAGGGCACATGGTTAGATTCACCAGGGTCTTTCAACGCCTCTTGTACTCCTCTACCTCCTCACCCCCCTCCTTTTTTTTTGTGTGTTCGTCCCAGCACAATCCAATTAACAGCGACTTCATCTCATGTGTTGGCCGGGCTTCTCCTTTTTCTGAGATTGCCAAGGTTACAGTGACCCTCTCTGGGGAAGACATGTGACTACAAGGGAGTGATGTGATCATTAATGAGCCAAAGTGGTTGTTAATTATATCCTGACAGCTAGTTGACATTTAATTCATTTTCAGCTTAAAGTGGAGGATGACCTTTCAATGACAGGGCCCAGTGGGACAGGATATCATGGAGGAATGTATAGATGAGTCCTGGTGAGGATGAATACATAAGCTTCAGTGCATGACAGCTGACAAATAATGGATGAGGTGGTGAAAAAGAACGCTTTGATGTGAAGCAGCGCTGGTCCTTCCAGCAAGTCCATTATTTTCTAGATCCAGACATTTTGGATGCATTATTGTGCTACCATGAATTCAGCTGGAACCATTTGTTTTCAGTGGGACACAAAATAAATAGTGTTGCTTTTGTGTGTGCACTTAAGCACTGATTTATAATGGTGGTTAGACTTTATAACCCTCAACAATGGCTTACGTATTCTTAAATATGATTTTAACTCACACATGCCAGCCACATGCATTCATATTGTTCACGTATAAATATTTTGGGTACCACTCATATTATGGGTATGCCATTTCCTGGTAATTCCTCAAAAGTTTCCTGGTAAGAATGATGTCATTTGGGGCTAATTATTGAGAAAATCAAAACAAACTTCTGAATTACTTTAGTCAGTTATGTTTGGTTTATAAGCCGCAAAAGGTCCCATACTGTATGTTCATAAGTCATTTATTATTGGGCACTTACTGTATACTGTATGCTTTTAGACAGATTTACCCTTTTCCATGTGCTGCTGAGCTGCTGTACACCACGGATGAAAAGACTCTTAACGTACTGTGAGCAATATAATGGAATTACTGAACTGGAAGTGTACCAACTGAACACTTTCTCCACTGCACCTACAGCTAATAACAAATGACACAGTTGTTTTTCAAGACCTTTCCTTTCAATTTACAGTTACGTATTGGACTAACTATTGGAAACTATTGGACCTGCACAATGAGATGAAGGGGTGAAGAACTCACAAATATTCTCCTTTAATTCCTGAATGAAATATCTGTCTTAAAAGAGCTTTAGCTGCTAAATGCTCCACTAAGTTCAGCTAACTGCTAAGTTTTTCTGACTGTTTTTTTCCAAGCTGCTTATCAAGCAACAATAAAAGCAGTGAGACTCAATCAAAACTGAAACATTGCAGGTCAGAACACCAAAACAATTAGCTGAAAAACCTTATAAAGCTCTGTAGAGCTGAGCATAGCTACAGGATCAGAGGATAAATCTCGGTGGGTTTATTAGTTTAAGCAACACCTTTCATATTCTGGTCATGTGATCCATTATTACAGGTTCTGTATGCAGCTTTTAGAAAATCCTTGTTAGTAATGCCATTGTTGACCATTATGTAAATCACAAGCGAGCGCCTGGGCATCGAATTGGTGTTTAATTCAGCGTGTATGTGATCCATCAACCGGCACATATTGTAGTATGAAATCCTAATTTTTTAAATGACTCACCTCTCATTCCAGCAGTCTGGTCCCACTAAAACAGCACAGCTAACCAACAGAGGCTGGTGGCGACAAAATGTAAAGTCCATTTAAGACAGATTAGCGAGCTAGCAATTTGTCCGCATTAACAATCCAGCTAACATTAGCCAGCTAAAACCACAACATCACGATATTTTTCACGTCAACGTTTCCTCTCACATTTCTTTTTTTCAGCACCAGCACTGCTGTACTTATGATATGGGGCACTGAATTTAATGAATAAACTTTTGTCAGACCACAAATGGGACAAAAAATTACCAGCTACTGCACCCTGAAATCTGTCTGCTTCACTCCGTGCCGCTAGGACACTAGTTTGCTGGGAGGAGAGTGGACGGCAGCTCTGGATACAGACCAGACAGAGCGGCCAGCACTGAATTCTGAAAGTTATGATAACATTAACTGAAGGTCCATCTCTGGGCCGCCGTTGTTAGTCGTTTATTCACGTTAGCTGTCTCCATTTGGTAGCTAACTTTAGCTAGTGTTGCATACTGTTTGGTGCTGCAGGGGAGCTGAGGAGTGGCAAGGAACTAAAGAGCGTGCATAATCGTCAAGTCCTTTGGATTCGTCCTGAGTCCTTTACATAAAATCAGTCCGCAGGTTGTCATATGCAACAATGAAAGGTAAATACAACACTTTTAATATAATAAAGATTATAGCTGCATTATATGTTTTTGGTTGTGCTGGGACTATAGGTGAATATTAGCTGTTTTGCTAATTTTGCATGCAGTTGCTTTCCCTCTGTTATTCTACACCTGTTACATCCCTGTGCATGAGAGTAGTGGGGGGACAAGTGGCTTTGGAAGTCCCCTGGGAAAGGAAACACTACAAGATACTGCAGAGGGGAAGAGGAGGAAGAGGGATGGAGAAAGAGAAAGAGAGGAACTGTCAGTACATTGCATTCCAGAGTGGTTAGAAAGAGGGGGTTAAAATCGTCAGGGGCCGAGTCGTCTGTCAGAGCTAGGGACCAGGATTTCTCAGAGGCCAGAGACAGAGCTTCCATCTCCGCTAGAGGGATCTAGGCAGGAAGAGACAACGGCTGGTGAGCAGAGAAAACAAACGCACACTCCGTGCAACACATAAAGATAAGGACGATACACACAAATAAGACCTGTGGCTAACAGGTAAATACATGTTCAAAACAACATATATAAAGCTGGAGGTATGTAGCAGAAAGGAAGAAAGACAAAGCAAAATTTAAACCACATGGACACATTTAGACTTTTTAAACGATTTATCATTGTGTTGTGGGGTTACCAACAGTTGTATTATGACAGGGTCCAGACACACGAGCACAGCCTGATGATTCTGGACAGACAAAGTGTGTAATGTGATGCAAATGAGACAATCACACTCTTCCACAGCAACAAACAAGCAGACAGGGAGGGGAATCATTGATATTGTGTGTGCTGTTATGCGCAGTCAGTTGAAAACTGTGGAGGCGTAGAGTCAAACAAAACGCCTCTAAGTGCCTATCCTTGTTTTGATTTAATCTACATCACTGAACTGTGCAAACGTTGCCGTCAGTCTTGCAGTGTTTAGAGGCCTTGGGCGTTTGTGGCTTCTGTAAGAGGAGATGCTGTATATTTGGCCTTGTACCTGCTTTAACAGGGGTAATGCTTTCTGACAGGCAAATGGGCCCTCTGAGCAGAGAGGGGCAGGGCCCGAGACTCAATGGAAAACATTTCTGCTAGCATATCAGGAGGAGAGAGGTGGCCTATGGCATCTAATAATGACATCTCAAACCCATTTAGAGCTTTTAGAAGATGGGGTTTTGCAATGCTAATGTAATTGGCCAAAATTTGCCTTCAAATGTGGAAAAGAGGCACCCAGATGCATTATTCAGTGAAACAGTGATCCATAGCTTATTGATTGAGCCATAACTCTGCAGACTTGTGTGCAAGAGTGTGATGTCCTTGCTTCAGGAATGGTGTTTGGCAAAGGATGGATTCATATATATAAACACGCAGACATGCTGTGCATTATGTACATACAGACACAAACAGTGTGTGGAGGAGACAGAGCAAACTCTCAAACATGTCACTGAGGCTGCTGAGCCAGACCAAAAACCTGCCAAGCACGAATGAATATAAGTGAGTGAGTACGTGAGTGAGGGGATGAGATCATAGCTGAGGCGGGATATGACGCACTGCACTGTGGTGGGCAACAGGGCTGGTTAGAAAGGGGAAAATATTCAATGTGGAGGAATGCCAGTACGGTAATGGCTGTAGGGCTGCACGATATGTACAAAACATCACATGTTTTTTTCCATGAATTTTATGAAATGAAGCTCCACGGACTAAATGTATGCAAAGCTGTCTTTTTACTGTGCAGGCCAGGAATTCTGTACTTTACAAACTTTATTCATCTTTAAGTAATTTAGTGTGGTATTGAGTCATAAAATGTTATTTTCATTAAAATAAGTGGTGAATTCTGCCAATAGTGGTGAGATAATTTCACCTGTTCTCAATAAAAATCTATTGTTCCAAGAGTCAACCAAGCTCATCTCCATACTTGTAAGCTTCTTTATTTAAAGGGTGAGTTCACCCAAATTAAAACAAGACATTTTCTTACTTAACTCTAAACTGTTTTTTTGCTTGTGACCCCTTAAACAAAATTAAATCTATTTGCGACCCCTAATCGCATGTCAATGAGCTGGAGTCATTTCAATTTAAGTGTAATTTGCCTTTTTTTAAAGGCCTAGTTGGGGCTTTAAGAAGATAAGGAGTAGTCTGAAAAATAAGCGTCATTTTGAAAAACAGACTTTGGTATTCTGTTTTAAATTAAAGGGGAACACCTCCAGTGTTATTTCCATGATCTGGGAAAGTTCAATCAATATTTGTGAGCAAACTTTATACTTTATACTTATACTGTTTATGTTCACTAATAGTTTTGGACAGTCTTAGACCACAGGAGTACAATGTCGGAATTTTGAAAATAGGCACAGTTCCCCTTTAAAGGGAAAAACATATTTTCAACATAGTGCTGAGATGCTTAAAGACACAAGACATGTCAAGAAAAAAATAAATAGCCATATCAGTAACTACATTGAAAATCAATGCACCTAAATAGTCCTTTCTGCAAATCAGAATCTTAACTTCACTGGCACGCAGGTAATACTCTACCAAAAACAGATTTGTAGATCCAAACAAGACTGACTCACTTTAAAACTCATGGAGGTCAATAAAATTTTGTTTGTGCTGCTCACAGCACTGGAAAATTACATTTAAAACCACAACATCTCTCTCTGGAATCATTGTTCCCACTGATGATCCACAGAACACCCTGTGGAAAGTTTTCATAGGGACTATTTCCTCTGGAGAAAGTAGTTCCACTGAGGTCTGTGGATTATCCTAAGTGACCAGGACATTGTTTCTGAAAGGACATGTAGCTGTTTCATTTTTAAAACCTCATTATTAAATGCTGTGAGCAGAATAACAGAAAAACATAATTCCTTTCATGTTTGTTGCTCTGGGAGTGGATGCACAAATGTCAATGTTAGATATATCAAAATCTGGGCTAGACTATTTGTATGGCTTGAGACTACTGACTGATAAAATGGGTGAACTGACCCTTTAAATGCATTATCACTTGTTTTAATAAAGTCCTTGCGTGACACTGCATTGAAAACAAGGAATATGAATGTATTCAGCCTTGTGTAACGGAAAACAAGACAATCTGTAACCTTTTTGGATTTGTTCTTGATAATGAAATATCACAACCTCTGCATTGTAATATTCATTTTGTCATGATTACTTGTGCAGCCCTACACGTCGGAGAGAAATAAGACCCGCTAGACATATGAAATGAAGGAAGTGAGTCATCATTCTGGTGATTATTGACCTTCTTGTCGGTGCTGTGCTTGCTGGGCTTGGGGGGCAGCGCGTAGTAGTGGCAGATAGAGCCAGACAGGTTGTCCATCAAACTCAACTCTCCCTCCATTGAACCCTGGATGACCAGGGAGACCGAGTCAAACTGTGCTCTCCGCTGGACAAACTTAGATGATGCAGAAGGAAAGGAAAGACCAGAGAGAGGAAGAGGGGAAAAGAGAAGGAGGGGGACAGCAGAAGTTTTGGGAAAATAGATAAGGGCAGGGGGAAAGAAAGACAGAAGTCAAGACAGAGACACATGAATAAATGTAGAGAGAAAGAGTGGATCACAAGAAAGAAACAGAGGGAAAAAGGCAGTCGATCAGGCAGAAACAAACGAGCAGAAACAAGACAAAAGAAACACATCCAAGTAGGAGAACCAGATCCTAGTTAGTATCCAATCCTGTACATTCTTTACTAAATGGCTTAGGATTTTCATGCTGCAACTGAATACAACCTCCTCCTTACCAACATCCACCTCAGGCCCTCATGTGTTACCACTTAATGCCCCACAAGGGGGCACTACAACACCGCAGTAGAGTTGGTCTCCCACAGGGCTGGAGAAGAGATTGCGGCTTAACCACAAATGTTTTGGAAGAGTGGCGGAGGGAGACCCATAACATCTTAGAGGGAAACATAACGATAGTGAGACCTCTATTTCCTATCCCCAAAAAGTTCCCTGCTGTCTGGAAATAGCTGTTAAAGTGAACAACAAGACCCTGTGGTCCAGCTTTCCCATGGCACTGTGACCTGTCTATGACTGGCATGTCCTCCACAGGGACCAGCCACACACACACTATCACACACACAGAGTCATGAACACACACAAACTGTAAACCATGCTAATATGGGTCAGTATCAGTTACAGAGAGTATATTTTATACTTGCAACTGTGATCCTGATTTAGGACACATCACACATAAATGCATCCACTTATATTTTGAAATGATGCCAGAATGTGTAGTGAGTATGTCCTAATATGGCCATATCCGCTATAGTTTGTTTACATATGGTTTACGGTTGTTACATTAAGACAGTGAAGAGACATTCCTTCCAAGAAATCCATTATTTCAGATACAATCCATAATGCTCAGTGTCCCTCAGCATGGGCCGGAGAATTAACTAATGGTTTGGACCAGAGTCAGAATTAATGACCAGAGACGTGGGGGTCATCTGACTGGCCTCACAGCTTGGCCCCCAGTAGGAAGTGACCTCAGAGCATCTGTCATGTCATGCAGTATGCTGAGTGGACCACTGAGAATCGAACAATCTGACCTAGACAATATATGATAGCATGTTTCACTTTTACGTGTGTGCAATAATGTGGACCTTATCTACACGCGCACACACACACACACACACACACACACACACACACACACACACTGTGATAACTGTGTGATTAAGGCATTTAAAGTTAATGCATGTAGCTACACAGTTATGCACACAGAACTTTTATAAGTGCCCTCAGGGATGTCATAACAAAACAACCAAAACACACTCCAGATATCTCTAACGCACACTCATACATAATGTACAAGCAATACCAGACATATTCCTCACCTCCAGTGGGGGATCCAGGCAAGAAGGGGGGTCTGCTCTGATGTTTACAGGATCTCTGGTTATGTCAGCAGTGGGCGAGTCCATAGGACCGTCTCTTTCCTGCTCCCTGTCCCCTCCTCCAGTGGACCTCCAGGGGGAGCCCCCAGAACTCGATCTGTCCGTGCCCAGTGCCAGAGGGTTGAGCTGGGGCGACCTTGGCGCTGTCTCTCCCGCTTCTAACTGCCGTTCCAGCTCCAACTCTGCCTCCAGCTCCGCCTCCTCCTTGGCTTCCTTGTTGCTCTCCTCCAGGTGCTTCATCAGGACAGCAATGACGACGTTGACGAGGACAAACTGAGCAGTCAGAACAAAGGAGACGAAGTAGATGGGAGAGACCACGGCGTTGTAGCAGGTGTTGGTGTCCTGAGCGCAGTCCCTTAATGTGTCCTGGAAGAAACATGAAAACATGACATGAGCACATGAGCTAAAACTTTACCAGCAAGCAGTTCTCAAACAGAACACTGATTCTGCAAAACGTTTAATAAGGACAGTCTGAATGCCCAATGGCACTGTTTTCTTTCTAGCAGTTGCATTCCCCCATGACCATGACCTTTCAAATGAATATATTGCTGAAAAAAGGTAGACACTGTTTTAAATATCTTTTTATAATATTATTATTTTCTATGCACTTGCCATGTACATGGGAGGGAGTGGTGCTGAGGAGGTTGCAGCACCTCCTAAAACCAGGTTTTATAAAGAACATCAATTTATAAAAGTTTAAACTTCATGTTAATACTATAGTGTTTCCACTTTCTTGCAAGGATACAGGCTGCATGTGTAGTACAGTTCGGCATGTCTGCATTTTATATACAGTGCATCTGGTGTACAAAGGGGCTGTATCGTCATGGCACTGCATTTCATGAACAGATCTGTAGCCTGCATTCAGGCTCTGTATCACAATGTACTATAAATAGAAATGCACTATCAATTCACCTCACAAAGAAACAAGCACACAAACCCTAAGCTTAAACAAACAAGTGGCTCTGTCTCACACGAGCATTGCAAAGCTACATAGCATGATAATTTTAGTCATAGCATGGACCGATTTCTGCATAGCACGTGTGGCGTATAGGTATGTCGCACTGTCCAGCCCTGTGAGGGCATGGCCACTTTAAGTGACAGGTGCATGCCATATGTTGCTACCACAGCAACAACGTTGGTTAGATAACATAACCTTGCCGGAAATGCTGAGTGTTTTCAGTTCATGAAAGTTAACTGCAATGTTTTGGTTGCCTACAAAAGTCTTGTTCAGTAGTTGGATGTTCAGTTTTCCAGTGCATACATTTTGCTCTAATGACCGTTTTTTTTGTTTGTTTGTTTTTTGTTTTGTTTTTTTTTTGCTAGTGTTACCATTATCATAGTTAGCCATAACTGTAAATGCACATGCTAAACAAACTAGCAGCTAGCATCAGGGTTAGCTCCACCCTCTTGTCCAAAAATGGTCACTTCTGGCTCCAAAAATCCAAGATGGTGACAGGCCAAAATGCCACACTCAAGATTTCATAACAGGAATCCAAAAAGCAATGGGTGGCATCATGGCTATGGATTGTTTTATACATTCTATCGTACAGCCTCACAGAGCTGTTTGCATGGCTGCAATATTCCTGCATGGATAACTTCAGCGACAGTATGGTGAAGGTTAGATAAAGATCATGTTGATGGTACAAACAGCCATAAGAATGGGACATGAAGTCAGGTCTCTGGTGAGAAAGTCAGATGCACTGCATCCATCACCACGACCTCCACGCTCTTACTTTCTGCCTCACCACACAAAAAGCACACCACTACTACTGGCACTGAATGTTGGCAAGGGACTTCACTGTGTTGCACCACTGTCCAATATAAACATGATTTGTAGGGATTCTGACCTGAAATAGAACACAGAGACAACAGACGAAACTCATAAAAGTGCTATTTTGGCATAACTGCCAATGTAGATGCTAATATCTTAATTGTTTTCAAGCTCAAATTTGACCAAATCTTGTACTAAAAGAGCACAGCGACAGCTAACATTTACAACCTACTATTTTTTGGCCCTGGGTGAAAAAGAATCAGCTTTTGCAAGATGAATAGAGGGGAGGGACAGCACTAAATTGTAGTAACCTGCAGAAAAATTGGTTCCTGTGCCAATACATGACCACTAAATCTGCCTCTTGTGTTCCTGCTGAATGGATGTGCATAATATACGTAATAATAATGATGGTGCAGTATGTGTATTTATGACTTCAGGATCTGAGGCTGCAGTGTCAGTTTCACCTTCATTATGCCATTCCAGTTGTCTCCAGTGGAAACTCTGAATAGCAGCAGAAATGCCATCCCAAAGTTTTTGAATGAGGCGTAGCGCCCCAGACCTTCACATGGGTGGAGTTCATCACAGACTGGGAGGACAAGGTGGAGCAGGGAGGGGATGACAGAAGACGGAGGGGAACAGCCAGACAGTAAAGGAGAGTCATGAAGATAAGAAGAGTTGTAACAACATAATGTTAATAACTGTAATAGTATTTTATTACTCTCTAGGCTACTAGCTACACTTTGAAAAAGAGAAATCAATATGGCATTTCAACAAAGGGTTTTTAGAAAGCAATTAACATCAGATAGATTAAACCCACAGAGGGGAGAATTAAACACTTGGTGCAAGCCTGCGTGCCTGAGTGGTATGTATGTGTGTGAATCTCTGTCTGGTGTGCCTGACTGCCTGCGTGTGTCCTTACTCAAGTCACCAAACAGCTCCACTCCCAGGGCTGCATAGATAAAGAAGAGAAGCATGAAGAGAAGACCCAGATTCCCCACCTGCAGAGAGACAACAGGAAGAGAGAGGGATTAGTCAGAGGAGAGAAATCCCAGGCAAAATAAACCAATAATGAGAGACAACAAACAGCTCATTCCAGTGAGAAAATGAATGCAGGGTCATGAGGAAGCAGCCAAGAGAAAATATAAGATATGGCCACTGACCATTCGCTAAACCCCAACCGAACAGCTATTGTCCAATTATAGCTGAGCAACCGTAACTAGGCATGGCAGGCCTGTCAAGCTTTGGATTTGCCTGCATGTTGAAGCGGTAAGCATGGGGCTGTAGTAAGAGCGATACTCTACCTTTAAAGAGCTTAGATGGTGGTGTCTTTCTTTGCACCCTTTCCAAAACCAGAAAACAAATGTAAGGAATGGATTTAACAGTGTGTTTATTTCTTCTAACATAAGCTGCAAATGTTAGCACGTCTAACAAACTAGCTGGGGAGCAGTAAGCTTTAGTTGAACGTTTCATAATACATCATTTAGTGGATTTAAGAAAAAAAAAAAAAAGTAGCACATCTACAGTGTAGTATTTCCCCAC
The DNA here is from genome assembly GCF_011397635.1 of Epinephelus fuscoguttatus. Taxonomy (NCBI): domain Eukaryota; kingdom Metazoa; phylum Chordata; class Actinopteri; order Perciformes; family Serranidae; genus Epinephelus; species Epinephelus fuscoguttatus. The sequence continues at coordinate 10,034,969 of NC_064771.1, forward strand.
TGTGTGGGAGCCACTCTGATGACACTGTTGGGTAGACTAAGATTAGTAGCTCTGCTACTGCTGATTTTTTAACATTACGTTCGTCAAATAAATTGATTAGTCTTAGTAGGTTACACTGCAGTTTCTTTATTTCTAGGCCTTCTGCGTGAGTCATCAGCTAGAAATAATATGGCTTTATATCGGGGGCGTGCAGCTTTAGCCTCAGTCTTCGAGCACAATGCAATGTATGTCACAATCAAGCGCATATTCAAGAGCCCTTTGCAGGGTTTGCATTCCATCACCTGGACACATTAAAAAGTCAAAGGAGTCAGAGAGGGTGTTTTCGGAATGATCAGTTCAGGGGACTCCCCGTGAGAAATTGTGCGCTGGGAAGCTCTTCCGAGAACTATACCTTCAAGGGTATTTTTTCTGTTTGCATTTGCACCCTGCCTGGGTCCAGACCTTGGAATCCACCAACCACACCAAGTTGACTGACTCATCTGCTATTGTGTCATGTAACAACAATCCAATAAACCTGGACCTTAAGGGGACTTGATTGGCCAATCAGAACCATGGGTGGGACTGACACAATTGTCAAGCTGTTGTAAAGTGTTGTCAAGCAGTATGCCAGAACCAATGACGAAATAAGAACAATGGCAACCGCTATACATATAATAGATGCTGCTGTCAAGGTTGTTCTAAATCTGCATGTCTTCTCAATATCACATGACATTGTAGTTTGTTTTTACTTCCCTCTGCTCCACTTTAAAACCTAAAGCAAAACCTGCACCTAGACTTAAAATGACGTTAGATTCAGGCAGATATAACAGTCTCCAGTGATTGGTTAAGGAGAATTGAATCTTGCTCCCCCACAGAAATCAATCAGAGTGGATGCACTGTCAGACTTAAGATGGAAACAAAGTGTAACAAGCTGACAATCCTGTCTGATATCAGGCAAACTTGCACCACCAATAGCGGCACTAACATGGAAATTGCACATGACGCTCACTACTTAGTCAACCATTCACATGTACTAACACACTAGTAGTTAACCACAACCATCAGGAGCAATTTTGGTTCAGTAACTTGCCAAAGGATACTTCAACATGCTGGAGGAGCCAGGGATCAAACCACCAATCTTCTGATTAGTGGACAATCCGTTCTACGTTCTGAGCCACAAGCGCCCCAGTATAGGAACGCTGAAGTGACATATGCCGGCTACCAAAGATTATTATATTCCCCTTTGGCAATTCAAATTACGGTGCATCTGGACTTCACTGTTGGTCCATTTGTCCATGTTGTCTTCCACTTTTTTTGTTTGGAGCTGCTTTTTGGTTTTATGTTGTCTGTTGTTTACAAGGTCAACAGGTTTTTGAAAATGGCAGTTGCTGGTACTGCTTTGGCTCATGTGTTCAACCAATCCCCGTACACTTATGTCACTTAAGGTTGCTCTTGTGCTGGGAGAGTACCTACTGCACTTCTGTCTGAAATCAAGATATCATTGTTTTAAAAAATTACTCATAATAATTTCAGGTAGTAAATCTGCTTCCGTTATCACTGTGAACTGCCTATGTGCCATGCATTAATGCCGTGAATGAGTGACTGAAGCAAAGAAGAAGAAGCAAAATCTGGATAAAAATATGAGAAGCTTAATAGTGCAACTGATCCTGGACAAGAGTAAAAAAAAAGATAACGGGAATAGATGCTTTGACAGAGAGGTGGGTTTAGATAATGAAAGCTGTAGGATTTGTGGCTGCTGCTACTGTCAATGCTAATCAGCATGTGGCAATCTGCTCACACTCCCACCACCCCCCATTATCGGATTTATTAATCATGAACACTTCTGACAGGCTCTAGGAGGAATTAGCCTGGAACAACACTCACTCTCTCCCTGAATTACAGAGGTAGTATCAAAGAATGCTGTGAACACAGGATTGACTGTTATTTTTTATCTCAATCCAAACACTGTGGAAGTTGATCTAATTTACCAACTCCACCACCCTCCGATCCACCCACCATCGTTCAAAACAAAACCTGAAGCTGCATTCTCTTCCCGATCTCTGCAGGGGGTGGTTATGCAAATAAGGGTCTCTAGAGTTGATAAAAAGCTCAAGGGAAACGACGACGCCCTGAAACAGAAGACTATGTACCAAAAAAGAATTGCTCCTGGGATGTAATTTTAGGGACAGCTTCTGTGGGACGTGGTAGGAAATGAAAGGCCCATGGAGGAAAATGAGGATGAGGAAGGAAAAGAGAATTCAGTGGCTTTGGTGGATGTTATTTAACAGAATTGACTGTGTACCTGAGGCAGGGCTTGCATAACGGTGTCCAGCAAAGCTCTCATTCCCACTGCCATCTTCAAGAGCTTCAAAACTGTGGGGACACACACACACATACACACACAGAAAATGAAAGATTGTCTCACCAATATTAAAATTGTTCAGTCTTATATAACAGAACAGGGACTTGTGCCATCACGCCTTCTATGAAATTGAAAGGACTCAACTTCTTCCTTACTTACAGACTAATCCTGCTCCTTTAGTGTGGTCGCAGATTTCCTTTTATTGAACAACATTAGGCTTTTACATCGCCTGATTGAGGTCATATCTCTCTGATTGGGGTTGCGGTTTGATAAGGTCACTGGTATGGCAATGGTGTATCAATGAAGGTGCACCAAGACTGACAGATAATGCATAATAATAAGTGGAAAAGTAGAGATTGCCAGAAATGTTATTTTTTTCTTGCTGTGGGTCAGTGACTTCCAGAAGTCTCCACTGGTTACCTAGCAACCTCACAGTGACGACAAAGCTCCAACAAGATTTGTACCAAAAAATGGTTCCAACAAGTAACTCCCTGCAAAACTGCAAAGACTTTCGATTTTTTAATGTAATCTACACAAGTAGGTTCATTACCTAAACCTACACAAGTAAGTTAAACAAACAAGATCAAAGAAAACAAGATTCTTTAACCTTTGCGTAGAGACAGGTTAACTGTTTCCCGATCCACTTCTAGTCTTTGTGCCAAGCTAAGGGGCTGCTGACTTTCTTGTTATAGTTACCATACAGACATGAGAGTGGTAACGATCATCTTGTCCTACTCCTGACTAAAAGCAAACAGGCATATCCCAAAATGTCAAACTATTCTTTTAAGAATGTGCAATATTAGTGAGAAAATTTAGCATGTTAAATGTATGCCTGGATATGTATGAATCCTGTGATCCCTGCATGATCCCTTAAGTGCTCATGCTCATACTGAATGTTCTAATAAAATTGGTCTGGTCTAGGAAAAGATTGTAAACGACAGCAAAAGAGGAAGCAGCTTGATTGGCAGCCCATCCTGGCAAATTTAAAGATCCAATCAAACAGCCAGAGGAAGACTGCTGCTGATACTTACTGCATAGTGACCTCATGCAGCGGTGGGTGTAACTAAAAAGTCAAAACAATAAAGTCATCACACATTTCTTAGCAATCCTGCCTTTCTGCCCATCGCATCAAATCAAAATGCATTTCTCTCCATAGCATCCTTGGGTTGTCACAGTAGAAATACATTAACGATGGCTCCAGTGTATTCTGAGTAACAAACCAGGACCCTGAAGCTGAAGCAGTTAAATGACATTCAGCAAACGTTAATTCTACTATTAACACTTCTGCTTTTTCTACTGACATGTGTCAGCATGTCTCCGGGGATACTTGTTTGTACTTAAAGCCTCTTCACACCCATCATCCACCGACACAAGTGTTGCCGGAAGAGACCTCTCCTCAGGACCTTGTTGGTGTCACAAACTGGGATTGATTGACATCTCTCTCACTCTCTAACTATAGTACTGTTGCATCTGGTAGACCCTCTTTACGTCTTGCATTGAACTGCATTTTGGGTGATCGGATTGCAATCAGATAGTGCCTGACAACATGAGGCGTAAATGCACCCAAAACGCTTTGAGGATGGATTGTGATTGGATCAGCCAAACCACCTCTGGAGGTGGTCAGGGACACATTGTGACCACACTGAACATAAGTGCACTTGGGATTTCTATCCACATGGGAAAAGATATGGAATCATGTCTAACTTGAACATGAAGCTTATGAATATTCAAGGCACCCCTGAATGGAGTCCAGACGAGACCAATGTCTGCTTTCAGTGTGGTCCCACAAAATTATACAAGCAAGACATGGCAATTCATATTGGAACTGAGCCATTTATGAAAGAATGGCTAAGCAAATGGATGAGAATGGCTACAAGCAGTCCTGGCTACAATGGCAATGAAAAAGTAACAAATGAAACTGGCATTAGGGCTATACCCGACTCAGAATAGTTCAATAGGAATATTTGACTTTTAATTCTTTTTTTCATGAAGAGCTTGAGAATTTGAGCAAGGTTCAGTGGAACTGTCAGGGTGACAGCGGCATTCAGGCCAACTTAGCCCTCCGAGCTAATGCAAGATGACTACACTAACGATTTTTTGCTGACACTAGATATCAAATGTTGGCCAAAGTTGCTGCGAGCTGTAAATTCACTGCTTCAAAGCAGTAGGCAGAAGATAACGTTATCTTTGAGCCTCTCTTCCTGTGGGCAGCTTCCTCCATCTTACCCTGGGTCTGGGCCCACAGCTGTCTGTACTGGACACTTTGCAGCTAAATCTGGGGACTGAAACAACCTACACTGCACACTGAATGACAAAAAAAGAAACCACTGCTTGACTTGAAGGAATCTAAGTGGAATGAGGGAGCTCTGACTGATTATTTGAATCTTTGACTTTCAGGGGGCGGTACTAGCTAGCATAGGGACCCCCTTGAAAATGAGATGCTACATCTCAAGGGGCTATCCTTTAATAAATTCAAATACAGAACAGCAAAGGATAGCAACATGAATAGTGGCAGGGGCAGGGTAACTTGCCCATTTTTTGATAGACTGCATGCGCTGCTGGGTGATCAACCCACATTTTGCCATGGTGACGGAGGTGTCAGAGGATTCTGAAGATGCTAACATTAGCATGGACTCCACCAACAGTGCCAGCTGCAATGAGGATGACAACAGTGGAATCGATGATGATGAAGATGATAAGTTGTGATCTGAATATGGATCTCAATATGGATACTGGAGACATGTATTAATCAACATATCTAAAACAATCTGGACACAAGATGCATTTTAATAAAGGGTGTAAAGGGTGTCTTAAGGTTTTGTGTTTCACCGTTTTTGCTTTTAGCAAAAGAGTTAAAAAGGATACTGAAAAACTATATATTAACAATTTAGATAGCTATTGTTAGGCAGTTTGAATAGAACAAAGTTGTTTAAATCGGAATGTGAGATGAAAAGTTCAGCTCTAAACCGAAGAGGTAACTTGTACATCAACACTGGCGAGGACAGATTGTGATAAAATGTGATTACAATGGAGCCAGTGTGTAACTGATGCAGTCTGAACATGGAACATGATATGCATGTTGATGCCAGATAGAAAACGAGCCAACTATTGTACCCAGCCAAACACACACACACACACACACACACACACACACACATTACACACAAGAGCATGTGTTTGTGCCCGTGCCTTCTGTGTGACAGTAATCAATAACGACTTCCCTGCTACTTCTTTTATTACACGATCAGTAATCAGACAAAACAGATGAGCTTCCCTCCTGTCTGTCTTATCTCCTCTTTCTGTCGGGTCTCCTCTCCTCTTAGTCCTGTTTCCTTCCCTCAAACCCTCTCTTATCTTTAATTACCTGGACAGTAATCAGCCTAAAGCACACAGACAGTTTTGCTTTCTCTGTCCTCTTCTTACCTCCTGCCAAATCCAACCTGTCTCTTTAGCTCGACCATCCTAATTCTGAGCCTTCTCCACCCATTTCAACCCTTTATTCTCTCTCCAGAAATACTGTATGTCTCTCTCACCCACGACATACCTTTCCTCTGTTCATTTATCTCCTCATTCACTTCATCTCAACTTTTTTCACTCTAACATCAACTGCTCCTCTTTCCAACTTCTTTCCATCTTCTCATAATCTATTTTCAGGTCAGAAGTTATTTATCACCCCCGCCTCCTCCTTTTATTTCTCCTCTCTTCCACCTCTCCTCTCAATTATTCCCTCCATACCTAGTCTCAGTTTCTCGCTGCTTAATTCACTTACTGTCATAATGTGTCTTGACTCTCCTCCACCCTGAGCTATCTTTCCTCATCTCTCCCATTCCTCAGTCTTTGTCTCTACATTTTAACTCTCTGCTGCTTCTCAGTGCTGCGTTTGCCAGCTTACTGTGTTTCTCTGTGCCATCTGGTCGACTCACACCCTGCCTGAACCCCACTGAGACCTGCCATGCAAAAGTGATAAAGAGGGGAGTCCCAGGGACGTGGCTGTTTTACAAGGCATCTTAAAAGTACAGCACTGTGAAAGAGAGGAACAGAGTGTGTCTTTGTCTGTGGGAAGGTATGTCAGGGAGGGGAAGGGATGGGTGGGTGGGTGGTTGGATGGATGGATGGGGGGAGAGGGACGGTGTTCATACCTCGTGCAATCCTCAGCACTCTCATGATGCGGATAATGGTGGGGTTGATGGGCAGTGAAGCTTTGCCGTCAATCTCCTCCAGAGTGATGCCCATGATGGACAGCAGCACAATGGCCAGATCCAGCAGGTTCCACCTACACACACACACACACACACACACACACACACACATCAGTGCCTGCCTCTGACTTAGATCACTTTTTTCCCACTGAAACCTCTGATAAACTGGTTGCAAAAACTGATCTGCACATATCATCAATCATTTCTGATAAGTCATTTTCTTTGGTATGGAGATGTGAACTCGAGTCAAATGACCTGGACCTAAATATGATAACTTTAGACTTGATAAGATTAGCAAGACTTGCAACTCAATTTTGACTTCGAAACAAATACTTCTGAATTACTGAATTCCCAGAGGCCCTCACTCTTGGGAAAGCAAAGCCAGAATCAGTTCAACTCATTATAGCAGATATGTTTCAGCACCTGCCATCCTCAACGCGCTTCACCAATGAAGGGACACAAAAGTGTCAAGTACAAGTACAAGTGAACACCTGTGCTGACATCTGCCAATAAAAAAATTCATGCACTAATTTTGGCTCTTGGTTTTAAGAGTGTGTGTAAATCTTGTGTACATTTTTCATATTACTAAAGTTTCAGTTTAAAGAAGCTCTGTACCTAAAGAACTAACCAAGCATGAGAGGATAAATACCACATCCAGAAGAGGTTATCTTAGCTTAGCACCAAGACTGGAATAAGGAGGAAACAGCTAGCCTGGCTCTTTCAAAGGTAGCAGAGACCACCTGCCAGCACCTGTAAAGCTCACTAATCAGCACGTCATAGCAAGCATCTTCAATGTTTTTCAGGCCAAGGCCCCTTTAGCTTAAAGGGATGGAGCATGAACTCCTTGCTACATACATTGGATTTGGACTGGAGATAATTCTGTGAATATTTTTGGGTCTTCTCTTGTTTGTGCATGTCTGTATCTCTAAGTCATCAGCAGGTGTAGCATGGCTACATGCATTAGCCTCACCCTCTGCACTTTCCCAGGTGTTCCTGAGGTGGACGGTGTGTCATAGTCTATTGCTTGAAAAGTTACCAAATGATCCATTGTGGCTCAAAATACATTTTAGGCATTTTATTATCTCAATGGCTTGAAAAATAGTGCATAAAGCTGTTGAAATGGGAAGAAAATTCTCCCTGGGGGGGCATGCCCCAGACCCCCCTACCGTTGGGCTGAGCCCCACATGTTTACATCTGGCTCCACCCCTGGGTTAATCCCTATAAAACCAAAAGTAACAGAAGTTGCTGTTTTACAAAGAGTTATGTGCCAGACTGTTCTTAGCTGGGCGCATTGTTTTCCTGGAACCTCACGGTGACAATATATAATGTGTTTTTTGAGGTTTTGGGGGTGCTAGTAGGAGGGTTTTGTTACCTTCTGACAGAGAAGGCTAGCTTTTCCACCATTTCCAGTCTTTAGCTAACCATCTACTGGCTCTAAAGTCATATTTTTGTGGAGACACAAGAGAGGCATTGGTCTCATCTAATGTTTGGAAAGCTAACAAGTGTCTTTCCCACAGTTTGAAACTATTTCTTTTTGTATGTCCAATATCTTCTTGGAACCATTCTTGGTTTTGGTGTGGTTTTATTGACAACAGTAATACATTTGTAAAGTACAAGATATCAGACTTTTGTCAGGAATAGAACAATGTAGTTCTGCGCTATACTGATCAGGGGCCTTGACAGTCCTGTTGATTTGAAATTACTTTATCTGTCTGCACATGCATGCTTAGTCAGAGCAATAAACAGAAGCTGTGTGTTAAGCTACACTTTATTTTAATGAACATATCTTAATGAGTCCTGGAAACATAGTAATCATTTGGATGGACAAAAAGAAGATTGACAATAGAAGTGCTGCAGAAGTAGTTTAATTGGTTCTTATGGACATCTTGAAACTTTTTTTCTGGTATAAAAACCTGTCACTGGAATTCAGTGTAACTGACAGGAACCTAAGCTGCCGACAGCTGCAGCGCTTTGTGAAGGAGCAAACAACAAGATTTTTACAAGCTTCCAAGCCTACGGGGTGAGTGTTTGACACACACAGTTAACTAATCACATAAACTTTAAATTTAGAGACAATTCAATGTGGATGCATGGGAGCGTGCAGACTATTTCAGTATTATGAGGCAGATTTAAACAGCAGCAATGGTATCATTTTATTTTAGTGTATCATAATGATGAATTGGCACACTCAGATCAGGAGTCAGCAAGCTACTTTCTTTCCCAGGTACTGTAACTTGACTTGAGATCAAAGTGTTGGGACCAAAACTAATTTTCCAGCCTCTGTGCAATAAATATGCACTGAAAGAAAATGTTTGGAACAATATGAGAGTAAAAGTCAGTAGTGGGTGGTCGTATTAATCAGGTCTGTCAGTGTCTATTGTTTCTTCTCTATGAGCAGGTTTCAGAGTCCACTCTGTAGTATGTCCCTCACATCCTCATTTAGATACCCAAAGTGTGTGAATCAACACAAGAAAATCAACTTACAAGCCAATGAGATTTTCAAATTAGTCCTGGAGGTCTTGGCTGAATGCTGTGTTTGTGTGTACCTGTGTGTGAGTATATGTGTATTGAGGTAATATCAAACTGGACTTCAGCCAAAATGCAAAAAGGATAATTGTCTACTCTGGCAAAGAGAATGGACATCATGGAGCCCTTGGTGGTCAGCACTAGTCCAAAAACATGATGCCTCTGATGAGGTGTGTGTGTTAGTGTGTGTATTCACTTACATGTGATGTGTGGTAGTTTATATTTGTGCTGTTGTGATTGTGTTTGTGCATTATTGTGTGGTTTTCAGCGGGAAGCCAGGGATTTCAAGGCTATGAAATCATCTAAGGCAGCGTGTTTTATGGGTGTTTAACGAGGCCGTTTGTATTCATACAGGCTCACTGAGAACCATCCACTGGAGCACCTTAGAAAAAGCTCATTTGAGCCCTCTGAACGCTGCCTCAGATTTTCCACATGACTCAGAGGTTAAAGAACGGTACCTTTAACAGCCGCTCTATTACAATATCACGTCCACTAAAATGTCAAAACCCTAAACGGGGAGATAAATGTTTATTCAGGATTACTGTCTGATCTGTGTTGGAGATGTTTGAGAGAGGTCACTGCGTTACTATGGGAAGCATGGTAGTTAAATACTAACTTGTCCTTGAAGAAGCGTCGGAAGCCGAAGGCCACCAGCTTGAAGACGGATTCCAGCACAAAGATGAGGGTGAAGATGTAGTTACAGATCTCCAATGCCTTGTCCAACTCCTGAGGATTTCAGGGAGAGAAATATTAAAGATCAATAAAGTACACAAGTATCAATCATAACAAGTCAGTAAACCTCACATTAAATTTGCTGTTGTCTTAGCAGAGGGAGCTGTGGGTTTCATTGCCACTCGTTTATTGAAATGTGCTGAAACTGCACTGAAAACCAATGAAATGATCTCACCCTACAGAAATGTTTTTCACTTTTTAAAAGGAAAACCATTTTAGTGTGATTCAGTTACACTAATGGCCTGCTATGGTGGATATTTCTTGCTCTACATACATATTTTTTCTGCATTTACAGTCTTCAAGGTCCATATTGTAAACTCTATCCTCTTCTCCTGAATTAGCTTTTCCATTAATAGATCACTCACATCGCCCTCCACTCCTCCCTCCCTCACTCTCCATGAAAAGGCCATTAGAATCAAAGTGTCCATTTTTGCCTGTGGGAGAATTTAGAGTGCCCATCTGCATGTAAAAACTGACCTTTAGCAGCGAGACAGCAAGAGAACTGGTGGTCAACGGAGATTTCACACAATCCTCACTGGTGGCAATTCATTAACTCACAGCTAGTTCCAGTTTCTGATATGTCTCCTTACTTCACTGTTTTCTATGCTACCCAACAACCTGCTCAACATCACAGCTCTCTACACTAACCAAAGACCCTCCTCTACCTAGAGACTCTATTCTACCAAAAAGCCTTTCATTATCTGTGTAACACTGGTCAAGTCTTTGACATCTCTGACTTAAGTATCCTCTAATCTAGCCAAGCAGCAATCTCTGGGGTTGGCACTGAAGTGCCAAAACTACAGTTCCTGCAGTGGCCACTTGAGTCAAAAAAGTGAGTCAAGCCCCATAGACAACCATGTTAAAATATCCAACTTTACAGCAGACATAAACAAGTTTACAGTCTGGTACAAAAACACTTTTGGTCTCTAGAGCTAAATTCTCCATTACTGTCAACTGTACAGGGGATGGATTTGAACTGAACTTTGATGGATTGAACTCACCCGTTTACTTTCATAAAGACTTAAAGTTATGTATAATTAAGGGCGTGGCTGCTTTAAGTAAGAGGTGGGTGCCGTCGATTGGCAAGGTGCTACTGCAATGACATCATTGATTAGGTAACTGCATCCACTATTTTTATACAGTCTAAAATTCTACCCAACAACCTCTGTTCCATAAAAACCCTTTACTTTACCAAAAGTCCTATTCTTCCCACACTATTATTCTATTCTTCCTACGTAACATCCTTACATCCTCCTCCTCTATTCCATTCCCATCTACTATGCCATTCTACATCTTAATCTGTCCTGTAACCCCTCACTGTATTCTTGTCATTTTTTCTTCAGCTGGTTCCTCTCTCTTTTGTGCTGCATCTCTTTGTCTCTTTTGTTCTGGTGGAATTTTACTAAATACCAGCTCTCCCTCTGCCGCCCTTAACCATCTTTTGTTCTGCCTCCAACTTAGAGTTCTGATCAAGCAGGTGGTCAACAATATGTTGAAGCAATAGAGATATTTCTAATGAGTGGAGGACAAATCCTAGCTGGAACACCTGCCTGGTGGCGATTAACATATGGGCTATAAATATCAGTATCCATGGCAGACCTTGATGTGGATACTTTGGATACATATGATTTGTATTACCTTTTTGGTGTACAAGATTGGCGGAATTTGTTGTACCCACGATTACCTTAAATTTATACAGTTTGAAGGATTAATTCTAACCCTTTTTTATGGCTTTTTCTCTTTTATTGACTAAAAGTTTTATGTTTATTTTTTTTCTTTCATAGTTCATCATTGCCTTTCTTAGCAAACAATTCTTATCTTATTTTTATTTATTTTTCTGTTGACCTGATCCCTTTCCTTACCCTTGTTTAAAGAAGGGAGGAAGGGTGTTTTTGAAAGGCTATTTTTTATTATTATTGGCATGTTATTATTATTGGCACATATTATATAACTTACACTATCTGAAGTCCTGTGAAGCCATAAACCTTGGTTCCAGAAAGATTTATGCTGCGAATGTAGCTCGTGAGAACTTGTTTACGACATGGGAAGTTGTGTATGCAAAGTTGTAAACTCTCAGAAAATTTCCACTTATTAGGTCATGAATGATACAATTGGGGGGGGGCCCTCTTCTCGTGAATGCGGTAAACGCGCCCTCATTTAAACGCACATTAAAAGTAATAATCCAGTGACACGTTTTAAAGGCCAGTGTAGATAGTGATATTTTTTAAGATAGCAAATATTCCGTGCCAATGTTCAGTTTTTTCATTTAATAATATTTATGCCATATAAATAAATGAAAATAAAACATCTGGCAGAATTTTGTATTTTTGCCTGAATATTATATGTGGCACGGTGAAAATGTCTTTCAAACAGTTACAACCAGAGACTAAATCTACACTGTACCAACGCACTGGAATCAGTTATGCAGTTTTCAGTCACTGCTAGGGTTGGGGAAAATAATCAGTACAGCATAGTATCACACTATTTTTGTGTGGCAATATTGTATTGTTACGCGGACACCAAGTATCTCTTTTTTCACTAAATAAATAATACATTTTGAATAAATTTTGCAAATACAAATGAAACTTTTAGTAGCCCACTAGAATAATGAAATCAATTGCTTTTTCAGTCCACTAGATACATTTTTGCCGCAATAAAAATGACCGAAGTAAGATGAACTGACTGTAAACTTTATCTTATCAGATAAATTTTCCTTTGGGGACATAATTTGCACTTGAAAAAGGTAATAAATCTCAATATATTGCAATACATGTTATTGCAATTTTAAATATATCGCAACACATTTAAAATTGCAATAGTATTGTATCCTGACTTAAGTATCGTGATAATATCGTACTGTGGGGCCTTTGGTGATTCCCACCCCTTGTCGCTGTAGGACTAACACAGTATGCAAACAGGCTGCATTGTATCCAACTGCAGATGTCACTTTATCTGAAATGGTACTGCATTGAGTGACCAATAAGACAAACTCTAGGACAAATTTGCAATTATTATTCAAGCGCAGGTATGAACATTTGAAGCAAAGAGCCCATCATTACCCCACCTTCCTCCCCCCCCAGATCTGACCTTGGGCTGCTTGTAGTGCTCCATGGACATGGTGATGACGTTGAGTCCTATGACGACAGTGATGAACAGATCCAGGTGGGGGCTGGTGCACATCTTGTGGATGAGTCGGCGAATGGGGGAGTAATCTGAGTAGTAGGGTTTACTCTGAGCTTCTGTTGGAAGTGGGAAGTAGGTGGGGGGGTAGGGGTAGGGAGGGCGGGGGGGGGGGGGGGTTGCAGGGAGTGGGGTAGGAGGAGGAGGGAGGGGGTGGCATTCAACAAGTGAGATAGGAGGTAATATACTGGGACACTACACAGTAGACCTGCTGTGTTGAGGACTGAAGCCTCCAAAGCTGCTTAAAAAAAGGGGTTAGTGAAACACGAAAACACCCTTCTGTCACTCAAGGTGGTTGACTCACATTGAAAATAAGAGATATGTAAGGAGAGATGTGAAGGGATTAAGGAAGGCGGATCAGATAATGGGCAGAGAGAAAGAGAGACTCCAGCCAAGCCCTCCTGTGGTCTGTAGTCATGACTAATCAAATCAAATCTCATCTCTGATCAACAATTGTTTAAATGAACTCTCCCCTGAGTGAGTGTGATGGGAGATAAACAGCATTTCTCAATGTGTGTGTGTGTGTGTGTGTGTGTGTGTGTGTGTGTGTGTGTGACTCAGTGGAGGAGGTTGCTGTCAGGGATATTTCGGTCTGGAGATATGGCCATCTCTCTCTCTGTCTCTCTGATCGTCATGTGACTCAGCCTCCCTTTATTTCCTTCACTTCGCTCCTCTCAGGAAAAGAATATAATGTAGGAGAAAAGTTTTCCACACTCATTCATCACTTTGTTCCCTCCATCCAGAGAGGATGGATGGATAGATGGGCTGGGAGTTGGGATGAGGAACAGGGAGCAGGCTTGCACTATCTATCACCTTTTCATTCTATCAGTGAAGGAGAGGCTCTAGGTCACACAGAAAAGGGAGCTACGCACACACACGATACACACTCAAAAGGCAAACGTCCTTTGGGTGTTGGGAGCGCTCCCTCTCCTGTCCAATTAGCCCAGGTGTGCTGCTGTGGCTGCAGCTGTGCTGAGCTGGAACGATTCCCACGAGTGTGTATGCCTGTGTGCAACTCATGTTGTGTGCCTAGTGGTTTCCCTACTGGAGAAACTCTCTCTGTAGATCAGGGATTAAGACAGGAGAGCTGAGTAAGCAGAGTCTGTAAGGAGAATGTCCATCGATCCATCCCTGATGTTAAATATGCATTGAAATTCATCTCTTGAGATAAACCCTACCAGGTGCACAGTTACTATCAACGGAGAGCAAAGACTACTCTCATTGTATCAGTGACCGTAGGTTAATATTTCAACGTGTTAGTTTTGTATTTGTGGCACTAAGGCTTGGGGTTGTCTATTTTTTTAGACTCTCATTTATTCCTGACATTTCACTCGGTGTACAGTACATTATATGATGGTATTGTGTAGAAAAAATAAATAACATGCTGAGCTAATAGTGACAAAAGGCATTGTAGCATTTATGTCACTGTCTAGCAGCAATGCTGTGTTTCTAATATGCAGTTAACCTGCTTAGATAATTCTTGTTGGGTTTAAATACTTATGGCCCATAGAATAATAGATAGGAAATAAGCATGATGGAGGACCTGTGACACTCTGTGGTGGATACCAACACATCACTGGACTGGGCGGAAATGATGTGTCAAATAAAATCTTGTTGAATTAACTGTTTTTCTAATTGGAAGAAGTCATCTCAAGGGGTAAAAGCATTATTCTTTATTACTAGTCCTGTAACGTTACCCCCAACACTTGCAGCTGCCATCTTTCTTTCATCTTTTTCAGCTGCTTGTTCCACCAGTAGAGTCTGACCTCTGGTGGTGCGTGCTGTGCACTACAATACTTTTCCAAATACAGCATCTCCATAGCAGTTTATTAGAAAGAGGAACATCTTTTGATGGTATTGAAAATTATACATTTGGTACTAAATACCCCGATATGCCATATTAGCTTGGTAGCGCCCAAGCCTAGTTGACCAAGTGACCAGTACCAATGTAGATTATTTTGAGGAAATGGATCACAGTTTCGGGATAGAGATGTTGCTGTTAAGTTTTTCAAATGTGCTTTCACTACATATATATTCATTGAGAGAAACTCATAGAAGCAGAGTAGTAACTAACACATGACTTGTACTGATGGAATTAGTAGTGTGGAAATATATATTATCCTGAATTTCTCAAGGTATACACCAAAGAACTAGAGCACTTGGAGAGCGCAGACCTCCGCCAAGCAGCTCGGATTTCCCACCATTTTATTATTTTATCCACTTCGCTTCAACCGATCACCACCAAAATTTTATCATCTTTTCCTTGTCCCATTATCAACCTTTCCTGAAAATTTCATCAAAATCCGTTCAGAACTTTTCGAGTTATTTTGCAGACAAACGGACAAACAGACCAACCCTGGCGAAAACATAACCTCCTTTTAACTATTACTACTACTGACTTTGCATTACAACAAAAACTAAATCAAACCTGGCCGTGGAGAAAAAAACAGGGAAGTGCCTTTTTAGAATTTCCTATATAATTCTTGGAATAGGTGAATATTAAGAAAATATACCTGTCTTAAATGGGCATCCAATAAACTATGGCCCCTCTACAGCATTATAAGTTGGAGAGTTGCTGAGGTTTGGCAGAGGTCTGCACTGCTGCTGAGCTTCAGGTTAATTATTCTATATCTGTGTTCAGGGTCATCTTTGCTGAAAGCTAATTTTGCACCTGCTGGTAATTATTGATATTGACAACAGGGGAGATGAACCTGAATGCTGGTGCTAGCCGCTGAACCACAGGGCAGCCAGGGTTGGAGTTTGACTGCTCTTGAACTCCTACAGAGATGTGCGTGCCAGAAATTGAAAATAATGTGGCCTCTGGAGTGCTTGGCCTGACTTTTCAAATAAATGCACTAAAACAGGATGACATACTCGGTCACCTGCCTTGCTTTTCAGCACCACAGGTCCTGGAATTGTCACTGCAGCAATACTCCCTCATCTTGTCAGCTGCTTTTTATAAATGAGGTTATACTTTTTGACGATTTACCATGTGGCCCACCAAGAGGATAAAGCAGGTTTGAAGCGTCTTGGGTAATGTGTCTGGGCATGTGTCTTTGAATCGGGACAGTTGGGCATAGAGCTTGTGGGATGCAACAATTTGGTTCATTCACTGGGAGTTCCTATTTACGAGATCCTCCATCATTTGTGGATGAGAAAACATTATTTTTATTCTGTTCTACTTACTGTCTGCAGGTGCTTGGCGAGCCATACTTTCACCTAACAACAGTCCCTTTGTTTCACCTCCTCTTCTACACACCATCATTCATCTAAGTGTGTTGTTTCACACAGCTTTTTCTCTTCCTAGCATAGTATATATCTGCTGTCCCATTTATATTCCTATACAATAAAATACATGCAAATACAGGACCAAGAATAAGTGTTGGATACAGTATGGAATAGCTGAAGTGAGTATGCTAGACTAGTCCACTTTCCCTCTAAAAAAGTAATTTGAGGAAGTAAGTAAGCATTGCCCTTAATATTATGGATGGGGCAAAGAGGGTGAGACCGAACAATACATTGGGGAATAAGGGAGAAGAATTGTAAGGAAAGAGAGAGACAGAAACCTTTTGGCTAAAGCTCAACTAGTCTCCAGAGGAGACTGAAGGGAATGAAGTGAGTGAAGAAAAGGTGAAAGTTTAGGAAGCCAAATTACACTGCTGCCCCAATTCTCCTGATCTCACTTCCACTGCTCTTTTCTCCTCCTCAGAGAAAAGAGCAGAGCCGCTCTTAATGAGCAACAGAGTTTATGCTGCTCCTGCTTTGAGTCATACTGGCATCTGAATTATTATTTTCTTTTGAGTAAGGTAGCAACAGATGGGAAAGATGTTCAGTTGGAAGGAGATTTTTTTAGCCTTCATTTTTGCTCCCTGTCCTTTCCCTCCCCTCCTTCACTGATGTGGCAGCCTCCTCTCTCAGCTCTGACATCATTTTGACAGGGACGGAGGATGGGTGCAAAGGCACAGAGGGGTCACAACCTGCAAACTTCTTTGTGCAGGTCATGATGCCTGCTCCCTGCACCACCATCCTCATATTTGACACAGATTCTGTGTAGATTTAACAGAACACTCAGGACAATCATCTCACAGGGATTTAGATCTCATTGTGTTAAAATAACTGCACTACATAAACTTTCTAGAATGTATAAAGAAGGTATTGTATGAATATTTGTGACCCAAATGGAATACAATTTGTCTTCTTATACTTAGGTGACCCACAAAAACAAACTAGTTTGCCACAAACCAGTTCTTTTATCACCAATGTCCACCGATCTTTCTCTGTTGTGGCTGCTGGAGATGATTTGCTGCCATTCTAACTGTTGTAGCAGTGTCCACCGGCTCCATGACCAAAGCGTCTCACTACCAGCTCTTTAAGAGTCTATTCTGGCTGGAGAAGCGTGACATTTACTTGCAAATGTATATAAATGCCTATATTTATTGGCAATTACCATAAAATCAAAATCCAATAATGTATTTAATTTGTTACTAATTTGTCAGAACAGCAAGGAAAACGCATTTTTTAAAGGAAGCAATTTTCCTACTCTACTTCTTTCTCTTCATTCTCTTTAGAGTTAGCAAACAACAAAACTGAAAGGACAGACTGAGTTTCAAATAATGAGGTATACCTTTGTAAAAGTAGTCTCTATGAGCAAAAACCTCAAGCTTCACTCCACTGTCTCCAACTTTTTTCTACTTTTGAGATAAGCTGACATTGGATCGTGATCGATTTCTTTATATGGTCATCTGCTCAAGTCATATTACTGCAAGTGTATATGTTACATAGCCTTCACTGCTACATGTAGCTATGCTAACATCAGGGAAACATGTAGTCTTGGTTGCAGTGCTATATCATTGGCAACTAGACTTGCTTGAATTTCTTGAAGATGTTTCACCTCTCATCCAAGAGGCTTCTTCAGTTCTAACAGACTGGTGCAGAATCGCATGCTTAAACCCTGTGTGGGTGTGAACCATTACAGAGTCGTTGAGTCTCTGAGTTTTAAGCCCTTTTTAGATAGGAATTGTGCAAATTTGCAGGAAAGCCCAATCAGTCTTTTTTCAGCATTGGCAGTACAAAAACAAAATCGGGGAGTGTGGCAAAATGCCGCCTGCCTAATTTTGTTTATACAGAATGTGCCTTTTTCGGGGCAATGGGGCGCGTGAACAAGTAACAAAATGTGTACTGTAGCTCAGCGTGTGACGTAAACAGTGACGTGGAAGGGAAGCCGCAGCTAGTCAGTCCTTCAGCGATTCTCTCATAAGTCGGCCTGTTCTTCACTGTCCCCGTCATCTGATGGTTAATGGCCTCTTAGTTTGCGAGTACAAGGATTGCGCACAATTCCTTGTCTCCCCAGTTGCTCATCTTTACAGTGTCTGTCAGGTTTGTCGTTTCCCCTGCTCGCTAATTCCTGCTATCAACTGTTTGCGGTTTATCCACCGCCAGTGGGTCGCACGTGCGGCATCATCAACAGCTCCTCCCAAAATCTGGCAGTGTAAAAGGGGCTTAAGAGTCGTTAAGGTCACATGTGAGCCATTGACCCACCATCATGTGTGTTGTTAGGGTTCGATGGGTCCAGGTGTGAATGGGTGTTGTCCCTTGGATGAGAGGTGAAACATCTTCAAGAAACTCAAGGAAGTCCAGTTGCCTATGATTCAGCACTGAGAATCTTCACCAACTTGGTTGCAGATGTTAATTTCTCCCAGATTTCAGATCATATTTCTGCTGGAACATTTCTGCAATGGCGGCTGAGGTGACAGAACCAAGGTTTTAAGTCCCCTTAAAACCTTGGTTCTGTCACCTTCTTCTCTCCATGTTTTAAGTAGAGTCCACATTGTAATCGTTCTCATTCATATATTTTTCTGTGTCTGCTGCCAGACAACAGAACAAGTATGAAATAATGATTTAATCATGGCTCATAAATACTGCTACTTGTTAACCAGCAGTGCTGATGAAATCCTTTTTTGTATCATTATCATAAAGTCACTGACATTTAAAATGAGCGATCACAGGAGACGGTAAAAGGTTGTTTTCTTAATGCCATAGCCCCCCACCTTCACTGGGCACGTCTGACGCTCAGCTTTAGGGTGAGACAAATGGTTCAGTGAAGATGGAAGACTAACATTTAGAGAAAAAATATGCGTTTATAAATGTGATCAATGTAGGCTAACCTATAAATAGTCTACTATTCAGGTGTGGGATAGTCTAATAATTAAACTGAGTAAAGCCACAAAGCATCTATTACCACAACTAAATGAGTGTGGCAAAACAATTCGTAACTATTTTAGAAATTTGTTTGCTGATTCTCGCTTCTGAAATGTTTCCTGTGAACACTGGACAATGATGGAGCTGCGACTGAGCCACAGCACAAAAGGTATATAAAGGATCCAGTGGACGTTCGGTTTTAGGCTTACTGAATAACTTCACTGACTGTAAGGAGATCTAAATTCCCAGATGAAAATCCTCCTGATGTCCAACAGACAAGAAGAAGGAAACACTGTTAGACAAAGAAAAACACAAGATGTAAATAATTCCCTGTCCAAAAACAACCCCAAGAGCCTTATTCCTCTTTTTGCCGTCCAGTGCACTCACCTTCATCTTCGTGGACACCGCCTCTCGACTCACCTTTGGGGGTGAGGATGTTAAAGGCTGGATATTTGGTCTGGGAGTTGCTTTTGGACGCGGCCACGCTCAAAAACATAATCTATACATTTCCGAGGCGGTCTTTGTTGGGAAATACAGACACGGTAAGGGTCCTTTGTTGTGGGACCGATGAGCAAGAAGGGCACAGTACAGCACTATGGGTATACTGTGACTGTGTGGGTGAGCGCAGATTGGATTGCGTTGGTTATGTAGAGAATGGATCTGAAACACAGTGGACCTACAGCTGTCCACAATGTGGTGATTGAGTGAGGGTGTCTGCAGTTGGTTGTGAAGTGGAAAGGATGTGTGCCAGCTACTCCGATGAAAAGGAGGCCTCACCATGAATCTAAAAACAACACGACACACTGCTATGACTTTGAGTCATCGGTGCAATGGTTTCTGTTTAGCTGGATCTTCTCTGGATGTATCTGAAGGCGCTATGGGTTTGGGCGTTCCATCAGAGATTTGCGGATAATTGGAATGTTGGAGTAAGAAGTGTGGATTGGTATGGCTGAAGGGAATGGATGAGATGTAGGGACTTAAAGATTGGATCCCAGATGGTAAAAGAATGGCTGTGAAAGGAAGAGCAGGGCATGGGCAGTAAAAGCAGCAACAGTGCACTTTGAAGGTAAATGATCTGGATGGAAATGAGTAAAATGTCAGAGAGAAACATTTATATTTTCACATTTCTGAGGCAGCGGCGGCTGCTTTTATACCCCTGTCCTTCATGGTGAATGACTCAGTAGTAAACCTTGAGACTCAGTGTCTGCCAGGAGAAATATGTCAATGTCAAGGACTAGATGTTTAATTTTGAAATCCAGCAAACACAGAGTCTAAAAAAAAAAAAAAAAAAAAGTTAGTGTAAAACAATCAAAAAAAAAAAGATTTAACTGGAATTCCCGAATGCTCTGCTGTCTTGTTTAAATATTAATCACAGAGAGAGAGAGACACAGAGAGAACACAGACAAAGACGATAAAGACGAGAAATAAATTCAACTGAAGAACAACAGAGAGGAGCAGCAGAGCAAATTGAGGAGTCCAGAGGAAAACAGACAAATAAATAAGATAACGTGACATCATTTAAAATGACAGGGCATGATAAACACACACACACACACACACACACACACACACACACACACACACACTCATCTGCACTCTTTAACACACAAACACACATTGTGCTGGTTCACATGGTAGACTGACACACCTCTTTCTGAGTCATACTTGAGCAGGATGGACCAATTGAAATGGGGGACTCAATGGTGAAGGCAAGCGATTGGACGGCGTGAGTGGAGGGCGGAGCAACAGGGATAACAGGTGATGACAAGGTACAGACCGATGGGAAGCTTTTCAACAGTATAATGACAAAGTGTTTACCCTTTCTCCCTTTGTGGAATCCATGTTTATTTCCAGAGCAACAATATCAACACAGTCCCTGTCAACTACACAGAATAGAAAAGAAGACATCCTCTGAAAAGTCTTCCTTGGTTAAAGGTCTTTAACTCTCATGTACCCGTACTTGGATTTGAAATGGTTCTACCCTTCCATGCGAGATGTTTTGGTTAAAAAGGTGTAAAACCTATTCATGCTATAAACCAGACATAAAGTAGCTAAAATAGATCTTGTTGTTTACTTCACTCTGTCAAACATAATCCTCCAAGTTAAGCGCTAAACCTGGGAACAGAATATTGAAACAAAGACTGGACACCCCACACATGATCACTATTTCCACCAACATTCACTGACTGTTTAGTCTTGACAGCCAGGAAGGAGAAGATGTTGAAAAACTACAGAGGGAAACACATCGGACATTGTTTAGACTGTGAGTGTGAGAACACAAATTCTCACAAGTTCCTGGACCAACACAGAAATGGGCATTCATCAAAAACATATGTATCTGTTTGTGTATATGTTGCAAGTTGTTTGGAAAAAGGAAAGAAACAGAAATGAGATAGTGGAGAACAAGGAACCTAAACTCTACAGAGAGCGTTAAGGAAGCCACGCTGAAGTGGATAACAGATTTAGTTCTTGCCATGCAAGTGGCACAACTCTAAGGATCACAATGTTGTTTTAATGGTGTGTCTGTTGGTCTGCCACTTAAGTCCAGGATGAATTCTCTTAGCAACTGTTGGATGATTGGCCATTAAATTTTGTATAGACATTCCTGGTTACAAAGGATAAATCATAGTGACTTTGGTGGTCCCCTGACTTGTCCTCTAGCGCCACCATGAGGTTGACATTTCTGGATTTGAGGGAAATATCTCAACAATTGCTGGACTGATTGCAGTGAATCTTGGTATAGACATCAAGTATATAATCGTTTACCCTTAACGTCTCATCTACTGCCACCATTTGTCCATTAATTTGGTTTATGACCAAACTAATTACAATCCCATTAGACTCTGTTGCACTCAGTGTTATGTTAGTTAGCTAATATTAGCATGCTAACACACTAAACTAAGAAGGCAAACATTATGCCTGCATTAGCACATTAGCATTTTAACATTCTATCTTTAGCATGGCTGGTGAATATTTTGCATCAGAATTATTCTTAACAGTAGTGACGTGGCAGTCTTTCTGAGGTAAGTTGTAAAGCCTAAGCTACTGTTAGCTATTTTAGTTTCCATTTATCAGAATGCTCTGAGTGAATATGAGTTCCCTCTGGTCGAATTATGCAGTGTAGTAAATCAAGGGCTTTTATTTTGAAAAGGAAGAAAGGAAGAAGTGGATCTGGCAGCAGCTTTTATAAAGGTTGAAAAGACTAATAAAGTTTGCCATCTGTGTTGTTCTATAATTCTCAAAAGTATAAACGCAGTGATGATCGGTTGATGCCTTTTTCTTGATGCGAAAGCTCAGAAAAATTAACCTAATTCTGCAAAAAATGACATTGCTTTTCCACTGAATAATATTCACGGTGTTTGTGGAAGAACTCATGACAAATCAACAGTTTGAGAAAAAAAAAGAATGATGTGTAAATTATTCAGGCAAAAAAACCGGTCCCTGTATGTAAAGTACCATAGTCTTGTTATACTGTTATTTCTTCTATAGCTTTACATTTATTTTTTTATTCGTTCAATTGTTTTAAAGGATCTCCATTAGCTGATGCCAATGGCACCAGCTAATCTTACTAGGATCAGGAATTGAGTACATCATATTCATCACACACACACACACACACACACACACACACACACACACTGAACACACTGACCTGATTCCAACAACAAATCTAACTCATCAAATCAAATCATAATTCTTAAACACGACACGTTGTTAGATTTTATCTTCCAATTCTCAACAGCAACTGGCCCAAACTGGAACAGACAAAGTCCAACTTCTGATTAGTTGTGATGCCTAAATTAACACTAAACTCAGTCCAACAATCAGATTGTGTGTCATATCCAGCCTGATTTAATCACACGCACAGCTCATCTGCTACTTCAGCATTTGTACTGAAGGCCTGTCCTTGGATAAACCACATGCTGCATGTACACTCACACAAAGGATAAGATCCAGCTTTTGGTTTCGGCCCCCTGCATTGAGAACTCTCCTGCTCAGTAGCAAGAAAGACAAATTCAAAGTCCACCTCATGTCTCTTTATCACCACATTCAGTGCAGCAGGGCAGCACTACACTATGAGACTGTCTGCCACTCTGCTCTGTGCCGTTCTCTCCTTGACATTTCTGTTGATGAAATATTCATAGAGAAAGTTTCCAACATGAAACATTCATAGCGCAGTGTTGTTGGGGCAGTTTTTCTTCCCACAAAATACTTTTTCAATCAAACTAACTATACACTGTGTGTTCTTTCACAGCAATTATTAATGCCACAACACTGCCTTCTGTGGAAATTAATAAGATTTATTATTCATTATATTACTTTCGATTTTTCTTTTCAGGCACATCAACATCATCCATCAGTTTCTGGTATCACCTATTCAGTACATATCAATCATCCGTCAGTCACGCCTCCAGATTAATGGATGAACTCACATACTTAATGTCTCTGGGAGGCAAATTAGCGTCATTAGCTATCCTATTGAATGAAGTAACATTATTACCTCTTGTGGTCAAGTTTGACTTTACTATTACAATTTAAGATACCAATGTCGGTTTTTGGGTCGGAAGAAGTGTACGTAACATCAGGAACCCTTGTCACACACCCTGTGGCACACCCCCAAGCAGTTGCAGTAACACAGCTTCCATTTGCTGTTAACCCCAAAAAGTTATGAAAGATTCATCACATTTAACACTCCACTTAACACTGCTACCTACACCTTGTGGCATCAAACTTTTACACCCTGAAGCTGCATTTGTGACACTTTTTGCCAAGGTATGTCACTTCTCTCACTCTTTCTCCTCTCCTCTGAGATTTCCCCTCCTTTCCCTCTCTCTCTCTCTTATTCGCCCTTTCCCCAAAGGACTGGTGTTATTAATTACATCTCTACAACAGAGGAACAGAAGAAAGAAAGGGGGGCAATGGGAAACTTCCGTTAGATTCATCTCTGTTCGCTCTGACCCAGATACAGCAAGGGATTGGCACCGGCTAGCTTGTGTGTCTTCTTGTGTGTGTGTGTTAATAGATGAAGAACAGCTATTCATGGAATGCCAGACTGCTTTGCATATACCCACACTTAAGTTTTCACATGTCTGTGTGTGTTTGGTGCTAGGGTAAACGACGTGTGATCCTATTGTGCCTGTTTTGCTGTTGACTGCTGGCCGTGTCGTGACAATGGCGATTACCAGCAAAACATATGAAATGACTTTGTTTACCCACCTCAAGGTGATGAGGATTTATGAATCTACACGGAGAATACAACAGTCACATTGTCCATATCAGCTGCTGACTCCATTATCTGCACAGCTGTAAGCTTACTTTGTGAAAATGGTAAAACTATTATAAAAGTTTAAAGCCCTATTCTATTTTCTTACTGACTCTAAAACTGACTGACCTGAGATATAGAGACTTACATTATGCAGCAGCTTAGCAAAAGATTTACGTATATTTTGGAGGTTCAAAAGGTTGGAAAACTTTGTGAACCTGAAAGTAAATCTGACCTGCTTTTGGGATTCTTAAAGTTTTATAAAGTCTATAATCCTAAATGTAAGATTGAGGTATTCTAATTAGGTTTAATACAATCAGATGCGGTCATGCCTTTACTCAAACAGTATGTTGTCACTTATTTTATTACTTGGTCAATGCACAAATTTGTGATTTGCATTAAGAATTCAAATGCAATAGCAAAGAAAATGGTTGTTTCAGAGATAAATAGGAATCCAAAGTGCAAGCTCCTTGTAAATATATTACATAATAGGCTTGTTAGAATTTAAAACAGCTTATTTTTTTAAAAGCAGGCAACAGATCAAGCTTTTGTCACTGAAGTAAGCTGAATGTCACTGTGCTGCATCTTAACTCTACCATGACCCCTTAAGCGAATATGGGAATGAACTCACCCACAGGGAGTATTCAAAATAATGTAAACACCTTGTGGAAAAGCTCTTCATCTCAAATGACACATGTGAGTATCATTATCATAAGATATGACAGGTCATTTTCAGGTTTAGGCCAATTAATGCTTTTTGTTATAGGCTGACGCACTGTGTGTATCCTTAGGTTCTATTAAATATGTTCAATACAAGGACTGAAAAATGAAGCCAATGCTGAAGTGCCAAAAACTGCAGTTCCTTGAATGGCCACCAGGGGTTGGCTCTAGAAGCCAGTCAATCTCCTGTTCAATCCCTGTACATATTCCATGTTTGCTAGCTTACAGTCATCTTTCCTGTCCTGCTATTGCTAGTGCAATGTTTCTAGGTGTGTTAAACCTTTTGCGCACAAGTCTATTTTTCATCCAAAAATAATTATAACCTCACATTGTGTCAATCACTTTTACATACCGACTCTAAACGTTTGTCTGTCACGTAAGTTTTCAGAACAGTTTCCACATTATGCATTTTTGAATCCGTCAACAGCCTTACATTAGAGTGCAATTTGATGGCAGTACAGTATCATTTGATTACTCAAGTAGCCGCGATTCCAAATGCACACAGGCAGAGAGAAAGGAGGAACCTCCAGTGGAGCGAAGCAAAGGAGCAATTTTGCCTTGTATGAATTTTTTTGCAAAGGCCACTTTAAAGTGAAACACTGCAGATGTAAGTGTGCGGAAATTTCTTTTTACCAGTCTTGACTTATTGATGTTTCCAACACCTTTCCAAGACGAGGCTGGGTGGAGCAGTGGTTGTTCTGCATCATCGACAAAGGCCAGAACGAAAAGGACAAATATGGATGTAAACAATGTAGGTTTCAAATTCTTCCAAAAATGTCTCTGTAAATGTTCTATTAGGAAGGAAATATATCTTGTCTCCTGGATACATACAACAGGGCAAATTCACAAAATGCCGGCATGGCTCTTGTGGCCGTTAGCAAAAACAAGTGCAATTTACAAAGATCAGTGCCAATAGTTACACTTCAGTTACAGTTATTTACGTCATCAGAGAATTGGTGGTAAGTTTTGAGGAATGCCTCAGCACCTCGTCAGTAAGCACCTGATCTAAGCATTTTAGGTTTTTTATTTTTTCTCTCTGCCATTGCTGTCTACTGTGTTCTTGGGCAAAGGCAAAAAGTATACTTTGCTACAAAGACAATCGCGATCAGATGCTAAAAATGGCAAAAATGCACTCAGATGCAAAACCTGATAGGTGTGTTTGCACTGAAATATCATTAGCAGGAGCAGATAGTGATTCAATTCATGGTGCTATCAGTGGCCGCAATCCATTCTTTGTGAATTTGCCCCAGTATGTTTTAGTGGAAAATAGCAAATGTAAATCTAAATTTGTTTCCTTATTAAAAAAAACCTACACAAGGCATTTTTAAGGTTGGGCCTCCATCACAGTCACTGGCTGTGTGTAGTTAGCTTGGTAACATACAGAAGCCATGAGTGGGACAACAGCAGGGAAGAGCTGCTGTTGGACTCCGAGTGGGAGTTTGATTTACAGAAGCTGTAGGAATCACTGCAGGTTCAGTGTGCACTGCACTTGAGAGGGGATTAACACAAAAAGATGTGGCCTTACTATAGTGCCTGGCACTGCTGGCAATCAGCACTTAAATATGTGAGTTTCCAAAGCAACATACGGCCACCAGCCGAGGGGGGAGAGGTTGTTACTTCCCTGGCCAAAAATAACAAAATTACTTAATTCAAGGGTAACAGTCTTGAAAATCACAGCAGCTTGAATCAAACACACAACAGAAACACATACAGTGAGACAGCCATGTACAATAAATATTAAGGTGGCTATAAAGACACCTTTGCATGTGTTTGCAGTGTTCGAGGTGTAAGCCTTAATTTTGTCCACGCATGTGTATAACTTGCTAAGATGACTGTTTGGGGTGAGATGTGATGAGAGAGTGTTACAGTATGATAGAGTGAATTCATGTGGGGGCTGACCCAGCCAGGGCTGCTTGGGCCACAGTGTTGATCTGTTCAGCTTGTTTGAGAAGTCGAGGGCCATCTGTTATCATGGCAGAGCCACAATTCTCTGACTGACTTATTGGAGCAGTGCTGGCATAGCGCGCACACACACACACACACACACACACACACACACACACACACACACGCAAAAGGACAAATTAAATTTGCACAGCTCTCCCATGGTTATATAATGTGGACACCCTCAAACGGATGCTTAAAGCTGGTACTTTGAACTCAAAATTATTGTTTCATTTTAAATACCCATGTTCTGGAGTACAGAGACAACACCAATGTGTTTTTTGACCCTGTCCCCCTTGGGACTGCATGCTTTAGCAAACATAACTAACATAAAGGTCATGCAGGAATATAACAATATGGGCCCCATTTTAAGAGGTAGGTCTTGGGTGCATGGACTGTGGGGGCCTCTCCAAGTGCACCTGCTATTTTGGTTTACATATGTGTAGCAGGGCAAAGTGTAAAAGAGCTGCCTGAGGTAGTATATAGAGCGGAGGATGTGGTGATAAGTAAATACACTCTCAGCAGTCATATCACTGATTTCATAGCTCTGTAACAGCTCAGCCAATCACAGTGAGGTATGACAGCTTAACAAATGAGAACACAATTCTTCAGGAGGTCGTATTGTTGTCTGGATGGTGCAGAGTGGCACAATGTGAACACACAATAACAATGTGTTTGCATGTTTGCACCTTAATGCGTTTCAAGATTAAAACATGAAACGCAGAGAAAAAGAATGCTGAGGTACAACTGACTGATGTGTGTGGAGGTGTGTGAGGTTATTTTGTAGGAGCCTGGTGTCATTTGAGTGTAAGTTAATGGAGGTAAAAACAGTGGATGGCCCCAGTAATGGCACTGAGCTCTGGTGCAGCACTTTCCAATCAGAGGCTGCAGATTGACCAACATATCTCTCCGGCTGCCTTCAGATGGCTTCAGGGATTTAATGAACTGAAAGAGACGGTTTTCATACTAAGTAAAAAGCAGCTGTGGACAACAGATCTATGATGATTAGTATGTTAGCACCAAGGACAGCATCAGAAACATTTGGGCCTCTTTTGTCCATAACTTATGTAAATAACATAACATAATGTGACAAACTTATGTACTTCAGTTAAAACAGTTCAATGTTGTTTTTCTCTGCAGGTGGAATTTATTGCTATTTATACTAATGTTACGTTACTTGAGGCAGAGAGAAATCAGTGCCTAACAATAACCAAGGTAATTTAATAGGCTGATAAGGACCCTCTAGGAGGTGTAGCAGGCCCTTTTTAACCCATATGAGGCTGAAAAACACTGATAATGCCTGTTCACTGAATGATAACATTACTAGCAGGTGATCCAAATGGGAATATATATTACACGGGGCTTTAAATCAAAAAGTAATTGAGCTACAGTGCTGTGGAATAGAGGACTCTTTTGGTATTGGGAACCCACTGGACCACCCAAGACAAATCTTGCAGAAGCAAGCCATTTTAACTTTGCAGTGGTTCCTGCCATTCGTTGGAGTACAACAAAATTAAGAACGCCAGTCTGTCACATGAGAACATGTGGGCTCTCTGGCAGTTACCACAGAGTGTGATAATCTTGTGCTTGCGTTAATGGCTCTGCTGCAGCATATGCCGACCGTTGCAGCTGAAAAACAGTGGCTAAATTGTTTTAAGGGCCACAACCCTCAGACTTTGATCAATTAGGTCAGACAACATTTGAAAAGTCTAGAAGAGCAGCATTGAATTATTTTATTCCCACTCAAGTTAGCAATGGGCCAAACCATTTATGGACTGTTATTTATCTTAAAACATGGCACAAAGCGCAATAACAATTGTATTTTTTGTGTAGGTTTTGGGTGCAAACGGTAAGTGACTGCTGTGCATACAGTGTGTAATAAGCCCTCACTGACCTGAGCCGTGTCCCAAGGATTATGGTTTAGTTTTGGAAAAAAATGAAGATAAAACATGTAGTTTCGCCAAAAACAACTATGTTTCCTCAAACTAAATCAAAGCGATTTTGTTGCCTAAAATCCCCACAGAACTCAGAAGAGGCACCAGCCTCTGGTGCCAAAGTCTTGAGTTTTGTGCAGTACACCCACCATCCACCCAGACCACCCACACACAACTTCCACACAGTACAAGAGTGTGGCACCTCAAACCATTCCAACTGAATATAATCCTGGCAGCAATAACACTTTCCACAAAATTTAATTGGCAAAACAAATGAGTAGTATATAAACAAAATTTCTAGGAAACAAGGTTACTTTGGTAGCTGTTTGCCATGTAATGATCAAAAGTTGCCAAACTCATGTTACTTGTTCATAGAGCTCCCCAAAGACTCTGAGATATGGAATAAGTTCTAGCTTGTCCACTGTCAAGATGTGGGTTTTTCTCTATCTTACATGAGCATCAACAGAATCCCTTTGGGTTTTTAACTATTTCTTTAGACAGAATACGCAAATGGAAGATGACACTTAGGGCTCTAGGAACTTGCACAGTAAATCAGTTAATTAAAAAGAAAATACCCACAGAGTAACAGATCATTGAAATTAACTATTATTGCAGTCCCCAAAGGCATGGCACATCACGGGTGATTCATATGTTACTGATGCTGATAACTTGTCTCACAGATCTACTGATATGTTTCAAATACTGGCTCTAAGAATATAGGTTGCATAGGGTTATACAGAGTGTCTGAGAGGCACACTTATGTGAAACTGCCACTACCTATACTGCTACTGCTGCACACAGCAGCCGACAGCCTATAGACTAATGCAGAAACACTGAGAGCATCATTACCCTGATACAAGCTGCTGTCTGTCAAAATATCCAGCATGCCACCTCTCTGATAGCCCACTGAAGGAGGAAATAATATGGAACTATATTTACAATTTGCAGCATTCATCATGTGCAGTGTGCTGTAGCTTCTCCTGATGTGTCTGTCACAAGCAGCTGACTCTGACTGCAGAATGCATGACTCAACACAACAAGTCAAGTCAAACAGGGAGACACTTCACATTAACCCTGAGGGGAACTAAGCCATCCTGGATGTGTGTGTTTGTGGCTCTATTTATGTGTGTGTTTGTGTCGCTCATTGTGTGACAGTGAGCATGCCTGACTACCTTTGTATATGCTTGATATGTTTTTATATGTCAACATGATTACCATCATTTCCTCCAACCTCTTATGGGTCTCTTTTCTTTGGTTCTTGTTTGCAAACGTTTATATGTGTGATTCAGAGCTGTTTATAAGTCCAAGTTCAGTCACAAGTCTTCATAAGTAAATACCAATTCAGGATGCAAGTGTTTCAGGTCCCTGAAGGTGACATTTAACATAACACTGCATTTGACAGTTTCTCATTCCAAAGCTATGTTAATAGTAATATCTAAAAGCCCAGTGTGTAGGATTTATGGGGAATGTTTTCCTTAGTTTATAATCGCCTAAAAAAAGAATTGTTATGTTTTTGTTATCTTAGAATGAGCCGTTTTTACCTACCAATCTTTGTCTTTCAGGTCTGCCACGTTTCTACAGTAGCCTAGAACAGACAAATCAAACACTGACTCTAGATTTTAACTTAAGCACTTTTGCATTTGCTCCTCCATGACCAAAACCATCGTAAAAATAAAGATTTTTCAAATTTAAAACAGCTTTATTGAGTGTTTTTTTCTGGTTTAAACCACAGGTCAGTTTGTTTTTTGAGAGGAAGAGACCTCTGTGGATAATTTGGCTCCTGGTATAAACCTCCTGAATGTCTGGATCTCAAGTTCTAAGCAAAAAAAAAAAGGTGAGCTCACATTAGCACGTGCTGGGCTAGCAGCCTGTATGTGATGAGCTGCACAGGGTCTTAGAAACACTGATTTGTTATGTGAAACTGCTTTACCCAGTGTATTTAGCAGCTTAAAGGCATACTATGCATGATTTTCATGATCGTGTCTTGGCTCAAGAAATGGGATTGCCTGTCATTTGATGACTGGTTGGATTAGCCATCACTTCTGTGTCAAACTCAAGTCCGAGTCTCAAGTCCACAGCTCTGGTGTGATTATGTGTGTTTTGAATGGAGTTGTTCCGATAACAGTATTGGAAATGCCTCAGATACTGCCTAGAATGCTGGATTGGGTATTGGTGAGTACGCTAATCTAGGCACTAATCCGATACCACGTACCTTATCACTGAATTTATAAGTAGTTTCACATCTGAATAAAACAGGGAAGTCTCACCAGTAAAAAGACCATGTTTTTTGTTTGCAAGGCTTTAGCTTCAGGTTCAGGTTTAGCTTTTATTTTATTTTTAAACACAATGTAATCGTATCTGTACACAAGTTCAGGTTTCGGAATTGGTGTCAGGAAAGCAAAAATGGTACCAGAACATCTCTTGTTTCTAATCTCTGCATTTCTCTATTTATATGGTTGCAATTTACTCCAACTTGTCAGTGAGTACATGATTAACTCTACCACCTCTCCCCTTCACCTCTATGTATCTCCTTTTTCCTCCATCCTCAGTCAAAATCTTAATGCGCCTCCTCCATCATCTCCTCTCCTCTCTTTGTTCTTCTCCTCCTTCTAGCCTCTAGAAAAAAAAGCCAGTCCAGTGCAGTGCAAGCTACAGATAAGACTCTGCACGCTCACACACAAACACACTGTGCATGACACACATGCGTGCCCACACACACCTCTGAGTGTTGACCACCCTAACACGAGTAACACACTGTGTCTACGCTTTATTTTACGTGTGTGTTTTGTGTTTTTGGCACTGTAATTACCTCTGGGTAAAAATATCAAAATACTGCAAGCACTCGTGAAATGCTGCATAGGATCAACAAAAGGGTTGTAGGGGGGTTCTCTCAGATGGTCAGACTGAGAGGAGAGGGGATTTAAGGATGAGAGCTGCTCCTGCATATTTTACGACCTGTTCGCCAACCGTCTGCCCCCTGACTCACTCACATATGCACATACACGCACAAGCACACACACAAAATACAATCTAACACAGTCAGGTACCTTCTATGAGTGTGTTCGTATGGAACGGACATTGCACCTGGACATATACTAACCACAAGCATACACACACAAAGTTTCACAATGCAGAGTTAGGGAAGAGGTTGTCATTATCTAACACACCTCTCCGCAGCTCTATCATAACAATACCTTAACCAGATTGCCATGGAAACAAGTTGCGACAATTCAACCACGTGTGCGAGCAAACCAGTCAGGGTGGTCAGACAGACCTGAGATGACCTTTACGGCAACAACAAGAGCCAACCGCTGTTAACAAACCTGCTGTGGTCTCGCTTAATAACAACTTGTACTGCAGTGACCTTTAGTAAATCAGCCATTAGGTGGAGATAAATTTATTCAGTTTGGCCACAGATTTAACTCTTTTGTATCTCATGATTTAATAACGGTATCCTGATGATGCACAAGCTTGAAATTGATTGCTTTCTTCTTAAGAAACAATCTCTGAGAAAGAGAAACAAGCTATTTGGAGCTAAAGCTGTGGACACTGCAGCCAGAAATACAAGTTAGATACTCTGACTGAGTTTGTTGCAATTCAATTTATTGTCATCACATTTACATATTCTCGCACTGGGTGTCTTAAATTAAGCTTTTAAGTCGAGCACAGACTCAATGGGAAAAAACAGAATGCTCTTGATTGAATTTTGTGGTCCAGTGCAGTTTAATGGAGGCCGGTGACCTTTAATAGAGGATGTTATTAAAGAAGGAGAGCAAGAGACAGAATCTGTTCATCCAAGATGGCACCACTTGTACAACCTGATCAAGCTCTCCAATATAAATCTGATCCACTATAACAGCAGTGAGCCGAAATTACAAGACACAGTGAGCGAGGAACACAAGTAAGTCTAGTTTATAGGAGGACTCTGAGGTATCAAAACATGGGCCTAATTTTTACAGCTTTGGCCATCATTCCAATTGGTAATAATAACTGTGTAATCAGCAAGTCAGACAGGCAAGAAATACAAGCAGATGATCGGGAAGGTTCCAAACTCAAGTGCCGAAATGAAGGCATATGGTAAAAATAGTTAGCTAAAATGTCTATTGTGAACATCAGTTCCTGGTTGAGCTCACCATAGCTACTGGCCCAAGAGCAACAGTGTTAATGTGGAATTTTGATCAGTACACCACTTCTAGACTGAAATATCTTAACTGCTGAACAGATTGTCAGCAAGTCTTGTACAGACATTTATGGCTCAAAGAGCATGAATTCCAATGACTTCAGCTACGTTCACATTACAGGGCTTAATGCTCAATTCCAATTATTTCCCCAAATCCAATCTTTTTGCCAAGACTGTTGATATTCATGCCTAAAGTGACCCATGTCTGACATCAGTATGAAGAAAAAAGAAGCACATTGCAGTGCAAGCTTCGCCTTCCAAACCATAGCAGAAAGGTCTGATGATGTCATTGTGCATAATTGGCCATGTGCTTCTGTCTGGGACGGAGTGTGGTGTATTTTCAGAGAAATGGTCCTTTGGAGCAATGGCCATTTGTTTTCGGGATAACGGACTGTTGTACAAATGGGCTTTCGGTCCACTGACTCTATTAGCAGCTATTGTGGGTTGTTAGAGCGATTTGGAGCCAGCCCTTCTAGTTACCTATTTTTTTTACACTCCCTAATGTGTCACCTGATCTGGCATCTCAGGAACCTCTAATTAAAGGCAGGTGTGCTAAAATGAGTGTGGAGCATGGATGACGCCATGGGGTTACAGTCTTCAACTGCTTTGTGTCTGGTTTAGTCTTAGTTTATTGTTTGATGAATTCCTTTGTTATCCCATTGATTTGAGCTTTTGTTCTGATGCAACACAATTAGCTTCATCCAGAAACTCTCCATACATCAGTCAAATCAATCAAATCTTAAACCACCCAAAGTACGCTGGATCATCAAACACTGAGTACAAAGCAAAGACAACAAGTTGATCATGTCTACCATTATGGCATCTGTGAGCATCTTTTTAAAGTTACATAGCAGCAATACTGGTAGTTCTGTGGAGGGAGAGGTGTGGGAGAGGAGTCAAGAGCGGTGGGGCCCCGATGTGCAGGGTTTCAAAGAGGAAAAGTTCTTCCAAACCATAGGATATCCAGAGCTACATTCCCATAATTCTGTCAGTGACATGTTGGCAACCTGTCCCCATCAGAAAGCGTCTATTGGTTGGTGACTGGGCAGCCTAGTACAGCAGTGGTACAGCGTCAGTAGCCTTCTGTATTTTCAACGCACCACACACTAAATGGTGAGTGATCTGCGTCTGTGCAGTGAAGTATGCCGTTTTCACAGTAGTCGCATGGCCAATGATTGCTATGTATCAGATTTAGATCCACGTATGAAAGTGGTCCAAATCTAATTAGAAAAAAATGGATTTCTGTTTCCACACTACTCTGAAAAAATCAGATCTATGACAGCTCATGAGAGCAAAAAAAAAAAAAGGATTTGGGCCACACTCGCTTGTAATGTAAACATAGCCTGACTTTTCATCTAGAGCTACCAGCAGGTCAAAATTTTCACTTAGTCAAAGAAATATCTCAACATCTTCTGGGTGAAAAAGCTGTAGTTGTGTACAACCTGTGTGATAATCAACTGCTCATGTATCTTTTGACCTGTCACACTTTGTTGTAGCGATGTCACCATGTTCTTACATCTCAGCAATTACTTTGGTGGGCAAAATATTACCACAACCAACAGAAAAGATGATTAACACAATGAAAATAAGGCCCAAGATGCCATAAACTGGAATTATTCTTTACATTTGTATCATGAGACTACAGTAGGTTTGTGAAGGAGACACTCTAGAAACCTTTACCTCCAAGTAACTCCAATATTTGTTGCATTGCACTAAACTATCCCTGTCTCACTACATCCCCATCTCGGTTTCCCTGCCAACCTAACTGGACAAGAGTCTTCTTCTCTTGTGGTGGTGGTGCAGCAGCAGTGCAGTGCTGTGGACGGTGGATGGATCGCGGACGGTGTGGAAGAGCTGTGAAAGACAAAGCAGCGACAGAGAAAACAGGTAACAGCATGTCCAGCGGACTGAGAGCTGATGGGAGAGAGGCAGGGGGGCGGGGACGCGGGATGGGGCCCTACCTCCCGTGATCATTGAACTTAGAACCCTAGCCACCATGGTGGGTTGTCGTGGTCAGTGGTGGTGGGTGGGGGTGTTTAAAGGGACACACAGAACATGCTGGAAACTCTGTACCTTTCAATGTGCCTTCAGAGAGGGCCCAACTCACCCCCGGAACCAATAAATCTAGAGGAATGAGACTGTGTTAGTCAGGGAGAAGCAGAAGAAAGCTAGGAAGAAAGGATGAGTTGGAAACAGGAGAGAGTCAAAGAGAGAGAAAGAGGGAAAGAGGGATGGAGTAAGGCCAGAAGGAAGCGATGAAAGATTAAGCTGGTTTATGTTCCTACGTTTTGTCTTTCCAGTGATTCTGAGTCCAGTTCTTTAGAATAACACGTTTTTGTTTCGTGACAATCAGGACGCCGTTGACTCATAAACCGAAGTTCTCAAACCCAAGGCAGACATTTACAACCACCCTACGAACTGTACTCTTTTGAGTTGCACCAGTAGGTTGTCTCTTTGTGTGAGCAACCTTACCTTTTTGTGTTGCTATTTTGCTAATAAACCAACATTCAGCCCTTTTTCCTCCCTGCTGTGTATAAAAAAGGTTTCCTGGCAAAACCCCCCCCCCCAAAAAAACACCGGGCCAGGAAAAAAAGAAGACGAACTTTTCAATCAAAAATAGAAAAAAGTAAAAACAGGGAAGCAAACTTAGACATATGGCAGGTTTTGTGTGCGTCTGAAAAAAAAGGGGCATCTTGAGTTATCAAGTGTACGTGTGTTAGACTGAGTGTGCAAGGGTCTGCGAGAGTTTCTCGATTGATTGGACACCCTTGGCAGACACCTCCTGAAAAAGGAAGATCAGTTTCTATCTGTATTTCTCAAGAGTCGAAACATTCCTATCGTCAAATAAAATGATCATGTCATATAGACGGAAACAAAGGGATTTTTTTCAGTTTCAAGAAACCAATAGTGTCCACTGCTCCTTGCAGAAATTTTTAATAAAGTGCCTTTGGATTAAGTTGGAAAAATACTGGAAGTATGGGCACAAAATTCACAAAAAGTCTAATGCTAGCACTTTAGTTTTTGCATATAGGAGGCAGTGGAAAGAATTAAAAAAAACAAACCAAGCAGTTTGTCACCAACTCCTATACAGCCGGAGGGGAGGGGGAACGGGCAGGGAATCAACGCTAACTCCTACAAATCTCACCCAAAGTGATCTCAGATCTTAGCTACGTGAAAACAAAGGGGAGACTCTTCGTTTTCTTCCCAGATTTTAGTCTATCCCTGCCCCTGCGGCTGTACTAAACCACATGCAGAAGAGGGGAAGGGAGGGGGATTGTCTTGTTTTTGTTTAGGGCGGTTAAATGATCAACAACTCCCCCTCCCTCTAGCTCTGTATACCCACCACCATGCAAGCCCCGTCTGTCAGCACTCATTGGGCATGCTCCAAGGGGCCATCCCAAGCACGGCGTCTATGGTAAACCAGGCAAGGTAAGGGAGAAGGGAAGGGGGGTGAGGGGGCTAACGCCAGTAGTCAGCTGTCCTACCTCTGCAAACCGGCCGATTATGGAAGCTTTACTTAACATCCAGCTTGATCAATTTGATGCTGGAGTTGAAGAAAAGCCTCCACAGTCTGAAGCAGAGTCTGCAGAGCCAGAACAGGTGACCACCAGACAACAACAAAAACTAGCTAGAGGGCCTACGAGGAAAAGAAAAGGGGATGGAAGGGGAAGGGGAAGGTTCTACCGCAGAGCAGCAACTGTAGTTGGTACTAGCTCACTAACTGCGTTCTTCCAGATTCGGCCAAACCAAATCAAAAAGCAAAAAAGGAAAAAAATAGGCTCAGGCTCAAATCAAGCAGGACTCAGAAAGATGTGGAAAGACTACCGACCAGCCAGCTCCTTCTCCTTACTCCGTCTCTTTTTCTCCATGCGTTTCAGTCTCTTCTCCTCCCTGCGCTTGGCCTCCTCAGCCTCCTGGTGGCGCCGGCACTTGTGGAAGTTCTCCACCACGACACCCACGAACATGTTGAGCACAAAGAAGGCTACAATCAGCAGGAAGGAGATGAAGTAGAGTAGCATCCATGGGTTGTGGTTCATTCTCGGCTGAAACACACACAGGATACAGAGCATTTTGTAGACAGTTACAGTAGAAGCCTTCTTTAAATTCTAACTCATGAATGACAGCTAACAGATTGTGAACCTGTGCATTTCTGCGTGAGAGTGTTTAAACATATTAACCTGTATGTCAACTCCTACAGCGTCCAGACCATCATACATAATGTCCACCCAGCCGTCTTTTGATGCCAGAACAAACAGAGACATCAAGGCCTGAGACAGAGAAAGGGAAGAAACAATGAGAGAGTAATACATAAACTGAAATGCTTGTGAAAATGTAATTTCGAAGCAGCTCAACAAAACATTTGTTTATGGATTTACTGATTGGAAATCTCACCTGTCCAAGGTTGTCAAAGTTGTACTTGTGTCTGACCCATTTGTAGCTGGCCTGCAAACACTCTGACTTGTTAGTGATATTCTGTACACTCTCTCCTTGACACACGAAGAACTTCCCCTTGAAGAGCTGGTGAGAAAAAACAAACTGACCCGTTATTTTACAGTGACCGTCAACAGAAAACTGATTCATAAAAGTACTTCATGCTGTTTTTAGTATGCTTGGTTTCAGACATTTTTCATATCATCGAATACATAGTATATTTCCAGAAGATTCATACAGTTTCATTTTCCCCCAGTATCTCTACCCAACATTTTTCTTGCTTGTTTGTTTGTTTTCTTTCTCTCTTTAAACCTGCACAGTAGCGCTCTAGTTAGGTGATATCCATGTTTGACAAGAGCCATCTTTTATTGATAAAGAATGCAGCTGTTTTCAGCAATAGAATACCATCCTGTTTGCTGCAGTGAGAATAGATAGAAGTTTGGGTCCGCAGTAAAAGTTTAACTCTGGTATTGAAGCGACACTGAGAGGTACTTGTGATACAGGAGGACACAGTCTCCTCAACAGAACAGCAGAAACACCTTCTCAGAAACCTTTAACATCCTGTCTTCCAGTTACACCACATTTATGGGTTTTGATACTTTTGGACAGAGGTAGGTTAGCTGTCGTTTCTAAGCCGCTTCCCCCCTGGACAAAAACACACTAACACCAATTAATATCTGTTTGTGTCTGACTGGGAAAGGTTACAATTGGCATTCTTGGGACAAATGACTGCAGAAGTCAAAAGTATTTATCGGCTCCAGCGCTGATGGAAATATGACACCCAGGTGGACAAGGCCCTTTTTTCCAGCATAATGGTGACACGCCGCCACAATCTCCACCCAAACAGCACTCTAGCATTGTTCCAAATAAGTCTTCACTGAGTTTGAATAAGGAACAGACATTAAAAAAGTAACCATCATTAACAATTTCACTTGCCTCCATGCTAATTTCTACTGCTTACTTAGGGTGCATTTGTGACACTGAATTTCACCCCGAAAATCCCAATAGGCATACCCAGCTGCAGAGATGTGTACAAGGCCCTGATCTGCTAGCAATGGGAAAGGAGTCTTTTGCCTATATTTAGCGTGTTTTTCTGCATTTAAAAAACTCTGCATATAAATGTTCATTTTGGTGGAAAAAAGGTACATGTTTCCGGTCTTTCTGCTAAGCTAACCTAACCGGCTGCTGGCTGTATATGTATATTTACTGTACTTGGCACAGCACCCTGCCAGGCTGTGCGAGTAGCCCAGGGTCAGGTTGTAAAAGGTTCGGGTTAGGGCACTAGCTGGGATTCAGGTCTTCCAAAAGTGCTTCCTGGAAACCTAAATACCAAAGACAGGAATGGCTGCTTGGTATGAAATGTATATAAGAAATGATTGGCTACTGAATGGCCACACTTGCACTGACAACATTTAGAACGTTTTCAACACTGGAGGTTAAGGGCGGTGCAGTGAATTCTATGGATGCTCTTTAGCGACAGCTCCCAGTGACTGCTTCATGGCATTGTCACAGCCATTAACCCTTTGTGACACCGCTTTACTTGGA
Organism: Epinephelus fuscoguttatus; assembly: GCF_011397635.1. Taxonomy (NCBI): domain Eukaryota; kingdom Metazoa; phylum Chordata; class Actinopteri; order Perciformes; family Serranidae; genus Epinephelus; species Epinephelus fuscoguttatus. The sequence continues at coordinate 10,074,162 of NC_064771.1, forward strand.
CAGATGGTTTATGGACATAAACATGCTGATAGACAGGAGCCTGCAGTATGCCAAGGGCACATAGCTCGTTGGTATAGATTGGTCCTTGGGCTGTTAGCCATGAAATCTCTACTGCAACCAGATAAGCATACATAAGTGTCCTACCCTGTGAGTTATAATGTGTGGAGGGCATGGAAAAACAATTTTCTGCTAAGATTCCATGATGTATGGACTACCAAGATGGGATAGGAGAAAGTGAAGAATTGAGGGAATATTTGTCACATGTCAAACTGTTGCAGTGTGGCAGGAGGAGGGTAATGTTTCTGTCAGTGCCATCCAGACAGCTTTTACATCCCTCCTCCTCACCCTCTCCACACCCTCCCCACTCTGCTCTCACCTGTACTCCTAGGATGCCAAAGATAATGAAGAAGGCGCAGCAAATGACCACAATGTTGCCGATGGGCTTCAGTGACGACATCAGAGTCTCCACCACCAGCTTCAGCCCCGGGGCTCTGCTGATCACACTGAAACACAGCATATAATAGCATATTAATGCACAGCCTTTCTGCGTATGTGTGCTTGTGCAGGGTTTTCTCAGGTCACTTACAATACGGTTCATACCAGATGGAGCAGGGATGCCTGCAGCGTTCCAACACGCAACCCCCACACACCCCCAGGCCCTCACCCTGTCTGCACACACCCATACACACACATATATACACTAATTCCCCTTGTTTACCACAGCCAGAAACCCTTTTTCTCATTTGCAAACATTTCAGAACTTTTTAAACCTAAACACCTGTTGGCTTACAAATTAACTTCTCTTTCATTCACTCCTGCTCCTCTTTAAAATAAACCATCTTTTTCTCTCTTCCACCTCTCTTTCTGCCGCCTTTCATTTCTGCAGTCAAGGAAACAGACACATCTAATTAAGCCAATGGACTGATGAGGATGTTTAATTAGTGCCAGCATGGCACCCGGCGCAGCACTGCACTGCAGCTGAGCTTCTCCGACAGGGTATAAACACAAACGCACACACACTATGTAAAAACCTGCCAATTCACACACACCAATCTGCACAGGCTTTCACACAGAAAACACAGATGTGCGTGCTCTGCCTTTGTCTATTAGTCTTTGTCTGCCTTGTATGTTTTCCCCTGAGCAGACAGTTGAGTGAATGGAAAGTCAATAGCACATTAAGAGAAGACATGAGATAATAAAAGGCCAGGATGGATCACTGATCAATAGACCTGATCAGAGAATAACAAGCCTATGGCTACACCTCATCATTTTGATGTTCTATTGAGAGTCATGCTGGGGTGCAGTACCACTGCTCAGCTATGGAGGGTACTAGTGTTCAAGAACTGCATCGACATGTGTCTCCTTTTGGATTGATGCAGCTGTATTTGTATTAGATTCCTCAGCAACGGCAGTCATCTAAGTCAGGTTCTTATCTACAGAAAAGTTTATCCTTATATTTAAGCAATTGTGATATATCTCTTTACAGTGGAATAGATATGCTAAACACTTCAAGGATCGGTTGCAGACACTTGTTTAATCCAGCTTTTTAGGTCAAATGGCTAATTATGTTTCAAAGGTGTTTTTATTGTTCTTTTGAGTGCATATTTGCTGTTGATCCAGTGCAACTGGTGATCCTTGCATTAGTGTGCATGCCTCCCTAAATAATTAAGATAATGACAAAAGTGAGAAGAAAAAGAAACACTAGCTTGAGAGCAGAATAAATATCCTAAAATTGAAGAGAGAAAGACAAGTACAACATGTTGGGGGAGTCAGCACTCTTGCAGTCCATCAAGGACAGAATCACATCGTTTACAGCTCAGTCCCTCAGATCACACAAAAAAAATATGTTTGCACATACTGCTGCTTTGCATATGAAAACCCCCAGGCCAACCTCCCTACCTCTTTACATCATGTTCTCCTTTTGAGCTCCAGTCTGACAAATACGCCAAAGTGAAAAGGCTTATTAAGGAGGAGAACGGAGGAGAGACGAGCCTCTTATTCTGAGTCAATACACTCTGATGATGCAGTACGTGAAGGACACACACTGCGATGGGCTCCTCTCTGTCAAGTCTATTTGCATATGACACGAAAAGCAGGATGAGGATGGAGGGAGCCAGAAGGAGAAAAGTTAGCGCTCATTTCTTCTAATCTACCTCTCTGCATAATTTCATAGCGGCTCACAGCGTGTCCTTGTTTTGTGTGCTATACAAAGGAGCGGGAAAGAGTCTGCCGTAATGCACCACACCTGCACAAGTGCGCCACCCATCTCTCTCCTCCACCAGCACAGTGAGGAAGGAGAACAACAAGTCGGGCATAAGTGGCAGGCATGTTCCCACAGCGCAAACCCTGGGTGTAATTAAGAGACGCAGGGAGATAGAAATAGGGAATAGAGGGAGGAGAGGAGGGCTGCTTGGTAGCAGGGATACACAGGGAATAAAAAATGAGGCAGCTGCTATTTTCTCGCTGTTCTTTGTCTAAATTTTGTTTCTCACTCCACCTTGCTGTGTAAATTTCTCTCATGTTTTTCAACCTAGAGCTGTCCTTTCTCTTCAGCTGTCAAATTCTACCACCCACCGTTCTCGTGCCCGTCGGTAAATGAGCGAAATGTATACTGTAGGCAAATTAATTCAGGTTTCACACAAACATAATCCAAAAGTCATGACTTAATTGGCCACAACTGGTCACCTGCAAGGTGTGAGGGTCAAATAACATCCACACTATAGTGAGCAAGCACCTAAACCTTTGGATAATTACATCATAATTAAGTGACAGATGAGCTAAAATGTTGAGGCGACAGGGGTCAGCCACATGGAGGGGTTATCAACAAAGAAACCTGTTCAGCCCTGACCCCACAAACACCACAAAGCTGTTTAGACCAGTCTGCCTGCAAAGAAGCCTGGGAGAGTGGCAGGTACAATTAATGGATACACAGCGGTGGTGGTGCGGAGGGGTTTCTAGGCTGTAGCTGGCTTGTCGATAAGGTGTAGGTGGTGTTGGGTGACATAAAAGTGCCACTTGGTGACACAGGGTACAACCCTCTAGGCCTTCCCTGAGGCCCACCCTCAGGTCTGGTTGTGGGCTTGATAAATGACTGCAGAAGTGTGTGTGTGTGTGTCCTGTTAAACAAAGCTGATACATCATTCTGTCACATGCACAAACGCACACACCCTTGCACCCCTGCGGACCCTCTCTTGTGCATTTTAATGTTGTCAACGATATTCCTAATGAGAAACAGACACCTGCACACAAACACACTCACAAAGTCACCTGCTTGCTGCAGCTACACTCACACAAACACATGTAGCAAGCAATTCAAGAATATGATGATGATGCTTGCTATTGTGAACCCTACGTGCACTGCGCTGCCAGAGGGGAAAACACAGACAAGCTCATATTTAATTCAAACAGCCGGTGTCTGCCACAATCGACGAGGAATGACACCAAGCTGATAACAAAACACAGAGGCAGGATGGCAAAGCAATGTCTGCCTCGTCTTATGTTTGACAGCAGAATTTGGAGAATTTGGGGGAAAAACAGTTTTTAACTTAAAAGCATAGTTTTACCAAAATGGCAAACATGTTGTTAAAGATATTATAGCCTTACTGTGTAGCCATTAAGTTATTATTAAATCAGATTTAATTCCTCTTTTTTGAAATGACATCTAACATATATCAGGATTTTTTTTTTTTTTTTTTCAGTTTTTTTTTTTATATTTATGTCTGCCTCAGAGACTTTGGATTCAAGTTGATTCGATTACACAAAAATGAGCCTATTAGCCACAATTTAACTATCTGGAATGTTAATTTGAAATGAAGTCCACCAATAATGAACACTGAAGTATCACTGACTGACTCTGTGTTTTGTTTACCGACCTAACAAATCAGCAGAACTTTTGATGATGCACAATATTAACTTCGGGTGTGGGTCATATTTTGATAGTGGCAAACAGTTACCTAGCGTATTTTGGTATGCTAAGACTAAGTTGCCAGTTTAATTGGGATGAAATGCCAAACTGGTAATGCAGAGGACAAAGCCTCCATATCTTTATTGTGTTTAGATCAGGGGTTCTCAAACTTATTACCCAAAGGTCTACATCTGATTTTAATCCAAAGTCAGAGGTCTGGAACAACTTTAAATAATGGAATGTTCTGTGCAGACCTTGCAGCTACATTTACACTAGTTGTAGAAATTGAGAAAAAATGTTATGCGAGCGGTTACGTTAGTCGGAGGCGTCCACGTGGGGAAGACAGACAGGACACTCGGCCGAATGCAATGATTGGTCGGAATTTTCTTAGAACCATATGAGAATGGTAGAATTATGAGTTTTTGTCTCTGGTGGAATTCACTTGCATTTTAGTGTGCCATCAGCTTATTAATAGCATTTTAACCTAAACAAAGAAAAGTGTAAAATTTCCAGAATGGTAAGTGCCGCTTTAAGTAACTGAAATAACACGTCTTCCAAATGTTTCCTGCCAACATCATCTTGACGAAGAATAACAACACTTAGTTATGAGGTAAAGAGAACAAAATCCAATGGCCGCATAACGTCATAATGTTAACATAAACACAACATGATATTCAACAGCAATACAATCAAATACAATATGAAACATCTTTAGACATTTAAAATATCTTCAACCTGATTTTCATTCCAACCAAAATTTAACGTTTGTGCAACATAAGAGTCCAGCGTTTTTCTGATGTCATATAAATAATGTCCGGTGCCAGCTGGGTTGGGGTATCGCTGTGAATGATCTCCAGCTACACTGTAAGTTACTAACAATTCGTTGATCAGTAGAAGATTTATTCATAAAGAGAACTTTGCACTTCGTGTGCTGAGTCCAGACTGACTTTCCGTTCAGTCTGGACGCAGACCTTGCTGTGGACTTAGAGAAGCCCTGGTTTAGACTTTTAGATCATACCTGTTAGATGGTGTTTTTTGAGGAAGACTATCCTCCCCCCGAAACGCCCGGATAGGTCATTTGTAAAAGCAGCGTAATATAACCCATATTCATGTTTATTGTTAGGTGGCAGCCTCAGGTGGGTGTAGTGATAATAATGGGAACAAAGGAGGAAGTCAGGTGACGTACTAAAAAGAGTGACAAAGACTGGGAAAGAGGTAGATCGGTGGGTCAAACAAGCACAGGACTTTGACCCAAGAGACCACTCTTGGTCTCCCATGTGAAACCAAAAGTCAACGTTAAGTTATTTTAAGATGTGTATATCAGTTACATATTTAACTGATGCCATGCATGTAGAGTACTTAACTTACGTCACATATTTAAAGTAAGTTACGTGTGGAACTTAAGATATTTAACAAATGCATCTATTTTAACCAAAACTATGACCTTTTCCTAAACCTAACTAAGCTGTGACCTTTTCACAGTGTTAACCACGTGTTTAAATCTGTTAACAATCATGTAAGTAATTTTCTTCTGCCGCGGGTAGATGCACTAATTTAGGAAACATTCCTGCTGATCATATTAGAAGGTAAGAACAGACGACCTATGTGGTTGTATAGATTGCAAGACTTGTTTTGGAAACAGGCACTTGTTCCCAATACATTGTGGGGTATGTGACAGTAAGACTCTGTGCCTACTTCCCATTCATTTTCACATTGGCCCATAGTGTACTATAGAGTTTTTGCCATATTTATTTAGAGGCAGTTTTGGATGCATCAATTTAGCCACCCAATCACCAAATACTAACAAACGGATCCATCCTTGTGTTGTTGTTGTGTTTGGCAGAAGCACTTGTACAGTAGGTCCACAAATGTTTTGCTCCCCAAAGGAATGTTTGTTGACTACTTAAACTGAAACATGGCTTTAATGTAACCCAAGCAGTAATTTTACTGTGTTGACCAGACTGAATTATCTTTAACAGGGTTTTAAGTACCTGCGGTACACTATTACCAAGCCATACAGTATACCCACAGCAGCACACTAACAGTTTAATATGCTACAGCCTTTAATGCTCTGCTCCTCCTTTTGGATTGAAAGTTAATTACTACCTTAAAAAATGATTTTACAGTATTACTTTCGTGTAACTCATCTGCAGCCTCAGCGGAGGGGAGAGCCAAGCAACCAAGCTCTGCTTATTCCTCTTTCTTTTTCCATCCTTTCCTGTTTTTCCCTCACTCTCTCTCTGCCTGTCTTCATACAGTCTTCATAATCCCATTTCTCTCTCTCTGCCATGCTGCATTTTTCTCAAACTGAAGACATCATTCCCCAGAGAAGTGATTGCCCTTTGCTCTCGAGAATATTTCCCCCAAACTTGTAATTGCTACATGTTTCCTAATCTGACTTTAAAACCTTCCCTACTCGACATTAATACAGCCTCAGCCTTGCTGTCCTGCGGGGATTAAATAAGAGGATTCAGCAGCAGTTAGAATCAGGTACTCTTTTCAAGTGCTCAGTTTGTCGCAGTTGCACCAGATCTAATTAGAAAGCCTCTTGTTTGACAGCAAGTGCACTTTTTAATGTCACATTAACATTTCACTTGCAAGTTAACAGCATGCTAGTTTCAGTAATCAGGGACCACAGTGGCAATCAAACCACATTCTGAAGTATGTTGAAGTATGTTGTGTATGTGCTCACTCTTTTCTGACACACTGTCCATTGCTGCTTTTCTATAGCATTTCAGAAGACCCTCCACCCACTCACTTGTAGGCTCTGAGTTCAACTATAGGGGGATGTTATTACCATCACTCCCCACTCCCTCCTTTCCTTGTGAGGAGTGAGGAGGTCAGAGTCTAGACGACACACATAAGCATTATTTTACATTCACATAATAATAACCTAATCCACACAAGTTGGCTGACTGAATTACAGAACGGACAGTAGGTCAAAGTTGAAGTAAGGAAGTGAGTCTGTAGGTTAACACTGATAAATGTTTTACCAAATACTTTGGCTAAAATTTAGACAGAATTGTCAACATATACGAGAGACCAACGTACCTACCTCAATCTAGCCCTATTTTAAGTTCACATTGATGCGTAGTCATGTCAGCATACTTGTTTTGCCGGAGCTTTAAGACTGGAGCTGAGCAAAGTAAAACAATGTTGAATCCAAATTCACATGTCAGCCTGGATAGCAGCATCTATCTTGTCTATAGCTGGCACCATTGTTATTTCCTCAGTTATGGGTCACAGCATGACAATGCTTAACAGCAGTTAGTCTCACTTGTAGCGCTGACTGGCTAATTGTTAGTAGGGCAGAGTACCATTCACATTTGAACCGGTATGGTTCCAGTACCTGTAATTTGGTACTAGTGCCTGATAACCCTAACCATACAGCACTTTACTTTCTCTGTTATAAAACAAAATGCCATCATTAATCAAGCTGAAGGGGTGATGTAGTAAACTAAAAAGCAATTCTGCTCCTTTACTGTTTTAAAATCACACACAGAGCTCATCTTCTGTCACTGTCTGTCCGTCTACTTGTGTACGTGTGTGTGTGTGTGTGTGTGTGTGTGTGTGTGTGTGTGTGTGTGTGTATGTATGTATGTGCGTCTGGTCATCCAGCAGTGGTACTATAGTATTACTGAAATTATAAATAAGGTATGAAGTGTGCACTGCACATGAGACCATTTTTGATGATCACCTCTGTCCAGTCCTTTTGTCTTATCATATTTAACCAAAGCTGTCTTTGTTTTTGTTGATGGGCCGTGGCAGCTGGCATGTGATAGAAATTGAAGTTTTGAGTCATGACTCCTTCTATTCTAGCTCCCAATAACACAAGACGACATTTTGAGACTCCTATGTAGCTGACAGCCCTGTGGTTGTGAGTCATGTTTTGCGTCCAGCTGATAAAATGACGTCAGTCTGATGTCGGCCCTAAAAGGGTCTATAAACTGAAATCATACTTTCACATACATACCAAACTATGTCCACTGTCTGTCCTGCTCAGACTGTAACAATTGTCACTTATCATTGATGAGTGCTTCTGTGGCAGTATTCTTGAGCATAAGTCAGCAAAGCACACTGCATACTTGCAAATACATGTACACCTAATGTGAAGCACAAACAAATTCACTACCTAGTTCACACGCCAATGTTACAGTATAAACGCAAAGAAGAAAGTAACTGTTTGAAGGCAGGGAGGAAAGTCCTGGCAAAAGATTTCCCTTTCATGTCAAAGGTGAAAGTTACAAAAGCAAAAGAAGATGAAAAGATCAGTGGTGTTTAGTGGGTAAATTTGGCAGGAAGAAGATGAATATTTGATTTGTGTGCTCTTCTTTAGAACTGCAATAAATATTCAAGAGAGGGCAAAGCCTAGAGAGCTCCCCTTCACAAGATGAGACACCAAGCGTGCGGCTGTGAGCCAAGTCAAGCATGATGCTACATGCATGCAAATGGCACACGCGTGAACACACACTGAGGCTAAAACTAAGGACAAAGAAGTGCACGCATGTGAAGACCCTGTCTGGTATTTCATAAAGACACACATTCTAGATTTCCCTCTGCACCCACACATACACACACATTTGGAAACGTAAGTGCAAATACAGCCTCCAAATTGGTGATTTCCGCCTTACTTCTGCTCAAATAAACATAGCTGTGCAATTGTGTACACGCTGACAATAACACATGCATGAACGCACACGAAAATAAATGCCTACACACACACACACACACACACACACACACACACACACACACACATACATCTCCCAAAAGCTCCAAAAGGTGGTACATGTCAGAGCTGAGAGAAAGCTCAGTTTGTTCCACCTCCGTTTTAAAACAAAACATCCATATCAGGCACTTTCTTCATCCCAGGAGTCTGGGAAATGGAGAGACTCAAACCTATATACAGTATATGTGGTCGGTTTGTTCTGGCCTTTTAATATTTCCCACCAAGAAGGTCAGACATTTAAGTATTTTGTGGTAAGACTTTATTTTGTGATTCCTATCAACAGCTTCAGGGCTGGTTTCTCAGTGTGTTTGTTTGTCTTTAAATTTCGGCGTCCCCAGGAGAGCCACTTACCGTAGTGGCCTCAGGGTCCTCAGCAGCCTCAGCACTCTGAGCATGCCCAGGATCTTGGTACCAGAGTTGGAGATGAGAGACACGAGGATGTCGATAACAGAGATCATCACCAACATCCCATCCAGAATGTTCCAGCTGCTCCTCAGGTAGGCCTTGTCCCCAAAACACCAGCCCAAAGCTACGATCTGGAAACAGATGGCACACAGAGGCATGACACATGGACATACAGCAGAGTGGAGTTAGTGTATCCTATTGAGGCAGCAGAAAGCTCAAAGGGTAAACTGCTGCGTTACCAATATTATTTTGATACATTTAAATTGAAATATCAACTCTAAATGTTAGTGGCATAAAATGATACACAAATCAGTGATTCAATATATATTTTTGTGTGAGCGTTTGCAGATTTATTTGTTATCAAGACATCTTTTGCTTTTATTATGCTTAATGTCCTGTATGCACAGCATTGTAGATTGTTTTCTTCCAACTTGGCAGCGAAGATCAGAAAAGCTGCAAGCTTTTTCAACCCGCATTTCTAATTCTATAGGTACCACTCATCATTTATTCTACCCATAATGCAATTTGCATTCCAGAAAATAATAGAGACTGGCTCACTTGTTGTTTTTTTTGTAGCTGAAACGTATTAAATCAGGCCACGACAGCTATCTTTGCTTCATGCATTTCTTATCACCTAATGTAACCAAAGAGATGAGAGAGCAAGAGAAAAAGTGGGAGATGGATAGAGGATAATTTACATTAGGTGATGCTAATTAATGCATGACGGTATATGCAGTATATGACTGGGAATCATCAAAGAGGCTGATCATATTTGATGAGCAGAAACAGATCTCAGACAGCTACTACTGACTCTTCACTGTGTGTATTCAGTGTTTGAAAAAAGTGCATCCCATTATTAGGCCTAAATATCTGACATAATTATACTTTATGTGAGTATATCTATTTAATGATACATTATATTTCTACTACCCTACGTTTAAGAGGGAGATATTGTACTTTATACCTCATTATATTTAACCCATGGAAATAATATCCTGCAATTCCTAATTTAGGTGATTTAAGTTGCCCACATCTTTTAACACCAAACTATGACATGATTTTAGAACACTATTTTAAAATGAAATAACACAACCAGTACTCTGCGTGTGTGCTTGTGTGTACGGGCCCCACGTTCGTGAGCCCGCCAATCGCACTGGGACCAAAAATAGAGACAGAGGCTTTGAATGAGTGACATCCATGAACTTTCCTCCCCTCTGCCTCCGCTCGCTCCCGCCTACGCCTGCATGGACCTCCATTCAAAGCTGGTCCATTTGAATACTGGCGAGACAATCCTCCGCTTAGCATTATGAAACAGCCCTGAGTGTGTGTGTGTACAGTGTGTATGTTCACTGTCTGTTTGAGTCTCAATCTCTTCTCTTCCTCCCTTTCCTCACTCTGAACTCTGTTTTCTTTTGTATTTTTGGGGCTTACAGTGCATGCGGGTATCAGGCAGATAGCTGTATTTTCTCTACAGCTTTGTGTCTGAGCGGTTTGTGGAGTCTGGTGCCGGTTTCTCCATCTTATGCAAAATTTGTACATTGTGAGTGAACACAGATGCTTCATCTTGTTCCTTTCAAAGCTGGGGACAAACGATGAGGTACAGTACCAAAAAAATCCTGAGCTGCCAAATATTTTGTGGCAAAAGAGCTGATGTCTACTGAGTGAGTGAGAACAGAAATTAGTGATGACTTCATGGAAGAATGAAAAGCAAACACACATTTAAATGATGACCATAAGCAGTCAGTGGCCATAGCGTGCAAGCTTGACACTCCACAGAATCAATATTTAGTAGTACGTGGCATCCCATTAAATAAAAGAACAAAACTCTTTCACCAAATTTGACTGGGCTTTAGAAAGTAACCCAAGAGGACTCTCACAGAAAGGTTTTACAATCTAACATGTCAGTGGAAATCCAGAGTGTCTCACCTTTATAGTCATCTCAGCCACAAAAATTGCCGTGAAGATGTAGTTTGATAATTTTAGGAAGATCCGCTCCTGCAGTAAAGAAGGAAGAGAAACCTGGATGAGTGAGGTACATGCTAACACTTTTAATGACTTGAAATTCACATTTTTTGTTCTAAGCATGTTTTTCTACTGAATTTGTTCTTTGTGTGCTTCTAAATTGATCTGAATAATGTATGAGGGAGCTATTTTCCTCATGCAGTATTTGAAAACATCTTTGTACAAACATCTCTGTTGCACTCACTAATGATGGCTGGCAGGCAATTATAAAGTTTACTATGTATTATCACTGCAGGAAAATTCAAACAAGGCATCTAATATCTAAGCGTAAAATCTTAAAAGTTTCCTTTTACTGGTGGAAAAAAACATTATCTTTAGTTTTTCACAGTGCAAATAAACTTGTAAGTATTCTCTGAATTAAATCATTTGCACCGTGGACAAGCGGCATCGTATCACCTGTGGAACACTTGGTGAAACGCTTTAGTGTTGAGAAGCGAAAATTTTAGGCTGAAATTGGCAGTTTTCCAATTAAACCAGCATGTCGTTTATTTTTTTTTATCAGAGATAAATAGGCAGTTCAGAAAGCAAGCACCATCATGTTGTTTTGTGAATGTGCACACAACACAATACCATCAGGACTGAGTGAATACATCTCCTTCTATATGCACTTTATTGCACTCCATGCTTCCCTGTTGCCTGAGGCAGCATGGCTCAGTGGTGTGTGCGCAGTGCACGCAGGGGAGGATGGGATCCTATTTACTGAGCTAAACAAGGACTTAAGATAAAAAACAAGCAATCTAGAAAGAATAAAATCCCTTCACTGACTGCTTATTTACCCTACTTCCCCTCTGTCTGAGGAGACACAACCCCTTCCTGCCACTGACTGTCTATGTACTGGATATGTGTCTGGTGTGTGCATGTGAGCGGGTGTAGGTGGCTGCCTTTCCCACGGCCTCTAAGTAACATCACCCATGCTCCGAGGAACACAAAATCACACACATAAACACAGAGATGGCAGTCCTGCAGCGTTTTCTCTGGGAATGTCAGGCATGACATCACTGGGAATGCTGGCGTTGAGAGGGTTTATAAATTCCAGTCTTGACAGCAGCCATTCCTGTCCTCTGTGAACGAGTTTTCATAGTTTCATTCATTAGGAACTAACAGGCATGTGGTATAGAATGACAGAGGAGCAAGAGATACAGAAGTTAAAATTCAGGCTGTATGCCTTGATGAAACATGAATTCCCTGGTCAATAGCCTAAATTTGTCAGTCCAATCACTTTCTGGAAAACAGCCGGTTGATTTAGGTGTGTACAGTATAATCATGTTACCAGGTGTAGCCTACAAGCTGTTAACTTTAGATCTAGGTTTAGATTTAGATCAGTTTAAAAATATACACCCTGCTGTGCCAGAAATACTGTAAATGGCTGAGGCCACGTTATCTAACAAGCCTGAAAAAATAACACAGTATTAACTCGAAGTTACCCATTGCATAATGCATGTGCTTACAGTATATTTGGCCAAATAAATTGGAGAAAATAATGAAAAATAAATTGCATTTTAGTTAGATAGCCTGCAAAAATTTAGGTAATTTTTCCCCCATACTTAACATTATGCTGAGGCTACATATTGGCCCACAGAAATGAACAAAATGATGAAAAAAGCTAACTTAACAATGTTGAACAAGGTGAGAACTTGCTCCAAAATTATGTTATATGTATGCTGATTTAAACTGAACAAATAGCTTGCTAACTGAAAAAAATGAACGCTACATGTAAATTACTGGAGCCAGTTTGGCTAGCTAGCATGCAAAAGTTAAGCATTCACTAAAGCTACACTAATTTTTTCCATGTAGGTATGTTCAGCAAACTGAAATAACCAACATGATTTTTTTAAATTTAGAATTATTCACAAATTCTGGGTTTTCACTAACAGGCTGGTAAATTTGGTTCTTGAAATCTCAACAAATATGTTAGCTAGCTAGCTGAAATACCGCATACTGCTAAAGTTAGCTGTAGTCATGTTAGTTAATGTTAGCCCTCAAAACTGAAGCAAGGTATCACTTTTAACATTACTTTACTTTCTTTACTTACATCTTGGCTGACTGAAATGAACAAAATGATAAAATAAACGAAAATAAACTGAGACTGTCCTCTGTAGCAGGCTAAATAAGGTTTGTTAAGGTTTGTTTGCATGTAAATAGCTGTAGCTAACGTTAGATGTTTTCGCTAGCTAGCTAGCCGAACAAAATTAAACACATAATCAACAAGTTTACTGTAGCTTTTTTTCCAATATGTATACTTACATTTTGGCTAACTGAAATTAAATAAAAAGAAGACCGAGGACTGAAAGCAAGAGAGAAAACTTTCATACAGCAGACATTTTGACTTGTCATAGTTGGAAAATCACAGGTGTTACTAATAACACTAACAATGGCTCTGTTTTAATCAAGAGCTCCAGTGAGAGGGACAGTGAGCAAGCATGCAGATACAATAATCCTGAAATCAGAGCAACTAAATGGAGTTCAGCCATCTTTACTTTTATTATTTACACCTGTGTTGTTCCTACTGTGAAAATGGCCTATTGTGTCAGATGGTGAAAGGAATCCAAAGCTCTCTCAACAGTAGTAAACCGTCTCCCTCTTGCCCCCCTCCCATTCCTCATAATAGTGGTGGTGTCATTCCCAGTTCAACCATGTATGTACCGACTGGCATCCAGTGTGTCTGACCACAATTTAGGGAACTACAAGCCAGCAGCCTATACAGCTCATTCTAGCTCAGCCTGGTTTGACATAATGCTGAACATAATGACATAGACCAGAAATGATTTTGCTTAGTAACAAGCCAGGGAAAACAATACCTAATACTATACACTTCCAGAGGGTAATCTACAATGTTCCACGAGGCATTCTACACTGCTGGAGAGGTACAGTATCTCTCTCTAATTTTTAGGGAGCTCAACACTCTGTATGATAGCAATAATTTAGTAGATGACTGTACAGGAATACATTGTTATATAAAAATCTTGCTTAATGCAGCATTCAATTATGCAATTACCTACCCTTCCTGCATTCCTAAGCAGCAGAAAAGAGTCGGCCCACACCTCCTGGAAAGCTTTAATCATGGCCCAGCATGTAGCGCTATCTCTCTGTCTCAATGTTGATGACGTGGACGCAGAAAACTTAGATTGATTGTGTTTTATACTGGTGATGCTGATATAATTCAATTTAGAACTCTAGACAGTGATGTATTGTCCCCTAGCTCAATTAGGAATAATAAATCATAATAGGTGGTATAATCATCCTCAATCATTTCCACTAAGCAACAGGAAGACAGTATCCAAGCAACATCCAGCACCAAACCAAAACAGCAATGCACTGCAAGCCAAACACAAAGTGTGTGACATAACTTCCAAGACCATAAACTAATTATTCAGCCTGCATTCCGCACTAAAACGCTTTATCTCTAAATTGACTTACTGACTAAATTTCTATTTAAAGAATATAACATGTGTCTTTTGTCAGGCTGGCACCATGGGTGATGTTAAGCAGGTACTTCAAATGAGAAGCGGCGGACTGATAAATTATACATGTTGGGCTGTTATACACAGCCCAAACAGAATCAGCGAGTGGAAATCGATTCGCAATCGGCTTCATTAATTCAAAACAACCCACACAGGCAACCAAATAGCAGCATGCAATGACCACCCGGCCAAATGAGATCTGGAGCAATAAGCATCGCAGCTCAAAACTGTAATGACTGCTCGTTCTCTTGTTTCGGGCTGCTTGCTGCGTCATACATTTCCATCTCATTTCAATAATGGCCTCAGGGTGCAGACCGGACACGACGGCCACGGCAGGAAGCTGACAAAATGTATGTGCATGCGAAAGTACTGCACTCTGATGTGAATGTTAGGGTGCCTGCTGTGGTGGACTTTGCACATTTGTAGTTACAGACCTGTGTGTGCAGAGGTGAGGGGTAAGAAATCATCCCATATATATACTGTATGTGTGTGTGATCTTTGTGCCCTGATTAAACGGGGCTCCATTTGTAAAACATCTCCTTTCCTCGACATTAGCCACGTACGCCAGCCCACAGACAATTGAATCAATTACAACGGCACTGTCTCCTCCGTGTTTCAGTCGCAAAACAAGCAGAACGGAGCGTTCCAGCGAGATTGGACTGCAATTAGGTCCATCCACGGAACACCTCGCTCAGTGAGGAAAAAAAAATCAAACAGTGATAATTATTGTGTTTATGTATGGAGCGGCTGGACTGGGCTCCGATGTTAAAGCTAGAAGTATGAAAGGACACACACTTAGATGTGTGTGTGCGTGTGTGTTGCTGCAAGGCATTCAGCCAGGCCTCCTCTATTTGAAGGGATGGTGCATTGGCTAAGGAGGTGATGGTGTTGATGATGCAGTGCAGTAGACACAGAGGTGTAGCACACATTACCCAAAGCTACTGGCTCACGGTCAAACAGGAGTGGTTCCCTGCTTACATGGTGTTCCACTTCTTTTCTCTTTGGAGAGTAAACTACTGTAGTAATTTTGTTTTGGACGAGTGTGTGTGTTTGTTTGAACAGCCATCAAGGTTGAACTTGTTGACAGGTACATCGTCCTTTTTTTCTCCCTTTCTGTTGAGGTTTTTTAGGCTGCCAGTGAGTATTTTATAATGGATTCAACATAGATATTCACACATTTATTACATTTCTGTATTATAAATATGTAATATATGTGTTTATGCTTCTTTGTGTTTCTACCTATCTTTCATCTTGACTTCTGACTTTTTTCTTTCTCTCTTCTTCTCGTGCTTGTCATTGAAGACTGAAGGCAACACATTCAAGCTGAATCTTTTCATAGACTCTTAACTCTAACTTTACAGAGCAAAAGGTCATATAATGTGAAGCTAACTGGGTGTTTGTACTGTTGTTTTTAGACTCACAGCAGTGGTGATGCTAGGTCTCTCGATGGCGATGGTGATGCAGTTGAGGAAGATAATGACCAACACAATATGGTCAAACATCTTGTGGGTGATAATCTTATTGCACAGGATGCGAAACCTGGAAAAAACAACAAAAAAACAACAACAGAGAAATGATAAATAGGTATCCATCCAAAACAAGCAACTGCACTAACAAGTGAGTTTCTTAATAAAGGCAAAGATTCCTTCGGTTTTAGGGGAGGGAGTAGATATATTTAACAATTTTTAACTAAACACAAATTATTCAAAACTGATTTGTATTTGTCTTCAAACATGTCTGAAGGGAATTTTAAAGTATCAATTTAGTAAAAGTATCAATACTGCTATATATATATATATATATATATATATATAGATATACATATATATAATTTGTGCTTTACAGTTGGATACTTTCACCAATCAGTCAAGTTTCAGTTTACATCCATGTCTGTCCAGGCTCATACAATTATTTATATCAGCAAAAGACTATTTATATCAGCAAAACCAATGTGCCTGTGATGGACTACCATAGGAACAAGATTGAACAAAGAAGCTGTAGCCATGATAATGACTCTAATATAGATGTTGCTTCAAAGAGGCAGCATATTCTTAAACATGGATGTTTCAATATACACCTTCAATTCAGCAGGACAGAAGATCTATACAGTTTCAAAGTGGACACCCAAGATTAGATTCACCAATTCAGTATCTGACCAAATGTCCCTTTTGTTCCTGAGTTATGACGTTGAGTAATGGCCAGAAAAGTGTTTTTGTAGAACATTGTGGTGACACAGTGAAGTTGACCTTTGACTTTTTGGATAAAAAAATGCCATCACTTCATCATTGTGTCCTATTAGACATTTGTGTGAAATCTGGTCATAATTAGGGAATGAATTCTCAAGTCATGGCAGATGTTTTTGAGGTCCCAGTGACCTTAAGCATCAATCACCAAATTCTAATCAGTTTATCCTTGAGTTCCAGTGGACGTTTGTGTCAAATTTGAAGAAATTCCCTCAAGGTGCTTTTGAGATATTGCAATCACCAGAATGAAACGGACGAGGTCACAGTGACCATGACCTTTGACCACCCAAATCTAGTCACTACATGATTGGCTCCAAGTGGACGTTTGTGCCAAATTTCAAGAATCAAATGGGGTGAGTAACTGATAAACAAATGATCATTTTGGAGGTTAGTAATCAGTAATCATTTCATCTGTGGATGTTTGTGCCAGATTTAAAAGAATTCCCTCAAGGTGTTCTTAAGATATCGCCTTCACAAGAATAAGACGGACAAGGTCACAATGATCTTAAACTCTGACCTGTGACCACTAAAATCCAGCTACTTGATTCTTGAGCCCAACTGCACATTTGTGCCAAATTTGAAGAAATCCACTCAAGGCGTTCTTGAGATACTGCGATCAATACAATGCCTCCAGCCACGGCTATTGCTGGTGCAGGGGCGTTAAAAATGGGAACAAACGAAGAACTGTATTTCTAGTTTTGTTCAGTGCATATACTAATGAGTAGTTTAACATATACTGCATCATATTTTTAAGATTATCATGTGTTTACTGTGCAAAATCTTAATCTGCAATGTCTCTTAAATGTTCCTGTGAACTGTAGTGGAGTGCTCAGTCCAGGTATGTTCTAAGAAAAACCTGAAATAAAAAACAACACTGTACAAGGACATTTACTGAAACGCTGTCCACAGTAATGAATGATTCTCATTCAATTTAAGAGCGCTTGTCTCACATATAGTAACCCTGTAATGAACCGCTGTAGAATTAGGAGTCATTAATTATGTCTGACTTTCATTACCCGACATGAGAAGGTTCCCAAGCTTTTAGCTCACGACAACTGAGAGAAAGAAAGAGGGAATGCTTGTTATATACAGTGGAAAGGATTAAACTGTGTGTCAAATCCGCTTTGATGGCTCATATTGGTGTACAGCGGGGAACAATATTGTAAGGCTCAGATCTGGATTTTTGGCTTTATTTGGCAACGCAGGCACCATTGTGTCAACACTTGCTGAGTCTGAGTGTATGTATGCGTGTCATCTGACTTTGATAAGCATTATGCAAACAGTAGACAGACTGGATGAGCTAATTCCTCTTTGACATCTGCACGTCAGAGCCTTGATGCTAAAGAATTCATGTGTTATCCTCAAGCAGGAGGGAGGAAGGTCACATGGGAAACACACGCCTCTGATTCCATGGTTTGAAAGTGGGCTGAGAACTTCAATGTCAAGTTCAAATGGCCTGAGACTTACAAAAACACACCAAAAAAACACAGGAAAAAACTGTCACCACGTGCTCAAGCAAAGAGCAAAAATATTTCTGACCTGAGATTTGAAAAAACCCCAACACTGACATCTTGATGCGTGAATGTTTATATGAAAGGATTTTGTTTGCTTTTTGCTTCCCCTCATTTACTGACCTTTTGAGTTTTCCGGCATCAATACCTCACCTGCTTCTAAATGACAGCTGACATGATTGATTACAGTTAGTTTTATACTTCTGAAATATCACTAAGAGTGTCCAAACACTACCAATTAAAAGTTGCAAATCTGTACATTTCAACACTTTTCCCCCAAAGTGTTAGTTGATTTTTACATCATCAGCCAACTCTTGGTGTTCCTCATCTACTTTATTTTTATATTCTTTTTAATCTTTGAACGTCTCTGGTGTTTTTGCACCAGAAATCACCTGTCACTCTAACAGTGTAGGCGGTGGTGTGACATGTTTGCTTGGATCTTGTGCTGAACAAGTCTGTTTGTTGGCGCTCACTCAGGTCCTGGCGTGACCTCTTTGCAGGGGTGGGTAATAACCAGATAAAGTGGGACCAAGTCCTTGTATTGCAAATCACAGGTACATTTGAAGCCTCTGCATTCAAGTCCCAAGTCAAATCAGGCATGTCCCAATTCAATGCCTAAACTTTGAGTTTCAAGTCCTGAACAAGGCATAATATGCTCTTAGCCAAATTTTACACCTCTTTAAAAACATAGTTGGTAATATATTAAATTTACATAAATCAAAAATGCTCCTTTTTTGTGTATTTACTTGTTAAAACAAGTTTGTTGGAAGTTGTTGCGTCTTTATCTGTAATTTTCAACCATGTTTTGCATACTGCAATGTGGTTTTTGCTGACCACCACATAGTTTTTGTATGTGAATAAAATTATCCATGGTATCATTTTTTTCTAATTGATAAGTAATAAAAAGTCTGTCATATTTCCCTCCTGCAACTTGAAACTTGATTGGATACTGTAGCACTGATTTAAACAAAGTCAATCTGGGAAATCTGTGTTGACTTGCTGGGAATGAATAGAGTTAATTTTACTTGATTCATATGGGGAAATTGATTACTCTGAACAATTAATCATTGGGTTTGAGGGAAGGTATAAAATATTTTCAAGTCAAAAGGCTCAAGTCATGAGTCACTGATGTTTAAGTCCAAGTTGAGTTGCAAGTCTTTTTTGATTTTGTCAAATCAAGTCTAAAGTCATCAAATTTGTGACTTCAGTCTGATTCGAGTCCAAGTCATGTGACTCAAGTCAACACATATGGTAGTATCGCATAACAAGTAATGCACATGAGTAGAAAAGCAACTTTTTTAGAGAATGAGTACTTTAAATCTTGCTTCTACTCCTTCCTCAAGTATATTTTGGAGCCAGAAATCTACCTTTGACTTCACTACATCTGCCATTTATATGTTTGTTACAACTAGTTTGCTCTAAACGCGAGGGTTGAGTGTATGGAGGCACCGCACACGACAAACGCCTCTACTGCAGATGCCAAGCTGCAGTTGCCTGAAAGAAAAATAAGCCCCACCTGTCTTTTGACCACAAAACAATGACGATGGAGCAAAACCCAGAACAAAAGGAAGCTTCCAATGACAATCACTAGTCACATTTTAGCCACATTCACTAGCAAAATCTAAATAAAGACATAACTTATATAATAAAGTGCTATGCCTCTTGAGATTTCTTCCTTTAAAAACTCATCTTAACTCTGCAAGAACATTGAAATACGTTGCACATACTGTACGTGAAAATGTAGTTAGCTGGATAATGCTAGTTACTTTAATTTTTTATGTATAATGTTAATCTTTGATGTTGCAATATGGAAAAGAGGGGTAGAAGTGGAAGAGATGGAGAGAGAGTGGGAAACTGTTTGCATCTCAGTTGTATAGGCGATTCTTATACGTTTGATTAGCCGATCTGCTTTACTTGAATAAAAAGGTTTTATTAACAAGTGCTGTTTATTAATTATTTTACACCGGCCCTCACGGAAAGTAACTTCTTCTTTAAGTACGTAACATATTGACAGGTATACTTTTACTTTAATTGAGTAGGTTTCTCAAATAGTATTTTCCTTAAGTCGTTTTTTATGGGAGTAATTGTACTTTTACATCGGTATAAATTTCCAGTATTCTACCCACCCTCTTTGTGTAGAATAGCAAGAAGAGATAAGAGGCGCTCATGCTAATTATCCGGTTCTTCTTCTGTGCATTCCAAACAAACCAGAAACCAGAGACATAAACCGCAGTACTTCCTGTGAGCTGGCTTTCCAGGAAAAAGCTGACAGATGGTGAGAACGTTTAATGTTTTCTCCAGCTATAGGCGGAATCACTTTTCTGTTACATCATTCGGGACTGGGAAGCAGGAACGCACAGAGTTTCGACATAAAGATGCCACAGATCATTACTTTCACTATTTACTGTAACTCTGGAAACATCTTCCTTGCTGTCTGTTTGTTCTATTCCTATCTGTATCTTATCATATGCTGCTCACATGACCTACCTCCCCTACAACTCAGTGTAGTTCCACATGATCTGATCATCTTTGATATGAGGGACTATATGCACAGCTCTGTGAGTCCTGCTCATCCCCAGTCTCCATAAAGACAGACCAATGTTCTTACACAGCCCAGTCATATGGCGAACACGCGGAATCGCAGTGACTGCATCACAGTATGCCCTCAAGGCCCGCCCACTCCTCCGCTCATTTAAGACTTCCCCTGCAGTAATCATCAGTAGCAGCAGTAACAAAAGAGAGCGCAAAGGCAGGTTGAGGTGAACTCGGGTCCATGTGAAATCGGCTGGACTCCGGCCTCCCACTATGCTGCTGTCTCTTGATGTGATTGTGAGCACAGGCGGGCGTCTGCGGTGGTTCAAGGCCAGAATGGGCGCCACGCAGAGCCTGTGTCCTCGATGTCACTCTCAGCCATGGCCAAACGTTACAGCCCGCTGAGATTGAAAGTCAGCTAGAAGCCAGGTTTGAGCCAAGATCCTTCAGTTTTCTTAATACTCTGAAAATAACAGACTACAGGGAGCTTTTCTTATTAATCTTTTCCAAAGCATGTAATACGGCCAACAGAGGAGAGAAACATCCAGAACTTCTGAAATGGCTCAAATTCACAAATAGTTACGTTGTCAATG
Organism: Epinephelus fuscoguttatus; assembly: GCF_011397635.1. NCBI lineage: Eukaryota > Metazoa > Chordata > Actinopteri > Perciformes > Serranidae > Epinephelus > Epinephelus fuscoguttatus. Next base: position 10,095,562 of record NC_064771.1, read on the forward strand.
CAAATTAATAGTTCAGTTATTCATAGTGATATTGATGTTGGCTGCTTACCATTAATTTCACTTGTGAAGTTGAACTGAAATTTAAATCCTCCTCAAACATCACCTTAAGTAAGTCTCAAGTTACTGTAGTGAGAATCAAGCAACTCATGAAATTCTGATGATCTGATCAAATGTTAGCTTTCTAGCTAAGGTTTGAGCAGCCAGTCAGTCAGCCACAAAGACACATGTATATTTCATTGTGGGCTTTCTAGCGATGGGTGAAGTTGGATGATATGTTGTTCATGTCGCTGATTTCTGAGCTGCAGACCTTGCATCCTGCTGTTCTCTTCTACGTCATCGACGACATAATCCTTGAATGCAAATGTTATTATTTTTGGACTAGCCCCCTCAGTAAAAGCTGCCTCATGCATTTGTCTTTCCTGGTCTGCTGCTTCCTAGTAGGTTGCCAGGATTGCACTAAAAATAACCCAATCATGTCTCAAAAACAAAATGCTATTTCTCAAACTAATAAATGAAAATATTTATTATAAAAACTCAAGTCCTTTTGAGTGATCTGTTTCAATACTAAGTCAAGTCTCAAATCATGAATACCAAGTCAAAGTCAATTCTTTTATTGGTGTTAGTCAAGCATGTCTCAAGTCACTCAAATATGCAACTTAGGTCTCACTCAGTTTAAGTCATATGAGTCAAGTCCCCTACCACCACACTGATTTCGAATCAACATGAAATTTAAGTAGTCTATTCAGTCTTTCCCTGGTGCTGCCACCTCATTAGTTAGTCTGATGATGGAGCTCATTTTACACTGTATCTGAGAGTTTTAAAATTTCGAACATCAGCTCACTTGGAATGGACATTATACGACACTAGTGAGGGGTAACATTAAGTTCCTACGGGGTGGGTGAGTGGGGACTTGATGTTTGATGTTTAATTAGCATGTTGCGGTGCAGTGGTGGCAGGCTGGGGCCCGGTATTGCTTGGTGTTGCCTCCACAGCCACATCCTCCAAATAGACAGCAGAGACACACAGATCAAAGCCCCAGAAGGGGAGGAGGAGTGAAGGAAGAGGGGGCGAAGTAGGAGTGGGAAGCGATGGATTCAGCACGTGGCTGAGATAACACGCAGCAGCAGGAGAAACTCCCTTCCTCCCCCTGCTCTTTACTCACCCCTGACATGGCAGAAATGTGCAGATAAAAGAGACTTCTGAAGTGAGATTGTGGGAGGGAATAGGAGTTGAAGAAAAAAAAAATGCTGCGCTCACATTGCGGCAAAAAAAAAAAAAAGAAAAAAATAACACTTTGCCATTACAGTCAGCATTATGGGATGTCAGTCAAATACAATGTGAAGATTCCTCTTCTTGTCAGATGATGGCTCAGTCTAATCCTGAACACTGATAACAAAAAGCTATCGTTTAAAAAGTGCTGTGTTTTAAAATTTCATTTCATTTTAAAGCACACAACCTAATTTATCCTGCCACTGACAGTTTTTCTTTGGAAACGACAGACTTTAAGAGTGCTGAGTGCTGTATCTTATTGAAAAAGTACCTGTAAAACCAAGTACAGGGCAAAGGGGTGGAGTAATGGAAGTGAGCAGAGGAGTGAATGGTACCTTGAGTCTGGAGGGAAGAGGTAGAGTGACCAGGTGTCTCTCTGTTTACACCACTCCGGCTGCTTCTTCTCCAGCCAGCGGAACAGTCTGGCAAAACGACCCTGGAGGGAGGAGGAAGTGCACAGTGCATTCATTATTCATATGTTCACAATTTCATGTTGCATATTGTGAGCCACACTTATTCTACACGGATGTAAGTTTTTCAATTGGTTTGTTCTTACAAAACTGTTTCAGTTTTGTATAAAACAAGGCAACCTGCACCATCAATATACAGTAAACATTTATTTGCAGATGATCTTTTAATGTATATAGAAGTCCCTGTTATATATGTCCTACATAGATGAATATTATGATTACTATTACTCACAAAATATTTGTATTCATATGTATACTTGTTTGTCACTTTCTACATTAATTCCCCAGAGGATGTGCTCAATGTAATAATATGGTAAAGGCAACTACTTAACTCATCCGTAAACTTGAAAGTAGTATTTCATTGACAATGTCATCACATGTTCCAGCGTTCATGTCATTTCTATGATTAAATGTCCTTGTAGATTATCCTATGTTGGAAACCATCACGCTCATTTTCCATGCTGCACTTGTTCCCTTGTTTTCATCCTTTTTCCAATGGGGTACACAATGTGACAAATGATACACATGACGCTGTCATTACTGAGAAACACCCACAACTAATTTTGCACATGGAATGGGCTGCACACTACCTATGTTGTTCCATCAATCAATTGTGCGGGATCTTCTTTTCAAGACTAAAGTGATAATTTCCAGTGTAACTTGATCAGAGAAAGTTGGATCTGTGAATATCGCCCTTTAAAAAAATCACCTGATATCACTTTGCACTCCAGAATCTTGCAAGCAAACACTACTCATGATAATATAATGGAGATACTCCAAGACATTAACCATCTTACCATGAAATGTGCTAATATCCACTTATTCACTCAAGACCAGAAGATTCTGTTTCCCTCGTGCGATAATCTTACAGAGGACAACCATGTCTCAACAGAGAAGCTGAGAATCCAACTTCAGAGACTCAAAGAAAAAGAGACGCGCCTACAACTACACCCCACAATGCTGACTGAAGACTGGATCAACAAGGGCATTCCCAGGGGCCTAAAGATCCAAAAAGAACCTACTATAGGCACGTAATGTGAGACATTCACACAGATATGGGGGAAATCCCAAACAAATGTTCATTTGATCTGATGTTACTGATCACTGAGCAAGTATCATAAGAAACAAAATAATTCTATGATCAAAGAACATGAAGACAAAACTAAAGAGAAATTAGGCCCTGACTTCAAAGCTATCGATGAATCCACCAGTCTGTGGCGAAATACAAACACCTGCTACAAGCGAAAAGATCCAGTACAAGAGGGATACAGAGGACTATTCACACAACAGAGTGTACCGCTGGGAAGGACAGAGACAAGAGGCAACCTCGGAGGAATGCTGCACTGCACCTAGAGGACTCCACTACAGAAAGCAGGTATCAGCAGAGGAACAGGGGCTTTCCTTACAACCAGAAAACAGACAGGGGAAATGGTACAACACGAGATGGTGGCCACAGACCTTTGACGCACAACCATAGCAAGAGGGTGTGGTATCAACCTTTCTACAAAACAAGTGACGCACACATCTCCATTTTGTCTAGAGGTTTATCATTTGTTCCTACCACTGTAGATAGACAATTTGATGCAAGAGTGGATTTATTCAAGTTTTCAGTTAAATTAAACTCAAATGGATATACTCAAATAATTTGGCAGATGTTACCAGCCCTACACCATTAACCCAGGGGCAGGTTTGCCCTACAGTGAACAATTCCTCTGTAAACAAGGGGGGATTTATGGTTATTCAGGACTAAGAAAAACAGTCAAAATTTATAGTGTTTAGAAAGAGTTTTAACATTAAATGAATAAATTAATAAACTGAAAAGAAGCATGCATGTGTATTCACCCCCCTGACTATGAAGCACACGGATAAGACCTGGTGCTACCAATTACCTTCAAAGTCACAATCTTTTAACTGGAGTCCACCTATGTCCAGTCTATGTGTCACATCATCTAAGTTTTTATGTTGTGAAAGGACCGAGTCTGCAGCACTACTAAACAAGGGGTACCACCAAGCAAGTGGCACCATGACAACCAAGGAGCTCTCCAAACAGGTCCGGGATGAAGTTCTGGAGAAGTACAGATCAAGGTTGGGTTATAAAAATATAATTAAAACTTTGAACATCCCTCTGAGCACTGTTAAAACCATTATTACAAAATGGAGAAAATATTGCACCACAACAACCCTGCCAGGGGAGGGATGCCCACAAACTTTAAAGGACCGGGGAAGAAGGGCATTAATCAGAGAGACAACCAAGAGCCCAAAGATAACCCTGAAGGAGCCGGAAAGGTCCACAGCACAGACTGGATTATCTGTCCATAGGACCACTTTGAGCTGTACACTCCAAAGAGCTGGGCTTTATGGACAGTGGCCAGAAAAAAAGTGAGAACTTAAAAAAGGAATAGGAACACATTAGGAGTTCACCAGAAGACATGTAGGAGACTCACCAAACCTATGGAAGAGGGTCCTCTAGTCATATGAGACTTTCTGGCCACTCCTCCATAAAGCCCAGCTCTTTGGAGTGTACTGCTTAAAGTGGTCCTATAGACAGATATTCCAATTCCCAGCTCCTTCTGGGTTATCTTTCTCCTTGGTGTCTCTCTGATGAATGCCCTTCTTGCCTGGTCCTTGAGTTTTGGTGGGCAGCCCTCTCTTGGTAGGCTTGTTTTTCATTCTTTAATAATAAATTTTAATGGTGCTCAGTGGGATGTTCAAAGTTTCACATACTTTTTTATAACCCAACCTTGATCTGTACTTCTCCAGCTCCTTGGTCTTCATGGTGCCACTTGCTTGGTGGTGCTGCAGACTCTGGGTCCTTTCAGAACAGGTGTATAAAAACTAAATTATGTGGCACTTGGACTGAACACAGGTGGACTTAATTTAACTAATTATGTGGCTTCTGAAGGTAACTGGTTGCACCAGAACCTATTTAGGGGCGTCATAGGAAAGGGAGTGAATACATATGCAAGCACCAATCGCCAAAGACTGGGCTCTGCTCTTAAAAAATATTGGCATATTTTATCATCAGATCCAACAATATCCATGGATTTAAAAGAACCACCACTCGTATGTTTATTGAAGAAGACATAATCATGTAGACAGCCTGGTACAGTATATAAAATCAGTGAAAAAAGTACATAGTCTTTGTTTAAGCCTCTTCCTAATGGGTGCTACAAATACAAAGGATGCGCTCAATGTAACAATGTGGTAAAAGGCAACTACTATGACGCAAAATGACACAGGCAGCATCCCTGATTAAAATTAGAGATTTCTCTTGGTTTGAACATTGATGGAAACATTTGGGATGACGTACGCACACAACAAAATATGTAACATTGGTCTGGTCATTTTTATACATTTGAATGGATAAAAGTTACATGTTACATCTTCAGCTCTCAGCTCTACATCATTAACCACAGATCGATCTGCAGAAGGAAAAGCAACCATGAAGACATGCGCGCACACTGACCAGGCTGGCCTCGTCATCTGCATTTTCGTCTTCAGTGTTTTCCTCCAGAGAGACATGTGTGGGGCCCAGGACCGATGGAGAGCCCTTTCCATTGCAGTCGCTGTGCTCAGGGGGCCGTAAGTGTCCCAGTGAAGGGGGCCTGGAGCTGTGCATACTGGCTGAGCGGTACAGGTAGGGCACCTGCACATGGAAAAGGACAGGAAGGAGGGACAGGATGCAGCTCACACTTGTCATATAAATGCTATACTCTCATAATCTTATTCTGTAGGTGCTTTGTATGGTAACAGATTTGGTAAGCTTTGCTTCATGCACAGAGGTCTGATAGCTACTGAGCACAATTGTTTACTTATATTCTGTCTTCTATTTGATTCTGTTAAGACTACAAACTTGTCAGAAGTGTTGTGCTGGGCTGAAGGAACTCATAAAGCAATTCCCCTCCATGCCACAAAGCAAAGTCCTTCCCTGTTGTATCCCAGCCAAAGATGACAGCAGGTGATATCCCTTGTTAACATTTCATCAGCCAGAGAGGAGCATTTACTCAGCAAATAAATATCCCTGCTCTAATCTTATGATGGAAGGAAAGCCTGCAAACTCCTGACTGTCAATGTCATATGAGTAAATAACAGTTCCATTACTGTAGCCTGCCTGCTTTCATAGTCAGTGAGTCAGGGTAAATGCTAGCATAACCTGGTTAACTCAACTGGTGATCTGCAGAGAGTTTGTCATTAAAACTACCTAAGCTTATTTCATTTTGTTTTAAAATATGTGAATGTGTCAGAAAGTTAAAATGCAGTGTTGTGTTTGTTTTCACACTCCTACTTAGAACTATGATGAGGAATAACATTCCAGTAAGTGCAACAAAGAAAGATGCCATAAAAATCTGACAATATAATTTTAAGATGTACACTAAAAGTTACTACTTTCAAGTGAGCGGGGCTTTCAGTTTATGGAGATTGTGGTATCGACACAGTTTCAACCCCAACTGTGCTCCAGGTTAAGAGTCTTATCGACAAATACCCTGAAATTATTCAGAGGTGGAAACTGATGGATGCACAGCGTCTACCTGCAGCAGAGCATCAGGGTGCAAATCCATAGAGCTCCGAGTCTCTACTGACTCCATCCTCCGGTGTCTGGGTCTTCTCTGTGACTGGGACATGGAATCCGTCCTGGCCAGAGAAGCATCGTCTTCGTCCATCAACCCACCTCCGCCTTCCCCGTCATCTGAGCTGGAGCCACCCTCCCCGGAGAGGAGAGACCGCCGCTCCCCAGACTGCCGCTTCTGGCGTTTGAGTGACGGCGCACGACCCAGGCTGTTCCAGCTGGATCGGCGGCTGGTCCAGCCGCTGCCAGAGCTCCATGGGGCGTGTGGAGAAGAGCTCTGGGCGCTGGTCTGGAGCAGGAAGATGACCAGGAGGGTAAGAGGGGCACAGAGGGATGAAAAGCAGGGAAGAAAAAAAAAGAATAACAAGAGGAACAGCATGTAAATGTGTTGATCTTGTATCTTGGAACTTGGACGAAGTTGTTCTTTCATGCAAATAAACCAAGCTGAATTGGGTTGACTCGGCTTGACGTGAGCGGAATTGAATAGAGATTCATGCTGACAGGCAGACAGGAGCAGATGTAGAGATCTGGGCTTATTTTCTCAAGTCTTTATCCCGATCATCAGTTTGTCAAATAAAGAGTGGCAGCAGCAGCAGTAAGTAGAGAGTCAGACCGGCACGCCACATTAATCATCATCAATCATTACGACCTCCACACATCAGCAGGACGCATACAATGAATTCAGAGAGACACTCGGAGGAAGGCCGGGGGGTACGGTGAATGTGAGAAGAATAACAAATATACAAACCGGTGATTTGTCATAACAGGCTGGGTCTATGGAGACGTTACTGCCTCGACGGGACTCGTAGCCCAGGACAGGGTCCCCTCCAACGGGCAACTTGGGTATGGGCATGGGAGTGGCAGCCGTGTGGGTAATTAGAGGTGGAGTCAGGCTGGTCTTCAGGTCCACGTGGCCATTTACAGGCACTACTAGTTTAGGAAAGAGGGATGTAGAAAGTAAAATTTAGTGGAGTGGATTAGAACAAATGGGAGCAGTGTTGGAAAGAATTAAAAGAACACTTAACCCAAAAAATTATCATTTCTGTTACTCACCACCTGTTACACTGAACTCTAAGAAAACGTTGTCCCTTTCCCACGCCTCCATGGTGAACAAAGAATTCAAAAATGGAGATAACAGCAACACTATAACAAAACATCCATTTAAAAACTCACACAACTTTCGGAGCGAGAAGTGCTGTGCAGGGCGGACGCAAGTTTGGGCAAACTGGACACATGTATGCTTGTGGCTGCAGCTTGATTTGTTGTCTAGATGTGAGCACTGTTTGAACTGGTAAACTGTCACACCCTCTTGTTGCACTGCCAGCTTGTTCCGCATTGCAGGTATCCCAGGGTGCTTTGTGCAGTGGCCTACGTTTCAGCAAAAGTAGACAGATGGTCTTTTGATAATCGTATTGACATTGTAGCACCTTTCACTAGAGTTTCAGTGTCTAGATCACTTGCAGACATAACTCAACACTTCCTCTTTCAGTTTCAAAAGCCTTCTGACAACGTTTCTGAGGAAAGGATCCCTTCATTTGTAAACAAACATTGCTGACACTGAAGTGGCTTGCAGGGCTCCATAAATAAGTGGCGTACTGGCTTTTAACTGTGGAAATACAGTGGTTACAGCAGCCATTACGCACGCGGGCAGTGTTGCCCGGCAAGGGCTAATTCCCATTTTTTGTGACCGTGCGAACGGAAGGCACAACAACGCGCTGACTGCGCACTGCGCACCCTCCAATCGCTGCTCTTCACGCCAGCCACATCCGCATCACCATGGTATGGATATATGACAGACCCAACAGCATCGTTTAGTTTCACTTTCCCCGTTCGGCAGTGGGAGGACAGTAAGCTCACACCCTAGTCCTCCCGTTTGCTGCTGCGGGCTGGAGCGGGCAGTCAATTAGACTATGAACAGAACCGCATGCGTGTCCGCAGCTCTTCGCAGACCTTCAATGCGGAATATGAGGATATCCGCATTTACGCAATAAACGCACTGGCAGTATTTAAAGTTTTCAATGTTCGACAGAAATGCCTGGTGATATCAAAATATCTTTATAACATTTGCCCAAGTGATGCTAGACTTTATAAAGTTGAAACTGGTCGTTGGCATCATCCACTAACCTGTAGGATACAGACAGACTGCAGCAGCAGTGAGGACACGGAGCACTCAGTCAGCTCAGTCTAGAATAGATGGCATCTGGGGTGTAGGCGGAAGTGGGGGACACTGCTCTCGTGCCAAAAGTTCCACCTGGCTGCTGCTTACATTTAACTTTTTTTCTCCACAGTAATTTTGACTAATAACTAAATAACATGTTTGTCACATAAATTGTTAGTATTAATAATGGGCTCTGGAATCACGTAAAATAACTAATCAGCTAAATAAACTGAATAAACACATGGATCTTTACTAAAATTAATATTTAAAACATTTCTGCTTAAACAGTCCCATACACTTGTGAGTAGCACACCTGGGCAAGCATGCATTTGAGCTCAACAGCATCCACAAGCAGAATTCAAACGCACAGGCTTGCCCATAGGAGCTACTCAAATGTGGAAATATTTTACAATAAATAAGTCTGGGTAAAAAATGCATGTGTTTGGGAAGTACTGAGCAAACTCCATAGAGACATGGATTATACTGTAGGAGTTGTGTGAGGGTGCTTTCAATCAAACTCAAGTTTGTTTGCCACCTAAGTGATGTTTGTTTGGGCAGGTGTGAACACAGCAATCTCACTCAGGTGCGCACAAAAACAACCAGACCGAGACCTTCTTAAAGAGGTGGTCTCGGTCTGGTTACAAACAAACTCTGGTGCGGTTCGTTTGTGGTGAGAACGTGTTCTGACCTCGATCCAAACTAACTGCAGTTGCATTAGGCATTGTTTGGGTTAAGCATGTTACAGTCCTGGAGGATTATTAATGTGCACCTCCTCCTGTACTGCCTTAATATGCACATTCAGCACATCCAATGCATCAAAACATTGTTTTCTAGTTGGAGCCGCGCCTCGTTTTCAAACTGTATGGTTTGACTAAAATGAACAATAACAGCAATATAGTTCATGATGACCAGCACTAAAATCAACCTGTGTAGATGTCCCTCCATTGTGACATTAGAAAGTGTTGCATTTATCTTGCAAGTTCTCCTCTTCAACGTTTTCCTGGATTTTTCGCGCATGGAAATTCTGACCAATCAAGAGAAGCTTTCTTGCGCAAGGCATTTTATCTGGTCTGCTTGTAAATGCTGCTGTGAAAACACAAACCAGCTCTAGGCTACTGTGCAACTTTATAACAAAATAACACTTGCTTTGGTCCCTGATTCAGACTAAAGCAAGCGAGCTTTAGGTCTGAAAGCACCTTGAATTTATAAATGAATTTATAAATGGATGTTTTTATATAGTTTTGCTATTGTTTAACATAACCCCTAATAACTTCGGGAATTTTTTTCTCTTCTGCATTCTTCATTCAAGGTGGAGGCATTTGAGAGCTAGAATGACTGCCTCATGGCTGTGTGCCTCAGTGAAGCAGTCAGGTTGCAGATACAGTTTACATCCATGTCTGTTCAAACTCATATGTAGACATGACAGTAGAAAAAGCTTCAAATATGGATGTTGCTGCAAAAAACTACAAATTCTAAAACATGGCTGCTCACACACATCTTCAACCTGACAGCAGATTAGTGTCACCAATTCAGTATCTGACCAAATACTCCCCTTCTTGACCCTTGACCTTTTGAATATAAAATGCCATCGCTTCATCATTTTATCCTGTTAGAAATTTGTGTGAAAATTTCTGCATAATAAGCATATGAGTCCTTGAGTTATGGAAAAAGACATTATGCTAGGTCACAGTAACCTCACCCTTTGACCACCAAATTATAATCAGTTCATTGCTGAGTACAAAAGGACGTTTGAGACAACTTTGAAGAGATTTTCTCAAAGCGCTCCTGAGATATTAACAAGAATGAGAGAGAGGCAAGGTCACAGTGACCTATAACCTTTGTCCTTTGCCCACCGATATCTTTTCATTTCATCACTGAGTCCAAGTGGACGTTTGTGTCAAATTTGAAGGAATTCCCTCAAGGTGTTCTGGAGATATCGCTTTCGCGAGAATGAAACAGACACAAGATTCCAGTGACCTTGACCTTTGACCACCAAAATCGAATCAGTTCATCTAACGGTTTAAGTGGACGTACCGGATTTTAAGAAATCCCCTCAAGGTGTTCTTGACATATTGTGTTCAAGAGAATGTTATTATGGATGAATGAATGTAAGCACATGCAGATGGACTTACAAACTCACAGACGTACAGATGCATGGACAGACAACCAGAAAACATAATGCCTCTTGCCTCAGCTTGGAGGCATAAAAACCAAATTTTCACGAATTCAACATTACACAGACAGGGTGAATAATTGATATACAAATGATCATTTTGGAGGTTATGTATTCCTTTAAGGAGTGCTAGGGTTTCATGTAAAGAACAGAGGGGAGAATGAATAAGATTAATTCATTAAAGATGGCAGTATTGAAAGAAAAATGACAGAGGTGACAGATAGAAGTGACAAAATGAAACAAAAAGTTGATTTTAAAAAAGGATAATAGAGGAGAATGAAAGTGCTAACTTAAATTAAAACAGGAGGAAGAGCAGGAAGAGGTGACGCATGGGGAGGAGTGCCACAGGGGTGCAGCCTAAGTAAAGCAGCACAGCATACTTAAAAATGGATGCCTCATACTGTTATTGAGCAACATGAATATTTCAGCAAGGCATTAATCTTATGGGATGCGTGGGAGAGAATATTATGTTTGGCAGCAACACAAATACATGACATGCAGAGGGGAATGCAACTTTAATAACGCTAATTTCTCCGTCTTCCAACCTTTATCCAAGGCCTAGAAGACGTATATTAGGCTCTTCCAGCTACGTGAGCATTTTCATACAGAGCATCTGAAGGGGCTGGAGGGGAGATGATACCGCACGTCTGGGAGTTCTACTCCATACAGTAGTGTTTCAATTGGTCTTTTGAGTCTGCACGGACAGTAATTAGAGAGTATGGGAATTGGTGTATGAAGAATTATGGATGAGACTGTTGCACTGGTTTGGTGCTGTGCAGGCACGTGCCCTCTGAGTGTGGTCTGAAACCTACAGAGAAAAGGCTGAGAACAGGAGGCCACAGACAGAGAACAGGTGGGGGATGTTTGTACAGGGTATACTTCAGATGCCTTCGGCCTAACTTGTATCGCAAACTTTTACATCCATTTTGTAAGAAAGACAAAACAGTGCGGAATCTACGGGGATCTAGCAAAGATTAGAGAGGGAAACTGCCAGCAGTTAACTGTGCAAACACAGATGGTACAAGTTTTGCCAAGTGTTGTAATAAAGGTTTGAGTTCAATCCTTTGCATTCCTCTTGCAGCACCATTGATTCAAGCAGAGTGCAGCCATGCACTGTGTTGTCTGTATACTCATGTACAGTTTCACCTGCAGAGGCTGATAAATCCTTCTTGCTGCCGTTAACATCCTCCATACTTCGTGCACAGGAATCGATCTCCGAACTCAATTTGGAAGCGTCACCCTTGACACACAAAAAACACACAAAGAGTTAGAGGAGAGCACCTGTGAAAATCTGTTTCTTGGTAGAGTTAACAGAAAGCATGTGGGTTGAAGTTGCCTCTAAACACAGATCCCTGCTTGGCTGTATCTCTCTGTAGTCCCAGTGTCGCATCAATCCTTCAGTTCAGATCTGACCTCGGATCGGTCACTAGAGGCAACCTCCCTCTTGTAAGCAGGCGGGTGAGGGTGTGGTCTCCCTGATCCCAGAGTTCAAAGGTCAAAGGGGGCAGAGAGACGGTGAAAAAGATCAACTATGAAAAGTGTTGTCATGCAAGGACAGTGAGAAGGTTCATGGAGAAACCACACTGAAACACAAACAGTAAAATGCAACATGGCGGTTTTGAGAGAGAACCTGGCAGGTAGATTTTTGTTGTACATCACATTGGCCGCATGGCAGTTCTTTTTAGTTGCCAGACCTGTACACAGCTACAATAGAGCTTCAGTGTGGTCTCTAGGTCCACGATTTTCACACTTACACAGAAACACACATCACACACCAAGTGTACTTCATCGTGGTGTAAGGCAATCTGTAAATCAGCAACCCTCAACTTTTTTTCAGAACAGCAGAGCTGTTTATGCCTTGTTTTGCCCTCTATCATTGTTCTAGTCAAATTGATTCGTTCTCACTATCCCACATTTACATATCGTACTACCTCCCCTTACTATCTTTCACAGACTTTTCTCAAGCTCTTAATTACTCTCTTCCAGGCGCTGCTTCACGCTGCCTTCCACTTACAAACCTACTGCAGTGAACCTTAGAGTTCCTGCTTGTATTAGTTGCGCTATGCCGGAGCCTGCAGACTCCATTAATATGTGCAAGGGTTGCCAGGTGGATGCTGGATTAATAGAATGCCGACCCGGTGAGTCAAACCTCTGTGGTAGCAAAGTGAATAAACTGTGTGCAGAAAAGCCTCAGGACCTAATCACCATACACCTCCTTTTAAACTAACAAATTACTTTCTTGATACTTCCCAAGAGTGTGAGAGAAAGACACGGTGGGTGTGGATGTATACTGCATATTGCATTTGTTTACTGCAGGTGTGTTGGGTATGGCTATCTTTAAGGCACCAATTTGCCCTTTTTCCCTCTTGTAGTTAAAGCCACTGTTTGTGAGGCCTAGACTGATTTCCTCCGACTTGTGAAGTGTCGGAAAATTAGGTAAGGAGAGCGGATGCTAATGAATTAGCAGGCAAGTCGACTCGAGGGCTACTTGGAGACAGCCGTGGTTGCAGTGCTCATCACGTTCCTGCATCTAGTTATTTAACACAGTGGCTTGTTCCTATTTAAAATCTCAGCTCACAGCAGGAAACACGGAGCACCTGGGAATGCCTACTTTAAATAGCAAGGTATGAAAACTAAGTGTTATGTTCTGAATTGATGAAGGAAACTCAGGCGGCTTTTGGATGAGAAATGCCTTCAAGAATCTAAAACAAGTCCAGTCGCCTTTAGGGTTGATTAACATTTACATTTGAACTAATAACAGTACACAACGGTATCTTTTTTTTTCGGTATCTTGTGCTCTCTATAATAACAATTTCAATTTTTTTTCTTTTCAACATGCAGTAGGACTTTCTCTTTCCCTCTATACGTCATGACGATCAACAGGCAATTCTGCTGATAATCAGATTAATATTTTGAATCTTCAAAATACTTGGCCAATGGAGTGCCCCGGTAACAGAACATATACCCTTAGGGACACATTTATCCTCAACAGTAGATTCGTAGACAAAGAAGGATGGACCCCTCTGTCCGTACGCTGTGGTTATTGTCCCTGTGGCTGTGTACGTTTTCTGAAAGCTTAGGGATATGGACGAAACGGAGCAGCACCACCAGAGAACATGGAGGCAGTCTAGCATAGTTCAAGCGTGATACGACTGGAGGAGACAAAGAAGAAATTTAAGTAATGGCAGAACGGAACAAATCAGTAATAGATAATAATACATAGTAATATACCATATAGTGAAAATAGTAAAAAGAATTCTCTGTCCATATGTTGGGATGTATATAATGGCCATACAGACCACTGTCATCTACGACCCTGCCTCCGTTTAAAGATAGCCTGCATTTTCACAATCTCCTCCACTGTTACCTTGTTTGTTGTGTGAAACTTTTGACTTGCCCTCTAGTGCCATCTATAGGCTGTATTTATGCCATCATAAAGGACGCATGGAAGTATGAGGGCAGTGACATTTAAAACTTTTGAAATGGACGTATGCATTTTCATACATAAAGGGAGTATAAATTAGCTTTAGAGCTGAGTCCTTACTGCAGCAGCCCTGGTTCGAGTCCTGTCCAAGGCCCTATGCTGCAGATCCTTCCCTCTCTTTCCCCTTTCATATCTGTATTTCATATCTTTGCCGATTCTGATTCTATGGGAGTAGTATTTAGACAGCCATGCCTAATTTGCCTTTAGCTACATTCTAGACATGTTTGGGCATGAAGATTATACCGCAGACAAATGTTCACACTGTTAAGCAAACACACACCCCTCAATTTATCACCAAACATTTAAAAACAAAGTTCTGTTTTAACCACAGCAAGAGCCCCTCTCCTACAGGGCTCATCAACCCACACACAATCAATCAGACAGGACAGCTGTGATAGGACAAACCCAGTGGAGCATCAGCACTAAGCATTGTGGGTGCTCAACCTTATCTCCTCTCCCTCTCCCTCTCTCTTCTCTTCAGGTAAGGGGGGAAAGAGAGGAGAGCAGTTGAGTCTGGTTCCTGCTGAGCGGTGGTCAGGTAGGAGCTTGTATCTGCAGTAGCCTCTGGACAATGTAAAGGTCAGCGTGACAGAGTGTGTGTACTCACAAAGCAAGGCCAGGGCTTTTGTTGTGAGGACTCTGTAGTATAAGAATACGGACCAGACCTGACAGGCCCAGGTGAAGACTGACGAGACAACCTGACCTTCATCTCTCCTTTCTGAGGCACACAGACAAAACAGCTGGCTTAAAGGAAATGACCCTGGACAGGTTCATCACTATGCCCACTGAGAACATCATCATCCATGTGTCCATTAGAAATGTTTCAGCTTGATTAAACGATTTATGCTTATCCCAGGGCTTTAATCTAGTGTTATTTCACATCACAGAGATGAAAAGGACAAAGAAGACTCGAGGTAAATATCTGAAAGAACCAGAGTTTCTGCTGAGTTCTGAGATCAGTCAAAGGAGGAGCTGCTACATGAAAACATGGCCACTCGCTGGCCACACACATTGCTGGCTAGCTTATATCGAACATCTGTATGGTTGGTACATTGCCTGCAGCAAATAAACAGCAACTATCCAGGTGTAAAATTCGGAGGAATAACACAAGGTGAAAATTTGCATTGCTTTGTGTCTGAAGGCACTTTACGGAGTTGTAAAATGATGGTGATTTCATCTCCATTATCACAACTGTTCTACGGAAGCCCTGAGAGGCAAGTGAGAAAAAAAATCTGATGATCCATTTCTTGTCTTGTCTAAAGAACAGTTTTGCCAGGATCAATTTTTTAACAAGTGCTTGCATAATACTCATTTCAGCCACAAGAGGCTGATATTCACCACTACCCCACATTTTAAATACAGCTAATAGTACCAATAAAAGTACATATGTAAAGGCGCATATATTGTGTTAATGAATAACATTACTGTCATGTACCTTGTGTTTAGAGCACATGAAGGAATTACAATTCACCTGGAAGGAAACATGAATGCTTAGTCCGATACACAACATTATGGTAGTGGTGCACTTCAGCCTTTGAAAAATTTAAATGGCAAAGCTTTTTTTTTTTACTTGCCAAAACGTTTTCATGTGTTTTCCTGGATGGGAAAAAAATAAAATAACTGAAGAAATGATTGTTCACCTGCCAAAGTTTTCCACCTGGTTTCACGGTTGAAAAAAGAAAAGAAAAAAAAAACATACTTTGAAAAAGGATCCTGGCAAACCTTGTTTTTAACCCTGCCAAAATCTTTTGCCTGTTTCCAAAGATGGTAAAAGAAAAACCTAACTCAAAAAATGATTTTCACCTGGACAAAGTTTGTCTTCTCCATCTGTTTTAACAGCTAAAAAATTTAGGAACTTAGAAAGATTATTCTAGCAAAACCTCCTTTTTACCTATCATAAACAAAGGAGACCTTATGAATGCATCACTAGATTTTACCTCTCAGAGCTTCCATACATTTCTGGCAGCGCTGTTAAATAAAATTATAGCTTAATATTAGAATAGCAGCAGAACAAATATATTGGTGCAAACTAAAACAGCGTCTTATTTAAACAATGTATCACCCTCCTCTTTTCAAAGTCCCATGTGCTGTAACACTGTAAAGCAAACATTCTTTATAGGTAGCCATTTTAAATCCCCAGCCCAAGCTTCACTGTGATTTTGTTTTCATGTGTGGAAGGTGATTATAGCTTAACTTTCCAATAGAAGTCAGTGCAAGCACATGATTCCTCTACACCTGCAGGACTAACACTATAGAAGATTAATTGACGCTATTATTTCTTTTGGCTCAGCATCTCGGCTACACTAAGTTAATGATTCCTTTAAGAAAACATAAAGTGTAGGACTCTTTAGGCAGCATAATAAAAAATAGCAGTTTAAACAACACTAATCTATGTGCAGCAGTAGTATACGCCTCTATCTACAGATGGCACTAGCAGGTTAAAACAGACTTAGAGTACTTTAAACTATATAATTCTGACCAACTGTATCAAAGATCAAGCTGACCTCAGACATGCTCTGCCCTAGCACTCTGATTGTCAGGAGTGCACAAAGCAATTTAGAAACCCACAGTCAATCGGCTAAATTGGTTGAAACCACACCAGACTGTAAGGGAGAGATGAATCCAGCTCAGACTTGATTTTGATCTTTCAGATTTCCTTCTCCCTCTCTCTGTTACTTTTCTCTCTCACTGTCTCTGCCCTCTCTATCTTCCCTTTCTGCGTCATCTTCTCAGTGTCTTTCTTTTGTCTCTTCTTCACCCTTTCCCTCTCTAGTGCATTACGTATAACTTCTTCACAGGCTGACATTAATCCGTATCTCGGCTGTCAGAAAACAAATCCTCCATATGAAAATAGATCCAGCCGGAGTGAATCAAAAAACTTCCCCGCATAAAAAAAGACGCTGAGTTTTCTTTCCAGATTAAGGCATCTAAGAAGGAGCAGGAATTAAATAAGACTGGTTTAGGGAGTCATCAACAGAGAAGCCTTTTGTAGTTTTTGGTTTTAATCCTTATCTAGATGAGGGAGGTGAGCATCACCTCCCTCATCTAGATAAGGGTTAGAATAGGGTTATATTACTGAAAGGGCTTCTTGGTATGTAAGTGTTGAGTATGCTGTTGGTTCAGGGAGAATTCAGCCAAGATCAGTGAGTAGATGGAAGTGTTGGTGGTTTCACTGGGGAAAGGAAACGTGGGGATGATAGCTCTGAGGTAAGGGTGGGGGGTCTGGACACAAGGGAAATCCCTCATCCTGAAATAACCTGGTTGTTCGGATAGCTTGTTTACACTCCGCCACCCCAATTTAGGCATGGTGGCAGGAGCAGGAGATTGGCCAGACCAGGGATGCTGCTGATAGCCAGACAATAATAGTCACTAGCAGCACACAGGGGGATCTCAATTACATTGCTTTAAAAAGGGTGTAAATGGAAGACGGAGGGTGGATGTTGATAGGAGCAAGAGGGGTAATTGTTTTCTGGGGGGTTTTGTGTGTGTGTGTGTGTGTGTGTGTGTGTGTGTGTCCACCAAAATTATATCCTACTACAGCTGCATTTGAGACGCATCAGCCCAGGATTGGATTGGATACCTGAGCTGTAGCAGCAAACCTCTAAACTAACATCATTAATGACAACCACAGCAATACATGTATGGAGGTCCAAGAGTGCCAATATTGAAACAAAATAATTTAATCAAATTGTATTTTCACTTTGCACATATATTATAAAAATCCAGCTCTCATTTTCAACTTTCAGTACAGGTGATTACTGGCACAATGAAAATTAAAAAATAAAACTCATGTGTAAAACATAAAACATAGCACTTCCATAATGTTCATGTTTTGAATATATAATAAATTTGCAATCTGCATCCTGAACTTAAAAATGAAACCACGCCAACATGGTCACAATGACTTTGTTGCTTCTTGCATTTTATTTCTGAATTTATGTAATGTTTGGTGACCTTGAGTGCCAAGAAAATTATTATTATTATCAAAATATTAACTTATTATAAACCTCTGCCAATTTGAAAAACAAAACAAAACAACATAAATAAGCTAAAAGGCACATAGATACTGCCAAAAGGAAAGTCAAAATAATGAAGAGTTTCATTTTCAAATTAAAAGACAAATTTTAGTTTTCCATTTGATTGAATATCTTTGTTTTAATAGTGGCAGCTCTAGACTTCTACACATGGCTAATTGAAATAGTGTATGAAACATATACAGTGTACACAGAGTTATAAGAGGCAATCTAGAAGAAGAATCAAACTGCAATAACAGGTTTAACCATTAGACCAGCCAGCAGACTCCACTCAAATCCCTGTTACTAGCTTGGGCCCCCAGTGGGCTGCTGTGTTTCAACAATTTGGAACGTTTGTCCATTGGAAAACTCATGGCTCAGTTCCGGATAGCATTCAACGGTGTGTAAAATTAGAGGACATGAGGACAAGACTTACAACCATCTTTTCAAAGGCCTCATTTCACAGAGTGTACTGGCCTTGCCCTAAGAGCCTGAGTCATGCAAACAGAGTTGATCCCCCCCCTCTTTTTATTAGCTCTCATCCTCTAGTCCGTCTGGATTCATCTGGCTGTGCTGGGGCCTCCCAAAAAGCCGGCACTCAGCCTCCCTGCTTCGTCCCCCTCTCTCGTTCCCTTCATCTCTATTCTTCAGCCAGATAAAACAGAGACTGAGAGAGGGAGATTTTTGGCAGTGCCGGTGCGGCATTCTTACCCTGAGGCTAGAGAGAAAAAAGAGAAGGGTGGAGGGCTGGTGGGAGGTGAGCATTCAATCTGAGGTTTAATGCGGAGTCTGCTTTTAAAAGGGACAAGAAAAGAATCACACACACATAGCAAAGTAATGCAAGTGTTTAAGCACTTTGTTGTCTCTTCTGAACAGTCACTCACAGCCTCAGTTAGTTTCAGAAGCAAGGGCATCATGCAGGAAGCAGGTTGGAGGACTTTTAGATGATGTGACAGTCTCTGGCAGCCATGTTGGAGGTCCTCTACTTTTGGCAACATAGATGCATTTCTGCATTTGTGCGCCAACAATAAAGAATTTGGTTCTTTTCTGTGAGACTGATTGTTTCTTAGGGATCCAGCCAGTTGCACTGTATCATACTGTACTGTTAACTAATTTGATTTGCACCGTTTTCAGGGTGTTATGGCATTTGTTATTATGTTTCTTCTTTTTCCTCTTGTTCCACAAATTCATGTAAATTTCAAAAAACACCCAACATGCATTTTCATTAAGCCCTACAGGTATTGAGCCATGCTGGATCAACAGAGGTTTTGAGATTTCAATTGCTGAGATTTAAACCACTGCCACAACACAGAGAAAATGAATAGAATTCCATTAGTGGCACACAGAGACCTGACAAATTACTCTCTGTAATTAAATTGCAAAGCCCTTTTCCAAAGATATTCTATTTAGTCGGGGTAATCCACAAACCTTGCTGCGAACAGTTCTTATTATTTCTTTTAGCTATGGCTTAAAATAGTCACCAGTTTTAATTATTTCAACTTTCTGCAAAATTATGTTGTTTTTATTTCCCATCAGTTTGGGCAAACGGATGGCTCTAAATACTACAATAAACATTAATGTCAGCAGATGTTCCTTTGGAGAAGAGGCCAGCGGTTGTTGCAAGTGAACAAAGTGCAACAGTTGCCAAAATTGTTCAAAACTGACCCAGACAAAAGCAGCTGATTGAGTTAAACTGCTAACTATAGTCAGGTGTCTACAAAAAGTTATCTTTATGATTTCTGTTAGCAGGAATTTTAAGCTCTGTGATTGGATGTTCACCAGGATGCTGCTTGGAGTTGCAGCTGACCTCACTCTTTGAGGCCCAGACCCACCAAACCAACTTCAAAGAACTAGCGGCAACGAAAGCTGACTGTTGCGTTGCCTCACATTGTCTGCGTCTCAGCCAGCACACTGCATATGAACACACCGCAAAGGCTACAGCCAAAGGCCAACTAGCGCATACGTTCTGAGTCTGAGTGAGAGGAAATAACTCTCCACACCAGTAGATGGTGGTAGTCTGTATTCAGCATTCAAAAAGTGAAACTGGAATACCGTCTTGACGCTATTTAGCCAGTTATTGCATTAACAACACAATCCAAAGTTGAAAAAGCAGAGCATATTTACCATGCGCCAGTGAACAAACCATTATGAAACGTCTCTGCTGAAGAGCTAAACGGCTAAGGAACAATAATCTTACCTCATGCAACAAATTTGTTTTAATCTCTCTCTCTTGACCTTAGCTCTTTGTTTACTTTCCTCACTTCCATTTCTCTTCTCGTGTGCTGAGCTAACTGCCAATCAGAGTAATTTCATTCAACGATGGACTCCACCTTCACTGACGCCAATTCAACATGCCGAATTGGCCGAAAAAAAGCCAGTGCAGGCTGAGAAGAGGGGCAATGGTGCAGAACACACGGCATGGACTAGGGTGACAAATGCTCACCAGCGGCCCAATGTTGACCAGTGGCTGACCATTAGCTTGGTGTATCAGGGCCCTTAGATTTTTTTGAACACTGGTTTGTACCTCTTCCTTTTTACTGAATTCAAAGAGCCAGATTTTTTTTTTATCACAGTTACTCATCTTTTGGAAAAGCTCCAGTTGCAAGACACTTTTTGCAATGAAAGTCAAGTTCATTGCAACTGAACTGGACTTTTACTTCCCACTTCAGTACTCTGTTGAATTGGCTGGCAGCAAGACTTTCAGCAGTGTAGATCTAAAAACCTCTGTGAGTAAAACAGAACCCATCTGCATGGCACAATATCACTAATGGCAAGACAGAAAATAAAGCAGATTGTTTTTGTAATTTGGATGGAGTGGCCCTTTTTGAGACACTAGCAGCTAGCATAGGCTGGAATTATTATTTTGTATGTTAATGTATTTGATAAATGATGTAGCTGATTTGCTAATCAGCCAAAAATGCTGCACAAAAGCATTCAGGACCTACATATACTTTGAGTTATCCTGCTACTGTTGTGACTATTAATGAGAAGACAACCTCCAAGCTGTGGTTACTGAGAGATCTGACATGCAGCTGTAAAGCCTCTAAAGGGAAGGGTGAGGAGAACGGGCGGAGAGGGAAGGCAGAGGGGAGAATAAAGGAGGGCGGTTAGTTTATTAAATGCAGGGCGGGAAGGCAGAGCTGCAGTGCTTTACATACCCCTGAGTCTACAGGCAGCTGAATTAGGCTCAGCTGGGCATGCAAATCCTCCCGCTTGGACACTTCCTATAGTGGAAGTGATCGGTGCAGCCGGACAGGAGAGGGAGGCGCGCACAGGAAAGGAGGCAGAGAGGTGAGAAGGTGTAACCACAGCAAGTAGACAAGAGCAGAACGAGAGAGTTAAAGGAGATTCAGCCTGTTGTAACATTTTCACTTTACCATGCAACATGTCAGCATATCAAAGCAACTGTCCTGGATCACAGTATGCAGTCACGTGCTGCACATGTGCATTTCAGCAACTGGAATTAGTTGAAAGCATGAAAAGTCAGGACAGTAAAGAGTAGAGGTGAAGAGGACAGGCATGTTTTACCCTCCATTGGTTCCATTGATGTTTTGGATGAAAATTGTTCAGAGAGCAGTAATGTAAATGATCCTGACATTTAAATTTAATGAGCTATGTATTGTTCAGGACATAATGTGCTCAGCCTAGAAGCATTCCTCTGCGGCTGACTCAAGTATGTATAT